>NC_091625.1:62253757-62853757 GCF_027580195.1 Bos mutus | reverse complement strand
ATCAGATTCCCTCTCAGCTCTGAATCAACTTGCTCTGATATTGGAGCTTGCTCCTTTAAGCATCTCTCCATTGATTGGTATTAAGTTTGTCAGTAGAGGATCTGAAGGGACTTTACACAGAGGGGCTTCTTGCTGCTACTGCATGACCATGAGTGGCACAGATACAGGGACATCCAGTGGTTCTCTGCCCCAGGTGAGTGCTCAGAGTGGACAGAGTCTTGTTGAGCTCACAGCCCCAGCCCCAAATTTGTGACCACCTCTCCATGTCCTGACACGGACACTGCAGTCCCCAGCTCCAGCACCCCACCTTTCCCTGTGTGGCTGCTTGCTCCATAGGTTGTTTCCCGTGGCCCTCCGTGCAGATGCTGCTGGCAAGCAGGTTCTCAGCTCCCTTTGTGGGCTCACCTCCCAGCGACTTAGGCCCAGGGAACCCAACCTGACAGACTTCTTTACTATCCAGTAGGCTGCAACTGTATCTTCTCCAACAAAGTTCAAGCCCTAGCTTTGGGGAAGGGCCCTCTACCTGGTGTGTTTTTTTGCTTCTGGTACTGTCTCGGCTCTTGAGTATTTTTTTAGAGTGCTGTTTAATTGTCTGTGTTTCTCCCTGTTATGATCATTCTTCATGTGAAACTTTCCCTGTTTGAATCTCCAGTTTTTTGGTTTGACCCTGATGCAGTAGACTAACATGAGATAAATTACATACTAAACATAAAAACTGTATGCAGATTAGTATCAGTACTTTCAGCCTCATACACTTTGGATATTTGGCTCATCAGCTAGTTCATGGAAACTGGCTTTGGTATTAAAGGAATATATATATATATATATATATATATACACACACACATATATATACACACACACACACACCATGGTTGTAAATTCAGTTTATTGCTCCCCAAAGTTGTTTAGATGAGGGAATGGAGCAATTGTGTGTGTTTTCATAGTTTAATATCCTTATACTTGAAACAATCAGGAAGTGTCAAATGAGAACTTTCCAGTCTTATAAAGTTATTAGCATATTTATTGCTCAAAAAATTTCCACCTGGTCAGTTTTTGGAATAAATTAGCAACTGACAGGCAGAAGTTATCTTTAAAAAACTTCCCCAAGTAGTCGTTTGGGTTAAGAAAAAAGAACACCCACACTCCCAGAGGATGTAGGGCTGGTGAGGCAAGGCGACAGAAATGTTATCTTGAGTAACTTATTAGTAGTAGTAACTTCTTAAATGGTTTATTTGTAGACTTCTAAATTTGATTCTGTTTAACATTTTCATATTAGAGGTTTCTTGTGGATGTTTAAAATCAGCTTTGCTAATTTTAAGATTCATCTCATATCTTTAGTAACACGTACCACATACCTGCAGTTATTGCTATACAGTTGACTAAAATACTCTATTAATACTACATGCATTCCCAGGAATTTTTCTCAATTTACTGGTTACTGGATTTCTGACTTCCACTATGGTTTGTGTGAACCCTAGTTCCAGCTTTTTCTTTGAAGCTTAAAATGGATGAAGATAATGTTTCTAGAAGTTAAAGAATAGAATAATAAAAATAATCAGATTATTGATTCTGTAGCCAATAATTTTGAGGTATCCAATAGCCTTTACACTGGCATGAAAGTAATGAATCTACAGTGTATTAAATAAATCATGTATTTTTAATTAATAAAAGGACACCAAAATCTGATTTGTGTTTAACTTCACTATTTGTGACAACTTTGGTAGAAAGATTATTGAAGATAAAACTGATAATCCTGACTTTGTAGATGATTATTTTCCCAGTGGAACATTTATCTAGTTAGTATTTTAAGTAAAATTTTAAAAGTAAATAACATTTCCTGTGAAGGAGCCAATTTAAAAAAAATAAACCTAGCTTATAATTACTGTGTACACCATGAGTGCTTTTGAAAAGGAAAAATGTATTTTTTAATAAAGTTACAAGTAGAAATTTTTCTCCCTGCAGTGGAAAGAATGGTACCTTATATGTCTTTAAGTCTTTAACATATAAGATTGATTCGATAAGGATGTGATGTACTTGAGAAGGACTATAATTACAAAGAGATGGACCTAATCATCTTAAAGAAAAATAGAATTCTTTGCAATAGTAAAAGTAATTGGGAGGAAAATAATTTGTAGTGTGTGTATGTGTATATTAGTCACTCAGTTGTGTCCAACTCTTTGTGACCCCCTGAGAAGGAGCCCACCAGGCTTCTCTATCCATGGATTTTTCCAGGAGAGAATACTGGAGTGGGTTGCCATTTGCTTCTCCAGGGGATCTTCCAACCCAGGGATTGAACCCAGGTCTCCTGCATTGCAGGTGATTGTTTACTGTCTGAGCCACCAGGAAGCCCAATTTATAGTATGTATTACTATCAAATACCTTTTTTTCTTGCTGGTTGTCTTCTGCAAGAAAATATAACATGAAATAGATGTGGCATATGTTGTATCTTACTAAAGTAAAATTCAAGTATATTATACAGTGTTGTAACTTAAAAGTTACATTTTTTAAAAGCCTCCTTTGGTTGACACAGTATGGCAGTTAACAGTAATTTTAATTTTCTTGGTGTACTCTCTGTATTCTTTTAGAACTTTAAAGCATACTTTTCTGTGTTATTAATGGAGGTGAAAGTGAAGTCGCTCAGTCGTGTCCGACTCTTAGCGACCCCATGGACTGCAGCCTACTAGGCTCCTCCGTCCATGGGATTTTCCAGGTAAGAGTACTGGAGTGGGGTGCCGTTGCCTGTCTTTTTATTCACACAGTAAGCCTTAAATTATTATTTTGTATTCTAGGAACATGATGCCATGGAGGAAAGAAGGGTTTCCTACTATTTTTTTTGAATATTAGGCAAGCTTACTCTGCAGTTTAGAAATAATAGTTGTGGGTGGTTTCTTTTTTTTTTTTGAGGAGGTGGGGAGGTTCCTTAAAACTTAATTTCATTCCTTCTCCTTTCCCCTGCGCTTTTCCCCAAGTAGTCACTGTTTTCATATTTCTGAGTCCCACTTTGCATCCTCACTCACACCGCCTATTGCAGGTGTTGAAGAATTCAGCTACCTGTTAAGGAAGATCTAGACTAATTTATGATGTCTTAATTAGATAAAATATTGAATAGATAATAAAAAAATATGGATAATTTGGGGAAGGGTAAGTTAGAAGAGTCTTCAAAGAGAAAAACCACATTATTGCTGTTACCTGAGTGCAACCTTGTATTATTTTTTTTTAAGTTGTTCTGTACTCCTAAAGTCATATAGTTTCTCTGAAAACTTGAATTCAAAACATGTCCCTAACTGCTCTTGTTACATGACAGCAAGTGTTGATGGAATAGATGAATAGGAAGATGGAGCCTTAGGCATAGTATGGATTTGTATGTTCAGGATTCCAGTTATGTCGTCATCACTCTCATCTTCCAGTTATGTGGGCAAATAAATTAACTTTTTTTCCCCTTTTTTACTTAAGTGATTTTGTGTTGAATTTCTAATCCTAATAAGAATATAATCCAAATTTTAAGGGGAAATTAAGTACAAAAATGTAACAAGTTGTCGGCCCTTTCTGACATAAAACATACAGATAATCATGGGTTCAGATAAATTATATGTGTCAGTGAACTTTAAAGAAGAAATCATCTTGTCCAATAACTCACTTGACTACACCTCTGGATTCCAAGGCCTTGGCACCTAATACTGAAAAATATACGTGTCCTCAGCCGAATCTTTAGTTGATGGCCTGTTGAATGAACCTGTTTTGTGGACAAATGTTTGATATTTACTGATGACCTAATGTAGTTTGGTGCTTCTGTGTTAAAATTGCTTTTACTGCTTAACTGTTTGCGCTGGCAGTGAGAACACTGAATGCCCGTAAATACCAGGAATGTGAAATAAATAAATCACTTTGATAGGGAAAGAGCAGCGAAGAACCAGAAAGCTCCTCCATGTTTCCTGAGGTGCTCTCTTCTTACTTATTACTGCCATGGGGAGTTCTGGATCCATTATTGCTAGATCTTCCAGTTTTTCCAAGAACTAGAAATCGTATGTGTATTGTCCTAATTTTGAAATATTGGCACTTAACTCAAAATGTCTGGGAGGATCCCCAAAACACATTGTGTCAGCCAAACAAAACATGTCTGGGAAATTTAAATTTATTCCTGGATATTTTGAGCAGTCTACAGTTTGCCAGAAACAGTACATGGAAAAACTCCTCCCCCAGAGTGAGATTTGGTTATGATTCTATCACTGTTAATGTGTTTCCCTTCTTCATTTCCATCTCTGAAAATAGTACTCTCCTGAAGGCATCTGGAAAGAGGTGTGTACAAATGGCTAATATGGTGGGAGGACAGAAACAAGTCAGTCTGCTTTGGCACCTTCTTTAGAATAGAGAGCTCCCTGAGGTAATGAGTCCTGTTGGCAGATACCTAAGAAGTCTCTTACCATCCTCCAAGTCTTGTATTTCTGCTGTAGGACTCTATGCATTGTTTAATTTATCCTGAGGCCTGACAGATTTTTAACCAGTATTCTAAGTTTCAGAAACTGTTTAAACGTTATATATATATATCCAAGGGTGACTGTATATCAATGGACAGACAGAGGAAAGCACATCAGATATTAGCTTGCAACCCTGTTAATTTGGTTTGGGTGATTATTTTAAAGAGTTAAAAATATACTTCTGTTAAAATTAGGTTTTAGAATGTTAGTATTCTTATTTAATTTTTTTGCATTATCTAAGAAGAATTCTTAAGTTTAGAATTAATTAGCTGTATTAGCTTTTGTAACAAATAGCCAAATACTAAGTTTAAAAATTAATGAAAGATTTTAACAAGTAAATAACCTTTTAAAAATAAATTTCTTTTTTATTTATTTGTTTGGCTGTATTGTGCTCATGCTCAGTAGTTGCAGTGTGGGTTTAGTTGCTCCAAGGCGTGTGGGATCTTAGTTCCCCAACCAGGGATTGAACCTGCATCCCTGTACTGCAACGCAGATTCTTAACCACGGGACCACCAGGGAAGTCCCTAAAAATAAATTTCTTGTTAGGATAGTTTTAGATTTACAAAAACATTGTAAAGACAGACAGGACAGTGAATTCCCATTTACCCCATGACCAGTTTCCCACATTAGTCACATCTTGCATTTGTGTAGCGAATTTGTCAGTTAATGAACCTATATTGATACATAGTCACTAACTGAAGTCATACTTTATTTGCATTTTCTTAGTTTTTTATCTTAATGTTTTTTCTGGTTTCAGAATCCCATGTAGAACACTTCACACTTAGTTGTCATATCTCCTTAAGTTTCTTTGTGCTGTAATGAACTTCTCAGACTTTTTGTATTTGATGACCTTAAGTTTTGAGCAGTTCAGTTCAGTTCAGTTGAGTCACTCAGTCGTGTCAGACTCTTTGTGACCCCATGGACTGCAGCACACCAGACCTCCCTGTCCATCACCAACTCCCAGTGTTTACCCAGACTCATGTCCATTGAGTTGCTGATGCCATCCAACCATCACATCCTCCATCGTCCCCTTCTTCCGCCTTCAATCTTTCCCAGCATCAGGCTCTTTTCCAGTGATTCAGTTCTTCATATCAGGTGGCCAAAGTATTGGAGTTTCAGCTTCAACATCAGTCATTCCAGTGAACACTCAGGACTGATCTCCTTTGGGATGGACTGGTTGGATCTGCTTGCAGTCCAAGAGACTCTCAAGAGTCTTCTCCAGCACCACAGTTCAGAAGCATCAATTCTTTGGCGCTCAGCTTTCTTTATAGTCCAACTCACATCCATACATGACTACTGGAAAAACCATAGCTTTGACTAGACGGACCTTTGTTGGCAAAGTAATGTCTCTCCTTTTTAATATGCTGTCTACGCTGGTCATAATTTTCCTTCCAAGGAGTAAGCGTCTTTTAATTTCATGGATGCACTCACCATCTGCAGTGATTTTGGAGCACAAAAAAATAAAGTCAGCCACTGTTTCCCCATCTATTTGCCATGAAGTGATGGGACCAGATGTCATGATCTTCGTTTTCTGAATGTTTTAAGCCAACTTTTTCACTCTCCTCTTTCACTTTCATCAGGAGGCTCTTTAGTTCCTCTTCACTTTCTGCCATAAGGGTGGTGTCATTTGCATATCTGAGGTTCTTGATATTTCTCCCAGCAATCTTGATTCCAGCTTGTTCTTCATCCAGCCTGGCATTTCTCATGATGTACTCTGCATATAAGTTAAATAAGCAGGATGACAATATACAGCCTTGACCTACTCCTTTCCCAGTTTGGAACCTGCCTGCTGTTGCATGTCCAGTTCTAACTGTTGATTCCTGACCTGCATATAGGTTTCTCAAGAGGCAAGGTTAGGTGGTCTGGTATTCCCATCTCTTTCATAAAATTTCCACAGTTTGTTGTGATCCACACAGTCAGAGGCTTTGGCATAGTCAATAAAGCAGAAATAGATGTTTTTCTGGAACTCTCTTACTTTTTCAGTGATCCAACAGATGTTGGCAATTTGACCTCTGGTTCCTCTGCCTTTTCTAAAACCAGCTGGAACATCTGGAAGTTCATGGTTCATGTACTGTTGAAGCCTGGCTTGGAGAATTTTGAGCATTACTTTACTAGCGTGTGAGATGAGTGCAGTTGTGTGGTAGTTTGAACATTCTTTGGCATTGCCTTTCTTTGGAGCTGGAATGAAAACGGACCTTTTCCAGTCCTGTGGCCACTGCTGAGTTTTCCAAATTTGTTGGCATATTGAGTGCAGCACTTTCACAGCATCATCTTTTAGGATGTGAAATAGCTCAACTGGAATTCCATCACCTCCACTAGCTTTGTAGTGATGCTTCCTAAGGCCCACTTGACTTTGCATTCCGGGATGTCTGGCTCTAGGTGAGTGTGAGTGATCACACCGTCGTGATTATCTGGGTCGTGAAGATCTTTTTTGTACAGTTCTTCTGTGTATTCTTGCCACCACTTCTTAATACCTCCTTCTGTTTTGAGAAGTACTGGTGAGATATTGTGAAAATCCCTCAATTGGAATTTGTCTAATGATTTTTTTCTTGATTAGACTGAAGTTATAGTTTTTTGGCAGGAAGACCAAGCATGTAAAGTGCTGTTGTCATATCAGTCATGTTACAGGTACATATTAAAGATATGATCTAACACTGTTGATGTTGACATTGATTACCTGGCTCAGTAGTGTTTGTAGGTTTCTCCAATGTAATGTCACTCTTTTTTTTCACCCTTCCCATGATGTACTCTTTGGAAGGAAATCACTACACTTAAGATGTGGGAAGGTAGGTCCTACCTCCTTGATTATGGTGTCTGGATAGATTATTTGTAATTCTTTTTTTTTTTTTTAAGAAATTAATAACCTTTTATAGTCATTTAAAAATATTTATTTTTGGTTACTCTGGATCTTTGTTGCTGTGTGCAGGCTTTCTCTAGTTGCAGCAAGCAGGGCCTGCTCTTGGTTTTGATGCTTGGGCTTCTCACTGCAGTGGCTTCTCTTATTGCAGAGCATGGGCTCTAAGTTCATGGGCTTTGGTAGTTGTGGCTTGAGGATTCTAGAGGGAGGGCTTAGTAGTTGTGGCACATGGGGTTAGTTGCTCCGCAGCATGTGGGATCTTCCTTGACCAGGGATTGAATCTGTGTTCTCTGCATTGGCAGGCAGATTCTTACCCACTGTACCACCAGGGAAGTCCTTGTAATTTTTTTGTAATGGGAAGTTTGTCTCTTTTGCCACATTTATTTACATCAATATGCATTCATGGCTATGTTTTATACTTTGGGTTATAATTTAATACTATTGTACTTTGTTGCTCAAATTGTTCCAGTTTGGGGCATTGGCAGCTCTTTCATTTGACTCATGTGTCCTTTTGGATTACTTCCTCTCCCTACCAATTCTGTGTGTGTGTGTGTGTGTGTGTGTGTTAGCACAATAAGTCTATCTAGGAAAAAAAATTGTTTTTAATAGAGGTTAAGTTTTAAACACAGGTAATCTTTCTATTTTTACTCTCTTGCTAACCCTAAATCTCCATAGTAACTAGCAAAATTCCACTATTATGGTTATGCCCTATTCTCGGCTTTCTTTATTCTGGTACTTTCACAGGCATTGGTGAACATTATCTTGGAAGTGAATATTGTCAAGATAGAAAATCCTAGAAGATTTTGAAGTTCTTGAAGCAGTGAAAAATGCCTATGCTTGCTACAGGAAAATTTAGCAGAAAAAGGAGTTCTTAGGCCCATGGATATATTTTTTAAGAATACTGAGAATTCCTTCAAAGGAATATTTAAATATCTAAAAAATATCTTTGAAACATACATTTATTTTACTTTTGATCAACTTTAATAGTTTTTGGTGATATAAAACTCATTTCCAGGGATTGGACCCTAATATATAATCTGTCTGTAGAGTTTGATTTATTAGGAGCCAGTGAAGTCATGGTTTGGAGTGAGGTTACTCACTGATAGTAATTATTCATAGAAATGTAATAGTCATTAACATCCTCTGAAAGTCAGTTCTAACACAGTTATCTATGTAGTTGAAACATTCTTTAAGTCAGATAAGATGCTTCTGTGTTACTAGTTTTTCTTAGCTCTCCAGTACATAATATTAATAGTCTCTTTCCATTTTTTAACTATTCCCTTTAAGTTAAAAATGACATTTGTGTTATTTAAAAATCCATCAATACAAAAGTGTCATCCTCCCTATCCTGTTCTACTCTTCACTCCAGAGATAACTAGTTACAAAATTGTATCTTTGTAGACATTTTCCATGCATTCACTTAAATGTAATTCTTTATATGTTTGTATTTAAGTAGCAAGATAATAAATATTGTTCTGTGCTGTACATTTTTTTCATCTAATAATATATACTGATCATTTCATGTCAGTAAATTCAAAACTACTTCATTCTTTTTAAATAAAACATTTTATAATGAGCACATACCATAATTTAGGGCTTCCCTGGTGATTCAGGCGGTAAAGCGTCTGGCGGCAATACAGGAAGACCCAGGTTTGATCCCTGGGTCGGGAAGATCCCCTGGAGAAGGAAGTGGCAACCCACTCCAGTGTTCTTGCCTGGAGAATCCCATGGACAGAGGAGCCTGGTGGGCTACAGTCTGTGGGGTCACAAAGAGTCGGACACAACTGAGTGACTTTACTGTACCTATACCATAATTTATTAAACAATCTATTACTGTCATTTAAGTTTTATAATCTTTGTCATTTTGCAAAGTGAAATGGTAGTTCCGCGCTGCTCTTAGTCTTATATTCCTGACAGCTGGGGTGGTATGAAATTTCTTTTTCATAGACTATGCGATGGAGAAGCCTTTCAGAAGGTTTTATTTTCCATCTCTGATTCAAGGTTATAAAGGAGCTACAGCTGAAATGGTTTTCAGATAGTTTCTGTTTTAGGAGTATTTTGTTAAATCTTTATATCAGGTGCCTCTGAATTGATAGTTAATATTTTTTTGGAAAAAATATTTCAAACCATTAATGTTTTAAGCAATGTTAAATATATTGATCAGTATTTTCCATTAGTTTCATATTGATTCTATGAATATGATGCATTAAAATTAGGAAATTCAGACAGCTAAAGATCTATGTATTATATGACGCTGATCTGTTTAAAATTTAAATTTTAAAATAATTGAGTCATATCACATAATACACATTGTCTTTGTGCTTCATGTTCAGTCATTTAAAAAATGTTAAAATAAGGACTAATTTGTAGTTGGGAAATGGATGATGCTTAATATAGGTGATTAAAAGATACAGAATACTTGAATGTGTTAGAAGGGCTTGAGAAAGTTATTGATTCTGACTTCAGCAATCCTTATTTGAAACCATTGAAGCCAGATGTGATTCAGAATTCAAAATTTTATGACTTTTCAAAAAGTTATATGGTATATGTACTGTGTTTTACACAATACCAAAGAGGGGCTTTGGGTTGCCCATAGGCACATAGCAGGATATATGAATATTCTTAGTAAGTGGGATAAAAGCTGTGAAGTATTTCATTTCTTTTTATTTTTTTTCATTGGATAATATTCAACTCTATGGATATAATACAGTCTGTTTGCCCATCTACTTGCCCAACAAGACATTTGACTTGTTGCCAGTTAGTGTTGCTATGAACATTCATATACATTTCTTTTTATCAATGTGTTTATATTTGTTAGGGTGCTTTGCTAGTAGAATTGCTGGTTTAGATAGTGAATTTATTTTTACAGTTTTGTGAAACTGCCAGACTATTTGTCACAAGTGGTTGTATGTACCATTTTATATTCTTCCCAGCATGGCATGAGGGTTCTAGTATCTCTAGATTCTCACCAAAACTAGGTATTGTCTGTCTTTAATTACAGCTATTCTAGTGGATTTGTGGCTTCCCTGGAGGCTCAGACAGCAAAGCATCTGTCTACAATGCGGGAGACCCTGGTTCAATCCCTGGGTCAGGAAGATCTCCTGGAGAAGGAAATGGCAACCCACTCCAGTGTTCTTGCCTGGAGAATCCCAGGGACGGCGGAGCCTGGTAGGCTGCCGTCTATGGGGTCGCACAGAGTCGGACATGACTGAAACGACTCAGCAGCAGCAGCAGTGACTAATGATATTAAACATCATTTCATGTGCTTCTTAAGTCATTTGTTAATCTTTGGTGGACTGTCCATGTAAAACTTTTGCCCATTTATTTTAGGAGGGGGTGGTCATTTTTCTTTTTATTATAGAGTTGTAATAGTTCTTTATGTATTCTGGATACAAGTCCTGTATCAGGTACATTATTTGCAAAAATTTTCTCCCAGCCTAAGCCTTGTCTTTTCATTTTCTTTTTTTTAATAAATGCTTTCAATTTTTTCCAGGTCTCTTGAGGTGCAATTAATAAATAAAATTGTATTTATTTAGGGTGTGCATGATGATGATTTGATATACATACACATTATGAGATTATTACAATCAAATTAGCCTAACCATCACCTCACATAGTTATCATATTTATGTATGTGTATGTATGTGTGTGTGTGTGGTGAGAACACTGGGATTTACTGTCATAGCAAATTTGAAATTAATTCTGGTCACTGTACTGTACATTAGATTCCTAAAGCCTATTTACCTTATAACTGAATGTTTGTACCCTTGGGCCAGCATTTCTACATTCCTCCCACACCCCAATCTCTGGCAGTCACCATTCTACTCTTTGCTTCTATGATTTTGACTTAATTTTTTTTTTTAATTCTGTGTATGAGTGAGATCATATAGTATCTCGTTTTCTGTCTGGCTTATTTCACTTAGCATAACGTCCTCTAGGTTCATCCAAGATGTAGCAAATAACAGGGTTTTTTTTCTTTTTTTGTGACTGAATTTGTGTATATATAACATTTTCATTGTTTGTCAGTAGACTCAGCTGTTTCCATATTTTGGCAGTTGTGAAAATGCCACATGAACATGGGGTTCCACATATCTTTTCAAAATACTAATTTAGTTTCTTTGGGTATATATTCAAGAAGTAGAATTGCTGGATCATACAGTAGTTCCATTTTTAATTTTTTGAGGATCCTCCATACTGTTTTCCATAATGGTTGTACACTTTACACTCCCACCAATGTTCACAAGGGTTCCCTTTCCTCCACATCTTCTCCAGGACTAATTTGTTCTTTTTGATGACAGATACCCTAAGAGATCTGAGTTGATACCTTGTCATGGTTTTGATTTGCATTTCCCTGATGATTAGCAAAAGTAGATAAGGAGGACCACATCGAACTAAAAGGCTTCTGTACAGCAAAGGAGGTTTTTTCCTATGTTTTATTCTAGAAGATCTACAGTCTCCAATCTTCCTTACTTTTACCTCTGCAGTCTATTTTGAGTTAATTTTTATGAGTGGTTTAAGATAGAGGTTTAGTTTTGAAGAATTGATCACTTTTTAAGGTGGGCTTTCTGCTGTAATATTTCATGTTCTAAAGTAGGTGTATTAGTTCATTTGAGATGCTATAACCTAATTAACATAAATTTGGATGGCTTAAAAGCAATAGAAGTTCATTTCTCACAGGTCTGGGGATTGGGGAGTCCAATATCAAGGCATGAACAGAATCTGGTCTGGTGACAGCCCACTTTCTAGTTCATAGACAACACCTTTTCACTTTGTCCCACATAATAGAAGAGGCAAGGGAGCTTTCTAGGACCTCTTCTATAACAGCACTGCTGCTGCTGCTGCTAAGTCGCTTCAGTTGTGTCCAACTCTGTGCAGCCCCATAGACAGCAGCCCACCAGGCTCCCCCATCCCTGGGGTTCTCCAGGCAAGAACACTGCAGTGGGGTGCCATTTCCCTCTCGAACGCATGAAAGTGAAAAGTGAGAATGAAGTCGCTCAGCCGTGTCCGACTCTTGGTGACCCCATGGACTGCAGCCTACCAGGCTCCTCCATCCATGGGATTTTCCAGGCAAGAGTACTGGAGTGGGGTGCCATTGCCTTCTCCATAACAGCACTAACCAGATGTATTTTGTGTTCTTAGAATATAATTCTAAAAATGAGAAATTCTGTGGAGACGAAACTGCAGTCACAGTTGTCATTTTTAGGGTAAAGTTCCTGTATGCAGAAAGAGTTATACAGTGTTGTAAGAGTTAATTGGATAGAATCTAAAAACACTTCCTTTCTAGGTTATGTTCTAGACATTGTTACTTTTTAATCTCTGTTACATCAAGTTTCTTAGGAAATTAAAGAGTCAATAATGGGCATTTTGGTTGAGCTGGTAAAGAGTCCACCTGCAGTGCGGGAGACCTGGGTTCAATCCCTGGTTTGGGAAGATCCCCTGGAGAAGGGAAAGGCTACCCACTCCAGTATTCTGGCCTGGAGAATTCCAAGGACTATATAGTCCATGGGGTTGCAAAGAGTCGAACATGTCTGGGCCACTTTCACTTTCATGGGCACTGTGAACAGGTTAGTGTCAAACATGTATATATTAGTCTAAAATTGAGACCTTCTACACCAAGGAACTCATTTGACTGCTTTTGTAAACCTTGCTTATGTTATTTGTTCATTTGCTAAGTCTTGTGTCCAACTCTGCAACCCCGTGAACTGTAGCAAGGCAGGCTTCTCTGTCCTCTGCCATCTCCGAGTTTGCTCCAATTCATGTCCATTGAGTTGGTGATGCTATCTAATCATCTCATCGTCTGCCAGCCCCTTCTTTTGCCTTCAGTCATTCCCAGCATCAGGGTCTTTTCCAGTGAGTCACCTCTTCACATCAGGTGGCTGAAGTATTGGAGCTTCAGCTTTGGCATCATTCCTTTCAATGAATATTCAGGATTGATTTCCTTTAGGATTGACTGGTTTGATCTCTTGCAGTCCAAGGGACTCTCAAGAGTCTTCTCCAGCCCCATGATTCAAAAGCATCAATTCTTATCAACCTTCATTATGGTCCATCTCTCACATCCATGCATGACTACTGGAAAAACCATAGCTTTCACTGTATGGATCTTTATTGGCAAAGTGATGTCTCTGCTTTTTGATCTGCTGTCTAGGTTTGTCATAGCTTTCCTTCCAAGGAGCCACGTGTCTTTTAATTTCATGGCTGCTCTCACTGTCCACAGTGATTTTGGAGCCCAAGAAAATAAAGTCTGTCATTGCTTCCACTTTTTCCTCTTCTGTTTGCCATGAAGTGATGGGACCAGATGCTGTGGTCTTTGGTTTTTGGATGTTGCATTTCAATTCAGCTTTTACGTGCTCCTCTTTGACCTTCATCAAGAGGCTCTTTCGTTCCTCTTTGCTTTTTGTCATTAGAGTGGTATCATCTGTGTGTCTCTGGTTGTTCAGTCCCTCAGTCGTGTGCAACTCTGTGACCCCATGGACTGAAGCATGCCAGGCTTCCCTGTCATTCACCATTTCCCAGAGCTTGCTCAAACTCATATTGGTTGAGTCAGTAATGCCATCCAACCATCTCGTCCTATGTCATCCCCTTCTTCTGCTTTCAGTCTTTCTGAGCATCAGGGTCTTTTCCAGTGAGTTGGCTCTTCCCATCAGGTGGCCAAAGTATTTGGAGTTTCAGCTTCAGCATCAGTCCTTGCAGTGAAAGTCCTTGGAATCCTTCAGGATGGACTGGTTTGATCTCCTTGCAGTCCAAGGGACTCTGAAGAGTCTTCCCCAACACCACAATTCAAAAGCATCAATTTTTTGGTGCTCAGCTTTCTTTATGATCCAACTCTCACATCCATACATGACTACTGGAGAAACCATAGCTTTGACTGGATGGATCTCTGTTGGCAAAGTGATGTCTCTGCATTTTGATAATGCTGTCTAGGTTGGTCATAGCTTTTCTTCCAAGGAGCATCTTTTAATTTTGTGGCTGCAGTCACCATCTGCAGTGATTTTGGAGCCCAAAAATCTAAACGTGCGTATCTGAGGTTGTATTTCTCCCGGCAATCTTAATTCCAGCATGTAATTCATCCAGCCTGGCATTTTGTATGATGTACTCTGCATGTAAGTTAAATAAGCAGAGTGACAATATACAGGCTTGTCATACTCCTTTCCCACTTTTGAAGCAGTGATTTGTTCCATGTCTGGTTCTAACTGTTGATTCTTGACCTGCGTGCTGGTTTCTCAGGAGACAGGTAAGGTGGTCTGGTATTCCCATCTCTTTGATTTTCCACAGTTTGTGTGATCCACACAGTCAATTTAGTGTAGTCAGTGAAGCAGGAGTAGATGTTTTTCTAGAATTCTCTTGCTTTTTCTGTGTTCTGGCAAATGTTGGCAATTTGATCACTGCCTCTTCAAAACCCAGCTTGTACATCTGGAAGTTATCTGTTCACATATTTCTAAAGCCTTGCTTGAAGGATTTTGAGCATTATCTTGCCAGCATGTGAAGTGAGTGCATTTGTATGGTAGTTTGAACATTCTCTGACATTGCCTTTCTTTAGGATTGGGAAGATATATTGGGTTGGCTAAAAAGTTCATTTGAGTTTTCCATAAGATGGTATGGTAAAACCAAACTTTTTGGCCAAGCCAGTACTATTAGAACTAGAGGAATTAATGAGCCATACCATGGCAAGGAAGGGAATAGGAAATTTTGGGGTTGTGATGTTCATGCCACCAAAATGCTGCAAGGAATTAGGCCTTGGATTCTTGGAAATTCTGGAAAGTGAGTGTTTATAGCATCCATATTAGAAATTATTTAGGATTTAAAGCTGTCAGACACTCAGGTTCTGAATGGTCACTTCACATCCTAGAATGAGCGTATGGGCGTGTGAATTATGTCAAGTTCATAATTGATTTTCTTTGAAAATGCAGAAGTGCTACTAAAATAGCTACAAGAGTGGGCCATTGGTCAAGGACAGTAGACTGTGGTATTGGGAAACAAGTGTCTGCACCAGAATAATATGGAAGTAAGATTATGAAATAATTTTGAATTTCATCACAAGTAAGAGTGACTTAACCTCAGATATGCAGATGACATCACCCTTACGGCAGAAAGTGAAGAGGAACTAAAAAGCCTCTTGATGAAAGTGAAAGAGGAGAGTGAAAAAATTGGCTTAAAACTCAATATTCAGAAAATGAAGATCATGGCATCTGGTCCCATCACTTCATGGGAAATAGATGGGGAAACAGTGGAAACAGTGTCAGACTTTATTTTTTGGGGCTCCAAAATCACTGCAGATGGTGGCTGCAGCCATGAAGTTAAAAGACGCTTACTCCTTGGAATTTTGAAAAGTTATGACCAACCTAGATAGCATATTGAAAAGCAGAGACATTACTTTGCCAACAAAGGTTCGTCTAGTCAAGGCTATGGTTTTTCCTGGGGTCATGTATGGATGAGAGAGTTGGACTGTGAAGAAAGCTGAGCACCGAAGAATTGATGCTTTTGAACTGTGGTGTTGGAGAAGACTCTTGAGAGTCCCTTGGACTGCAAAGAGATCCAACCAGTCTATTCTAAAGGAGATCAGCCCTGGGTGTTCTTTGGAAGGAATGATGCTAAAGATGGAACTCCAGTACTTTGGCCACCTCATGCAAAGAGTTGACTCATTGGAAAAGATTCTGATGCTGGGAGGGATTGGGGGCAGGAGGAGAAGGGGACGACAGAGGATGAGATGGCTGGATGGCATCACCGACTCGATGGACGTGAGTGAACTCTGTGAGTTGGTGATGGACAGGGAGGCCTGGCATGCTGCAATTCATGGGGTTGCAAAGAGTCAGACACGACTGAGCGACTGAACTGAACTGAAGAGTGACTGATTCAGTTCTCACTGTTTAGGAGAAAGATGATACAAAAATAGCACCAGCATTAAGGGACAAACTCTAGCCTGAGATGCTGAGGAAGACTCGGGAGTTGCCAAGGATGCAGATAAGTGTCATTCGATTTTTTGAAGTTAGACTTCTGACTAGTTTGGTAGTTGGGAATAACTTCCTTTACCAGTTCTATTCAGAGGAACTTTTTATTATGGATATGTTAATATGTATTCCTGGGAATATGGGTTTCAAATACTTCTTGCCAGTTGTAGCATTTCATTTTATGTGGGGTTTTGGTGACCAAATACTAAGTTCTAGTGGAACTATAGCTGTCAGCATCTTCCTTTATGGTTGTGTGTTTTGTGTCTTGTGTAAGAAATCCTTCATTGTCCTTTGAAATACTCTCAAGATCTTGAGATCTTCTCCTGTATTCTTAAAGTATTGCTTTTCACATTTAGATTTTTTGATATTTAATCCATTTGGAATATAATTCTGTTATATACTGGGAATTGTAATTTTTTTCTCCTGAGGAGATGGTTGTTTCAGCATTATCTATGGAACGCTCTGTATATTTCTCACTGATAAAACTAATGGCACATCTGTTATATACCCAAATTTCCATATACACTTAACTCTGTTAAAGCCCTCTAGTTCTCCTTTGTCATCTGTACCTGTACAGATATCATGCAGTCTCAATTTCCATCTCTTTAAGATATCTTTCTATCTGATTAGGGGATATAATCCCACCTGGCTCTTTCAAAATTGGTTTGGCAGCCTACCAGGCTCCTCCATCCATGGGATTTTCCAGGCAAGAGTACTGAATTGGGTTGCCATTGCCTTCTGTGATTGATGAGGGCAGGCCCTAACTTAATCAAGTGACCAACATAAACATCATCCATAATGGGACAAATTGAAATCATGTGTTGCTTGATAGGATCCAGTGGGCAGAAATCATCATGCTTCTGTGATATTTCTGCCAAAATTCATGGGTAAAATTATGAGAAAACACTGAATCCAATTTGACAGCTTTTCTACAAGAATAACTGGCATCTAATCTTTGATAGCGTAAGAGTCCTAAATGAGTCTTTAAGGTTCCACTTAGGACTTAGAGATTGAAGGGACCATGCCAACTAAATGCAGAACATGGTTCTGAACTATATCCTTTCCCGTCCAAGATGACATTGGAATAATTGGCAGACTTGAGTGGTGTCTGAGAGTTAAATGGTAGTAGTGTACTATTTATTCCTGATTCTCATGGTCTTACTCTGATCATGTAGGAAATAGACATTAAATACTTGAAAGCCATGGAGCACCAGGTTGGCAACTTACTCCCAAATAGTTCTGGAAAAAAACTTTCTTTGTACTGTGTTTTCAACTTTCTATAACTTTGTGATTGTTTCAGTATAACTTTGTGATTGTTTCAGTTTGTTTGTTTGTTTTTTTAATTTTGAGAGTTTATTGCAGGATTTGGTTGGGTAATATTTGGGATTTTAAAATCTGTTTACTAAGTGAGATTGGTCTGTGATTTTCCTTTCTCATATTATGTTTATTCGGTTTGTAGCCTTTTGGGGGAACTTTTATTCCCTCCCTTTATCCCTTCCTTTCTTCCAAAGGTTTCTTTAGTAGACAGTCTGTTTCCTAAAGGATCACTTCCTGGATTTTCCTATAGAAAACCAACTTGATTCTTTTTTAAAAAATGGATTCAGTTTCTTTAGAGAGTAAAGAAACTTTATTATTGAGATAGTTTTAGTAACTTTTTCTAAAACACTTCCCATTTCATTCATATCTTTAAGCTGTTTCATTAAAAAACAAATAGTTAAAAAGATTTTTAAAGCTGTTTCAAATAAGGAATAACAGTGTATTAAGATTAAAAAAAATTGTATTTTGTAGTTTTGGTCCCTTTCTCATTCCTAAGTGTATTTGTACCTTCTCTTTTTTCTTGATTACTTTTGCCTGAGGATTTTTTTTTTTTTTTTAAGTCTTTTCAGATGACCAGTGTTTGGTTTTGTTGATCCTGTCTGTTGCATTTTTATTTTCTATTTCTTATACGTCTGCTCTTATTTTTTATTACTTTTAAATTTTTATGCTTTCTTTGTATTTTTCTCTTTGTCTAATTAACTACTTAGTTGTTTTGACAAAATTCTGTGTAATAACCACAAAACCCTAGTGACATCTGATAGTATATATTATCTGAAGTCAGGACAGGGTTGGCAAGGCAATATGCTGGCCTTGGCTGAAGTCGTCATACACAGGTTTAAGGTTGACTGGATGTCAACTGATAGAGGGTGGTCTCAAGAGATAGAGGGTGGTTGCTCCCTGGAGCAACAGGGATGACATGTTCTCATCTTCCTGGAACAGCAGGCTAATTTGGACACACCTCCTTTTGATGGTAGAAGCATACAAAGGAGGAAGATTCTTAAACTCATAGATAACCTACTATCACTTCTGCCACACACCGTTAAAACAAGTCACGTGAGGTAGGAAAATATTCTCTGCCATTCTGAGAGAAGTATTCCAAAGTCATGTGAAAAAGTGTGGATACAAAGAGTGAGGAATTCAGTCTGCCACTTGCCATCCCCAGTATTTTGCTTTTCCAAGCTTTTTATTATAGAAGAAGTACAAGGATAGTACACTGAATGCCCAGTGTTAGCATTTTGCTATATGTATTTTGTCTCATGCTTTAATTCTCTTTTTTTCCCTTGAATTCTTTAGAGTTAGGCATCATGACATTGCTCCCTTGTGTTTCTCTCTTAAGTCCAAAAAATGCAGTCATCACACTCAGGAAATTTAATACTGACACAATAATAATAGTATTGTCTGATTACAATATGTCTTCAGATTTCTCTGTCTCAATATTCTCTGACTTTTCATTTGGTCTTTTTCTATTGCAGCCAGTTTAGCTTTATCGCAACGTAAGTATTACTGCCAATCACTTTGCTGTGCAAAATTGCACAACAAAAATCACAAGGCTTATGGGGGAAATGGGGTTAAAGGTACAACACTCAAAACTTCATCAGTGTCACCCATGGAGTCTTGTAAGAACTGCAGTACAATTTTATATCTAGTGGTTAAGACGTACATAACTAAGATAAACGTGGTGCTTTACCTTGAAAAAGACCTATACTTTGTAGGAGTGGTGTCAGAAGAGTTGCAGTTTGTTGGTGAGGTAGTGGGAAGAGAATTCTCTGAAATTGGACAGAAAGTTGAAACCATGTGTGGATAGATATGGCTCATCACACACCTGGTGAACTGACATAGCTGGTACATATTTGAGTTGTATGCATTTTCTGTTTTCCTACACAGCTTAGTTCAGCCGGGTGTAGTTTTCTAGTTTCACCTAATGTTTCTCACTAAAAAAGTTACACATAGGCAAATAGAAGATTAATGTTTTGCTCATACTGTGTTGGAACAAATTTGCATGTTTTTTTTTAAGCTGTAGCATAACTTAAAGTACAAACATACGCATCTATAAATTTCCCTCTTAAGATTGCTTTAGCTGCATCCTGCAGATTTTTAAATATTTTGGCTATAATTTAAATCTGAGTATTCTCTGATTTCTATTATGATTTCTTCAACCCATGATTTAGAAATACACACGAGGGAGGGATAGATTTGGAATTCGGGGTTAACATGTACACACTCCTATATTTAAAATAGATAACCAACAAGGACCTAGCACAAAGAACTCTTCTCAATATTCTGTAATAACCTAAATGGGAAAAGAATTTGAAAAAAGAGTAGATAACATGTATAACTGAATCACTTCACTGTACACCTGAAACCTAACACAGCTTTGTTACTCACCTGTACTCCAATATAAAATAAAAATTCTTTTAAAAAAAGAAATGCTCTTAAAAATTTTCAAATTTGTAGTTTTCTTTGTAGGTGTATCTTGTTAATATTTTCTAACTTTATTGCCTTGTGTTCAAAGAATGTGAAATGTATAATATTCTTAGTTATTTTTGTGACTGTGGCATAGTGTGGAGTCAGTTTTTGTAAATGCTTTGCATTTTTAAAGATGTGCATTCTCTAATTGCTGAGTAAAGGTTAATATATTTAAATTACCTTATTTTCTTAGCTGAATATTCTATGTTTATCTCACTAATGCAATCCAGACTCTCCCTCAGTTGTATAAATCTCCTCTCAGCTTATTCAGGCACGTTAGGTAGTCTGTTAAGTTCATCTTGAGGAAATTGGTCCTAGAGTCATCTGATATGTGATAGTTGTTTTTCAGGCCCATTGTCTTCTTGGGATGTTTCTCCTTTACCTCTCTCCTGTTTCCCTTTTTCCTAGATATCATTTTCATTCCTTCCTTGGTTTATCTCCCCTCATTTTGATGAAATTCTCTCTTCAGTAGCAGTGTGAAAAAAAATATGCCGACAAGTTGAACTTTTTGAGAGCTTGCATGTCTGAAAATGACTTTTCTGTCTTAATACCTGTGGTAGTTGGGCAGAAATGATTCCCCTTCAGTTTTTAATGGAGTACCTCATTTTCCTTTGGCTCCAGTGTTGCTATTGAGAATTCTGTTCTGCCCCAGTCTTGTCTGAAGCTTGTTTTGATCTTCTCTGTCCTTGAGTGCCAGGATTTTATGAAGTAGTGCTTTGATACAGGTCTAATTTAAGTGATTGTGCTGCACACTCAGTGGGTCTTTCAGTTCTTAGAATTTGTGTCCTTAGATTCTAGGAAATTAACTCGAATTAGTTCTTTGATTTCTTCCCCTCCGTTTTTCTGTTCTAATTTCTGGAATTCCTGTTGTTGATTTTGAGATCTCTAGCGCTCTTCTCCAGATCTCTTTTCTTTATTATGCCTTTTAATTTGGGGGTAAATTTTCTGAATTTACCTTCCAACTCTTTGATTGAGGTTTTCATTTCTGCTATTACATTTTTAATTTAAATCTTTTTTCTATAAATATTCCTTTATGATACGGTATTTTTATTCATAGGTCTAATACATTCTCTGACCCCTAAATAGTAATGATAGTTTCTTGAAATTTTGTCTTCTTGTATACTCCAAGTTTCCTTTTAAACTAATATGTTTTAACCTCTTGAGTGCTCCTTGGTTACCATTCTTTAAAGGGGTGTGTGTGTGCATGAGTGCTCAGTCATGTTCAACTCTGCAACACCATGGACTGTAGCCCACTAGGCTCCTCTGTCCGTGGGATTTTCTAGGCTGGAATACTGGAGTGGGTTGCCATATCCTTCGCCAGGAATCTTCCTGACCAGAGAAAACTGCATTGGCAGGTGGATTCTTTCCACTGAGTCACCTGGGAAGCCCCATTTAAAGATATACTACCAATAAACCGACTGAGAACTCCAGGCTCATGAGTGGGATTTGTTGTGACTTTCACCATAAGGGGATTCAGCTGTTGTCTTTTAATGGTGGAAGACTTTGTTTCAGAATCTTTGGGTCTTTTCTCTTGAATTTCCTGAGAATGACTCAGCTAAGGAGATTTTGGCAATTTTGAGGAGAAAGGAACTCAAGAAGGGAAGTTGTCTCTATAGTCCATATTTGGAAAACTCAGCAGGGGCCACAGGACTGGAAAAGGTCAGTTTTCATTCCGATTCCAAAGAATAGCAATGCCAAAGAATGCTTAAACTACCACACAATTGCACTCATCTCACACGCTAGTAAAGTAGTGCTCAAAATTCTCCAAGCCAGGCTTCAACAGTACGTGAACCGTGAACTTCCACATCTTCAAGCTGGATTTAGAAAAAGCAAAGGAACCAGAGATCAAATTGCCAGCATCCATTAGATTATTGAAAAAGCAAAAGAGTTGCAGAAAAACATCTATTTCTGCTTTATTGACTATGCCAAAGCCTTTGACTGTGTGGATCACAATAAACTGGAAAATTCTGAAAGAAATGGGGATACCAGACCACCTGATCTGCCTCTTGAGAAACCTGTATGCAGGTCGGGAAGCAACAGTTAGAACTGGACATGGAACAACAGACTGGTTCCAAATAGGAAAAGGAGTGCGTCAAGGCTGTATATTGTCACCCTGCTTATTTAACTTCTATGCAGAGTACATCATGAGAAATGCTGGGCTGGAAGAAGCACAAGCTGAAATCAAGATTCCCGGGAGAAATATCAATAACCTCAGATATGCAAATGACACCACCCTTGAAAGTGAAGAAGAACTAAAGAGCCTCTTGATGAAAGTGAAAAAGGAGAGTGAAAAAGTTGGCTTAAAACTCAACATTCAGAAAACAAAAACTATGGCATCTGGTCCCATCACTTCATGGCACATAGATGGGGAAACAGTGGAAACAGTGACAGACTATTTTTTGAGGCTCTAAAATCACTGCAGATGGTGACTGCAGCCATGAAATTAAAGGATGCTTGCTCCTTGGAAGAAAAGTTATGCCCAACCTAGACAGTATATTAAAAAGCAGAGACATCACTTTGCCAACAAAGGTCCATCTAGTCAAAACTGTGGTTTTTCCGGTAGTCATGTATGGATGTGAGTTGGACTATAGAGAAAGCTGAGTGCTGAAGAATCGATGCTTTTGAACTGTGGTGTTGGAGAAGACTCTTGAGAGTCCCTTGGACTGCAAGGAGATCCAACCAGTCCATCCTAAAGGAAATCAGTCCTGAATATTCATTGGAAGGACTGATGCTGAAACTGAAACTCCAAATACTTTGGCCACCTCATGCGAAGAACTAACTCATTTGAAAAGACGCTGATTCTTATAAAGATTGAAGGTGGGATAGAAGAGGATGACAGAGGATGAGATGGTTGGATGGCATCACCAGTTCGATGGACATGAGTTTGAGCAAGGTCAGGGAGTTGGTGATGGACAGGGAGGCCTGGCGTGCTGCAGTCCATGGGGTTGCAAAGAGTCGGACACAACTGAAGGACTGAGCTATTGAACTGAACTGAATGCTCCCCTCATCTCATGCAGATATCTTTTTTCCCCTCTACTTCTCCCCAGAATAAACTACTGGGGATTGTGGTGGTGCCCAGCTTGGGTCACCTAACTACAGAGAGGGATGCAGAAATCAGAGGGGCCACCTGCCTACACAGTCCTGTCATTCTCGGTCTCACCTTTGCCTCATTGCCAGAGGCACCAAATGCTCTGGTTCTTGAGCCCTTTGGTGATTGCGAAGAATTAGGTCTTTACCTAAACCCTACTTAGGAGTCATTTTTCTCAGAGTGCTAATCTTACATATGCTTTCCAGTGTTTAAAATTTTGTTTATCTTTCCCCTACTTCTGTTTTCTTAGTCCTTGTAAGTTTATGTCACTTAAATCACTCTTGGTTTAGTGAGGTTTGAAGGGAGCAAAGTACAAATTGTATGTGTCTAGATCCACCGTTTTCACACAAAACCTTAAAGTAACATTTAGCAAGTTTGAAATTCTGAAAGAGTATCACCCACACTCATGCTCAGTGGGTACAAAAAATTGAAAACCCTGTTATTTCTTTCACTTCTGTCCAGTGGAGTTTTCTGGAGGTTACATGATATGTGATATTGCAGCAGATTAAATGCAGAGATAGATACGAGAATCCTCTTTTCTATTAAGTCAAACATTGAAGAGATTTGAAAAATGTAAAAAAGGCCACTCTTCTAATTTTTTGAAAAAAATTTTTCATTAAAAATACCGTGTTGATAGTAATACAGGATGAGTTTCTTGTTATTTAAAATCCATTTGTAAGTATATAATTAAACATCTCAGTTTTCATTTGTAATTCTCACGTGGTGAAAAGCAGTAGTTACAGCCTTCATAAACACTTTGGATTTCTCAGTAATTTTTAAGAAAGTAAAGGATTATGAGGTCAAAATTTTGAAAACATGTGCTCTAGAGAATCATAGATGTAAACTGAAATTGGACCATGTTTTTAACAATATAGACATATCCAACACTCCAGTCTTATCTTTACCTAGCACAATAGTGTAATTTAATCCTCATGCTTATTAGATTGAACACTCCTGTGGATTTGTTCTTCTTTTGTTTTTTTCTCCTAATAATCATGAGAGGAACTAAATGAAGCTTCTGGAAGTTACAATCTATACTGTCGTTATCCCTATAGATATTCCAGTGTCTTCTGATTTAGATAATAATAAATCAGCTTGGCCAGAATATTAAATGTCTATTTTTGTTCCCTAGGGAACAAAACTGGTTCTCAGGGAGTAAAAAGAATTTTAGATATTATAATAGTTTGTGGTCCATAAACAGTTATATAGTACATTTGTGGTCTTACAGTTTCACTGGGGGTGGGGCGAGTTAGGGAAAAAAGTTAAGTCTCCATAGGAGCAGATGAGAGTGAAAAAGAGGTTGAGAAACACTGTTTTAGAGATCCTGCTGGAATATGACCCTTTAACCTTTCTTTTGCTTGTATTTCTTTCTCAGATCCCAGGCTTGCTGCCTAATACACACTATAGAATTGGGGTGATGACAGTAGTTAACTTGTGGGAATCCAATAGGTCCCTTCAAGAGGGAGACGCTAGGTGAGGATTCCAGCAACCAGAGAACTAGTGCCTCAGCTTCAACCACTTGTTGCAGGGCTGGACTATGAACCCAGGATTCCAAATTTTCCAAATTAAAAAAAGTTAGAAATCCAAATTCTCTGTAAACTTATGATTTCTAAATGTTAGAAACTAAACTAATTTGTAAACAATATGCCCATCAGTCAAAACCTCTGTGAATCACCAGTTTAGGGACTCCCTCCCACCGCCACTAGTATAGTCTCTTTAGGCATGATGGAATGTGTCTCCCTAAGTATGATTCCTTTATTTATTGCATTCTAAACTCAGAGCCATTTTGTTGCTGCTTGGGTAACTTCAGTGATAGATCCTCCTGTCCCAGGAGGCCAACCTGCTCAATTTTTGGTTAACTCTGTTGCATGGTCAGTCTGATAGAAAGCAGAGATTTATCTTAAAACTTTAACCTGGTGGTCTTGGTTTATCCTGTGAGACCACAAAGAATAAGACTAAAACTCTGGTTTTGTGCGATAAGTCTTCAGATTTGTTACTTTGGCTGTGAATCGGCGCTTTATTTTTCTAGAAATGTAGAGCTTAGTATTTGAGAATTGGGGCTCTGAAGTCAGACTACTAAGGTTTGAATCTCCTCTCTGTGTCTAGTTCTGTGATCTTATGACTTATTTATTTTATACCTTTGTCCATTTTAATACCAGCATATGACTGTAATTTATCTAATTGGTGGTACGTATTACGTGTCTGGTATATAGTAAATATTCAGTAAATGTTGTTTATTTCCCACATTAAGCATCTGAGCCTTAGTTCCATCAGTCATTCTTCAAGCTGTGCTGTGCTTAGCTGCTCAGTTGTGTCTGACTCTTTGCAACCCTATGGACTGTAGCCACCCAGGCTCCTCTGACCATGGGGATTCTCTAGGGAAGAATACTGGAGTAGATCGCCATGCCCTCCTCCAGGGGATCTTCCCAACCCAGGGATTAAACCCAGGTATCCCACATTTCAGGTGGACTCTGAGCTACCAAGGAAGCCATTCTTCATAGACCACAGGTTTAAATTTGCTTACTAAACTTATAGTTTACTCATTAATGGAAGCAGTCTATGCCTTGTAGGAAGACTTACAGATTTCTTTTCCTATCTCTTCTATACTATTTCCTCCCATATGCCTCTCCAAACCAGTTCCCGATGACTTTTATCTTTGTTCATTTCTGTATGTATATATAAATATAAAAGCACCACACACAGGCACACAGACTTACTCATTCTTGAACACAAGATCATTGGAGGGACAACCAAAGTGTGAAGCTTAGGCTGTCCCCACTTCTAATAGAACCCTGATTTTGCTCACACGTTTTTATTTTAAAATAGGAATCTTGGAGAGTGCCATTTGATTGGTTTAAAAGTCAACTATGGAGTTCCTTTATACTGTGTGATTTTTTTTTTAACTTTTTATTTTGTATTGGAGTATAGCAGATTAACCATGTTGTGATAGTTTCAGGTGGACAGCAAAGGGACTCAATCGTACATATACATGTATCCATTTTCTCTCAATGGCTCTGTGATTTTTGGCATAGGCATGTGATGAAATTCTGGTCATTGAGACCTGAGGAAAAATTTACTGATAGAATTGAGCTTGTGGTTTCTGGAAAAGGTTTCTCTGTTCCTTAAAAAGATGCACATGAAGTGGTGGTCTCATCTTCTGGCTATTGCTGAGACCTGGGGATTGGGTGGGAGTACCACCTGAGGATGGCAGAGTGAAGGCAGAGATGGGTCCTTGGAGAAATTGTTGAGCTGCTAAACTAGCCAGTCCCGCAACCTGTCCTTCCTCTAAATTTCTTATTATGTGTGAAACTTTTCTTACTGATTCTGCTGCCTTCAGTTGGATTTTCTTACTTTCACCTGAAATATGGCTGGCAAATTGGATAAATAGTCCATAACCTCATAAAGTTAGGAGGAGTAATTGAAATAATAAAGTAATCTACAGGTTTACAGTTCTGTGACATTGCCACAAACAGTATGTGAGTGGACAGAATGTTTCATAGAGAGTGAGGCTACCTGGCTTTGGTAATTACTGATTCAGTTAATATTCAAATTGCAGGTCACTCAACTTCATAAAACAAAATTAAGTGATCTTTAAGATCTATTCTGATTATGCGTAAAGATTATTATTCTGGAATTCCTGCCTGAAACGGAAGGTTTTGTATATATTAAGGCAGTAGATATAAATAACCTTTTTATTTGAAGAAAGCGTAATTTATTAGCCAGTCATGTTGGGAATGCTTCCAGTTCCACAGTGGTTCTACTAATTTTAGTGTCTTGGGAAACAAGGGAAGCTCTACTATCAGTACACTAACCAGCTTGAATATCACCTCATAGCTTTGTAAAAATAGATATTTGTTTTTTAAACCAACTTTGAAACTTATTCCCCTGTAAGTCATCAATATGAGCATGTCGTTAGTTTTCTTTTTCATACCATCTCATCATCTGCTGTGATCCTTTTCTTCTACCCTTTCCCCAGTTATTAATACACTTAGTCCCAGACCACTAAGCAGCCACCTAAGAGCTCTGCTTTTCACGAGACTCTTTCTCTCTCTTTCTTCATCTATAAATGAAGTGAAAATATATAATTTTTAAGGTGCTTTATGGTTCTAACATTCTGTGATTTGTCAGTTATTTTTCTCATCAGTTCAGACCCTGTTATACCTAAAATAACTCATCTTTGGTTATAACTAAAGTTAAGAAATTTTTTACCTCAGGACAGTAGAACTCACTTATGTAAAGGAAAAAAAGGTAATGCATTAAATACCCTGTGCAGAGCCAGATATATCAAGAAATGTAGAGCCTGGGCAAAATGTAGATATATATACACACATGTAGATATATATAGTTTTTTTAAGGGTTTTTTTGGAAGGGGATTGATTGGGAGACAAGAAAAGGAAGAAACTTACAACTTCAAAACTTTGGGGAACTCAGTACATTATTTTCTTTTCCAGGAAAAGTTAAAACTATTACAAGATTGATTCATTACTGCAAGAGAACTAATAGGGGAGACCTAAGTGTTTGATCAAACCCATATTAACATTTGCCAGGCATGAAATTCCCTAGACATCTACACTTCTTTTTCCAGAAAAAGGAAAATAATATTTAATGATCTTCAGTAGAGAGACAGGTGCTAGGTGAAGTAAGAATTACACGCATCAGTTCAGTTCAGCCGCTCAGTCGTGTCCGACTCTTTGCAAGCCCATGGACTGCAGCATTCCCAGCCTCCCTGTCCATCACCAACTCCCAGAGTTTACTCAAACTCATGTCCATTGAGTCAGTGATGCCATCCAGTCATCTCATCCTTTGTCATCCCCCTTCTTCTCCCGCCTTCAATCTTTTCCAGCGTCAGGGTCTTTTCCAATGAGTCAGTTCTTCACATCAGGTGGCCAAAGTATTGGAGTTTCAGCCTCAGTCTTTGATTTCCTTTAGGATGGACTGGTTGGATCTCCTTGCAGTCCAAGGGACTCTCAAGAGTCTTCTCCAACACCACAGTTCAAAAGCGTCAATTCTTCAGCACTCAGCTTTCTCTATAGTCCAACTCTCACATCCATACATGACTACCGGAAAAACCATAGCTTTGACTAGATGGACCTTTGTTGGCAAAGTGATGTCTCTGCTTTTTAATATACTGTCTAGGTTGGGCATAACTTTTCTTCCAAGGAGCAAGCATCCTTTAATTTCATGGCTGCAGTCACCATCTGCAGTGATTTTGGAGCCTCAAAAAATAAAGTCTTGTCACTGTTTCCATTGTTTCCCCATCTGTTTGCCATGAAGTGATGGGACCAGATGCCATGATCTTAGTTTTCTGAATGTTGAGTTTTAAGCCAACTTTTTCACACTCCTTTTTCACTTTCATCAAGAGGCTCTTTAGTTCTTCACTTTCTGCCATAAGGGTGGTGTCATTTGCATATCTGAGGTTATTGATATTTCTCCCAGCGATCTTGATTCCAGCTTGTGCTTCTTCCAGCCCAGCATTTCTCATGATGTACTCTGCATAGAAGTTAAATAAGCAGGGTGACAATATACAGCCTTGACGTACTCCTTTTCCTGTTTGGAACCAGTCTGTTGTTCCATGTCCAGTTCTAACTGTTGCTTCCTGATCTGCATACAGGTTTCTCAAGAGGCAGGTCAGGTGGGCTGATATTCCCATTTCTTTAAGAATTTTCCACAGACTCTATGTGTTTACTTCCACTGTGTAATCGTAAGGGATTTGATTTAGGTCATCATATCTGAATGGTCTTAGTGGTTTTCCCTATTTTCTTCAATTTAAGTATGAATTTTGCAATAAAGAGTTCATGATCTGAGCCACTGTCAGCTCCCCATCTTGTTTTTACTGACTGTAGAGAGCTTTTCCATTTTTGGCTGCAAAGAATATTATCAGTCTGATTTCAGTATTGACCACCTGGTGATATCCACATGTAGCGTCGTCTCTTGTGTTGTTGGAAGAGAGTGTTTGCTGTGACGCGTGCATTCTCTTGGCACAACTCTGTTAGCCTTTACCCTGCTTTGTTTTGTACTCCCAAAGCCAAATTTGCCTGTTACTCCAGGTATATTTTGACTTCCTACTTCTGCATTCCAGTCCCCTGTAATGAAAAGGACATATTTTTGGGGTGTTAGTTCTAGAAGGTCTTATAGGTCTTCATAGAACTGTTCAACTTCAGCATTACTGGTCAGGGCATAGACTTGAATTACTGCAATATTGAGCATTCTGCATTTCAGACTCTTCTGTTGACTGTGATCGCTACTCCATTTCTTCTAAGGGATTCTTGCCCACAGTAGTAGATACAATGGTCATCTGAGTTCATCTGGAATTCATGCATTCCAGTCCATTTTAGTTCGCCGATTCCTAAAATGTTGATGTTCACTCTTGCCATCTCCTGTTTGACCACTTCCAGTTTGCTTTGATTCATGGACCTACCATTCCAGGTTCCTATGCAATATTGCTCTTTACAGCATCGGACTGTACTTCCATCACCAGTCACATCCACAACTGGGTGTTGTTTTTGCTTTGGCTCCGTCTTTTCGTTCTTTCTAGAGTAATTTCTCCACTGATCTCCAGTAGCATATTGGGCACCTACCGACCTGGGAAATTCATCTTTTCAGTGTCCTGTCCTTTTGCCTTTTCATACTGTTCATGATTGGTGTTAATTTCAAAAAACTTGAAGGTGTGAGTGAAGTCATCCTGCATCATATCATCATATCATAAAATAACCAAAGTGAAGTGTTAAACACTCAGTGTGTTTGACTCTTTGTGACCCTGGAGACTGTAGCCTAGCAGGCTCCTCTGTCCACGAAATTGCCCAGGCAAGAATACTGGAGTGGGTAGCCATTCTCTTCTCCAGGGGATCTTTCTGACCGAGGGATCGAACCCGAGTCTCTTATGTCTCCTACATAACCAAGGAAAACACTAAAACCAACCATGACAACATTTGCAGATTTAACGTTTTTTAGACACAGAACATCTGCTGAGTTTTATTCCTAGAAGTAGAAGGATAATCACAAGACCATTCCAGAATGCAGATTTTTCCATTCAATTGGTAGGTTTTGTTTTGATTTTTCCAAGTCCTATTGAGAGAGATTTGTACTGACAACTCTATAAACACGTGGTATTTCTTCCAGTACCACTTCTAAAACGCTCTTAACACCAAATAGATGTCCTACAATTCAATTCAATTAGGTCATACTCCACAGGTAAAGGGCTCAATCCCACAAGACTGCTCTTGTTTCACATGCCAGTTCCAAGGACTAGGCCTTCAGGTAATTTGTACTTCTGTCCAACTTGGAGAGGGTCTGGGTTTAGGAATATATATACTCAGAAAAAGTAACTTGTTACTATGTTGCTCTTCAGTTCACCAGATTACCTTTTCTATTCTTCCTCCTCTCTGATGGCTTACTACTTCTAGTAGTTATAGGGTTGTAGAGAGGACAAGGTAAGAAGTGTTTTCTTTTGAGTGTTTGATAGTAAAATATAATTCTGTCCTTCCTACTTTCCTCCTTGCACAGTTTTAAAAAGCTTCCTCTGTATGCCAGAGGATACAAGCAGGACCTCATGGAGTATTCCTTCAAGATGCCCTCTTTTCTAGGAAATAGCACCTAAATTTGCCATGTGTTGATGAGTCTTAAACCTTGAAGTGTGAGAAGGCCACTAATTGTGGCCATCTTCTATATTATAAAAACATTTAATTAGAGTTCTATTTCATTTAGCATAATTGTAGAACCTTTTAGATAGTTTTTAGTAAGTTAACTATTTTAATAGTTGTAGAACAGATGTGTGTCTAATTACTGCTGCCAGTTTCTTCCATTTCTTCTGTAGGATAAACAGCATTTTGATTTTCCTTGTAATAATTTTGATGAGGTGAAATATTTGAACTCTTTACTTCATTAAGGAATAGTGTTCTTTATTTAAAAAAATAAGCGCTTTATTATAAAAATTTCTTGAACTTATAATCATTCTTTAAGTCTTTAATAATGATTTTATGTATGTTGAACATCTTTAGATTCATTTTTTTAATGGTAAAACTTGTCATAAAACAGTAATTTTTTATGACTGAAAATACTTCATGTCTTTTCTGGCCATAATGTGATTCATTTATTGTTAGATGTTGAGTTTTATGTTCCTTGAATGAAAAATAGAAAACATAAATATTTGAAATTCTTCACTGCATACCTGCTCAAATATAACTTGCCCACACATCTTCTTTTTAAAATAACTTTTAAATCTCTGAAATTTGGGGGTGAAAGATGGCATTTTGACTCAGAAAGATAGAAGAGAATGCTTACACTATTTAAAACCAGACTTCATGAAATGATGCTATTTTTGGATGAATTAACACTATTATTTTCTCCTACAAAGAGCTGCTGGATTATGGCTTTATTACTTTTAATATTTTAATCAGTATAAACTGCTTTTTGTTTTTATAAAATAAAGTTGTTTTTCAAAATTTCCTAGGGAGGAAAGAAAAACAGTTGATTTGTCAATCTGTATTTTGATTTACATTGAATACTTTTTATTATTCCTTCCAAACAGACACTCCTTGAATATGCAGAGAAATGGAAAACTTCAGAAGATCCTTTACCTTTATTGGAGGTATACACAGTGGCTATCCAAAGTTACGTTAAAGCCCGACCTTATCTTACCTCTGAATGTGAAAATGTAGCTTTGGTTCTGGAACGCTTGGCATTGTGAGTAAACTTTTGAGTAAATAAAAAACTTAGATTAAGCTTTTTGTTTTAACTCTGCATCTCAGGTCTTATGATAGTTTAATTTTAAATAGATTCGTTATGGAGGCTCTACTGATAATATTAGAATTATTTATCTTATTTTACTTTAAATTTTAATAATTATTTGTATCCTTAAAACTTCTTGTTTTTTAGAAGCTGTGTTGAACTTTTACTGTGTCTGCCTGTTGAATTATCTGATAAGCAGTGGGAGCAATTTCAGACACTGGTGCAGGTGAGACTATTTACCTACTAGATTTAACATAGGTATATCTTATGGTGATTTTCTTTATTCTGAATAAATTATTTAGTTAAGATTTAAAAGATTTAAGTGATGACAAACATTAATTGCTGTTCTTATTAATGGTGATGACTTGCACATAGTCAGTACTCAAGATGTTTATTAAATGAATATATACATTTAAGTAGATTGATTGAATATTGCACAGTTCTTTAAGATCACATTAGAACTTTGCCACAGCAGTAAAAGAACACAAAAGAAAATGCCCTCATTTGTGTTTAGAAACAGTTTAATTGCTGAAAATTGTGGTGTGCTTTATAAGAATTTAACATATCTCATTTAATCCTTATGAAAACTTTGTGGGGGTAGGTATATTTTTCCCATTTTAAAGGTGAGGAAACTGAGGCTCAATTCTACAGTATTTATTGGCCCATACTTATACAGCTAATATCAGAGTAGTAATTTGAACCAAGATTCTTTATTCCATAGCCCATACTTTTTCTCCTATATCTGAAAACACATGCTTTATCTCTTTTACTTAGTGCTGTTATTCTACTTATAAAAGTACTACATAGTTTAGCACTTAGTTGTTTTGGAGTATTTCAAGAATATTAAATTTTGTTTAAGCACTAGATTGTGCTGGATATATTATAGCTTTGAGTAAATTTTGATTAATTGGTTAGTTTAAAAGAATGTTCCTGCCAGCTGATCTCAGAAAGTATAGTTGTCTCTCTATTCCTGTAGCCAGAGTTCTTAAAATACCTTTTGGCCTTATGTTTTTCCATAGAAGAAATATAAAAGTAGATTAGTCTCAGATTTTAGAAGCATGTGAAATAAACTATAGTTAGGCAGAAAAGTCAACTTTTCTATTTTAATATTAAATATTAAAATCTGTCGAGTGCAAAATTCTTGAAGATAGGAGTCATGTCTTTATACCATAGGATTTCACATAGTATTTTACACATAGAGATACTTAATAACTGTTGGAAGTGTCTTGTCCTGTTTGTCACATTGCAACTAACTTTTTGATCATGCAGTTTCTACTTCAGCATATCAATAACTTGTGTCTCAGGTTTTTTCCCCAGCAAGTGGTTATTTTTAGGTAAATGATTGTTTCAGAACTATTTTCATAGTTTGGTACTCACATACACTGTACCACAGAATTAATTAAGTAGATAGTTTATATGCAAATATAATACTGAATTCCTCATACTAATTTTATTGTTTGTCAGCATAAGGTAAACTTTGAAACTTTCCTTTTTGAAACAGTAGCACTACTTGATACTTTTTCATGTGGATTAATGAGAAAGAAATAACTAAATCCCAGTATGGTAGCTCTCAGCAGTTGCTCAAAAAAAAAAAAAAATCTTAAGGCACTTGAACTTGTTTTGGTGAGATTTTTATGGTTTTGAGGAATAGATTTTTAATACAAATACAGCATGAGCTTTAAGAGTTTCCATGATACTTTGCTTTCATTTCAGAGCTTCTTTGGGCTTATTTTATACTGGCTTAACCACATTTATTTTATTTTGCTTGTGTTTTAACTAAACATTTCTCTACCCCACTAGAGGATAAGCCCCAGAAACGCAGGGACTAGTTGCTCTCTTCCCTGGTACTTTGCCCACAGAAATTCTCAGTAAACATTTTCTGAATTGAATTAAAATTGTTGGTCTTTTGTGGCCTGAAAAATATGCCAGTTGCACGAACACTTTTAAACAAGTAAGCAAGGTTCAGTGTCAGCTTTAATAGGATATTGCTAAGACTATGCAGTCTTACAGATGTATGAAAAGTCATACATTTAGTTGTTTCCCTAAGTCCATTTTATTGAAATAACGTGTATATAAGTTGTCATTTAGCCTTTGATGTAATTTGTCATCTGTTAATGGTAGAAGTTTTTTGGAAAATTTTTTTTACTAACAGAGGATATAAAATGTATAAGGTCTTTCATGGTATGGATATTCTGATAGCTTCCTCGAGAAATAACTTTGCTGTTGGTTTAGATCTTGGGGGAAAAATAATATGAACTTATTTCTAGAAATATATTTTATTTATTTAAAATTTATAATTAGTATAATTCTTATTTTTGAGATTCATCTTAAAAATCAGAAGGATGCAGCACTTTGTAATGTGACATGAAAATTTTAAGTTAAGTCTTATTTTTCAAAAGTTGAGTATTATATTTAAAGGCTGATAAGCTTGCTTTTGAAAATCTGTTGTAATTCTTTGGATGTTTATTTAATATTTATAGGTAGCTCATGAAAAGCTGATGGAGAATGGCAGCTGTGAATTGCATTTTTTAGCTACTCTAGCTCAAGAGACTGGGGTGTGGAAAAACCCGGTACTGTGCACTATTCTTTCCCAGGAACCATTGGATAAGGATAAAGGTAAATTTTCTAGAGAGAAGAGAGAAAGAAAAAAGAATCATTAGACTAGAGAAAATAAGTACTTAAAATTGTTTTGATATAATCCCAGAATATTCCAAGAAGGACCATTTTGTTTAAGTTTTATATGAGGTACTTGAGGCCCTTCACTTTTTTTTTTAATTGGGGGAAGATGTATTTACAGGATTATGTAATCTTAGGGTAACAGAGAAACTCTTTTTTTTCCTCAACATTATTTTATCCGAGGAATTCCCTCTGTAACATCTGACAGGTGGCAATCTAGCTTATACTTGATAACTTATTTGACAGATGGAGAAGCAAAAGTAGGGTAGTGAAATGATTTTTCTCAAAATAGATAAGAAATTAATGCTAGTAACTCTAAAGTCTTGTGCCTCTAAGATTAGTACTCTTTCTTAAACAGTTTTTTTTTCTCAGACTTATTTTATCCTGCTTTGTTGTTATTATATGGGCTTAGGCAATAAAGATCCCAGTTAAACTGACAGGTATCCTACTAGATAGATGGCTAAACCACTAATATGTATAACACTTAATGTTCAGAGTTCAAAAACTGTATGTGCTGTGAAGAAGAGCACATATTATTATCTTTGGTATTTTCTTGAGATTATTTAGGAAAGTGCTCAGATTTCCCAAGGTTTTTAACTAGAGAAATAAATAAGCTTCTTCCATTGTCGCTTTTCGTGTTGGTTGATGGCAAAGCTTAGGCATTTTGCTATGTGATAGCAATTTCTGATTTAGAAAGGAGTAAACTCATCATTTGTTAACTCTTCTGGTACTTTGATATTTACCAAAAGACTTCTCAGCTAATCTCCAAACTTCTCATCAAGCTGATTGTTCCTACCTGACTCCTCTCTTAATATTTACCCAGCTTTCTGGATAGTTTTAGCAGTGTTATCTGTTTCTTGGCTTTCACTGCAAGTTTATTTGTATTACTGCCCTTTGTGTATTTCCCCAGATTAGTTACATTAGAGGTCTCTTAGACCTTAGAGAAATAGATCCTCATTATTTAAAATAATAAGAACAACATTTAAAGGTTGAGAGTCTTAGGGGCTTTTTGCCTTTGGTGTATTATTTTTTATCCCCAGTATATTACCACCACTATGTTTTTATTTCTATAATTAAATTCTACTTTTTACTCTTCTCAGCTTTAGAAATATTGGATAGAATATATTAATAATAATACCAAATTACATTGTATAGTTATTGCAGTTTGAAATGTGCTTTTAATCTTCACAATGATCCTATGGAAAAATGGGATCTTTTTTTGTCCCTGTTGCACAGGTGAGAAAATACAGGCTCAGAAAGATTAGTTGTCTTTTCTGTATCACACTGCCAGTGATGTGAAGTAGAGCTGGGAATCGAAGTGAGGTCCCCAGCTCTGTCCTTTTTATATTATGCCATGTTGCACCCAGCCTAATAAAATAAAATCACACCTAGCTTAAATAAAGATTTAACTCCTTTTTTCTGTTGTCAGCTTCTGAAGAGCATCTTTGCCAAACTCTCACATTATGCTGATGCAGAAAAATAGAACCTTTACCTTAGCAGAGATTTAAAATTTACCTTAAAAGAATATGTGCTCAGTATGTGCTCAGTGTCCTTTCTTGTTTCAATGTGCCTAACATTGTTTCTGTTAACAAATGTCTTTGCCCATCTCTGTGCCACTTTATTTCATGATCCTCACCTGGCATAGCTACTGGAATAATTTGGGCTATAAAGCAAAAGGAGTTTCTACAGTAACAGATAGACTGTAGGTAGCCAGATTTTAATATGACTCGTGAAGTAACCAGAGGGATGTTATATGACTGAGAGACTGTGCAGCTATAATCTTTATTTGGCCCTGTTATTTAGCCTACTTCTTTGACGGGAGTTACTCTGTGGGTAATCACATAGACTTGAACTATATGTTGAAGTAATTAACATTTTACACATATACACTAATTTATTTACATTTTCAAATTGGGCAATTGTACAGCATGTGGAACTTTCAGCTTTTTATATGATATATCCAAACCCTTGGTTTAACCTATACTGGCCTATGGCAAGTTTGATAAGAGCTAGAGCTCTGCCAGCAATAGGTACACTGTAATAGGCTATGTTCATTAGTTTGTTGATAGCAAAGCGTTTGAAGTTTTGATGTAGTATTTGAACAGTGGATAATCGACTTAATTCTGATTTATTTTAAATAACTAATTTTTATTGACTAATTTTAGAACTAAAATTTAGTTTTATTGACTAAATTTAGAACCACAAAGCCAGGTGGCTCAGTGGTGAAGAATCCACCTGCAGTGCAGGAGATCTGGGTTTGATTTCTGGTTCGGGAAGATGCCCTAAAAGGGAATGGCAACCCACTCCAGTATTCTTGCCTGGAGAATCCCAGGGACAGAGGAGCCTGGCAGTCTGTAGTTCGTGGGATCGCAAAGCATTGGTCGTGACAACACACATGCAAAGCCCAGCTAAAACCAACAAATGTTCTTTGATTTAGGGATTGAGGGTGTATGGGACTCAATTAAAAATGCTGGTTTCCCTTTAAGGTTTTAGCATCTTAGAATAATGTAACTTTGATATTTAAACAGTGTAATTAAGTTGATGGCCTTTGAATATCACAAGAACTTTAGGCTTACATGTTACTTGTGCCTTCCTTTAGTTATCATCTAAGAATTGGAAAGGCGCTGAATAATCATTTATCTTTTACTCAATTTTAACTCCCTTCTAAAACATTACTCACTGGTAAAATGAATGGGCCTTTGCTTGAATACTCATAGAGAATGGTAACTATGTAATTCACTCCATTTATAGCTGCTATTAGATAATCTTTGTTGTGTAAATTGTGAAAAACTATGTACTTAAGAGTTGCTGTCTTGGATCTAGTGCTACCCATAAGGCCATGCATACCTAACAAAGTACAAATCCCTCTAAAGGGACTAAAAGCTATCCTGGTGTGTCCTGATTTTAAGTCTACAATCATGATTTCTGACTTCAGTGCATTTTGTTTCTTGTTCATGTGTAATTCTCGAAACTTAACATGAACCCCGAATATGATCTGGCCAGCATTTTTATACATAGTATTTTGGCATACAAAGTATTCCTTTTTTTCTTTTTTTAAATTTCACTGTGTTAAATCCATTCTGCCTCTGCAGCTTGTCCATATTATGTTACATCTTGGTTTTGTTAGTTCAAGGGTTTTGTCTTTCCAAGTTTAAGCAGATATTATTAGCATACAGTATGTTGGCATCCAGGTTCTTGATAATGACCATTAAAAAGGTCATACTCAAACACCTAGCCCCTGGAATACTTATAGACATTTTCTTGTTTCCTTTTAGTCTTTTAGCCAGTGCCCTTTTGATTATGGTTGTTTCATCACATATGCCTGTTTCCTTGTGTCTGGTCCATGGCTTTCCTTTTTGTCTATAGTGACACTATGATGAAAGACCACAAGAGGTATTTGGCTAGAGTTTTATTAAGTAAGATTATTTACTATTGAGGTTAGTCTGACATTAATGTTTTAAAAAATATTTTTGTTTATTTATTTGACTGCGTCTGGTCTTAGTTGTAGTGCACAGAATGTTCATTGCATCATGTGAGATCTTTTACTGCTGCTCATGGGCTCTAGTTGTGGCACAAGGGCTCCAGAGCGCGTGGACTCTGTAGTTGTGGCACAAGGGCTCCAGAGCATGTGGGCTCAGTAGTTGTGGTACAGGGGCTTAGTTGCTCCATGGCATGTGATATCTTAGTTCCCCAAAAGAAGACTGAACCCATGTCCTCTGCATTGCAAGGTGGATTCTCAAACACTGGGCCACCAGGGAAGTCCCTGACCTAATCATATTTTAAATGAACTATTTTATAATAGTTTTCTAAATACTCCACACCAGTTTTCCCAACTGTTAGTATGTATATATTTATTAATTATATATGTTAATATAGTATATCATTAGTATGATCTGTTTGTCACAATTAATAAACCAGTATCAATACTTTGCTATTAACTAAAGTCTATACCTTATTCAGATTTCCCTGGTTTTTACCTGTTGTCTTCCTTCTGTTCTAGGATTCCATCTAGGATATCACATTACATTTAGTCATCATGTCTGCTTAGGTTCCTCTTGGCTATGATAGTATTTTCAGACTTTGCTTGTTTTTGATGATCTTGGCAGTTTTGAAGAGTATTATAGGATTTCCCTCAGTTTGGATCTGTCTGATGTTGCTCACGTGATTAGTACTTGGCTTATGGGTTTAGGGGAGGAAGATCACTGAGGTACAGTGCCATGGTCATCATACGAAAGGTACCTGTAACCAACATGACTTCCTCACTGTTGGTATTAACCTTAGTCACCTGGCTGAATGTGTTTTTCACATTCAGTGAAATTACTGTGAAATTACTCTTTTTCCACCTTTCCATGCTGTACTCTTTGGAAAGAAGTTACCTTATGCAGCCCACACTTAGGAGTTGGAGAGTTAAGCTCTACCTCCTTGAGGAGGCAGTATCTACACAGATTGTTTGGAGTTCTCCACAGCAATTTGTCTTTTCTTTTTTAAAGATTACTGATGTTTTGGCTGTGGTAGGTCTGCGAAGCAAGCACTGTGGCAGGTCTTAATTACTGCCCTCGGGCTTTCTCTTAGTTACGGTGAGTGGGGGCTACTGTTTGTGTGTGAGCTTCTCATTCCTGTGGCTTCTCTTGTTGCAGACACTGGTTCTAGGCTTGCCGGCTTCAGTAGTTGCAGTGCCTGGGCTCAGTAGTTGTGGCACCTGGACTTAATTGTGGGATCTTCCCAGACCAGGGATCGAACTGGAATTGGTTGCATTGCAAGGCAAATTCTTAACCACTGTACCACCAAGGAAAACCGAAATCTGTCTTTTCTTCCTTATCTATTTGTTTAATTAATATGGACTCAACTGATATTTACTTTATGCTTTAGTGATAATACAACACTATTTTGTTGATCAAATTGTTCAGCTTTGGCCACTGGGAACTCTTCAAGTTAACTTCTCTGTCCCTTTGACATAGCCCCATGGTTGTGGGTTATGTTTTTGTTTGAGTACTTCCTTGTTTTTTGTTTCTACAAGATGCTCTATGTTTATTCTGTGTATTTCTTGCCCCAATCCTATAATCAGCTGTTTCTCCAAGGAACCTTAGTTCCTTTCAGTGGAGAATAGTGTTAGGAACCAAGCCCTGGTAACTGGTTGTGCTCGTTGCTACTGAGGTGTCATTGCCTCCAGGAACTCTCAGCAGACAGAGTAAAAAAATATATGTAGGTATAATTAATCTGTGTGTGCACACATATTTATAAATGTTTGTATATGTAACCAGTTGTATCTATATTACACTAAATGTGAGAGTTTATACAGATGTCTCCAACTCTAATCTATAGCACCTGGATCATTCTGACCTTCTCTTCTTATCTATAACCTCTCATTTCAAAAGAATGTCATATAATTGGAATTATACAATATGTAGCGTTTTCAGACTTCTTTTACCGTAGACCATCCTATATTGCTTAATCATCCATATATTACTACTTACTTACTCCTAGTGTATGTATAGTGATTTCAGAATTGATAACCTGTATCCCTGTGGAAAACAACTTTTATCAGTGTACACAGTGCCTTTTTCCATATTTGTACTGACTCCTCTTATCCCAAGTTAGGTGAGCAGCCCATTCTCCCATCTCTTTCAGTGAAGTTCTTTCATTACATTTATAAGACAGAATCTTTTGCCATATTCTACAGTCTCTCCTGGGCTTCGCAACCTCCTAAATCATATTTTCAAATTTGCCTACCATTGGAGTCCTTCTTCATGCCCTCAAGTTGTTTGGGTTTTGACCAATGCATATTATCATGTATCCTCCATTATAGTATCATACAGGATAGTTTCATTGCCCTAAAAAAGATTAACTGTGCTTCACCTGTTCAACCCTCTCCTGAACGATGACAATTACTTATCCACGTTTATAGACTTTTCAGTCTACCTTCATTCATTTAACAATATGCATGTAACATTTATCTATGTATTAGAGTGACTTAATAGCTCATTCAAAAAAAAGTTGCTGAATTATATTCCATTGTAAGAATCTACCACAGTTTGTTTATCCATTCACTTCTTAAAAGACATCTTGTTTTCTACCAGTTTTTGGCATTAATGAGTATAACTGCTATAAATATTTGCATACAAGTTTTTTGGATAAATTTTCAGATCAGTTGGGTAAATACCTAGGAGAAAGATTGCTTATATGGTAAGAGTATATTTTGCTTTGTGAGAAGCTGCCAACCTATACCATTCTGCATGCTGTTCTAGATTCTCACTGGTAGTTACTTTTATCTATTTGGGCAATTTTAGCCATTCTAATATATGTGTGTCATGATATCCCATTACTTTAATTTGTGTTTCTGCACAGACAGATGATACTGAACATCTTTTTACATGAATATTTGCCATCTGTATATCTTCTTGGGAGAAGGATCTGTTTATATCTTTTCCTTTTTTTTTAATTTTTTACTGGTGTATAGTTGATTTACAATGTTGTGTTAGTTTCTGCTGTACAGGAAAGTAAATCATTCATACATATACATATAGCCACCGTTTTTAGCTTCTGTTCCCATGTAGGTCATTACAGAGTATTGAGTAGAGTTCCCTGTGCTATACAGTAGGTTCTTTTTAACTTATCTATTTTATGTATAGTAGAGTATATATGTCTATCCCAATCTCCCACTTTATCTCCCCGTCTTTCCCCCTTGGTAACTGTAAGTTTGTCTTCTACATCTGTGACTATTCCAGTTTTGTGAATAGGTTTATTTGTACTCTATTTTTTTAGATTCCACATATAAGCGATATCATGATGTTTGTCTTTCTCTGACTTATTCAGTATGACAATCTCTAGGTCATTCACTGTTCCCTTTAGTTGTTATAGTTTGATATAGGTCCTTTAGCAGATAGGAGCTTGGCAAATATTTTCATTTACTCTGTGACTTGTTTTTCTTTACAGTGCCTTGCAGAGGGCAGAAGTTCTAAATTTTAATTAAGTCCAACTTATTTTTTTTTTCTTTCATGGATTGTGCTTTTGTTGTTTTGTCTAAAAATAATCACCAAACCCAATATCATATAGATTTTTCTCCTCTTATCTCCTGGACCCTGGAGAAGGAAATGGCACCCCACTCCAGTGTTCCTGCCTGGAAAACCCCATGGACAGAGGAGCCTGGTAGGCTACAGTCCATAGAGTTGCGAAGAGTCAGACACGACTGAGCGACTTCACTTTACTTTATCTCCTGGATGTATCATATTAATAGTTTTGCGTTATATATTTTGGTCTGTGATACATTTTGAGATAATTTTTGTAGAAGTGCAACCTAATTTATGTTTGGTGAATCTTTCTTGGTTCTTGACAGTCACTTTTTTTTCCTGAACACTCACAAGTCATATTTCTAATGTATTAATTTTAAGAATCTTCAGTTCAGTCGCTCAGTCATGTCCGACTCTTTGCGACCCCATGAATCACAGCACACCAGGCCTCCCTGTCCATCACCAACTCCCAGAGTTCACTCAAACTCACGTCCATTGAGTCGGTGATGCCATCCAGCCATCTCATCCTCTGTCGTCCCCTTTTCCTCCTGCCCCCAATCCCTCCCAGCATCAGAGTCTTTTCCAATGAGTCAGCTCTTCACATGAGGTGGCCAAAGTACTGGAGTTTCCGCTTTTAGCATCATTCCTTCAAAAGAAATCCCAGGGTTGATCTCCTTCAGAATGGGCTGGTTGGATCTCCTTGCAGTCCAAGGGACTCTCAAGAGTCTTCTCCAACACCACAGTTCAAAAGCATCAATTCTTCAGCGCTCAGCTTTCTTCACAGTCTCTCACATCCATACATGACCAGAGGAAAAACCATAGCCTTGACTAGACGAACCTTTGTTGGCAAAGTAATGTCTCTGCTTTTCAATATGCTATCTAGGTTGGTCATAACTTTCCTTCCAAGGAGTAAGCGTCTTTTAATTTCATGTCTGCAGTCACCATCTGCAGTGATTTTGGAGCCCCAAAAAATAAAGTCTGACACTGTTTCCACTGTTTCCCCATCTATTTCCCATGAAGTGATGGGACCAGATGCCATGATCTTCGTTTTCTGAATGTTGAGCTTTAAGCCAACTTTTTCACTCTCCACTTTCACTTTTATCAAGAGCCTTTTGAGTTCCTCTTCACTTTCTGCCATAAGGGTGGTGTCATCTGCATATCTGAGGTTATTGATATTTCTCCCGGCAATCTTGATTGCAGCTTGTGCTTCTTCCAGCCCAGAGTTTCTCATGATGTACTCTGTATATAAGTTAATAAGCAGAGTGACAATATACAGCCTTGACGTAAGACTCTTAGCAATATATTTATTCCTCTAGTCTACAGTTTGAAAAATGTACCTCAGGTCCCATTTTGAAAATTATATTTTCCCACCTGTTTCCATTTGCTCCATTGTTCTATCTTTTTCAATCTAAAGGTTGTTATCAGACCCACCATTCTCTCTATCATCATAAATAATGAATAATCAAACCCAAGGAGCAGAGACCCTTCTCAAGAAGTTACCCACTTCCACCAATTTGATTATATTCATCTTATTTGGCATGCTTGTTGTTTATTTGCTATGTTGTTTCTGACACTTTTTCGACCCCATGGACTATACCCTTCCAGGTGCCTCTGTCCATGGGATTTCCCTGGCAAGAATACTAGAGTGAGTTGCCATTTACTTTTCTAGGAGATTGCATCGCAAGCAGATTCTTTACCACTGAGCCACCAGGGCAGTCCAGTTGGTAAGCTAGGGGTCATCTTTTTAATAACAGTTTGCATGGTGTATGCATCCTTGGTCCTGAACCTGCTGTTTTTTCTTTTTTTGTATATGTCATTATTGTAAAATCTAAACTTTGAAAGAGCTCCCTACTAACAGTTACACTGAATTCCTTCAGCCCTTTCCCTTCTATTTTGGAATAATTTGCAGTTGCATAAATTGTGTTTTTATTCAGCTTGCCAGTTCTTTCTTGAATCCTAAGCCCTGGGGTTCATTTTTTGTTTTTTGAACTCCTTGGTTTTCAAAGGAAATTTCTAAAGCTTAAGATTTTCCATAGTACTTATAAGTCCTTCAGAGCTTTGTGAGAAAATAAGTCTTTATTTCAGTAATAAACTTTACATTTTAAAATAAACAGGAAAAACATGCTGCTTGGTTTACCAGATATTAGCATATCTACGATGTAATAATATTTTAAAGGAAGAGATGGGAGGAGAGAACAGATGAAATGAGGCCAGATCTGATTACATGCAGCTGAATTTGTTTTCAGATAGAAATCTCTAGTTCTTCTACTTGTTGAAACTTTTCCTGTATATTTTATGGGCCTATGTGTATCTTCACCTGTATTCTATGTATAGAATACCAAAATGGGTGATTCTGAAACCTACACTTAAATATGTTGACAATTTTTTTGAGTGTTAAAACATTTCTTATACAAAATCACTAAAAAGAACATCTTGTAGATTATACATTAAGTAAGCTTAAGAAATACAGTTCTCCTAACATTTCTATTTGGTTATCCTTTTTTTTTTTTTTTAAAAAAATTTTTTTGCTTTCTCTCTCTTTGGCTCTTACTGACCTTGTCTTGTTATAAAAAACAAATAAATGGAATATTTTGAATTTTATTTTTAAAAATCACTGCTAAATTAGATTGCCCTCTTTAGGTTTTACTTAGATCATTGAGGATCAGTGACTCTGAATAGAATTAAGCTGATGGAATTTAACGGCAGTAAAACTGTAGAAGTGTTCACTTTCCCATTTCAGACTGATGTTTTATTTTGCATTTTGTTAACCTTAATTATATTCTACTGTTACATAACTAGATATATGGTGACCACCAAGATTTTATTTTTACTAGTAATGATTTAAAACATAAACTTACTGGCTTTTCTAAACATCCTAGAAAAAGTCATTGTTTCTGTTCTAATGAGTCTGATTTCATTATCATGTTACATGGATAAAGACATGAGAATTTAATTAAATGTAATAGTAATAATTAAATCTTACTCCACAAGAAAATTTTATGGTTACATACTTACTTTTGTTGTTGTTGTTCAGTTGCTAAGTTGTGTCTGACTCTTTGCAGCCCCATGGACTGTAGCACGCCAGGCTCCTCTGTCTTCCACTATCTCCCAGAGACTTACTAGATTCATCTATAACATGGAATTTTTAAAATTTATATAAATTCTATTTTACATCAATCATGTCAAAAATCAGTTACGATCATAAAGTTTCAGGCTTAATGACAAAGCAGGTGGTTTAAGCAATTCTGAAATCTTCAGTGAAAATGCTGTGTCTTGAAATTTAGCTTATTCTCCCAGGAAAGGGTGAGAGGTTGGGTGAAGGAAGTGTTAAGCTTTTATTAAATTTCTGAATTTGAATTTTTTGAACTAATGCTGAATTGATTTTTTCATTGCATTTTTTTCTTGTGGTAAAAACGCAGAATTTAATCATTTTTAAGTGTATAGTTGGAGAAGGCAATGGCACCCCACTCCAGTACTCTTGCCTGGAAAATCTCATGAACGGGGGAGCCTGGTGGGCTGCAGTCCATGGGGTCGCGAACCGTCGGACACGACTGAGCGACTTCACTTTCACTTTTCACTTTCATGCATTGGAGAAGGAAATGGCAACCCACTCCAGTGTTCTTGCCTGGAGAATCCCAGGGACGGGGGAGCCTGGTGGGCTGCAGTCCATGGGGTCACGAAGAGTTGGACACGACTGAGCGACTTCACTTCAGTAAGTGTTTGGTAGTGTTTTGTATGTTCATACTGTTTTGAAACATATCTGCAGAACTTTTTTAATCTTACAAAAAGATTTTATCACTTGCAAGAGTGATTTTAAACAATAGCTCCCTCCTTTTCCCATACTCCACTCCCAGTCCCTGGTTAGTCAACATTCTGCTTTTTGTTTCTATGACTTTGACTACTTTACGTACCTCATATAAGTGTAATCATACTACATATTTACCTTTTTTTGACTGGCTTATTTCATTTAACATAATGTCCTCCAAATACAACTGTTGTTAGCATGTGACAGAATTTCCTTCTGTTTTAAAGGTGAATAATACTACATTATATGTATGTGGCACATTTATTTATCAGTTCACCTGTTGATGGACATCTGGATTACTTCTACCTCCTGGCCCTTGTGAGTAGTGCTGCTGTGAACACAGGAGTGCAGATGTCTCCTTGAGACCCTCCTTGACTTCTTTTGTGGCATCCAAAAGTGGGATAGCTGCACCACATGGTAGTTCTGTTTCTGATTTTTTGAGGAACTTCTAGACTGTTTTCCTTAGAGGTTGTATCATTTTATAGTGCTATCAATAGGACACAAAGGTTACAGTTCCTCTACATCTTCAACCAACATTTATTTTCTCTTTTTGTTTTGTTGTTGTGTTTTTGAAAATAGCCATTCTGAGACAGGTGTGAAGTGATATCTCATTATTTTCATTTGGATTATTTGATTGTTGTTGTTGAGTTATAGGAGTTCTTTATATATTCTGAACATTAACCTCTTATCACATATGTAATTTGCAAATATTCTCTCCCATTGTGTAAGTTGCCTTTTTACTCTGTTGATTCTGTCCTTTGATGTAGGAAGTTAACTTTGATGTAGTCTTATTTTTTTGTTGTTGTTCTTGGCTAACCCTTGGTATCATATCTAATAAATCATTGCCAAGTCCAGTTCTTGAAGCTTTTCCCCATTGTTTTCTTCTAGAAATTTTATAGTTTTGGGTGTTATATTTAGGTCTTTAATTCATTTCAGATTGTGTTTTTATATGGTATAAGGGTTTAATTTTAATCTTTTGCATGTGGATATCCAGTTTACCCAGCACCATTTGTTGAAGAGACTATCATTTCCTCTTGAGTGGCCTTGCCACCTGGTTGAAGATTATTTGATCATTTAGTGATGGTTTATTTCTGAGCTTTTTCTATTCTGTTGCATTGCCTATATTCCTTTTATGCCACTTTTGATTGTTTTGTAGTCCATTTGAAGTGAGGAAGTGTGAGACCTCCACCTTTGTTCTTTTTCAAAATTGTTTTGGCTGTTTGGGATTCCTTGAGATTGCATATTAGTTTTAGGGTCAATTTTTCTATCTCTTCAAAATAGCCATTCCAGTTTTGTTGGGATTACATTGAATCCATAGCTTGCTTTAGGTTATTGGACATCTTAACCACATTAAGTCTTCAAATCCATGAACATGAGGTTCCCTTGCATTTCCCTGTGTCGTCTTTAATTTCTTTCAGTAATGTTTAATTTCTTTCAGAGCTTCCCTGGTGGCTCAGACAGTAAAGAATCTGCCTGCAGTGTGGAAGACCTGGGTTCAGTTCCTGGGTCGGTAAGATCCCTGGAGAAGGTAATGGCTACCCACTCCAGTATTCTTACCTGGAGAATTCCATGGACATAGGAGTCTGGTGAGCTGTAGTTCATAGGGTCGCAAAGAGTCGAACGTAACTGAGCAACATGAATTCAAATTCATTCAGATTAGCTGTTTACTTCCCAGGTGGCACTGCTGCTGCTAAGTCACTTCAGTCAAGTCCGACTCTGTGCGACCCCAGAGATGGCAGCCCACCAGGCTCCCCATCCCTGGGATTCTCCAGGCAAGAACACTGGAGTGAGCTACCATTTCCTTCTCCAGGTGGCACTAGGGGTAAAGAACCCCCCTGCCAATGCAGGAGACGAAAGAGACTCGGGTTCAATCCCTGGGTTGGGAAGATTCCCTGGAGGAGGGCGTGGCAACCCATTGCAGTATTCTTGCCTGGAGAAGGCCATGGACAGAGAAGCCTGACAGGCTACACTCCATGGAGTTGCAAAGAGTTGGAAACGCCTGAAGCGACTTGGCACACACCCAGTGTTTATAGGTTTCACTGTACAAGTATTGCACTCTCTTGGTCAGGTCTGCTAAGTACTTTATTCTTTTTGTTGCTATTATAAATGGAATTGTTTTCTGAATTACCTTTTCAGTTTGTTCATCGTTAGCGTATAGAAATGAGTCTTGTTTTTGTGTTCTGATTTTGATATCCTGCAACTTCACTAAATTTATTTAGTGCGTGTGTGTATGTAATCTTGAGGATTTTCTACCTATAAGATGATGCCATCTGCATTCAGATGATGATATTTCTTCCTTTTTATTTTAGATGCCTTTTACTTCTTGCCCAAATGCTGAATCGATTTTAAGAGAAAATAAATTTTTTTAATGGAATAGGTGATGCAGATTCATGAAGGTTATGATGGAAATTTTGGAATTTATCATTTGAACACAAAGGGAAACCACTTGGAGATTTTAACTGGGAAAGGAGAGTTGCGTATGTTCTTCAGAGGTGCAGGGAAAAAAAGCATCCTGAGTCCTAGTGGAGATGTGTTAGAAAGACTAGCAGAATGCAACAGAGTGGTCTGGGAGATTAACAGTTTGAGCTGAGAGAAGAGGGTGAATGGTAGCTGTGTAGGTGGAGAAAAATGAATGGGAGTATGGATGTGAGAGTTGGACTGTGAAGAAAGCTGAGCACCGAAGAATTGATGCTTTTGAACTGTGGTGTTGAGAAGACTCTTGAGAGTCCCTTGGACTGCAAGGAGATCGAACCAGTCCATTCTAAAGGAGATCAGCGGAAGGAATTATGCTAAAGCTGAAACTCCAGTACTTTGGCCACCTCATGCGAAGAGTTGAGTCATTGGAAAAGATTCTGATGCTGGGAGGGATTGGGGGCAGGAGGAAAAGGGGACGACAGAGGATGAAATGGCTGGGAGACTCTATGGACTCGAGTTTGAGTGAACTCCGGGAGATGGTGATGGACAGGGAGGCCTGGCGTGCTGCGATTCATGGGGTCACAAAATGTCGAACATGACTGAGCGACTGAACTGAACTGAACTGAAGTATTTGGGAGTTGGAAGTGACAGGATCATATGGTGGATTGTAGGTTAGGATAAGGAGGAACAAGGCAGAAGAGGAAAGTTTTCATACCACCTTTTAGTTCTCTTTAGTTTTATAACACATATTGTGGCATACATATTTTTGTATGCAGAGTTTGAGATGATTGTGAAAGAGCTAGCTGGAGATGCTGCAAGGGGAATTATGTGCAAATCTGAATGTGGAGATAGACACTCAGTGAATAGATTTGACTCCACTTTGGGGGGAATCCAGGACCTAGTCCTGGGTACATGGTCAGTTAATATTTATATAAAGATTTATCACAAATATTCAACTTACATATTGTAATAGTTTAAAAATTAATTATCTTTCATGTTTTTCTTTTTACTATTATGTAAGTGGCATTTTATGGAAAGAAAGCCATTATTACTTTAATTGAACTGACAGTATCACTCATTTACATTGCCATTGTAGGTCATCCAGATCTCTTGATAGGGTTGAGTGTAGTAAAACCTGCTTTTTCCTCCCAAGGATGTAAATACACAGGACATAAATAAAAAGGCTACCCAAGTAAAATTCAATGTATTTTATGGTTTTCTGGGATAGGGGTGGGGAAAGCAGGGTCAGATCAGATCAGATCAGTCGCTCAATCATGTCTGACTCCTTGCGACTCCATGAATCGCAGCACGCCAGGCCTCCCTGTCCATCACCAACTCCCGGAGTTCACTCAGACTCACGTCCATCGAGTCAGTGATGCCATTCCGGCCATCTCATCCTCTGTCGTCCCCTTTTCCTCCTGCCCCCAATCCCTCCCAGCATCAGGGTCTTTTCCAGTGAATCAACTCTTAGCATGAGGTGGCCAAAGTACTGGAGTTTCAGCTTTAGCATCATTCCTTCCAAAGAAATCCCAGGGCTGATCTCCTTCAGAATGGACTGGTTGGATCTCCTTGCAGTCCAAGGGACTCTCAAGAGTCTTCTTCAACACCACAGTTCAAAAGCATCAATTCTTCGGCGCTCAGCCTTCTTCACAGTCCAACTCTCACATCCATATATGACCACAGGAAAAACCATAGCCTTGACTAGACGGACCTTTGTTGGCAATCTGCTTTTGAATATGCTATCTAAGTTGGTCATAACTTTCCTTCCAAGGAGTAAGTGTCTTTTAATTTCATGGCTGCAGTCACCATCTGTAGTGATTTTGGAGCCTAGAAAAATAAAGTCTGACACTGTTTCCGCTGTTTCCCCATCTGCAGGGTAGGGAGTGAAATTTGATGTGACTAGCTACTTAAGAATAAAGATAAAGCTTTTTTCAAGAGTCTGATAATCTTTGATGTGCTGTTATAACTTTGTAAGGAAAACAGGTCCTGGAGTGGAGAGAAATAGAGAAACATATAGAAGAATGAGGGAAGGAAAGCAGGTAAAAGGAAAATGGAGAAGGAGAAGGGGGAACGTGGGGAGTGAGTTTCCCTCCCCTAAGGGGGAGGTTCTGAATAGAGGTTAAATGTAATCTACTTTTGATCCATTTGAACTGTGAGCTTCAGAATACATAATTACTTTCCTCTGAAAACAAATGCTGCTTCACAGCTCTCTTACTTAAAGTGCTATTCTAACAAGTAGTAGGCACACTAGCTAAAGAATTTACTTTTTCTCATTGCATCACTATGTTAAGGTGGAAGTTTGCAAGACTGGGCTGCTTCTGGTCCCGGTTCTATTGTTAACTGGTTTTATGACCCTAGGAAGTCATTTGCCTTCTGTGAGCCTCAGTTTACTCATCTGCCAAATGATGGAGCTGGATAAAATGATCTATAAAGCTCCTTGTGCTCTAATAGTCTGTATTTCTTGGAAATCTGTTTTGTGCTAAGTGTGGCAATGGTTTCCCATTGTTTAAAAACACGCACACAAGTATGTTTTTGAAATATATAGTAACATATTCTACTCTACTTGAGTTAGTACAGAAACTATTTTGTATAATTTGTCATTCTAACTACATGCTGCTCTTTGAGATTTTAGGGACTGTTTGAAATTCTATTAAGATTATCATTAGTTTCATTTAAAAGTTGCCACCTTTAAATAATTTCTTTGCTATGATCTTCAGAGTTCGCTGAGTATGAGTTTTTGTGGGAGTATGTGAAATAATTACCAGGCTTTTTACCACTAGTGTTTCCTGGAACCTCAGGCTGTTTCTTAAAGTCCATAACTTATAGCCATAACTTAAAGAATAACTTTTTAAAAAAACTCTTATTTCCTTATGTTTTCATTGAAAATCTTTACAGATTTTGCTTTGGCTATTGAGTTAAACTATGAAAAGATATTTGCAGTGTAATTGTCCTAACAGAATCGTGTGATATTGAAAAGAAAAGTAATGCCCTATGTATGTCAGACATACCATCAGAGGTACCAGAGGGTTATACAGATAGTGTTATTTATCTGTGTTTAGTCTTTATACTTTTTTTTTTTTTTGGTGTAGTTTAATGTGTAAAGAATAGAGAGTAGCAGGAATAAGGTCTAGACTTCAAGAAAAGGATGAAATTTGGGATCTTGTATTATTAAATTACTTATATGCTCATGGTTTTAATACTGAGGAGCTTTGATCATACTATTTTATAGAAGAATATTTTCACAGTGGAGTACAGTTAGAGCTAAAGTTACTAAATGGTAGCAAAGGATATTTACTATCCTTTGCTACCATTTAGTAGCAGAGAAAGTAGAGAGGAAGAACATCTTTTATTTTCCATGTTCTAACCCACAAATTACTTCCTAGACATGTTTTCCAGTCCTTTCACAAGTTGAGAAATCTTGTGTTTTATTTATAGGGCATATAAAATTTTATCACTTGAAAGCCTTCCAAAGGTTGTCGGCTAGCCGTCACCAAGTAAATTTTTAAGCACCATTTTCATCCTGGTAAAGAAAACTTAGGGAAAAGTTTAAATTTGTGTTTGTTAAATTTTAAAATCTCCTTCACAAATTAGAAAAAAAGTTAAATTCTTCCTTGTAGTTCATCAGACAAGCACTCAGAAATCCAAAGTTTGAACAGAATGAATATTTATTATACATTAGTGGGTCTTATGGAGAAGGCAGTGGCACCCCACTCCAGTACTCTTGCCTGGAAAATCCCATGGATGGAGGAGCCTTGGTAGGCTACAGTCCATGGGGTCGCTAAGAGTCGGACACAACTAAGCGACTTCACTTTCACTTTTCACTTTCATGCATTGGAGAAGGAAATGGCAACCCACTCCAGTATTCTTGCCTGGAGAATCCCAGGGACAGAGGAGCCTGTTGGGCTGACGTCTATGGGGTCGCACAGAGTCGGACACGACTGACGCGACGCAGCAGCAGCAGCAGCAGCAGCAGCAGTGGGTCTTAAGCAAGTGTTGAGGTTTATTGGTTGATACTTTTAAAACTTAGAGAACTTTCAGCAGACTACCCTCCAACCCCTTATTTATTTTTCCATGGATAATTTAAATTTGTCCTAAGACACCTATTAAGGCAAGATAGGGCTTCCCTGATGGCTCAGCGGTATAGAATCCACATGCAGTGCAGGAGCCGCAGAAGATGCGAGTTCCACCCCTGGGTCAGGAAGATCCCCTGGAGGAGGAAATGGCAACCTACTCCGGTATTTTTGCCTGAAAAATCTCATGGATAGAGTAGCCTGGCAGGTTACAATCCATGGGGTCACACAGAGTCAGACATGACTGAGCATGCATGCTCAGACTTCACCTTTTAAAATGAAAAATACATCAACAGAATTGAACACAATATTAGTTGAATTTCATCCTCTAGAATATCCAAACATCCTTTTGTGGTTACCATATAAGAATCCTCCTGCCATCACAGGAAATGCCAATAGAGACAGGTTCAATCCCTGGGTCGGTAAGATGCCCTGGAGTAGGAAATGGCAACCCACTTCAGTATTGGCTGGAATAGTTTATGGTCAGGGGAAACTGGTGGGCTTTAGTCCATGAGATTGTAAAAAGTGAGGCACAACTGAGGGACTGTGCATATACACATGAATGTGTAATGCCCTCGCCCTGCAGATTTCTAGAAATGCTAACCCCTGATATTCAGGAATAAAAGCTGTGGGAGAAAGAATTTAGTATAATTTTAATAATACTGACTCGGAATCCAATGCAAAATTATTTTTATAATCAGGAATTCAACTCACCTCATTGTAAATAACTATAAATGGTACTTTAAGGGGCTAAAGTATTAATGCAACTCTAAAAAATTAACTACATAATCATCTTCTGCTTATAAGATCAAATATTTTGTGACAGTCTGAGAATAATAGAAAATTGCAACAACAAAAAAGTTTAGTTTCTCTGCTTTAAACAAATATTCCTTGTAAGTATTTGTATTGCAAATGAACTATTTACCAAATGTTAATAATCTATTATGTCTTGTTTTTTAAAGTGAATGAATTTTTAGCTTTTGAGGGTCCCATCTTGTTGGATATGAGAATTAAACATCTAATCAAAACAAATCAGTTAAGTCAAGCAACTGCTCTAGCAAAGCTGTGTTCTGACCATCCAGAGATTGGTACAAAAGGTAGTTTTAAGCAAACTTACCTTGTCTGTCTTTGTACATCGTCACCAAATGAAAAGTTAATCGAAGAGGTGAGTATGTTTTCTTTTGTTAGTAATTATTTTTTAAAGTAAAACTAATAATTTTTAATTACATTAGAATGTCTTTGACTTCCTTTTCTCTTAAATAGTGAAGAGCCATTGTTATCAGTGTTAAGTTTTTGATGTGCTCTTAGATAGTGATTGTAAGCAGCTTTCAGGATTATATGTAAACATTTCACCTGGCTTCTACTTTAAATAAATTGGCTCTTTTTTATCGGAAAGATGGTGGTAGCTTAATTTAGCTAGCATTTTTTATTAGTGTTCAGGCTTTAATTTCAGTTTTACCTGACTTCACAATACTTGCAGATTTTATTTTAACTAAGTAACTTAAAAAAATGTATGTCTTCCCCCTAAGTATACTCTCTCTCTGTCCCTCTGTATACATATCTATCTCTGTATCTATCTATATTCATTTTTATTTGCATAGTTTAATTTAAATTTGCATATTTAGTTTTTGTTTGTAAGACAAGTGATTGTGTTTTTTTCACTTCTAGTTGGCATAAAGTATAGTATTCATGTATTTGTGTATTTTATACTACAGATTTCTAAAAGTAGAATCGTAATCCAAATGGAATTTTGCATCTTAGAGGACTCAATTCCAAAATGAAGTTGAAGATAGGGTAGGAGAATTGAAAGTTGTTGATCAAAAAAGCAGAATATGTATATAAAGACAGTAGATAAAGAAAACTATAATACATTGGACAGTGATGTGTATATATGTCTTATTATCTCTAATATAAGTATCCTTTGATTCCAGAGCAGTAGCAAATGGAGAACAAAGGGATTGTGGGACAGATTTTAGGATATGCAAAGGGAGAAGCTGAAATAAAAGAGAGGACAATTAACAGAGGGTGCATGATCCCCTGAATAGATGGAGATTGTAATCAGAATCCAGAAGAAAGATAACCTCTAACAGAAAGCTAAATGGCCACATGAGGTTAAAGGTTGGAATTATAATGGTGATTGTGCGATTTTTCTTGAGAATAGAAAAGAGGAAGACGATAGCCTTGGACCAAGATGAGAAGCCTGTTGTGTATGTTTTGGATAATGAGGATCCTAGGAAGAGTGATGGCATGCAGTTTCTAGACCGGATGAAGTAGAGCCAAGGGCTCTGGCTTAGGAGATCATTAGTTTGGATATTAGCTATTTTTCTCTTTAGTGTTTCTCTTTTATCTCAGGTAATGGCTTTTTCATTGCTGTTTAGTAGGAGCTAAATAGAGGATTGAAATTTTCTAATTAGTCAAGAATAACTTTGTAGACAATTTATTGGCAAATACATAGTTTCTTGAGATACAGCCTTTGAAATGTGTGTGACATTTTTTAGTCCTTAAATAGTTATTATGATATTGTATCCTGTGTATTTTTCAGCTTCATTTAAGTTTTTATTATCAGTTCAGTCCCAGCCCTTAATTAAGTCTGTCCATCTGCTCATCCTTCCTTCAGGAGATTTTTATTAAGTAAATGAAAGGTGTCATCTAAACACCGAGGGGGTTGTAAGTGAGTAAAGCATGGGTCCTTAGAAGCATACCTTCTAGCAGGAAACTGTCTAAAGATAGGGTGGTTACATTAACTTCTAAAGTCCTGTTTGAAGTTGAAGACTGAATTTGTTATCTCCAGGAAAGTCTCTGTTTCTAGCTATCCTGAATAGTCAAAAAAATCTTGCAGCACTGAACCTAAATTCCCTCTTGGTTTAATTATCCAGAGTTAAGTAACAACAGCCCACCCTGCTGTGGGAGATCCTCAGGAAAATTCTATCTCTGATGTCGTATGAAGTTGTTTTTTCCTTCTCATTTTAAGCAGGTGGAATTAAGATACTTCATGTTCTTTAAGCAGAGTACACAGAATCAGTTTCCCCACCCAGAAGCAAAACTAGATCACATGCTGTAGAACAGAACAGGATATGTGTAAGTCTAACAACATTTCTTGTTAGAAATCCCTTTTCACTTAGAGATTGTTTGATTATTCATTTATTTTTCTATTAGAAACATGTTGAAACTGACTCTTCATTGTTCCAAGTGAAGTAAATTATGTCATCACTTCTGCCCCAGGGAGAGTAATCACTTTGGAGCAATTGCCCAAACATTGCCCCCTTCGAAAGAGGAATGCTCTCTCCCTCACATGACCCACTTGAAACATTTCCTTTACCTATATGGTTCTTGTAAACATTTGAGGTTTTTACCCATTCCTTAGACTAGGTGGGAATAGATATTGGAAAGAGTCAACCATGACCTGGACCTATAGTCTGTGTCCAGATGAGCCAGTAAGCAAGGAATTGACTATTTCTCAGGACCCTTCCACTGTGATAGAAATAACAGCTAGCCCTGGTGGATGGCCGAGGAATGAGGCTGAGAGAGACCAGTGTTTATCTGGCTTCTCTTGAAGGACTGGGCTTTGGCCTGGGTTCTTGGTGTCAATATAAAAATGAAGTTAGAAGTGTTCATGTATTCAGTATTTCTATTGGTTTTGTTGTCAAAATAAACATAAAAGTAAAATCTTCTACTTTGTCTCTCTCTGTTATTTCCCATTTGACCCAAGTAATCATTAAATGTGAAATTTGTTTATTTCTAATATTTTTACATAGAAACATACTTTAAACATGCACACATCCTTGCTGCTAGGCACTTTTCCTGCTCTTAGTATGGACATCTTTCCATGTCATTTCTTTATAAATCAACCTCATTCCTTCTTCTGGCTGCATAATTCCATAGTATAGGTTTGTAATTAATATTTTAGTCAAACTAGAGGACATTTAAATTGTTGCCTGGTACTTATTGATAGATCCTTTCATTCTTCTTGGGAGTACACTGGTGGGGTAAATTTCTGTAAGTAGAATTGCTGAATCAGAGAACCTACACATCTTAAATAGGGCCGTGCTAACAACCCCTCCCCCCCAAAAAAAAAGATTATATGAGTTATGCTCCCATAAACAGTATATGAAATTTTTTATTCCTTAACACTATAGAGTATTTATCTTTTAAATCTAGCTTAAGATTTTGCTATTCTGAGAGTTTAAAAAAAAACAGCTAATTATTTTAGTGTAACAGGTTTACCGTTTAAGTCCTTTTCTGGATGGAGGAAAGCAGTTTTATTTTGATAAGCAGAAAGCTTCTCCTGAAATGTGTTTAAGCCCATACATTTTAAAAGTGCACTTAGTGAATGTATGTGAAATATGAAGTGTTCTGTATTTTTTGAGTATCTGGCAGAAGGCCATATTAAAACATAAAAGTCATTATTTGCAGTTTTGAAATAATTTTTACACTTTACAAAGGGATTTAGAAAAGTATATCTTTAACAAACAGATCATGCTAATTGACTTTAAGAGTTTTATTCATATTTTTAAATTTTCTAGTGTTAAATTTTTGGTCATTTTTTCAAAGCAATACAGAGTAGATATTTGTAACACATAAATAGTCCCTATATTGGTAATATATTGATAGTCCTTACTTTATGCTGCCTTGGATTATGAAAAATAGTTCTTGCTCATTGATGGCTAAAGTTGACCTATGTTTCACTTGCACAGTTTTAATTCAGCCATTGATTAGGTTTCATTTTCTCTGTAGTGTCCTATCTTTTTTTTCAAGTGGGGTATCTATATTAGGGAAATAAAGGCTATCGAATAGTGCATAGTAAAAATTGCTTCCATAGCATACCAATAAAAAGTGAAGTTTTCTGTGTAATTAAATATAGCAGATGTTTCAGTTCATATGTTGTGTATTTGTGAATTTATAGTTGTTGTTGTTTGTTTATAGTACCTTTGTTGTTTTTATATTTTACATAGATACATGTTTTATTATTAAGTGTAAGCTAATACAGATAATATCCTTGGAAAAACTAATTTATTATATATAATGTATACATTTTGCATTATCTAACCATTCAGTAAGAACACCTTAGGTTTTTAAAACACATGAAAATTTGATTCAAAATAAATTAGACTTTCATGATTTAAGAATTTTTTTAAAATTGAACTTGTAAAATCAGCATTGATCAATGAAGACCCTCAATGTGCTTATGCAATATGCTTATGTAGAAGTCTAGAAAAAGCACAGACTTTGAAGCTAGATCTGGGTTGAAATCTTGACTGCTAATTAAGCACGCAGCTTTGAGCAAGTAACTTAATTCTCTAAGCCTTGTCTCTAAAAGAAATAGTATTAGTTTAAAAAAAAAAATCGTAGTAGTATTTACCAGGCAAGCCATTGTGTTGGTTTAGCAGTGCTGTTCCTGAAGAAACTGACACAAATAAATGAATAGGAGAGTAGCTGCTATTTTTATTATTACTGACATCTTAATGTATAAAAATGTTACTAATACCTATCTAGTAGAAAAATTATGATTAATAATTATATACGTGTATAAGATGTCTAACAATACATTTAACTTACTGTAGGTATTTGAAAATACTAATTGTATAAATGTGTATTGTTCAGCCCTTTTTGTGTTTGTTTACATAGGGTTCCTTATAGATAAAGATCTATACAAAAGAGGAAGACACAGGAATAATGGAAAAAGTACTGTGCCAGGGAATTCCAGGATTTGGGTTTTAATCATAACTCTTATACTAACTTCATATTTACTTTAAGAAGTGATTGTTCTTAAACACATAGATTCAGAGTTGGGTCTTAGTGTTTTCTAGCTTGATTTACTGTGTAAAATGGAACTTCTGAATCTGTCCCCTTGCAGTCTTTATCCTTGTTGTCAAAGATCAAACCTCAGGATTACCCCATTTCCATTCAGACACTTGTTTAATTCTAAACACCTTACATTTTACACACAGACACACACAAACACACACACTTTTCCTGTACTCAAAAATTAATGAGGAGACACAGAGATTAACAGAGATATGTGTAGTTAGCTCTGTGGTACATGGGTGCTAATGGTTTGTATTGATCTTCAATTCTTTTTGCCATTTGACAGTTGTACCATGTTAATTCTGTGGAACACCAGTGATTTGGGATTGTATGCTCTTTGTCACATCTTTATCTTAAAGCAAATACTTATAGAGATCATAGGTAAATTCTGATTGTTTTATGTAGTAAATCATTGTAGTAGAGATAATAAATTTTAATTTTTAAAAAATAAGCAATAGATGTAAGTGCATAATTAAATGAAGCAAGTTGCCTTCATCTAGGTTATACTTATGCATGCATGACTTGACAAGCTTTGAGATGGAATGAATATATATGAAAAGAAAAATAATGGAGATTTATAGAACTCTGAGGTGAGCTTCATTTAAAAGTGGTATAGCTACATAAAATGTTTCATGTTTTATTTTATTCCCTCTGATGAATAGACACTTTGTTTTTTAGTCTATATCCAGTAAATGTTTGTCTTTTTGTTCATTCTAATGCTTTTTAAATTACTGGATAAAGGGGAAAAAATACAAGTAGCAGCTTTTCTTTTTCAGTATTATAGACCTGATTTAATGGGTAGAGGTTGCTTATAATTAGCATTAGTTATTTACATATAAATGAACAGTTGTAAAGGTCTTGAAAATCATTGGTTCTCTGACTTGAAGAAAGATTATTTTTTTTTAACAGTAGCCCAGTCATGACAAATTATGAATTGCTAATTTATGAGTTAATGAGGTTTTGCCAAAGAAAATGATCTGTACATATTAATAAAAATTGTAAAGTATATTACTATATATTCTAACATAAAACCATTTTATGGCATATTTCTCTATCCTTTCTCTGTAGATTTCAGAAGTTGATTGCAAAGATGCCCTAGAAATGATCTGTAACTTAGAATCTGAGGGTGATGAAAAAAGTGCTCTTGTCTTATGTACTGCATTTTTATCACGTCAGCTTCAACAGGGAGATATGTACTGTGCTTGGTGAGTTGATTTTCTTTTGAAAAGAGAAGGTTGTTAAATAAGATTACAGATAGGTTGTGCAGATACCTTAAGAACATATTTTTAAAAGTCTTTTTAGTGTTACCAAGACAAAAAAGCTTATTTTCAGATACTATATGCTGTGTAAACTGATTATCAAGTAGTTCATATTATAACTTTAAAATTTTTTTGTATTAAGAGACCACACAATTCCTTAGTATACCAGTAATGATCATATAATGATCAGTTATAATTAGGAAAATTTTAAATGTTGGAAGGTGAAAGAAGGGCTTATTTTATTTAATGCTACAATAAAAATGTTTTCAGCTATGTAAGCCACCTTTAATTTAATGTATGTATTGTTCCTTTGCATATTGCACACTTTTTGCTATTAATGCATAACTAGGTGCTAGTCATTAATGTGTAGAAATATAGTTCATTTACCCACTTACGAGGTGTCATTCTGTTAATACTTCACTAAATTCTTCAATACACATTTCTTCATATGGTACATTCCCTAGTGTGCAAACCTGTTAAATATATCATCTTTTGGGAGGATACAGATAGCAGGGATAATTACTTCAGTTAAATCAAAAAACTTAAGATCAGCTGTCTTAAGTTGGTGTTAGCTCAGACTGGCGATTTATCTGATCAGTCGACTGTATTATTAGTCTTAAGTGTTGTGCTTGTATTGTGGAAACACAAAAGAAAATTTAGTGTACAACATTCTGAAATTTAAGAATATTTACCTGAACTGTGAGGGTGAGCTCATGGTAGGAAGTGGCAGTACAGGGAATTGAGTTGAGATAGAAAAATCAACTAGAAAGCCTGTAAGTAGTTCAGCTGGGAAGTTAGGAAAGTTTCCTGTGGATATGGGGTGAGGTGAGAGAAATGTTTGAAGAGGCTGATAGATAGGGTCAGTAATAATGATGCGTTAAATTAGAAGGGCAGTGAACCAAAAAGAATGTTAATTATCCTTTTCATGTATTAACTTTCAGGTTTCAGGAGAGATCAAAGTGGGGAATTCTTAGAAAAAACTAAAGAGGTGAAAGTGGTCAAAACTAGAGAGACAGATTCTGAAGTCCTCAGTATGCAGGTTAAAATCCAGTAGATGAGCGGGTTATTCAAGTGGATGGTGAAAAGGGCAAATTTTGTAGGACTGGAAACTGAGGTGCTAATTGGAAAGGCCTGTATGGAGAATACTTGAAGTAGCAAAGATTTGTGTGGAAGTTAACTGTGGAGGACAGAGAGAAATAGGATGATAGGTAAAAAGGTGGAAAATTTCTCAGTTCAGTAGGGTTATTTTCTAACTGTGGTAGCACAGAGCAGTTATTTTCTTCTGGGTTCTATGTCATCATTGATTCTTAACATTATCTAATAATAAATTATTAGAAGATAAAAATTAAATGCTTTTTAAAGATCATTTTGCCATTGATGCATTTTATATATACACATGTATTTTGCATTTCTTATTACTTTTAAAGTTCAGATGTGGTGTGTGTATCTTGTTTAAATGTGAGGTATGTATCTTATTTAAATGTCACGTGCTTTCCTAGTCAAAGGTAGTGAGTGCTTCTTTGAGATTGAAAAATCTTAATAAAATGATAAATCATATCTTGATTTTATTTAATAAGTCTCTAGAAAATTGAGAGTCTTTTTCTTTTAAACCTCATTCCACATATAGCTTTAGAATCTGAAACTAGTTTTAATTTCAAATGTAATTACTAGACTAAGTTCATGATTTTACATTGCACCTCCAACTTACTTTTTTTTTTTTTTTTTTTTTTTAGGGAACTCACTCTCTTTTGGAGTAAATTACAGCAGAGAGTAGAACCTTCTATTCAAGTGTACCTAGAAAGGTGTCGTCAACTTTCTTTGTTAACCAAGACAGTATATCACATTTTCTTCCTGATTAAAGTTATTAATTCAGAGGTAAGAATGATCAAGGTATCTTAATTTCAGATATGTAAATTACACATTTAATATGTGTACTTCCAGTGACTTTTATTTCATTTAATGCTTTGAACATTGATTTTCTTATTAGTCCTTAATTTTACTTGATACAGAGAAACTTAAAAATGCAAATAAGAGCCAGGGGCTTGCTGTTAGCCCAAAGACAAGCAATGTATACATAATACTCATATTTTATCATTCCACAGTTTTTCTTCTAGGTGTTACACTGTTTTGATAATTTGGTTCTATATAAATTTAGAAAGTGTAAAAAGAAATATAGCTTCCTTTGCTTGCCATCTGGCAGACTACAGTATCTAAAATTCCTTCTTCTACAAAAGACCAAGAAATACTTGATGAAATAAAACATTGTTCTTAGTGCTTAGCAGCTTGATTACAAGAATAGTGGAGAATTCCCTAGGCTCAAAAAGAAGAATCTAAAAATTGGAGTAGAAACTTTGAGCTGAGGCTAGGGTTCTCTTAACCTGCTGGGGAGTGGGGTGTGTTAGAACTTGGAGCAGCTAAGGGGTTTGAAGTTTTATATCCACACAGGGATAAGAGATAGGATCTTGGGCCCTTTTAAGTTGGAGATTTAGAACTGAGTTCCATGTCCCCCACCTCCTCTCCACTAACTTGTACTATAATTTCATTGCAAAGTGAACTAGGAAAATATTACTTGAACACAGATGATGGTCAGGAACCTTGTACATGTCCATCTGGACTATGGGTCAGAGAAGGAAAATATTTTCCCTAACAAATTATAACCATAGGTCTGCCCTCACACAGATTTAGGGTCCACATTTACCCTACACTATAACCAGGAATCCCCACATCAAGTGAGTGTCAGGGAAGAAGACCTTTTCCTCTCCATTTCCTTCTTAGTTATGTTGGTTTTTCTAAGAATTAAACAGACATGGGGCAGATTAACAGGAGAACACCAAGCAAAAGTTTAATAACAGATATACATAGGAGAGGCCCAGGAAAACTAAGAAGCTCGCCAAAATGGCCAAAATCCTCACCTTAAATACCACTTTCAGTTAAAGACAAAGAGAGGATGTTGGGAGTAGCGGTTTGGGCCTTCAGAGCAAAAGGAGGCAGTTCACATGGAAATGGAAAAGCAAGTGCTTGTTGGGTCCTGCAGAGACAAGGGGACACAGTGGACTCTGATCTCCAGGCCCTGCAGAGTCTCCTCCACCATGCCCAACCCATGTTCTTTGCAGATACATCTGGGATAGCTCTGTTACAGGAACAGGCCCTTTTTCTAAATTCTTTTAGTCGATAAAGAGGAGTTTTGGGGGGTAACAAGAAAAACCTTCTTAGTCTCTTCTTAGTCTTCTGTTTCTTAAACATAATCAGCCTAAAATAATCCTCCTGTCAAAGAGACACATTTTGGGGTGGTGGAGTTTGCTCCCCTACATAAATAATATTTGAAAAGGTAAGCGTGAAGTCCTGGGCTGGTAAATGCCTAGGATTCCTGGCAGAAGCAAATTGAAGAACTACTTTGGAGGAACATACCTTCAATACATGATTCTTTGATAAAGTTCTTCTCAAGATAGGTTCACCATCAAGATTTACAATGAAAATGTCATCCATGGGCAGTTTTTGAGGAGAGAACTAACAGTAGGATTAAACTTTTTAAAGGATAAAAAGTACATAAATTACATATATTTAAAGACATAATTTAATCATAAATATCTATTAAGCATACAAAACAATCCAACATGAATGAATTTCAGTAGACAGAATGATGGAATCATTTGCTTAATTCTTTAAATATAGTCTGATAAATCTATAAAATACATATATTTAAAGATATAAAATAAGGAATGAAAGTATGAAAAAGAGAGAGAGGTCCTATAAAATGACCAGGCAGATTTTAAAAAGAGTCAAAAGAACTTTTAGAAATACAAAAACATAATCATAGACATGAAAACAATAGATGGATTAAACAGTACATTAGACAAAATTCTAAAGGGAAGTGATAACAGAGATTGCATATGTTTCCATTCATTTACTAGCAAAAATCAGAATCCAGCTTTTACAAAACTAATTTCTTTTGTAATAGTAGTCCTTGTAGGAATGCATTTGGTTTCCACTTTAAAAGTACACAAGGGATGCCAAACAGGTCTTAGGGATCCTTGAAAGCTAGGATGTAGCTAGGATGTAGCATGACATGAAGTATTTGTATGTATAATTTTATTTTTGAAAGTAGGGTCCAGCAGACATTCTTACTGTCTTTGATCTTTTAAGATCTATATTTGGTCAGTAAATCTTACATGTATCTTTTGCTTTTTTTTTTCTCCTGAAATAATTTCTCTTCATTTTCAGGATTAAAGAACAGGAATGAACAGTAAAGGAAAGAACAGTAAAGAACAGGAATGTTTATCTGGTGTACCCCTTTCCCCTTTGTACCTCAAAACTGTAGGAGTTGTTGAGAATTGTCGCCCAGCTACTCACATAATGAGTATTAAAATAATTATTTCCTTCTTAAACTGTAATTGAGATCTGTAAAGAAAATGGAGCAAATAACTTAGTTCATCATTTTATTTATTTTTTCCTAGACCCCTGCAGTCAAAGAGTTGAAAAAAGCCCTACCCTTAAGGACCTCATTTTTGCCGAGACACATTACCAGTTGCTTTGTAATGTGTCTGTCTTTAATAGTGGAATATCGAGACTCCTGAGAGGGAAAGAGCACATGGCTTAGCACAGTCTCTGGTATAGAGTAGGTGCTGAGTGAAGAAAGAAGAGGGCCCTCTAACCCATTTACCTATTAGACTCTCAAGTAGTGTTGGCCAAACAAAGTTCCTAGTAACCAAAAAAGCATGAAAAGTAGTATAAAGAAAAAAACTGTTTTCTCCTCTGTTCGCTACTCACTAAGTGCTTCTGAGCACCACGTGTGTGATTTTTTTCCTACACTAAGTACTCCTCTGATTCTCCAGACACCAGTTCAGTGTTCTGTAATTTAACTCAGTTCTGACACTGTTCACCTAACTCAATCTCTACTCAACTCTAAAGATAGTTGACATATAACCAGTTTATGAATTGAATATTACCTGTAAACTTAATCATCAGTCACACATACACAGAAAGATAAAAAACTCAAACGAACAAAAATTTTGATACTGTTTTGTTGGCCTTATTTGTTAAGGTTTCAAATTGATTTACATCATTAAGATGGCCAGTTCAGTTTCTCAGCCTGTTTCACCCACTCTTCTTTTGGCCCACAAATCTAAGCTTCCCTTTCAGTAAAATATTTTGTTTTCTTAACCTGTGAAAATACAAATCCTTTCAGCTCTTTTGAACTTCTTTTGACTTCCTTGCCCTTTGGTCTAAAGCACACATATTTCATTACCCTGAATGTGGCCACATCTTGTGACTGGCTTATTTTTCAATTGTTTGTTCTCTTTTAGCCTTTTAAAACCCATTTTTATCTCTTCATATATTTTTCAACTGACTCTTACCTGTGTTACTGCTATATTATCATAATAGTTCAAGATGCTAATTCAAAAGGATAAAAGGTTTGTTGTGTCTTCTGCTATTCCTTATTCTTAGGATGTTCCAGTCATGAGGTAGGTGATTTGGCATTCAATTTTGGGCTACCCTCGTGGCTCAGCTGGTAAAGAATCCTCCTGCAATGCAGGAGACCTGGGTTCAGTCCCTGGGTTGGGAAGCTCCCCTGGAGAAGGGAAAGGCTACCCACTCCATCCAGTATCCTGGCCTGGAGAATTCCATGGACTGTATAGTCCATGGGGTCGCAAAGAGTCGGACATGACTGAGCAACTTTCACTTCACTTCACTTTATGATCAAATTAGGATTCCCAGTATTAAAAAAAGAACTTTATTCTCAAATGTGAGAATCTCTTTTCATTGCTAATGAGTTAGGAATTATGGGGACATTCTCAGTTTTATAACTGAACTAAGAGGGTTGTTGTTTTCAGAAGGATTGTAAATACAAACTTAGGAAATGAAATTTGCGATAAAGTTAATGACGTTTCTTGATCACTTACTATGTGCCAGACATGATACTTTAGATCCATGTTATCTATTAATGTTCACAGCAGTTTGATTAAGTTTAAGTGCTGTTTTGATCTCTTATTTTATATTGTGATATGAAAGATCAGAGAAGTTAAATAACTTCCAAATTTGCTAGGACATTACATGATTTTATACTCTTGTCTTAGCTATCAGTGTTTATGTTTTTTGCTATTCTCTACAGCTCATTTCACACACACACACACACACACACACACAGCCACGATGCTTGGGAGGGGTTATCTTCATAGATGGTCTATTGCAAAATTTGAGAAAACAAACCTCAGTTTTAAAATGACTAAATTCACAAATCTGCATTGATGAGTGTAAATTAAGGTAACATTTCTTGCTTGCTTCTTCACAGACCGAAGGAGCTGGACTTGCCACTTGTATAGAGCTGTGTGTAAAAGCTCTTCGCCTGGAATCTACAGAAAACACTGAAGTGAAAATATCTATCTGCAAGACCATTTCATGCTTGTTGCCTGATGATCTGGAAGTTAAACGTGCTTGTCAACTGAGTGAATTTCTTATTGAGCCTACAGTAGATGCATATTATGCTGTGGAAATGTTGTATAACCAGCCAGACCAGAAATATGATGAAGAGAATCTTCCAATACCAAATTCTCTACGCTGTGAGCTCTTACTTGTATTGAAAACTCAGTGGCCCTTTGATCCAGAATTCTGGGATTGGAAAACTTTAAAACGACAGTGTCTTGCATTAATGGGAGAAGAAGCATCCATTGTGTCTTCAATAGATGAATTAAATGACAGTGAGGTTTATGAGAAGGTAGCAGACTACCAGGAAGATAGTAAAGACACTTCTGTGAATGGTGGAATTGGTGCTAATTCTGGCCTTAGAGACATTTGTGATGAAAAGCAGAAAAAGAGAGAGATAAAACAGTTAAGAGAGAGGGGATTTATATCAGCTCGGTTCAGGAATTGGCAAGCCTACATGCAGTATTGTGTGCTGTGTGACAAAGAGTTCCTTGGTCATCGAATAGTACGACATGCTCAAAAGCATTACAAAGATGGGATTTACAGTTGCCCCATATGTGCAAAGAACTTTAATTCTAAAGAAACTTTTGTCCCTCACGTCACGTTGCATGTTAAACAATCAAGTAAAGAGAGACTGGCAGCTATGAAACCATTAAGAAGGTTGGGAAGGCCTCCTAAGATCACAGCTACCAACGAGAATCAGAAGACAAATGCTGTGGCCAAGCAGGAGCAGCGGCCAATCAAGAAGAACAGTCTCTATTCCACAGACTTCATAGTGTTTAATGACAATGATGGCTCAGATGATGAAACTGATGACAAAGACAAATCTTACGAGCCAGAGGTGATCCCAGTCCAGAAACCAGTACCTGTTAATGAGTTCAATTGCCCTGTCACTTTTTGTAAAAAGGGCTTTAAGTACTTTAAAAATTTAATTGCTCACGTAAAGGGACATAAGGATAATGAAGATGCCAAGCGCTTTCTTGAAATGCAAAGCAAAAAAGTTATTTGCCAGTACTGTAGGCGGCATTTTGTAAGTGTTACTCATCTCAATGATCACTTACAAATGCACTGTGGCAGTAAACCATACATCTGTATACAAATGAAGTGTAAGGCTGGTTTTAACAGCTATGCGGAGCTCTTAACCCACCGAAAGGAACATCAAGTCTTTAGAGCAAAGTGCATGTTTCCTAAATGTGGTCGAATTTTTTCAGAAGCTTATTTACTGTATGACCATGAAGCACAGCATTATAATACCTACACGTGTAAGTTCACAGGTTGTGGTAAAGTTTACCGTTCTCAGAGTGAGCTTGAAAAGCATCTGGAAGATCACAATACGCCTGAAAAAGTGCTGCCTCCTGAAGACCAACTTAATTCAGCCAGAGATTCTGTTCAGCCTTCCAGAGTGAATCAGAGTGCAGAAGGGAATGCTGAGAAAGAAAGATCCATGCTTCCTTCAGAAAATAGTGTTGAAAACACCATCCCAGCTGATAGAAGTGGTGCTTGGGATAAAAGCAAGGCAGAATCACCTGTGACCAAGCAAGACCAGATTTCTGCTTCGGAGCTTGGGCAGGCTGATGGACCACTGCCAAATGGTTTGGGAAACGCTGCTCCCACTCCTCTGCTTCAGGCCAGTGAAGTAGCCGTGTCCATTAAGGTGTCCCTCGATCAGGGGATCGAGGAGAACTTTGGAAAGCAAGAAAACTCAACTGTGGAAAACACTGGTGAATCACTGGTCACAAACTTACATATACCAGTTGAAAATGCTTGTAATGATTTGTGTCACACGGATTTCCAAGAGAGAAAGGAACAGGAGTGTTTTAATGAAACCCAGATTACTCAGAATTCTTTAGTGGCCTCAGAAGCCCTCAAGATAGACGGCATGACCACACAAAACTTAGAAAGACAAGTGAGCAACCTGATGACCTTTTCTGTGCAAAACCAGGCAGGGTTTCAGAACAGTTTACCAACTCCCAAGTTTGAATGTGGAGGTAATGTTAAAACGTCATCTAGTCTTTATAATTTACCTCTGAAGACGCTGGAAAGTATCACATTTGTTCCACCACAGCCCAACCTCAGTAATTCCTTAGGAACTCCATCAGTGCCTCCAAAAGCGCCAGTTCAGAAATTCAGTTGCCAGGTTGAGGGATGTACTCGAACCTACAACTCTTCACAGAGTATTGGGAAACACATGAAGACAGCACACCCTGACCAGTACGCAGCATTCAAAATGCAGCGCAAAAGCAAAAGGGGCCAGAAAGCTAACAATTTAAATACACCAAATAATGGAAAATTTGTTTATTTTTTGCCATCACAGGTGAGCAGCTCTAATAATGCATTTTTTACACCACAGACCAAAGCCAGTGGGACTCCTGCCTGTTCTGCTCAGTTGCAGCATGTCTCATCTTCCATTTTCCCAGCTCATCTAGCAAGTGTGTCAGCTCCACTGTTGCCCTCGGTGGAAAGTGTCATGAATCCAAGTATACCTTCTCAGGATAAAAACGAACAAGGTGGTGGTCTGTTATGTTCCCAGATGGAGACTTTATCTAGCACCACCTTGCCAGCACAGATGGAAGACCTAACCAAAACGGTTTTGCCTTTGAATATCGACAGCGGCTCAGATCCTTTCCTTCCGTTACCTGCAGAAAGCAGCTCTGTGTCTCTCTTCCCTTCACCAGCAGACAGTGGGACTAACTCTGTTTTCTCCCAACTGGAAAATAATACAAGTCATTTTTCTTCACAGATCGAAGGAAATACCAATTCCTCCTTTCTAAAGGGAGGGAATGGTGAGAACGCAGTTTTTCCTTCACAAGTCAGTGTTGCAAATGACTTCAGTGGCGCTGGTGCCCAACAGCCTGGACCAGAAAAAGTGAAAAAAGACCGCGGGCGGGGCCCAAATGGGAAGGAAAGAAAACCCAAGCACAACAAAAGGGCTAAATGGCCGGCAATCATCAGAGATGGGAAATTTATCTGTAGCAGGTGTTACAGGGCTTTCACTAACCCCAGATCTCTGGGTGGACACTTGTCTAAGCGATCTTACTGTAAACCACTGGATGGAGCAGAAATTGCTCAAGAACTTCTACAGAATAATGGGCAGCCTTCTCTTCTTGCCAGCATGATTCTCTCCACAAATGCCGTGAACCTGCAGCAGCCACAACAGTCTGCATTCAGTGCAGAAGCATGTTTTAAAGATCCATCATTCCTGCAACTTCTTGCTGCCGAAAACCGCTCCTCAACATTTTTACCAAATACATTTCCTCGGACTGCTGTGACTAGCTTTAATTCAAGTGTTAGTCAAGAGGGGAGCGAAATCATCAAACAGGCTTTGGAAACTGCTGGCATTCCCAGTACATTTGAGGGTGCTGATGTGCTCTCTCACGTCCCCACAGGTTGTGTCTCCGACACAGCACAAGTAAACACAACAGTGATGCCAAATCCACCTGTGCCAACCCTGCTGCAGACAGTGTGCCACCCAAGCCCCCTGCTGACAGACCAGAATGGGACACCAAACCCCAAAACTTCCTCCATTGAGGAATGCAGAAGTTTGCCTGTTTTTCCAACAAACGACTTACTACTAAAGACTGTTGAAAATGGTTTGTGTTCTAGTTCATTCCCTAATTCTAGCGGGCCATCACAAAATTTTACTGGTAGCAGTTCTCGTGTTTCAGTTATAAGTGGTCCTCAGAACACAAGGTCTAGTCATTTAAATAAGAAGGGAAACAGTGCTTCTAAGAGAAGAAAGAAAGTTACTCCTCCACTAATTGCCCCTAATACTCCCCAAAACTTGGTAACGAGTGACTTAACAGCAATGGGACTTATAGCAAAGAGTATTGAGATACCAACTACTAACCTTCATTCCACTGTAATTCCCAATTGTGAACCTCAGGGTTTGGTGGAAAATCTAACACAAAAATTAAATAATGTTGACAATCAGTTGTTTATGACTGATGTGAAAGAAAACTTCAAAACCAGTCTTGAGTCCCATACAGTGTTAGCTCCTTTAACATTAAAAACTGAAAATGGTGATTCCCAAATGATGGCTTTGAATTCATGCACACCTTCAATAAATTCTGACTTGCAGATCTCTGAAGACAATGTCATACAAAACTTTGAAAAGACTCTTGAAATTATTAAAAGTGCTATGAATTCTCAGATACTTGAGGTAAAAAATGGATCTCAGGGTATTGGTGAAACATCACAGAATGCTCAAATAAATTATAACATTCAGCTTCCTTCAGTAAACACTGTACAAAATAACAAGTTATCTGAGTCGTCTCAGTTTTCCTCCTTCATAGGTATCATGTCAACAAAAAGTAACATTCCTCAGTCTGAAGTATTACATAAGGAGGATCAAATACAGGAGATTTTAGAAGGCTTACAGAAATTAAAATTAGAAAATGACCTGTCCACTCCAGCACCCCAGTGTGTACTGATAAATACATCAGTGACACTGACTCCCACTCCTGTGAAATCAATTCCAAATGTCACAGTTCAGCCAATTTCTGAAATTATAAGCAACATTCAGTTTAATGACAGAGTTAATAAACCCTTTGTGTGTCAAAACCAAGGCTGTAATTACAGTGCTATGACAAAAGATGCACTGTTTAAGCACTACGGTAAAATTCATCAGTACACTCCAGAGATGATTCTTGAAATTAAAAAGAATCAGTTGAAATTTGCTCCATTTAAATGTGTAGTACCTACATGTACGAAGACATTTACAAGAAATTCTAATCTTCGGGCACACTGTCAGTTGGTACATCATTTTACAACAGAAGAAATGGTCAAATTAAAAATAAAAAGACCTTATGGAAGAAAGTCTCAGAGTGAAAATTCATCAGCCCCACGAATTACACAAGTGAAAAGACAGCTAGCTCTGACAGAGGAAAATAAAAGGGAATTCCAGCCTGCTTTAGAATTGGGAGCAATGAAAGAAAATACCCTCAGTAATATAGCGGTGATCCCAGAAAAACAACTTCTAGAAAAAAAAAGTCCTGAAAAAACAGAAAGTTCTTCTCAAGTGATTGCAATTACTTCAGAACAATGTAATACAAATCCTCTTACAAATGTGCAAACCAAAGGACGGAAAGTTAGGAGACATAAAAAAGAAAAGGAGGAGAGGAAACGCAAGAAGCCAGTTTCTCAGTCTCCTGAGTTTCCCACAAGATACAGTCCCTACAGACCTTATCGCTGTGTTCATCAGGGTTGCTTTGCCGCTTTCACAATACAGCAGAACTTAATTCTGCATTACCAGGCTGTGCACAAATCAGATCTACCTGCATTTTCTGCAGAGGTTGAAGAGGAGAGTGAAGCTGGTAAAGAGAGTGAAGAAATTGAAACGAAGCAAACTGTGAAAGAATTTCGATGTCAGGTGAGTGACTGTTCTCGAATTTTCCAAGCAATTACTGGCCTAATACAACACTACATGAAGCTTCACGAGATGTCGCCTGAAGAAATTGAAAGTATGACCGCTTCTGTGGATGTTGGGAAATTTCCATGTGATCAGTCAGAGTGTAAATCTTCATTTACCACATATTTAAACTATGTTGTTCATCTTGAGGCAGACCATGGAATTGGGGCCAGGGGAAGTAAAACTGAAGAAGATGGCATATACAAGTGTGACTGTGAAGGCTGTGACCGAATATATGCAACCCGGTCTAATCTCCTCCGACACATTTTTAATAAGCATAATGACAAACATAAAGCTCATCTCATTCGGCCACGAAGATTAACACCTGGTCAGGAAAATATATCAAGCAAAGCAAACCAAGAAAAGACTAAGTCTAAACACCGGGGGACAAAATACAGATCTGGAAGGGAAGGAATCAAAATGCCTAAGACCAAACGAAAGAAAAAAAATAATTTGGAAAACAAGACTGCAAAGATTGTGCAGATTGAAGAAAATAAGCCTTACTCTCTGAAACGTGGAAAGCATGTATATTCTATAAAGGCTAGAAATGATGCCTTGTCTGAGTGTACGAGCAGATTTGTCACCCAGTATCCATGTATGATAAAGGGGTGTACGTCGGTTGTTACAAGTGAAAGCAATATAATCAGACATTATAAATGCCATAAATTATCTAAGGCATTTACATCACAACACCGCAATCTCCTCATTGTCTTCAAACGGTGTTGCAGCTCACAATTAAAGGAAGCTTCTGAGCAAGAGGTTGGAAAGAGTGGTGTGAAGGATTCTGACACAAGTGTATCAGAGAGCAATGATAATGCAAGAACAGCTGTAGTTCCACAGAAGGAAGTTGTAAAAAATGAAAAAGATGAAGTGGATGAACTAACAGAATTATTTATTACCAAATTAATAAATGAAGACAACACAAGTGTGGAGACCCAGCCTCAGACCTCTTCAAATGTAAGTAATGATTTTAAGGAAAATAACCCCTGCCAGTCAGAAAAACCAAAAGCAAATAATTTGAAGAGAGTTAATAAAGAAAAAAATGTCTCCCAAAATAAAAAGAGAAAAGTTGAAAAAGCCGAACCAGCACCAGCAGTTGAATTAAGTAGTATACATAAGGAAGAAGAAACTGCTGTTGCAATTCAAACCACTGAGGAGCACCCTGCGTCTTTTGACTGGAGCTCATTTAAACCAATGGGATTTGAGGTATCATTTCTCAAATTCCTGGAGGAGTCTGCAGTGAAACAGAAGAAAAATACCGACAAAGATCATCCCAATAGTGGGAGTAAAAAAGGATCCCATTCAAATTCAAGAAAAAATGTCGACAAGACTGCTGTGACTAGTGGAAATCATACATGTTCTTGTAAAGAAAGTGAAACTTTTGTACAGTTTGCCAATCCAACACAGCTTCAGTGCAGTGATAGTGTAAAAATTGTTTTAGACAAGACTCTGAAAGATTGCACTGAGCTTGTCTTAAAGCAGCTTCAGGAAATGAAACCTACCGTCAGTCTGAAAAAACTTGAAGTACGTTCAAATGATCCAGATGTGTCTGTTATGAAAGACATCAGTATGGGCAAAGCCACAGGGAGAGGGCAGTACTGATAACTGATGTGCTATAAATACATTATTTACAGTTTTATTTTAAATAGGAAGCCATCAAGCATGCTAAAATTGTGAATCCTTTTCGTTATTTTTTGTTGTTGCTGACGTGAATTAACCTGGCCAAAAAAGAAAAAAAAAAAAACAAAAAAAACATGACGTTTTGTCATGTAAAACTTTTTTTTATCCCTATGGGACTTGAGGAACAGAATCCATACTTCAGTTACTGTAAATAGTTGAGCTAAACCTCAAATTTCTATCAGCCAGTTGCCCTTTTCATGAACTAAACTGAGTTATCTGTGTGATTGATTTGTCTCACCAGGTCACTGCTCATGTGTAACAGTACTCTTTGTAGATACCTTTTTTTGTATATATTTATTATTGTAAATCATTTGCTGCCACCAGCAGTGTGTAAGTCTAAACTATTAAATGACACGTTTATATTTGGAATTTTAATTTTTAACCAAGTGATCAAGTTTTTAAAACTGTTCTTTTATTGTTTTAAATTAAGAATTTTTTGAACTAAAAACTAGAAACTCTGCCATAGTTCATTGATTTTTTTTACATAAAACATTTATTTATAAGATGATCTCCCAAAAAAATTTACTTTTCACAGAGTAGGCACATTATATCAGCAACTTGCTCTGCTTTGTAAATTTACCTTCCAGGATTTTTTTGGGTGGTATACATATGAAATTAAAGCAGATTCTTTAGCAGTTTCCTATAGCTACAATTTTTTTTTCAAAGCTTTCAATTGGATATAGTTACTATGATTCCATGAAATATAATGGGAATGTGAATAAAGGATTTCCTACATCAAAGATTTTAAACATTTGGTATTTAAAAAAAAAATCCTTTGTGAATGTGATAGAAACTAGTAGTGTGGAGCAGTGTAAATATTTGAGGTGGTGATTTGTGAAGTAGCCCAGTATTGCCTTAAATAAAATCACATTTCATTTCTTGTTTTATACATGTGATCTTATAAAGGTTTTGTTTTTTTCTCCCCCATTTTCTGAGATTTATAGATTGGTGTATAGCTTTAAACTGTATAAACTTTTGTGGAAAGATTTTTTTAAACATTTTTATAAATCTTAAAATTGGTATCATCAAAGTGAGCCCATCTTGTGTTTATAAAATGCAAGAGTTCCTTAAACATTTATAATTACATAGATAAAACACTTTCTATAAGGAAGTTGGATGTTTTGATTTTACTGTTTATAGATGTTAGATTGTACAGATTTGTCTGTATTTTCCTGCCATATCTAATGATACTTTTTTCATTAGATTGGTCTTCCAGAACAGTATTAGTTGTTATAATTGATTATTTTGATTATTCAGTATATAGTTAGCTCTTATAGTTTAGCTTTATTCACCATATTTATACTGTGGATTTACGGCCAGAGATAGAGGTTATTTCAGGAGAGTTTATGAATCTTTCTTTGAAGTCCAACTACAATCAGTACTGGAAACAAAAGAAAACATTCTCTCAAATTTACTTTTGTTTCTGTTTGCCATGAATAGTAGCATTGATTTTTGACTTTGTTTGTTATAAACCAGTTACATTCACAATATTATTGCCTGAGATATTGATGATATTGTGATATGAAAATGTGTATATTCCCTGTGCAACATCAGACTTGGCAGGAAAAATGAAGCACTTAATATTAACTGAAATTGCTGGTACTCTGAATAAATAAGCATGGTCAAGGAGTGAATTATTTTCTTTTGGGAAATATTTTTTTAAGTTTTATTATTAAAATATTATAGTTTTATTTTTAGGGCCAAATGGGGTATATGGAATAGTTGGTTTCTCCTCCTTAAGGTTTATTACCAATATGCATAAAACTTGACACATTAAAATCTCTACCCTTTGGTAAGCCCACTGTTATTTATTAAAATAAAAATTGTTCTTATGGGTGATTAATACATGTTTTATTCCTAAATAATAACTTAACTTTGAGTAATTTTAATATTAAATTTTGTCAACAACTGAATGTTTCCGTACAGTTTTCTTAGAAGTTGACCTAACTCTTAAAGGTAGGCATTTGGCAAACTGCTTATAGTACAGCAACAAATAGGTTTATTTCTGATGAATGTAGTGATGAACCTGTTAAGGAAAAATGCCAATGTATTGGGGCTTTTCTTTTGCTCATTAGCTTAAGAAAATTAACCACTAGATGTTTCTGTAATTGTTCTCCTACGTGTCAGTGGGGGAGATTTGCCAACATTGAGTTAATTTTTTTTATATTCCAGGTACTGTATGCTTAAACTAATTATGGAATAGTGGGCTTTTTAGCATGGAACAGAAAAATCAAATTATGGTATAAAATAAATAATGAATTTATAGAACAACAGCATGTTGGTAAAATTTGATACGGAATGTAATGCCTAAGTATTAAAAAAGAATCAAAAATTATATATTTTTCATGGTATACTTTTCCTCAATGCCTTGTCTTTGAGATATTTTCTTCCCACAGTGTAAATTTGCCTAACCTTTCATCATTTGAAAAATGGATTTTTTTTCCCCCTCTTCTAAACCCAGAGAATTTGAATCTTACCAGTCAGAACATGTTATTCAAAATCGAGTTAAGTGAAATGTAACGTTTTGAGAATTTTTTCAGCGATGTCAAATTCAGTCAGCATAAGTAAATTTTTTTAAACTGTTGGACAGAGAGTTTAACAAGGCAAATTTTGATCAGGTAAGCAAACACAGTTGCTATAGCTATTAAAACTACATAAAAGCTAGAGATATTGAGGAAATGCTCTGTTTTCAGGGCGAAAGATAAGTGGTTATGAGTGTTTATAGAAAGATGAGTCTTGAAAGATGAATGAGAGGTCAGCAACTGATCAGAGGGGAAAAGGGAATTCTAGGCTGTAGGTAGGGAGTAGCCTAGTGCATTTGCAGTATTAAGGTGGTCAGTGTGGAAACATAGGGAGTTGCAGAAGCTGAACCCAAGAGGCAGATGGGCCAGGTCATGAAGGTTCTCATATGCCATGTTATCTTCACCATGCTTTGATTTGTAAGTGCTTACTGAATGCATTTATGTTAAACGATCTAATCAGGTACCAATTTTAGAAAGGCAGTTGGTACAGTATAGAGGATAGGTCGGATAAGTTGGAAGTTAAAAGTTGGGAAACTTGAAATAGTTCAGGCAAAAATTAGTGGGTAGTGTGTGTGATGTCAGTGCATGGGAAGGTGATGGGAGTGACCAGAGAAGTTTTCTAAACTGTATTAGATGTCCTGTTAAAGAACCCAGTGTGTCTTAGCATGTGGAACTTTTGTACAGAAAAGATGTTAAATGTTAAAGTGGGAATTTTTCAGACTTCAATGATGGTGAAATATAATATTGACTATAGTTCCCTATGCTATACAGTAAACCCTTGTTTCATATCTATTTTTTAATTAGAAATCTAACATTCTACTCATAGTCTAGTGGAATCAAAATGTCATAATGTTTTTAGGAAAAATTCATTATTTTCCTAATACATATATAATGCATTTATATATATATATATATACAAAAGCTTTCCTACTACACTTGATAAAGACTTGAGAAAGAACATAAAAAACAAGAGATGGAAAAGTTGAAAAACAAACTAAATGAAATGGGAGCACTGAATATGAAATAGAAAAAGTAAAACATAGTAGATAAAAGATCATTGTGTAGTCCAGTTGTTTTTAAACATGACTGCTCATTAGAAACATCTGGAGCTCTAGTGAAAAAAGCAATGCCTGAGCATTTGTATTTTTCAAAAAATTTCAGATAATTCTGATATGCATCTGGATTTTAAAAGGTGATTGTAGGTTTTTTCTATTATATCCTAGTTTTGGTGAAAATGTGGTTAGTCACTCAGTTGTGTTTGACTCTTTGCAACCCCATGGATTGTAGCCCGCCAGGCTCCTCTGTCCGTGGGATTCTCCAGGCAAGAATGGGTTGCCATGCCCTCTTCCAGGGGATCTTCCCAACCCAGGGATTGAACCCAGGTCTCCTGCATTGTAGGCAAGTTCGTTACCATTTGAGCCACCACAGAAGCATTTCAGTGAAAATAGAGTTTTATTCTTTTTCTGTTGACCAATCATACAATGATATTAAGTGAGTAATAGTTACATAATTCACTAGAGTAAAAGACGTTTATCAGTTTCATAATCAATAGCCAGACAAAAAAGATCATTGTAAGCCATAATGGGAACATGATTAACATGATAATATAAAATAATTACATATAATTTGGGGAGTCTGCGAGTCATGTGGTAAGTGGAAGTGCATACATGCACATGTTTTCATCCACCCAGTCAGTGTCTTTCGGTTGATTTAATCCATTTACATTTAAGGTAATTATCCATATGTATGATCCTACTACCGCTTTCTTAATTTTTAATTGTTTTGGGTTTACTTTCTGTAGGTCTTTTCCTTCTCTTGTGTTTCCTGCCTGCCTAGAGAAGTTCCTTTAGCATTTGTTGTAAAGCTGGTTTGGTGGTGCTGAACTCTCTTAACATTTGCTTGTCTGGAAGGCTTTTGATTTCTCTGTCAAACCTGAGGGAGAGTCTTGCTGGGTAGAATATTCTTGACTGTAGGTTCTTCCCTTTGATCACTTTTAGTATATCATGCCATTCCCTTCTGGCTTGTAGAGTTTCTGTTGAAAAATCAGCTGATAGCCTGATGGGAGTTCCCTTGTAGGTCATTTGTCATTTTCCCCTTGTTTACTATGTGTTGCATTTAATATTTCATCTTTGTCTTTAATTTTTGTCAGTTTGATTACTATATGTCTCTATGTGTTCCTCCTTGGGTCTGTCCTGCCTGGGACTCTGTGCTTTCTGGACTTGGTTGATTATTTCCTTTTCTGTGTTCGAAAAGTTTTCAGCTATTCGTTCAGTTCAGTTGCTCAATCATGTCTGACTCTGTAACCCCATCAACTGCAGCAACCAGGCTTCCCTGTCCATCACTAACTCCCAGAGCTTGCTCAAACTCATGTCCACCCAGTTGGTGATGCCATCCAACCGTCTCATCCTCTGTCAACCGCTTTTCCTACCTTCAGTCTTCCGCAGCATCAGGGTCTTTTCAAACGAATCAGCTCTTCCCATCAGGTGGCCAAAGTATTGGAGTTTCAGCTTCAGCATCAGTCCTTCCAATGAATATTCAGGACTCATTTCCTTTAGGATTGACTGGTTTGATCTCCTTGCAGCCAAGGGACTCTCAAGAGTCTTCTCCAACACCACAGTTCAAAAGCATCAATTCTTTAGCACTTAGCTTTCTGTATAGTCCAACTCTCATATCCATACGTGACTACTGGAAAAACCATGGCCTTGACCAGATGGACCTTTGTTGGCAAAGTAATGTCTCTGCTTTTTAATAAGCTGTCTAGGTTGGTCATAACTTTTCTTCTAAGGAGCAAGCATCTTAATTTCATGGCTGCAGTCACCATCTGCATTGATTCTGGATCCCAAAGAAATAAAGTCTGCCACTGTTTCCACTATTTGCCATGAAGTGGTGGGACCAGGTGCCATAATCTTAGTTTTCTAAATGTTGAGTTTTAAGCCAGCTTTTTCACTCTCCCCTTTCACTTTCATCAAGAGCAGCCCACTCTAGTACTCTAAATCCCGTGGATGGAGAAGCCTGGTAGACTACAGTCCATGGGTTTACAAAGAGTCTGATTCGACTTGAGTGACTTCACTTTCACTTTCAGTGTTGAGAGGTCTCTTAAGCTGTCTTCATTTCTTTTCATTCTTTTTTCTGTATTCTGTTTTACAGCAGTAATGTCCACCATTCTGTCCTCCAGGTCATTTATCTGTTCTGGTTCAGTTATTCTGCTTTTGATTCCTTCTAGTGTATTACTCATCTCTTGTTTGTTTGTTCTTTAGTTCTTCTAGGTCTTTGGTAAACATTGCTTGCGTTTTCTCAAGTCTTTGGCTCCATTCTTTTCTCGAGATCCTGGATTGTCTTCAGTATCATGATTCTGAATTCTTTTGGAAGGTTGCACCTCTCTATTCTTTAGTTGTTTTTCTCAGGTTTTATCTTGTCCCTTTATCTGGGACATAACTTTCTGCTTTTTATCATGATTAATTTTCTCTAATTTGGTTTTTGTTTTAGCCACTGTGAGACTGTGCTCCTTCTTCTGACTGCCTTCTGATGGATAAGGCTAAGAGACTTGTGTAAGCTTCCTGATGAGAGGGACTGGTGATGGGGAAAACTGGGTTTTGCTCTGGTGGGCAGGACCTTGCTCAGTAAAGCTTTAATACAGTTAGCCGCTGATTGGTAAGGTTGCACTCCCTGCATTGTAGTAGTTTGGCCTGAGGCAACCCAGCCCTGGGGCATGCAGACTCTATGGTAGGACTAATGGCGAGCTCCAAGAGGGTTTACACCAAGGGTGACCATCCAGTGTTTGCATCCCTGTGGTGAGCCCTTGCCGACCCACATCTCCACAGGAGGCCCTCCAACACTAGCAGGTAGTTTTGGTGGTTTTGTGCCCTCCAAGACTGGAGTCTGTTTCCCCTAGTCCTCTAGAAGTTCTATAATCAAATCCCACTGGCCCTGAAGGCAAGATTCCCTGTGGAGTCCCAGTTCTTTTGTCGGATCCCTAGGCTGGAAAGCCTGGGGTTAAGAACTTTCACAACAGTGCAGTAACAACTTCGGTATTCTTGTTCTCCAGTCTGTGGGTCACCCACCTGGCAGGTATGGTATTTGATTTTATTGTGATTGTGTCCCTCCTGCCATCTCCTTGCGGCCTTTGTCTTTGGGTGTGGGCTGTCGTTTTTTGTTGGGTTCTAGCATCCTCCTCTCAATGGTGGTTCAGCAGCTAGTTGCAATTTTGGTCTTCTCACAGAAGGAGATGAGTGCACCTCCTTCTGCTCCACCATCTTGAACTAGAATCTTTCCAGACACTCATCCGATTTCCCATTTTCCTGATGCTTCCACATCCTCGAACACATTGTAAGCTTACCCACCCCCACCACCTCAAGCCTTTACACATTTTCTTTGTAATGCTTATTCCTCTATTTTTATAAGCTCAGCTTAAATGGCAGCTTCTTAGAGAGTCACCCAGATCTCTCTAGTGAAGTTTCATGTGTTCATTTTCTATACCAGTGTGTTTAATTTTTGTATTTGTGGTTAATTATCTGCCTCCCAACCTACCACTCAGTGAACAAATTATATCTTCTTTTATTTCCTAATGACCTTGCTCATTAAAGGTACCTCTCATTGCAGTGATCTTCCCATAAATGGGAGCACTGTGCTTTGACATAATCAAAACCTGTATCACTTACAAGTCTGGAATTAAAATTCCATTTCTCCAACCACAAACTTTCCAGCTCATCTGCTTGAGCTCCCGCCACTAAAAAGTATTTCTACGACATCACAACTAACAGTTAATCCCACCACTTGATCACTCTTTACCAGTTCATTCCTGTCTTCATCTGGTCTGGCTTAGAGGCTAGATTCCACTTTACAGATACCTTCAGACCATACCCCCGCACCTCCCTTCACATCATGATCTGGAAAACCCTCAGTGTTTTCTGTCTACTGTTGAGCAGTTGAATGGGAGAAAATTATTACAAAAGGCAGGTTAACAATCTCAAATAGGCCCAAAACTACCTGGCAATTTTTAAATTTTCTGAGAAAAATGCAAAAATTTGATAGGAACTTTGTCAGCTTTTCATCCCTAAATTTACAAACCCATTGATATCTGCACTCTCTTCTACTTAGGAAAAGTCAGTCCCTCTTCACTTTCTCAGAACTTCGAATTAACTATTCTTGTTTCATCAGTCTTTTACTAGATTCTTCCCAACAGCCCATAATATGCCCCTAATGGCTGCTGCTATTTAAAGAAAGGGGTGAAAGAGAGGGGTCTTTTGTTCCCATCCAACTATAGCCTCTTTTATTTAGTTCCCATCATAACTAATTTGAGTTACCTCCATTTTTCATGTACTAGCACCTTGTATCGGAGAAGGCAATGGCAACCCACTCCAGTACTCTTGCCTGAAGAATCCCAGGGATGGAGGAGCCTGGTGGGCTGCCGTCTATGGAGTCGCGCAGAGTCGGAGTCGACTGAAGTGACTTAGCAGCAGCAGCAGCACTTTTATATCCCTACAAGTTTTCTGAAATTACTTGCATTAGGATCAGCAGTCTCTTCCATGCTGTCATAGCTGTTGGTTCCTTTTCTTCTCTCATTTACTACCTCAGGAGCATTCAGTAGGGTTGACGACTTCCTCTTTAAAGTATTTTCTTGGTTTTTGGGTTTTTTTTTTTTTGCATTTTCTCTTGGTTTTCTCCTTATCTTTAGCTTTTCTGGCTGCTTCATCACTGGATCCAATCCTAGTTCTCCTGGGACCTGACCTTTGGCTCCATGTGAGTCTCTACACTCTGGATGATGCAGTCCATTCTGTGGAGTTCAGTGTTACCAGTGTGCCTGTCACACCTGTCAACCCAAAGATCAAACTTTTTATAGCTTCAGGCTTTCATGTTCAGCTGTCTACATCACAGTTAAGCATGTCACGTCCAAAGTCATTGTGTTCCCTGCTTTACCTTCAACCTATTCCTCTCCCAATTCTCTCTATCCAAAGTCACTACCTAGGTTTCTCAAGTTAGGCTTTGTAGCCCCAGCTGTAACATGGCCAGTTAACAGTGTTAACAGCACTCAATGTCCTTGATACCACTCATCTTCAGTTGTAATTGCTTTTTTTATACCTTGCTGAAATCTCACCACCCATGCCACAGAAGCAACTTATAGGTTGCACGAGGGCAGAAATCTTTAATTAGATCACCTACCACTTTATGCCAAGTACCTAGTCCAGTACCTTGAACATAACAGAACATACTTAACAGAAGTAAAATTTTATTGAATTCTTAAATGGAAGATTATTCAAATTCTCATGGAGCTCAGAATTACACTTATTATAATTTCTTAGTTCTAGGGATACCGTAAGATTAATAAGGTGAGAATATGATACTGTATGGTCTGTAGTGAGGGGAAGCAGTTAAAGGTTTAACTGAAGAGGGAGATATTGAGGGAGGGAAAGAGAAAGCTCCAGGCTATGGGGAAATATGAAAAGCTGTGGTAAGAATAACTTTTGAGGAGATGGTAAAAAGCTGAAAAGAGTTTAAAGTGAACAAGGAAAGATAAGCAAGGGCCACATCACACAGTGTCTTAGACCTAATTGTATTTGACTTTATCCTCTGTTCACATTTGGGTTTCAAAACGAAACAATGAAATTCTTACAAGTTTAAAAATTCACTATTGAGAGCATTTTACTGGGGAATTCAAGTAGATCAGTTAAGGCTTTCCAAGTCATTTGGGGGAGAGAAGATACTGTTGGTGTGGAATGGTGATGGCTGAAGGAGAAAATTGAATGGACTTGAGAGATCTAGAATATTGGACAGGACTTAAATCATTATGAGTTATGGAAAAGGAAGAGGAAGGGAGAAGTAGAGAAGATTTCCAGGGTTTTGGCTTGAATGGTTGAAGAAATACCATTTATTCAGGGAGATGAGACTGGAAGAGGAGCAGTTTTGTGAATGGGTGATTGGCTAGAGAAGTGTATACAAAAGGGCCTAGGGCTGAACTCTGAGGTGAGTTAATTGAGTATTTTAAAGTAGATTAAGAGAAATAGGAAAAATCATGAAACTAAAAGGAAGCAAGTATCCTCTGGATTTAGTAGTAAGAAAGTTAATTGGTGACCTTGGCAGTTTCGTAGCTTGACTCTGTAAAAACCTATTTTTGGAAAGTTTGGTTGTGAAGGAGAAGATAGAATGGTAGCTGGAATCCCATGGACAGAGGAGCCAGGCTGGCTACAGTGTATGGGGTCACAAAGAGTCAGACACGACTGAATGACTGAGCACGCGCACACTGGGGAAGTACCCATTAAAGAGGCAAAAGTTGACAGATTAGTAGATGGAACCTCGCCTCAAGAATAGGTGGCCAAGGTCAGCGTTACCAAATAGAAAGGACATCTAGACTAAGTCTGTTAAGTAGGAATGATGATCTAGGAAACAGCATTCCTGTCCCACAGCAAGCGTTGAAAAAGTAGGAAATCAACTTAAATGTTAAAGTTTGAGGTGAAGAATAGGAGAAGAGGCTGTATATACAAGGATTGCTGATAGAGCATTCAAAACCCAGCTAAGTGAGAACATAATCTTGCAGTATTTCCAGTAGTGCTGCTCAATTTGAATAGAGGAGGAAGAGGGAAGAGGTTGCATAGTCCCAGGACAGGTATTTCATCAGTGAGTCGAGCCTGGTTAGGGTAGGAAACAAAGCTAAGAGGACAGAAGAAAATTGAACAGTCAAGGGACTGGAGGTCTTTTTGGGGGAGAGTGGGAGTGTTAGAAGGCTCAATGTTTTTTTATTTTTATACAGTTTAAGTTTTTTTTAATTTTGGAGTATAGTTGATTAGCAGTGTGTTTCAGCTGTACAGTAAAGTGATTGAGTTGTACATATTCCCATATGCTTTTTCAGATTTTTTTCCCATTTAGGTTTTTGCAGAGTTCCCTGTGCTATACAGTAGGTCCTTGCTGTGCATGTCAATCCCAAACTCCCTATCTGTCCCTCCCCCTCATCTTTCCTCCACCCTGCTAACCGTAAGTTCTTTCTCTAAGTCTCTGAGTCTGTTTTGTTAATAAGTTCATTTGTTTTATTATTTTTAGATTCCACAGATAATCAGTATGGGACTGGAGGTCTTAATGGTGCTGAAGAGAGGGTATTATGGGAATAAGGCTGAGAATTAGGTATGAAAGACTAGAGTGTTGAAACTTAAAATTGTAGGAGTAATGCAGTGTCTGGAAATGACCGTAGAAGTATATTATTGAATTAGAATGTCGATGAAGGCTAAATTAGAATGTTGATGAGTTGAGAAATTGAAACAGATTTTGGTCTGATTATTGGATGGACTGTATACAGAAGATGCTGTTAGTAGGAAGTGATGTAAGAGCCCGAGTCCAGTGCTGAAGTCCTGCTTTTATTAGAGATTTGGTGGGGAGCTTGCTTCCTTCCAAACTATGTGGTACATGTAGAAGTTTGGAAAATAGTTTCTTCATAGTATCATCGTGGCCCCAAATCCTTGGGAGATCCAGGTTCAGTGAAGATTCAGTTCCAGAATATAAAGATGAGCTTTGAATTCTTTCTTCAAGACCAAGGGTACAGTCTAACAGGAATCTGCTGTATCTGGCTTGCCTAGGCCTAGGCTCCATGTTCAGACCTGCCATTGACAGTAAAACAGTTATATTGTGTGTGCTTAGTCACTTAGTTGTGTCCCACTCCTTGCAGCTCCCCAGACTGTAGCCCTCCAGGCAGGAATACAGGTGTGGATAGCTTCCAGGGGATCTTCCCAACCCAGGTCTCCCATGTTGCAGGCAGATTCTTTACCAGTTGAGCCACCAGGGAAGCCCAAGAATACTAGCATGGGTAGCCTATCCCTTCTCCAGAGGATCTTTCCAACCCAGGAGTCAAACTGGGGTCTCCTGCATTGCAGGTGGTTTCTTTACCAGCAGAGCTACCGGGGAAGCCCAAAACAGTTGTATTATTTGACTATTACTGTGTGCCAGGCACTGTGCTAAGAATTTTCCTTGTATTTTCATTTATTCTTTTACCAACTCAAAGAGTTTGGTGCTCTCATTCTCATTTTAAGATGAGGAAGTCTAGGTGTCTTGCTTAATGATTTCATGGCTAGTATGTGGCGGAGCTGAGAGCTGAAAACAGGCAGACTGACTCCAGAGTTTGCGTATCCCTTGATTTGGAGAACAGGCTGACAGCTTGCTCAGTGTCTTTAGCTGAAATGATGCTGTGAAAATTGTCCTGGTAGCTGGAGGGAATTTTCCCCAAATGATTAGGAATCAGTATTAGGAGATGATTGGTAAATGATAACTCTTTTAGGGCTTCCCTGGTGGCTCAGCTGGGAAAGAATCTGCCTGTAATGTGGGAGACCTGGGTTTGATCCCTGGACTGGGAAGATCCCCTGGAGAAGGGAACAGCTACCCACTCCAGTATTCTGATGTGGAGCATTCCCAGGACTGTATAGTTCCTTGGGGTCACACAGAGTTGGACATGACTGAGCAACTTTCACTCTTTTAAGACCCACATCTACTAAATTTTTTGGTCTATAGTTTAATAGTGATTCCAAAGGAGGGGAAACCCTTTCTGGAACCCAGTTGAGAGTCATGACAGAGGTGGCAGTGATCATGAAAGTAGGGAACCTGGAGGAGCAGAGGACCCCGCATTAGAGGTCTGCACTTGGAAACCAAAGAAGCTAAGAGAGAAGAAAGTGAGAAGCGGCTCTGGAGGACTGGAGTGGACTCTGTCTCACTCTCTACTCTAGTTAGCATATGTTGGAAGCCCTATACTTGAAACTGTAGTCTGGCCTTTTGTTCACTGCCACCTTGGCTACCAGGTTCTTGTGTGTTCCACAGAATAGCTATGGGCACAGCAAAAGAACGTTCATCCTGCATGCCCCGAAAGCTTTGGTGCTGCCAGTCTTGGGCCCCCCAAATGTCCCTGTTCCACAGGAGAGGTTGGAGAAGAGGAACCAGAAATAAGGGTCGTAACAGTAACCCTCATGTGCCAAGGTCCCTGTGAAGCAATGAGGTGTTAAAGTCGCAGGGGGTTTAAGGACACAGGGTGGGTTTCAAACTGTTCAGGAACAGATCACACCGGGAATAATTCTTAGGAATCAGGTACCTAGGAGTCATTCTGACCAGGGGTTGGCCCCTCTTTCTTACCAAATCATAGTCCTTTCTTTTATACAGAGACTTCACAATGGTCATCAACACCTAGACAGGGATGGAAAGGGGGTTGGGGTTTTTTAGAGAGTCTTACGTGTTTCCAGAACACTTCTGTAATCAGTACAACCCAGATGTTCAAACAACTGAGTCATTTTGGCAATTCTTGCTTGTTTTCTCCAACTCTCCAGAAAACCACTTAGCTGGTAAACTCATTGTCTTTCCTTACTTGAAAATTTCAAAAGCATCCTTAATGTATTTATTAAACCTGTTAACACAGCTACTTTAAACTGGAGCATATCAAAGGTTTTTTTCTCAAGTATATCTGCCCTCAAACGGAAATTTTCTAATCCATGATGGTGGTTGGGTGGTATTCTAGCCTGAGTTACACAATTTAAAATGTAATTCTTAACCACAGGAAAGTTAGCAACCTTGTTTTATGGAAAGTTCTTGTTGATGGTATGGGAGGCAGTGTAATATTTTAGTAATACAAATGTTTCAAGTCAAATGCCATGGCATATGTTGGTGTCTTACACTTCAAAAATAGTTTTTTGAAAAAAATGTAGTCTACATGTTACCAGTATAAAACAAGAAACTAAAGCAATTCTCGTTTCTTCGAACAAAACCTTGATCCCACACCAGTCCTTCAGCCAAAGTAGATGAGCCAGAAGTATGAAAGGCAACAGTTGCTCTGCTAGAAGTGAGGCAATCAAAAACATCCAGAATGTTCTGTGTGATGATGGTGTGCGCCTTTCCAACACAGAATAATGGTTGTGTGTAGTCATTGAGCTTTTAGCTTGTGTTATTGCTCAAGTCTGGCTCTATCTAAGTGAACAGTGGATAATAATTAATAAACAGTCATGTCAGACACTGTTTGAGTTCCTGACATGCTCCGTTGCGTTCCTGACATGCTCCGTTGCTCTGGAGTGTCTGACTTTGCAACCCCATGGACTGTATCCCACCAGGCTCCTGCACCCATAGGATTTCCCAGGCAAGAATACTGGAGTAGGGTGCCATTTCCTACTCCAGGGGATCTTCCCAACCCAGGGATGAAACCCCTGTCTCTTGCATCTCCTACATTGGCAGACATTCTTTACCACAAGCGCCACGTGAGCCCAAAGCTCCTGACAGTGTCCACTCATTTAATCACAACCATAGGAAGAAGCTGGCATTGGACATAACTGTCACAGTTTCTATTTGTGTCACCACCATACTCATCTATTCCAGGAGACCTGTGTGTTCTTACTGAGGTTGCCAATCCTAGAATACTGCTTGAAGGGAACTTACATAGTAGTTACAATAGTATGTATGTGCATGTACACACACGTTTGTATGTATACCTTCAAGAGAGAAAGCAGACATCGCAGTAGATTTTATAATCCTGTCAGAATGGGAAGAGAGACCTTGCCACCGTTTGATTTGATAAAAATCTGTATTTAAACCCTGTTACCACCTTGCTTTCCCATCTTTATATGAGGCGATGTTCATATTGTCTTCCCAGGATACGTTACACACACACCTTTTCCGCAATCACATATGCATGTGGCAGTTCATCAGTACGTAGGTGGTTTATGCGCACTTGTCTCCGTGCAGGTTTAGCTGCCAGCACCTCTCTCTCTGACTTAAAGTTTGTAAGCCTTTGCTGAAATGAAGTTGGTCTGGAGGTGAAATTTGCGGTGCAGCTCGTTTACATGCATATAAATACATCTAAAGTGGATGTGCCTGTGTAAAGTCACGGATACCAGAGGCCTTACCATGTGTGCTGGTCAGATGCTGAGCTGCATGAGAGTGAGAGGCCACAAGATGGCAAGCTAACACTGGAAAGCATGTGTGCAGTTAGGGTCCCAAAACTGAACGAGAAATTACATTTTCATTGTTTTTATTTCTTTTTATTTCTACTTTGTAAAGGGTGTGGGCTGATACGTGGTGGTCACTTACATTTTTGAATACTTACGATTGGAATAACTATTGAAACAGTTTTAAAAATTGGGAGATGACTATAATAGATTGGCTGTTGATTCATTTTAGGATAAGTAGGCCACGGTTTACAGTAGAAACAGACTAGAGTCACCTTGCATGGATTATGCGTATTTTTAACTTTTCCCAAAGCACCAGTCAAAAAGTCTTGTTTTGATAAAAAGATCGTGCTTTGTGTATATGCAAGGGAGACTTGGAAATGTGACTTTTAAACTGAGCATGTTGCCATTCCCAACAAAATCAGAATCATCAAAATCAGAATTCGTTGCCTAACAAAGTAGAAAAACAAAAATAACTGGATGTAGCGCAGTTGGTTGTTACATGGAATACCAACATTCCAAAGATCTTTGAAACTTTGTACAGGAAGATTCTGGAAGGCTAGATTTGGAGTTTTAAAAAATCGAATTCTTGCTCTGTCATTTCATTTAACATTAGGCAAGTCACTTTATAATTCTGAGTTGTCATTTTTTCATTTGTAAGTATTTTTAAGATTTCCTCTGATTCCAGAATGCTATAATTTTTTTTTTTAGTTTATACAATGTAGATATGCTGTGAATTTCATGAATACATTAATTGATGCCAGCAACTACTATGGATTAAGCCCTAAAGGTATGATGATGAAGGCCTTGATTTTTGCCTGCATTCAGTATACTTATAATTTAGAGTGGGGTTAAGAAAACAAGCAAATAATATAGGAAGAAGTGATATAATAAAGCCATGTGCTAATTACAATATCTAACACTTTAAAAAGTAACGTCTATATGCTGATGCTTCACGTGGATCATCTCATTTAATTTGTTCAACAACCCTATGAGATAGGTATTATCTATCCCCATTTTACAGCAAAAATTTGCTCTCTAGTAGAAATACTTGATCTAAGCTTTGAAATGAGAATTTCTCAAGCTGGAGAAAAGAAGAATGGAATAATACAAAATATTGATTACCTTACATGTCACTATAATATAGCCATGATTTTAAAAAAGATAAATCTTATAATCATTTCTGTGGAACTTCCTAAATTGTTTGTTATACAAGGAGGTCTTGTTATTGTACATGCCATTTCTTTTTTAAGGTGATTCTCTTAATTATCAGAGATCTTTCTACGATATCAGGTTTATATAGTAATATAATCAGTATAATGTCTCACTTTGCATCCACACAATATATGTTCTAGGTACAAGAACCACAATCTGGACCTTGGGGAATTCAAAGGAAATATTGAACTCATCTAGCTATACCTTCCATTCAGTCCAGCATTATTCTTGATCATCTCTTTCAGTGTTATTTAGGAATCTCACTGCTTTATCAGGCAATCACTTAAATATCAGGCAGTTCAAATATTAGGTAAAAATCTTTATGATGTTCACCCATTGGTCCTGGTTCTCAAATCTTGGAACATGAAATAAGCAATTTGTCTTCCAGGCGTTGGGAAAGTCAGTCTCTATCATGTTTCATTTCTGTCATTCAGTATATTGGTCATTTCTTCTGTCTTCAGTAATGCCTTCAGGAAGCATGCCTTCTCTGTCTTCATCCTAATCACTAACGTGAATGTAGTCAGGAACTGCTTTTGTCTGTAAATAAAAGAGGCTAACAAGTCAATGACTTCCCTAAGGTGGAAGTTAAGTTCTCTGTCACATAACAACAAAAATAAAAGCAAGGAGGGACTTCTCTGGTGGTCCAGTGGTTAAGAATCTGCCCTCCAATGCAAGGGAAGTGGGTTTGATCCATGCTTGGGAAAAGAAGATCCCACATGGCACAGAGCAGCTAAACCCACACACTTTGGAGTCCATGTGCTGCAACAAAGACCTCCCATGCTGCAACTAAGACCCCAAGCAGCAAAAATAAATAATAAAATATTATAATAATAAAAAAAGCATAGAGACAGGCGGTGCAGAGCTGATGGTGATTCCATATTGCATCATCAGTGTCACAGGAGCTATCTTTCTACTCCTTTATCCATAAGGTCCATAAGCAGCTCCAACTATGATGTCTCAGGCAGAAAGAGGATGGGGAACAAAAAACATGCAAGGTAGTTCAGCCCCACTTTTTAACTCTTCCCCAAAGCATCAGTCACAATACCTTGTTTTGACAAGAAGGTTCTCACCCTGCTAAATCTGCGTGCAAAGGAGACTTGGAGATGTGCTTTTCCTTTTTTTAAGCAGGGGACATTGACATCCCCAGCAAAATCAGAATTCTTTTAGGTGGAGAGGAATAAATAGATGGAAGAGGCAAGAGGAACACATTTTTTTCCCCCAGAAACACTGTGCTTCTCAGTACTATGGACCTAAAAAGCTGTGGCAATACAAAGATGTGAATAGATGAATTAGATAAGATTCTCAACCTTGGTCATAGTAGTTTTAACGTCATCATCAAATTAATGTGATTAGGAGCAGTCTTCTCTAGGAAGATTGGCTTATCAGGTTTGCTAATCTACAGAAAGTCAAGTCTCAAGTTACTGTACTTACTCTCCTTTGAGATACTTTTTAATTGAAGTCACTTGGCTAACCTGATGATTCATACTTCTTTTAGTAACGAGATTGATGATCATCAATTTAGTTAATGACATTTTTATAGCAAGAATGTGGAAATTGTGTTGCTTAATATTTATCACTAAAAATTAATTTAAAAATGTGTCTCCTCTGCCTCACTCTACTGCAGTTTTACCAGTGACCTTTTCCTAAGGGTCAGGACCCTGCAGTCCACTTCTTCAATGTCCTGTTACTCTGCACAGACGAGTAGCGTCTGCCTCAATTCTATACCATAGTTGTCCTGTCAATCTCTACTCTGATAGGAGCATTAATGTCTGAAAAATTTTAAGATAAAAATAAGTTAACAGAAATTACATATATTACTTTGAACATGTTTTCTTTTTCCTTTTAATAGAACATTAGATCTCCATAGCTGGGGAAGGATCTAATACTTCACCTGTAAGTACAGGGACTGTTGACTTACGCAGTCATTTCCCTTTGCTTTCAGACACAATATGTGGGTACATTATAGAATTGTGAAAGTTCATCTTTGTCTTCTCAGAGTCAGAAAGTTGTTTACTAGACCCTCTGGCACAAGAAGGACTTCCCCTGGTGGCCCAGAAGGTAAAGAATCTGCCTGCAATGCAGGAGACCTGGGTTAGATCCCTGGGTCGGGAAGAACCCCTGGAGAAGGCAGTGGCTGCCCACACCAGTATTCTTGCCTGGAGAATTCCATGGCAGGCAGGATAGCTCTGTGGAAAATTCTCAGAACTCACCACAATCACCAATGCCTTTTATAGCTGAAGGAAGATTTGCTTTGGAGAGAAGACCCAAATCTATAATGAAGAAAGAGCTGCTGGCAGGTCTCTTCCACACCTCCCTTGGGCTTTTGTCATTAAAATTCAATTGAACACTGATGCTTTTTGTCTCCACAGGCTCCACCTCTGCTTTCTTTCTTCACCAGATTTTCAGAGCTGTGAAATGGCCTCTTGTTTATGCTGTCATACTAAATATACAAATAAAATGTAAACTAGGGATGAATTCAATCAGTGTTTATGAAAAGTGTTACATACCTGTGATGGGATATGAGCTAGAAATATTTTGAGATGGGGCTCTTTGGGGTTTTCAATTGCTTTGTTTATTAAAAACTTAAAAGCAAAAGTACATGCAAAACAATGAAAAGATTTGTAAAGAAAAAGTTCATCTCTCCTCTTATTGTGACCAGTGTTGACATCCTTCTCATTCTTTCTTCCTATTGACACAAAAATTCTATACATACACATATGTCAAAGTTAGAATGCTTGAAGCCTGAAAAGGAAAGGCTGATACGAGTCATACCTCTTTTTTCTAGTATACAGGGAAGAAGTTTTTGAAGAACATGAATTTTATTAGGACTCTTTTAGTTGCAAGATCTAGAAACTTAATTTAAACCAATTTAAACAAAAATGGGGTCTTACCTTCCATGTAAGTAAACTAGAAAGGGTAGGGTGGAGCCAGTGTCCGGGACAGCAGGATTGAAGAATCAACATCCCCAGGTCTTTGCCTTTCCCCCACCTCCTCTCTAGTCTGCAGTCTGTCTGAAGAAAGCTGGCTTAATTTCCTTGGAAAGACTGGAACCATAACCACTTGCATGCCTAGGCATTCTTTCATCCAAGAACTTGAAAAACATTTTTTTTTTCCTTCCAGCTCCAATTAGAAGAAACCCTGTGGCCAGGGGCAAAATCTGTAACCAGAAGTATTTTTGCAGAAAAGTACAAGGAAGACAAAATCATTGCAAATCAAGAATGAACATGAAAAGTGTTAGTTGCTCAGTTGCATCCAACTCTTTCGGACCCCATGGATTGTAGCCTGCCAGGCTCCTCTGTCTGTGGAATTATCCCAGGCAAGAATACTGGAGTGGGTAGCCATTCCCTTCTCCAGAGGATCTTCGCAATCCAGGGATTGAACCCACATCTCCTGCATCATAGGCAGATTATTTACCATCTGAGCCACCAGGGAATGGCTTGAATTAAATCTGTTTACTGATCTGGAAGCCTGGTGTGGTGAGCAGGTGGTTTAAGGGAGACCTATTGTGATTTTTAACTCTGCTTTTACTAGATGAGTGTCTTTGAAAAGGCAACTGCGTTTTGGGATCTCACCTTCTCTGTCTGCTTCCTGGGCACCAGAAGCATGCAGGGGGTTAAGTGAGGTGGTACATTAATAAATACAGGACACAGGTGTGAAATACTCCATGGCACTTTCGCCTCCACCCTCGTTAATAGAAGTGGAAATTTTCTTGAGATGGGAATTATGTATCTCTAAAGATGCACAACACAGTGTCTTCTATTAATTGTTGCTCAATAAATATCAGTGTATCCATAAGAGAAAGAATAAAGAAGGCAAAGTTTAACTGCCAGTTTTTCTCAAATGCTTTGAGTCTTCACTGACACCCAGACAGCTTCCAGAATGTTTGTACAGGAAACTCATTTTGTAAATTAAGCTTTAAAGAAAAAAATTATCCCCCTTTCTATCTAAACAACTTCACACATGGCCTTTGCTTCCATTAGCTTTAACTCTTCTCCGTATGCAAAATGGAAAAGCACAAATGTACATATGTTTTCATTCCTTTTAGCTTGAGCAGAGCTTGTTGTCAGGTGAAGAGGCTGAGGTCCCCAAAGACATTTTGACAGCAAATTCATCCTCAGACTGAAAAATTCCCTGACCTCCCTCCCAGTTGTGTACACAGAACCCTATTTTCTAGATTCCATGCCATGATCAGGGCCTCCAAAACCTTAAACCTCTGTTAACTGCAGATATATATACATATATATATATATATATATATATATATACACACACACATATATATATATATCTTATATATCCTAAAGGAATATATATATAGTGTGTTACTTGCATTCAGTATAAGGCTTTCAGTGGTTACCTGCATTTGTGATGGCTACCTGTTTTCATAGCACGAGGTGAAGTAAACTGGATATAAGTGCCTGAGTCCAGCAGTGACCTGTGGAATAAACTGGAGGAAGGGGGACCACAAAGTTCACATCCTCTCTGCTCTCCAAGACAAGTCCTTAAGACAGATTACAACTGTTGTTGGTGGCATGATCTGTGGGCTACATAATGACACAACCTTTGTTACACATGAATTGTAATGAGACAGTTTAGGTTAAAGGAGGGAAGGCCAGGGAAGACATGACATAATCAGTTTTTGTTAAAATTACATTTTTATGCACTGACTTTTTGTTTAAAAAAGCCACAGCAGAGAAGAATGATTTCTGAGCTGTCTTTACCAGGGAGGGTTGCAAATCCTATTCTAAAATTGTCAGAACAAGTTTTATGTCACAGAATAATCATGCCCAGTGTGGCCAAGTAGTGATATCAATGACAGCCAAGTAACACCACAAAGTCACTTCATTTTTATTCTGGAGAAATGCACATGTGTTAGCATATTAAATCCAAAAAAGGAGGAAAGTGAAAGCAATAGTCTTCAAATCAAGTAATAATAAACATCTTTTTTTTAACATTTTTTTACACTAACATAACAGCATAATACACTGTTACTGTCTATCCTAGAGGGAGATGTACCAGCAAATTGTAGGCAAACCACAACCCTTGTGAATTCCTGCTTGTAGAAAGGTCCAACAATATGGAAATTTACAAAATCTTTTGAGTGTTCTATGGTTTAAGATAAGTGTTCAGAAATTATCAGGTGGGTGTATTTTCTTTCTGGGTTCTGCTCCCCATCCACGTGGGACCTACCTCCCTCGTGACTACAGTGCCCCTTCCACATGTCTGCTAGTTCAGGCTCAAGTAGACTATCCCCCAGGAATATTTGTATTTAAGTTGCCTTGCATGCATGCTCAGTCATGTCCAACTCTTTGCAACCCTACGGACTGTACCCTGCCAGGCTCCTCTGTCCATAGGATTCTCCAGGCAAGAATTCTGGAGTGGTTTGCCATTTCCTTCTCCAGGGGGTCTTCCCCACCCAGGGATCGAACCCAGGTCTCCTGCATTGGCAGGTAGATTCTTTATCGTCAGAGCCACCTGGGAAGTTGGATACCAATAAACGATGGCTTTCTTCCCTTTCCCCTAGTCCACTTCTATCCAGAGACACTTATACTGCAAAGTGTCCTGGACTGAACCTTCTCACCGAATGTGCTCCTGTGTGCCCCTGGCTCAGCTGCTGTTCCACCCTCATCACGGTCTTTCTCCACAGAGACTGAGCAGGGCTGAGTGAGGGGAGCCTTGGCTGCAACTTGAGAAAGATCGCCAGTGCCTCCATCATTGCTTGGAGGCCATCACATTTGTCAGAAGTGTCACTTTTTATGTTTTCCAGTTGATAGATCTAAGTGCTTAGAAGAATGTTGTTGGATTTCTTCAAACTAATTTGCAGTTAACTATTCAAACACAACTCATGTAGCCTCACGAACCCTACAACCAAACAATAAGACCTCTGTCTAGTATATACAACTGAGCATGAAAATTTTTAAGAATTTCTCCCAAATGACATTAAAGTTGACACACTTTGTTTGCCAAGGAAGCCTGCTACTGCTAAGTCACTTCAGTCGTGTCCAACTCTGTGCAACCCCGTAGACGGCAGCCCACCAGGCTCCCCTGTCCCTGGGATTCTCCAGGCAAGAACACTGGAGTGGGTTGCCATTGCCTTCTCCAATGCATGAAAGTGAAAAGTGAAAGTGAAGTCGCTCAGTCGTGTCTGACCCTCAGCGACCCCATGGACTGCAGCCTTCCAGGCTCCTCCATCCATGAGATTTTCCAGGCAAGAGTACTGGAGTGGGGTGCCATCGCCCTCTCCGCCAAGGAAGCCTAGTTCTTGCTTAAGGGAGATGCAGGTTTTGCTTTGTTTAAGCCTCTTGTGTGTCACAGAGTAACTTTGTTTCACCTCCCTGGGCTATGCTTGTGGCCAAGTCTGAAGAGTGCTTCTGGAGCAGGGGAGGGGCCCCTATCTCAGCACATGTAACATACTTGAGGTTGTGGCATTCACACTTGGAGGACTTGAGTCTTTTAGAGTATTTTTGGAGGCAGCACTTAATAAAACACTTGAGGACCAAAAAGCTCAGTTCAGTGACATTCAACACAATGCACAGGCATGAAGTCACGACCAGGAAGAGGATGAAAATCGTTTTCTCTGTGGGTTTGGAGACAAAGCAATCCACAGTATTGGGGCAGGGCTTCAGATCACACTTCAGGAGGTAGGGAACACGAAAGCCATCATATAGCTTGTAAAATAAAACCAGGAAGCCAATTTCGAAACCGGTTTTAACCATGAGGCTGATAAGGTACGTGTACCACAGGCCCCCACCCATGGTGCCTGGGCTGACATAGAGTTTCTTCCTGTGCCTTTTCTCTCTACCCTCACGATAGGCTACATGTAGAACCACCAGCAGTGAAGGCGTGGAGACCATGATCAGTTGTAAGGCCCAAAGTCTGACCTGGGAGATGGGGAAGAAGTAGTCAAAACACACATTTTCACAACCGGGTTGTCTAACGTTGCACTCAAACTCTTTCTGCTCTTCTTTCCACACGTGTTCTGCTGCCACCATGTAGACCAGCAAACGGAAGATGAACACGACAGCCAGCCAGATCCGCCCAATCCCCATGGAGTATTTATTTACTCCACTCAAGAGGTCTCTGAGGAACATCCAACTCATGGCTGAGATTCCAAAGAAGGCAAGATTCTGCAAAAGAAAATCCCTCATGATTCATTTATCTTGATTCCATTGATTGTTTCTGCTACCTTACCTGTTGGTTATGGAATTGACATTTTGCATTATTACAACCCTGGATATTGAGGGCTCTCTAAGAATCCCATAGGATATCCTCGCTTTCATACAAGGAGATGACACAGCTGGTCTACAGGACATAAATGATCCTATGCCCAGTTTGATTTGGAATTTGTTTGGTCACCCAGACTACCCCATCTCCAAACAAATCCTTCTAATTTATGACTTCTCTCTCAGGGTGGTTGGGCTCTGTGGCTGAGCTGGAAAGAATTAGATGTGACCCCCTAGGTGACCTGGGTACCTTCAGATAACCTTCACATGCCATCTTCTCTCTCTCTTTGTATAATGTTCTTTTTTTTTTTTTTTAATTGAAGTACAGTAGATTTGGGCTTGCCTGGTGGCTCAGCAGTAAAGAATCTGCCTGCAATGCAGGAGAACTGGGTTCTATCCCTGGGTTGGGAAGATTCCCTGGAAGGGGGCATGGCAATCCACTCCAGTATTCTTGCCTGGAGAATCCCAATGAACAGAGGACCCTGGTGGGCTACAGTCCATGGGGTCGCAAAGACACAACTGAGTGACTAAGCACAGCACACGTAGTAGATTTAAAACATTGCTTTGGTTTCACGTATATGGCAAAGTGATTCAGTTATGTGTTTTTTTCAGGTTGTTTTCCATTATATGTTTTTACAAGATACTGAGTAGAGTTCCCTGTGCTATGCAGTTAATCCTCATTACTCAGCTGTTTTACGTATAGCTATGTGTATCTGTTAATCCCCAACGCCTAATGTATCCCTCCCCTCCTAGTACGCTGTCTGTGCTGCTCAGTTCTCTTGCTCCCCTCTCCACCTCTTCTGCTCTCTTCCCTGTAAAAGCAGATGGGAAGCTGTCATCGTGGTGACATGGTCTTTCTTGCACTCTGCTTCCATCTTGCTGTAGAACTGAACTCTGGTCTGGGCCCTGATTTGTGCATTGGGCCCACAGAGTGCTCAGCACTCTCTGTTTAGCAGTCTTTTGAGTTGATCTCTCACAGTCACCCTAGAGAGGCGGGGTTTTGTCTGTCTGTGGTGGTGGTGGTAGTGTTTTTTCAGATGAGAAAGCAGACTCTGAAAAATAAAGTCATCTGCCAGGCTCACAAAATAAGAGGCAGAGCAGGGTTCAAATCCAGTTTCCATTACGCTAAGACGGAGTCCCTCCCCACGGTCACCACTGACATTGGGGCTGGGTGATTCTTTGTCCAGCAGCTGTCCTGTGCATGCAGACTCTTTAGCAGCATCTTTGGCCTCTACCAGCTATATATCAGTGTCACCTCCCACCCTGTTTGCGATGACCAAAAATGTCTCCAGACATTTCCAAATGTACACTAGGGACAGAAAAATCTCTCCAGTTGAAAACCATTACTCTTGGGACTTCCCTGGCAGTCCAGCAGTTAAGACTCAGTGCTTCCACTGTCGAGGGCATGGGCTCAATCCCTGGCTGAAGAACTAAGATCCTGCATGTCACACGGTGGTGACAAAAAAAAAAAAAAAAAAAAACACACCAAAAAACCATTGGTCTTAACTCTCTACCACAATCAAAATATATGGACTGGAGCTCCAGGTCTGCTACTAAGATACTGCGTTATTTCTCAGGTGAAAATCTTGCCACTTTAGGTTCTATCTCCAATTACAAAGATGAATTACTTCTTGCTTTCTCTATAGACTCAGCTAAGGGAGTATCATGCAAATGACGATGTAAGGGAAACCAGGGGGTTAAGAAAATGGGGATGTTGTGGCAACAACATTCCTATTAGAGCACATCACATGGTCTCTTCCAGAGGGAACAATATGTAACGAGCCCTTGTGCTAGAGCCCCGAGGAGATGTATGAAAGTTAAGAGGTGTTTTCAGAAAAAACAAAGACACAGGTACACAATGCCCTATTCAGTAGGGAATAAAATACTTCAATGTCCTTGGCTTCAGAACACAAACAAAATTGCATTAAATAAAAAGGATTCTCAAATCCACCTCAAAGGTTAACATCTCCATGAATTATTAAAACAAAGCCTCAGAGATTAAAAAGGGGAAAGGGGGATATTATGTTTCCTATGACATGTGTCACTGGGCATTTGTCCACGTTACTCAGGAGGATGTTTATGTAATGTTGCAAAACGTTTAAAAGTAGCCTGTTGGACATTTTGGAGAAGGGATAAAGGTTAAGAGATTATCTTCCTGTTTTTCCAAAAGTAGTAAGAAAGTGATCAGTGTTTAAATAGAATCAGAAGACTGCTGCCATCAAAAGTGCCGGGATTATGAGTATCATCTGACTAATGTCCATCCTATTTTGAATCTCTCTGCTGGTAGAAAGGCAAGTTTTCTCAGGAGGGAGGGGTGTTCTAACACCCACTTTACACGGGGATGCTTTTGCACTGTGGATAAAAGCCTGGACACAGTGTTGGACCCCTTGGGTTCAAGTCCAAGTTCATCTCTGATGCAGACAGTACTTCCCTCATGGGGCTGAAAACAGAGACTGACCCATGTTAGGTACTCGGTAAGCATTATCATTATGATTTTTAGTTTTGCCATTTTATTGATGTCTAAGTGAAATCTTTCCAATTGCAAGGTAAATGCATTTTTTCTCCTCTAGCTCTGTTCCTATGAATATGGGTAATAGGAATCTCCCAATAGCCCTTTTGAGCATTTGAAAGCTGTGAAGTCATCAGCTCAACATTTTAATCTCTTAATAATGTAGATCACCTCCTTAATTTTAAAAAGGGTCTTTAATTTATCCCTTTTCTTAAATCACTAAGTATTGCTCCCAATTTTTGAAGAGTCTCCACTTATCATTTCTAATGTACAAATTATCCTGTGACTTTCTCCTTTCCCTTAAGAAGCAGCAGTTTACTGCACAGGAATTTTAGTTTGGAAAACTCCAATATTTTTTAAAAGTAAAATGTTCAGTATTCTAATATAAGGAATAATTTTGAAAATTAGAAATTTCCCCAAACATTTGATCTCAATTAAAAGTGAGAGTGGGAAGAAGGTGTGAGAACAATCATATTTCCACATGTGAAAGAATGAAATTGGATCACTTCCTCACACCATTAAAAAAATGAACTCAAAATGGACTGATGGCCTAAAGAGCTAAAACCGTGCGTACATTTGTGTTAAGTTGTTTCAGTCGTGTCCAACTCTTTGTGACCCTATGGACTATAGCCCCCCAGGCTCCTCTGTCCATGGGAATTCTCCAGGCAAGAATACTGGAGTGGGTTGCAAAAACCATAAAACTCAAAATCCTCCACCAGCTATTCTAAGGTTCTACGAACTGATTCATCCAGACAAAAGGATTAACCTTGTTTTACTTTTTTTTTTTAATCTTTAATATGTCAATAGGATTTCCAGTATCACCAAACCATTTTAGACTTTTGTTCCTTCCCTCCTCACACACTGGACTTAATGAAAGAGTGCTTTCTATTTTAACAATACATTGAGGTCACTGAGTAAAATTTTCCAGTTGCTATCTGTTTCAGCTAAGTACCATAAGGAAGGTTCCACCATAACAACCCTCTGGAGTTAGGAAAACTACCACAGACCTAGAGCTTCGGTGGGTCATTAACTTCCAACTGGTCTTTATTTCTTGTGATGAAATGATGTGCCTTTACTTGCCTAATCCCTTCCTGATGTGTATCAGCATTATTCAATGTCTTCTAATTTAGCCATTTTTAATAAATATGTCTGTAAACATTGAATTTTTAAAAATCTTATTTATTTATTTCATTACTGTAGTACTTGACTGATTTTAAAAAAATAACAGTAGTTTCTTACAAAATCCTAAATCTGTTTTTTTTTTAATAAAAAATGAGATTTTAAAAAAAGAAAAATTAATGGAATCACAGCCCTCCATAAAACATGACACCCTGGAGTGAGAGTATAGCCAGGATAAATTAAGTAACTCAGAATTTGGAGACAAATACCTCCTTTGAGTGTGAAATGAGTAAAAACCATTATGGAAAAGGATTAGCTCTTTATAGAAGAAACCCACACCAAAGAGATCATCTGTCCTGTATTCCTGGGATACGCTGGAAAGTACTAGAATGTTGGTAGATAACAAGGAGTAGGAGTATGCAGGACTTCAAACAGCAAGGTAAGAATTGGGAATTTCATAGCAACCAGAGGGTACCTGAGTAAAGTGGGAAGTAAAGAAAGAAACGGAAGACAGTCAATCGTGTGGTCCTGTGACTGGCATCATGATAGAGCAGCGAAGATTCACAAGGGACTAGAGCTCTGTGTGAAAGATGGGTGAGCAGAAATGACCTAAAATGACATATACCTACCTGCTCAGTGTCTACACGGCTCTCTACATGGAGAGAATACTGAAATGTGTGGACACTATTCTCCTGTAGCCAAGGATACTGGATTTTCTGAGACAACCCCCACTGCAAACGTGCTGCGCTGTTGTCAGAGCTACTGAGAACATGTGCAAGTCTTAGGTTCAGAAAATGAGTTCCATTAACCACCTGGCAGAGCAAGGAGGGCTAATGGATCTGGCATCTCTGGAGTAAATGTCCATCACAATCATTTGCATCTCACTACTCCAAGTGACCTTCTGAGTAATCATGTCCTTGCCAAGACTCCTTAAGCTATCCAAAGAAGTTTTCCTGACATTAGATACAGGATTTCCAGTCCCTGGAGAGGCACTTTATAAATCAGGCTTCCCAGGGCTTGGTTAATCTGGATGAGTCCCTTGTGGATGAGTCCCTTAAAGCTGACTCCGCTTGGGGTGAACTAACTATACACCCGAACTTCTGAACATTTGGCCTGAGTACCAGCCTTCCCATCCTTCTCTTATTGCAGGATGAGCCTTTGCTATGCTAGCAACTTCCCACACGGGAGGCTTCTTGTGTGGTTCAGGCATCAGCAAGCCAAGTGCCCTCCCAGGGCTCCAGATGGCACTGTTCAAGAAACCCTGGCACTGCTGGAAGCCAGGGACCTGCTCCATCATTACCAAGGACAACATCATCAGCCTCCGTGCCCAGCTGCTTTCCCTTCTCAGTAATAATAACACCTTGGATATTATTATCCTTGGATAGGGCTTGACTATTTCCAAAACATCTCACAGCATCTCGTCTGTCCCCCGCCCAATCCTCTGTAGTTGGCAGTGTACAGTAGGACCCTCAGTGCAGTGATAAAGAAACTGAAACACAGAGGGGGAAGAGGCTTGTCTACAACTCCCAGCAATCAGGTGGAAGTCCAGCAGCAGAAACTGCAGGACGGGTCTCCAGTTCCCCCTGAAGCTGGTTTCTGTCCTACTTTGCACACGAATCATTTAACCCCTAAAGAAAAGCTTCCTCTCAAGGGCCTTTTTCCACCTCTGAGACCCATAGGACCTCCTGACGTGTGTGAACTCTATAACCTCTTGTTTGAATATAAAGTATTTCATTTTTAGAGATGCCTGCTTGGAAAAATCCCCCAGAGATTTTCTCAGCTCAAGATCTGTGGCCCCTGAAGGCCTGTTGTTAGATTCTCAAGGGTGTGTGAGAAGTGTATGAATGTGTGTGCCTTTGGTCTAGGATCTTTAAACAAACAAACAGAAGCAACGCTGGACAACCAGCTCATAACCCAGGCTGCCCCAGGCTCTCAGCGCTCGTATTTACCAGTGTCCGGCAGACTACAAAGCCTTCTGGCCAAATCCAGTCCACCACCTGTTCTGTAAATAAAGTTTTGGGAGACAGTCATGCCCATTCATTTACTACTGTTGTTGGGCACTTTCATGCCAAAACAGCACACTTGAGTAGTTGCAACCGAGATATAACAGCTCTCAAAGCCTAAAATATTAACTCTCAGGCCTTTTGCAGCAAATGTTTGTTGACCTCTGATATTTAAAGTGTGTTTTAAAGCATCTTGGAACAAAAAGTTGCAGAACTTTAATCATCTAGGCTTGTGAGCAACAGCACAGGATGGGTTGTGCTCAACGGAAGGCCACAGGAAGCAGCGGGGAGGGTAACGGGAACCAAGGTGCTGGTCGCTAGAGTGGGACCAGCGATAGGAGAAGCAGCCAGGACTGCCCTGCTGTTGGGCAGGCCCATTGCAAGGACTCTACAGTCAGAATCTCATTCTCTCAATGAGTAGCAATTTTATTTCAGGCAAAATGATGTCTTTTGTCCACTAAACTTTAATTTACTGGTTTTGTGATGTTTGATTTTCCTTTGGTAAATATAGCCTCATGAAACTCGTAAGTTCAGGGACTTCCCTGGTGGTCCAGTGGCTAAGAGTCTGTGCTCCCAGTGCAGCAGGCCTGGGTTTAATCCCTGGTCAGGGAACTAAGACCTGGTGCAGCCATATAAATATATATATTTTAAAGTTGTAAGTCTAAAGATGAGCCTGTAAGTTAGGTGTAAAATTATTTTACAGCTCATTTTATTTTTTGTACCTATCAATCACAGTATACTAAAAACGTGTCAATAGTGAGGGTCTACGAGCAGCACTGAGGCGAACAGAACCCACCCAGGCTGACACATGTCCGTACACAGGACTTGTCTGCTACTTCACTTTCCTATATGAATAAAAGTGTTGACACTTTCAGAGTATCCCCTCATAGGAACAGTGCAAAGGTTGTCCTCAGGCCACACAGAAAAGGCCACTGAAAGGTCCTGGGCTGTGCCTCTGTGCCCCCATTACCCGACTTACATCAGCCAATGTCCCATTTTCCTGCCAGGCTTCTGCCCTGGCCAGAGCCTCCCAAAACCCTTGTCACCTCCACGTTCCAAATGGGCAACTTTACTTAAGAAGCAGCTCATCCAGAAAGGGCACCTGTGATGCAACACAAAACTGCAAAGCAGTTTGTCTAGGTTTGTAATACAGTAATTAGGATTCCTTCCTAAAGGGAAAGAGGGAATGACTACTCAATTACAATAAGTAGCTTACCTTCCCATTAAATAAACAAATCTTACCACAGGAGAAATAAGCTTAACTTACCTCTTGACACAGATGTGAAGATTAAGAAGAAATCCGGTCCGTTGCTCATTCAATTTAAAAACCATGAGTTGATTATATTATTTCCCTGAGAGGGAATGGTGTTTTAAGCTGAGGAAAATGGAGTCTATTGGTTTCCAAGGTAGTGTAAGCTGAACAGGTGTAACCTGATCGTTTGTTTTGGCTCATAACTTTGATGAGAATTCTGGTGTCTCTGCTGTTTACAGTAAACGTTAGAAGAGAATTGAAACTGAAAAACGAATTCAAAGCTGTTCACGTACACACAGTTTATTGAACATGCCTTTTAAAAAAAACCTTGTCATCATCTACACAAAGAAGCCGGGACAATAGGACAGGGTGTTTCATCTCTTCAAATGATTTCCCAAGGTTATTTATCAGAAGACATTGACAGAGGAAAAATACTAGGTGAAAGAATAAGTCAATCTATCTTTAATGAGCTTATTTTAACTTCACGTCATGGGTTCTAATCTTAGAAATCCTGAGAAGTTAAAAGGCATAGTAAAAATGACTTTTCTAAACCCAGGGAACATTGATAATAGACATTTTCTATGTATATAAATAGAGAAAGAAAGTACTTTATCTTTTTATGGAGCCATTTCTAGGCATGAGTTCAGCTAAAATTAAAGATGTGCAGAAGTGAAAATGAAATCCCTCTCTCTTGGAATAAGAATAGTTTAGAAACAGAATTTTCACAGTTAGAAATGATATTAGATGTCATGAAATCGAATGCCATCATTTTAGAGATGAGAAAAACAGAACCACAGCGAGCAGCTTGCCGCAGGTCCCAGAGCCAGGGTATAAAGTGTAGAGAAGGGCTAAGCAGGAAACCCAAGTCCTAGACTTCCACACTGTGATAGCCACTTCTACAGACCATGTGGATTTCAGTTCTCTCTTAACTGCTCTTAACATGCATGACCTGTAAAAGTATTCCATATGTTCACATATTTAGTCCAAAATTAGAAGTGCAGTTTACTTTGAGAAAGCATTGATTTACACTATGAATTGTATTACTGGATAAACCTTTTCCATACCTAATGAAGCAAATCTTGTTTGATTTGGTTTTGTTTTTACAGAGAGATCCCAGGATCCCACAATAGTGACCCAAAGGTTTGTGTGTGCTCAGCTGCTTCAGTCGTGTGCGACTGTTTGCGACCACCAGGCTCTTCTGTCCATGGTTACTATCATGACAAGATCCCAAAGCTTGTTTTCAGATGTGATCATTTCTTTTAGTTTCCACTCCTTTGTTATAATGAGCACTTATCAAACTTCACCCTTGGCCTTAGAACATTACCTGTTGTACTAAGACACCTGCTGCCAGGAAAGTTGGACTGATGTGGTGTGTTGTTAGGGTAATCTTCAGGTGGCCTTGCTGAAAGCTCCAGCACTAATGATTTGAAAGATCCCAGCCTTCAGATAATGTTAGCACTAACCCAAACAAAGGTAGCATTTGATGATCTAGTGTGGCAGAGGTGTAATTTTCTAGGTAAAGGTCCCTGTCCTCAGGGGTCATGTAACATAAGCTAGAGGAGGCAGAAATTGCTGGGGTAGGGGGCCATCAGGAGAGATTGTATAGAAGAAAGTATATGGGTTTGCTCTGCTGAACCTGACACTTTCTTAATCACGCTCATGTTTTCATGTTTTTGCCAAACAATTTAATTCTCCCACCCTCCTTTTTTTGTTGTTGTTGAGAAACAGACATAATAAGAACTGAAAAAGGAGTGGCATGTTGTAGGGAAAATAACATTTTAGAGTTAGAAATTTAAGGGCGGGGAGAGGTAAGAGAAGAGCCAGAGCTGGAAAGAGAATGGAATGAATGCTGTTTGCCTTGTTCTCTGTTTTCAGTGTGAAAATGTGGCCCTGCAGGACGTCAGCAGGAGCAGAGCCCAGAACAGGATAAGCCAGAGCCGTCGAGTGTCCAGTGTGTCCCCCTGGATGAACTGCACAGGGGTCGGGGCTGCAGGAAGACCTGCTTGGGTACAGAGATGTGTTGAATGCAGAGCTGTATGACAGCCAAGGTCTAAGTGTTAACATCACAGCTGGTGGTGGTGATGCAGGTCTAAGCTCTCCTGTGTGTCGGGAACCCTCATGCAGAGTGCTGTGCTCTGAACTCAACCTTGATTGTTTCCCAGCATAGTTTCTCTTCTAAGGGAGGTAAGCAGTCCTTCCTGCTCATTTTAGACACAACTGGAGCACTGCGTTTTTTTCTGGCCTCAGTAAGACCTTTGATGAACTCAAGTAGGTCTTGAAGACAGTGACCAGAGTGGAGAGGGTGTCTCTAAACAAATCTTAAAAAGATGGATTGACGGTGTTTGTTTAGCCTAGAGAGGCAAAGTTCAAGGGAGTTACTTATCAGAATTTGTGTCAATTCTCTATTAAGAATTTTTTTTTTTTTTTCCTTTTGGGCAGAGGTAGAAATCCCACAGACCTGAGTTCAGATATACAAAGGTTGGAATTCCAGACCTGTTTTTCAAACTTTGTGAACTTACTCAAGGTGCTTGAATTCTCTGAGCCTCAGTTTCTGTGTTTGCAAAATGGAAAGGGCATTCCCTTCTTTGTTTTTCTTGTAGTGCTTAAATAAAATAATAACTCCTCAATAAATAGTAGCTGTTGTTATCTTTGTCTACTGAAAGCAATGCTGACTTTAGAGTTGTGAGATTTCCTGTCAAGAAAAATGGGACCAGCTGATTCACGCTTTTGTATGGTAGAAACCAACACAGCATTGTAAAGCAATCATACTCCAATTAAAAAATAAATTTAAGAAATGGGATCAGAAATAGAGAAATATGCAGAGACTTGAAAAGCATTGCCCTAGGCAGCAAACCACATATGGGGAGAATGTGTCTTCACGTCTCAGAACAATTGCTCTTCAGTACAATCTGTGAACACAAGGTACTTACATGAAAAAGTACCTGTCTCTTTCTTTTTTCCCTCTTTAAAAAATTTTTTATTGGAATATAGTTGATTTAGTATTGTGTTACTTTCTGCTGTGCAGCAAAGTGAATCAGTTATATATACATATATCCACTCTTTTTTAGATTCTTTTCCCATATAGATAACAGAATAATGAGTTTCTTGTGCTGTACAGTAGATCCTTATTAGTTATCTATATTATTTGGAAAACTCACAGTGGCCACAGGACTGGAAAAGGTCAGTTTTCATTCCAATCCCAAAGAAAGGCAATGCCAAAGAATGCTCAAACTACCGCACAATTGCACTCATCTCACACGCTAGTAAAGTAATGCTCAAAATTTTATATATAATAGTGTGTATATGTTAATTGCAATCTCTCAGTTTATCCCTGTCCCCGTCCCTCCTGGTAACCATAAGATTATTATCTATGTCTGTAACACTGTTTCTGTTTTGTAAATAAGTTCATTTGTACCATTTTTTTAGACTTCACATGTAGTGATATCATGTGATATTTGTCATTCTCTGACTCACTTCACACAGCATGACGGTCTCTAGGTCCATCCATGTTGCTGCAAATGGCAGTATCTCATTCTTTTTTATTGTATATGTGCACCACATCTTCTTTATCCATTACTCTGTCAATGGACCCTTGGGTTGCTTCCGTGTCCTGGCTATTGCAAATAGTGCTTCAATGAATACTGGGGTGCCATGTGTCTTTTCAAATTACAGTTTTTTCCAGGTATATGCCCAGGAGTGGGATTGCTGGATCATATGGTAGCGCTACTTATAGTTTTTTTTGGTGGGGGGAATATGCTATTTTATTAACATTTAAATTTCACTAACAATGAATTCAAGTATCTGCTAGCCATGTGCTCAGATTTTTGAAATAAAGATAAAATGGACGTACAGCTTTAAGGGTGCAGTGTATTTAACACTGCACAATGTACCCAACAATTAGACAATCTATACACTTAGGAGCAAAAGTTTAGAGACAAACCCTGAAATTGGAGGAAAAACATGCCACTCAGGACTGAACAGAAGTCCTTGGTTGCTGACAGAATCTCCCTTTGACTTCAGACTTGAGACAAACTGAGGGAGTCTGTGTACAAAAACCCACTGAATTCAGACCAAACAGTAACAGGATAGATTTGCCACAGCCAGTTTGGACTGTGGGGGCCAGTCTGAAGTGAGAAGGGTTAGCTGGAGGCTGGAAATGTTGCAACTGAAATGCAGGATGTGTAGATTTAGAGCAGCCATCTTCTAAGAATCACTGATTTCCAAACAAGTTCACAAGATGCTTTTCCCAAACAGGTTATTTTCAGTTTTTTAAGGAACCTCTGTACTGTTCTCCATTGTGGCTGCACCAATGTACATTCCTACCAACAGTGTAAGAGGATTCTTTTTCCTCCACACCCTCTCCAGCTTTTATTATTTGTAGATGTTTAGATGATGGTCATTCTGCCTGGTGTGAGGTGATACTTCATTGTAGTTTTGATTTGCATCTAATAATTAGTGATGTTGAGTATCTTTTCATGTGTTTGTTGGCCATCTGCATGTCTTCTTTGGAGAAATGTCTATTTAGATCTTCTGCCCATTTTTCGATTGTATTTTTTGTTTGTTTGTTGTTGAGCTGCGTGAGCTGTTTGTATATTTGGGAGATTTATCCCTTGTCCATCTCTTTGCAAATATTTTCTTCCATTCTATAGGTTGCTTTTTCATTTTGTTTATGGTTTCTCTTGCTGGACAAAAGCTTTTGGGTTTAATTAGGTGCCATTTGTTCATTTTTTTCTATTTTTATTACTTTAAGAGGTGGGTCAAAAAAGATATTGCTGCAATTTATGTCAGAGAGTGTTCTGCCCATGTTTTCCTCTAAGAATTCTATAGTATGCGGCCTTACATTTAGGTCTTTAATCCATTCTGAGTTTGTTTTTGTGTATGGTGTTAGAGAGTGTTCTAATTTCATTCTTTTTTTTTTTTTCCTCCTGAGAAAAAATATTTTCTCAGGAGGAAAAGGGGTACATGTGGATATACACAAGGGTGAACTCTGAGAGAAAGTTGCCTCTAATTTCATTCTTATAATGCAAGCTGTTAGTTCCCCAATCAGGGATTGAACCCATCACCATGGAGGCACGGTCTTAACCACTGAACCACCAGGGAGGTCCCTACTTCTCTCTTTCTAACATGCAATCCTCAGTTATATCAGGAGCTCATGGAAGATTTTTAGCATTTAGAACGACTCCAGGAACACAATAAATATTTCTCATGTATTTATTTATTGGAGTATAGTTGATTTGTACAGGTGTACAGCATGGTGATTCAGTTATACATACATTTTTTTCAGATTCTTTTCCCTTTTAGGTTATTACAGAATATCGAGTAGAGTTCCCTGTGCTATACAGTAGATCCTTGTTGCTTATCGGTTTTATATAATAGTACTCATAGTATTAGGGCTTCCCTGGTGGCTCAGACAGTAAAGTGTCTGTGAGACCCGGGGTTCAATCCCTGGGTTGGGAAGATCCTCTGGAGAAGGAAATGGCAACCCATTCCAGTACTCTTGCCTGGAAAATCCCATGGACGGAGGAGCCTGGTGAGCTACAGTCCATGGGGTCGCGAAGAGTCAGACACGACTGAGTGACTTCACTTTAACTTTCATTCATAGCTCAGTTGATAAAGAATCTGCCTGCAATGCAGGAGACCTGGGTTCGATTCCTGGGTCGGGAAGATCCCCTGGAGAAGGAAATGGCAACCCACTCCAGTGTTCTTACCTGGAGAATCCCATGGACAGAGGAGCCTGGCAGGCAACAATCAATGCGGTTGCAAGAGTCAGACACAACTTAGCGACTAAAGAGAGAGAGAGATGTGTATGTTAATCCCATACTCCTAATTTATCCCTCCCCTTCCTATGTATTTCTCAGTAATAGTTGATGAGAACAATATAGTGCTTCCTAGGTTTCAGATTCTGGTAAGAATGAGCCATAGGGCTCTGTATCCTGAGCTGCTGCCTCTTATTCTGGTGCCATTGGTGATTCATTCAACTTCTGACTGATGTAGGAAAGGATTGAGGAAAAATGCCTCGTGGATACAGAATATCTGAGGAGTTGGAAAGGTCACATTTCTATATCTAAAGTGAATTTTCAGCAGTTTTCAAATGAAAATACGAGCATCATTTCCTGATTGTGTAAGTGTTAGTTGCTCAGTCATGTCTGACTCTTTGTGACCCCACAGACTAGCCCACCAGGCTCCTCTATCCATGGGATGCTCCAGGAAAATTAGTTGCTCAGTCATGTCTGACTCTTTGTGACCCCACAGACTAGCCCACCAGGATCCTCTATCCATGGGATTCTCCAGGCAAAAATAGTGGAATGGGTAGCCATGCCCTCCTCCAGGGGGTCTTCCTGACACAGGAGTCAAACTTGGGTCTTCTGCATTTCAGGCAGATTCTTTACCATCTTAACCACCAGAGAAGCTCTTTCCTGATTGTAACTCCTCTTAAATCAGCCCTTTCTGGATCCAGTGGCACAATGGGCTTGCCCCACACCAGGCAGTCATCAACAGAGACCCAGCTCAGAAACCACATCTCCCCACCAGGTCACTGAAAGCACTCACATTTTCAATATTTGCACTTAGAGCATCAGGTATTTTCTAAGCATTTTCCATAGCCAGGAGATATTGCTTTCCTGTTTGAGATACTGTTTTTCCTAAATAAAAGGAAGTCACATATTCCCCAGGCACCAGGCTTTCAAAATTTTCTGGGTTTGAGTGGGCTCTAAGTTAATCAATGCATATGCCTCTAGCTCTGGTTGAGTTTTCTTTATTATATATTGGCTGTGTTGGGTCTTAGTTGCAGCAGGTGGGATCTTCAGTCTTCACTGTGGCATGCTGTATCTAGTTCCCTGACCAGGGATCAAACCCAGGCCCCCTGTATTAGGAGTCAGGAGTCTTAGCCACTGGACCACCAGGGAAGTCCTTCTACTTGATTTTTCTAGCTGTCAAGTCTACGGTTAGAAGGCCCTATTTTACACACCTCTACTTAAGAAAACAAGTATGCAGTATCAGAAAACATTTAGATCCACCTGGATATGTTCAAAGTACACACAGTGTAACAGATATTACACTTGTATGACAAATAAACCTAGGTTTTCGTTTCTCTCCCTTTATTGAATTTTCTTTAAGAAAAATAATAATATGAATGGCTTTGTGTATATGTAAATGTTAATGCAGATATTGGAGAACAAACTACAGATTTATATCTTCTCCACCAATTTGTGTCAAATGCTTCCTAATTTAATCCTTGCATGCCTCCCCACCCTTCCAAAAAATAATACTATTTTGATAGTTAGATTCTAGATGGGAGACACAAGTACCGGCAACAAAATCCCACTGTGTATAGAAAAGTCTATAGAAATCTGTAAATGTACCCTGTAGATTAATAATATGAAATATAAATAGATACATACATGAGTAAGTACCCCCCACTCCAGGGTGGCTGGAATACTCACTGACTATGACTTCATAGTGTGCTCAGGAGTTAGCTCCATCATCCAGCAACAATGTGCAGGTATTGGATAACAGTGTCTGACCTGTAATAGGCATTTGATAAAAGTTAAATTTACGGTTAAAAAGGTGACTAATGAGTCATAGTTTAAACAATTTGAGATTCCCATATGAAAGGGGATCTCAGTAGGTTAAAAGCAGGAGCTACTGGTTATTTCAATGCAATCGATGGGCAAAAATATTAATACATATGTAACTATAAGAAGATGAAATAATTGGGTCAAATACTTCCTCCAGTGCCTAAACTAAACTTTAAAAAATCAAAACAAAACCACATCCAGATTAAAAATTAACGCGGACTTTTTTGTGTGTGTGATTCAAATGAGAGGCACACACTTAAAATTCCATTCAGGGCTTAAAGCCTGTGGCTTGACCACTCCATGTGTTGCCAAAACATTTCAGCAGATGGTGTTTTGTAAAATAAACATGAACATAAAACAGCCATACGCTCTTCTAAGTTTTCATGCCTAAGTATGCTTACCTTTTGCTCCATGTAGTATAATTTGTTGTTATGTAGTCACTAAGTCATGTTGGATTCTTTGTGACCCCATGGACTCCAGCATGCCAGGCTTCCCTGTCCTTCACTATCTCCTGGAATTTGCTCAAACTCATGTGCATGGAATCAGTGATACCATCCAACCACCTCATCTTCTGTTGCCCCCTTCTCCTCTTGCCCTTAAATCTTTCCCAGCTTCAGGGTCTTTTCCAGTGAGTCTGCTCTTCGCATCAGGTGGCCAAAGTATTGAGTTTCAGCTTCAGCATCAGTCCTTCCTATGAATATTCAGGGTTGATTTCCTTTAGGATTGACTGGTTTGATCTCCTTGCTGTCCAAGGGACTCTGAAGAGTCTTCTCCAGTACCACAGCTCAAAAGCATCAGTTTTTTGGTGCTCAGGCTTCTTTATGGTGCAACTCTCCACACAGTTAATTTTACACCCAGCCTGCATATGGGTATACACAGAATTAACACAATGGCACCCAGAGTCAAAGCTTCATAGCAATCTCAGAGACTTGTTAAGCATCTTTAGCCTATTGGAAAGGCTGAGAAGGAAACCCAGCATATGTAATGACCTGTGTCAGGCACTGTAGAGAAAGGAGAAGGCTTTGCCAGGAGTACCACTACACACCCACCAGAATGACTGAAATTGAAAAGACAGACAATATTAAGATATTGGTGGGAGTGTGCAACACTGAAACTCTCATACACTGCTGGTGAAGTATAAATTGGTGCCATCACTTTGGAGACTATTAAATGTAGTAAAATTGAACATACACCCACTGATGACTCAGCAGTTCTAATGCCAAGTGTGTATATATGTGCATCAAAATACACCAATGTTCATAACAGTCTCAAACCGAAAATACCCAAATGTCCATCAGCATAAGAATGGGTACATGAACTGTGACATATTCATATTTTCAACCTCCTCACAAAGACTACCAGGAAAACTGTTGATCAAGTAAAGCTTACAGAGTCTTTGTAACGTAGGAATTAGGGAATAGTGTTTTTAGGGTTTGGAATTCTGGGCTCACAAGATTAATGGCAGGTCTTTCAAGGTAAGGAACTGGTTAGGATTGGGTCAAGTTCATGATACCATATTTTAGGAGTGGTGGTCATAACAAAGTGACATTCTGCAGGTGAGCTTTCTAGAAATAAAACCATTGTCTTGGTAAGTGAGTTGTTTACCTAGACAGGAAAACTGTTCGTGTTTATTAACTGGTTAGCAAAAAATTTCCTGATATAAATAGTAATGTAATTTATTGATCTGCTATTGTATCTTCCTTGTTATATTGACACTGGGTGGTCTCAGCAATCAGTCCCATTAGTTAAGTTCATGTTGAGGCAGAAAATCTCACTTCTCAGGACAATGCAATACTGTGTAGCAATGGAAATAAATAACAGACTAAGTGCATTAATATGAATGAATTTTAAAACAGAAAAGTTTAAAAAATTAATACATAGTGATAAAAATCAAAATAGCAGTTACCAGAGAAGGGGCTGGATAGTGACTGAGAGGAGCTGTGATGGGGTTCTGAGATGCCCTTATGGGATATTCTGAGATATCCTAGCTCCTAACTCAAGTGGTGGTCACTTGAGTGTGTACACTTGGTAAGAATCCATCAAGCTGTTCACTTAGGATTTGTATACTTTCTTTTAATTAAACAAGAAGATTATTTAAAAAATAGAGGTGAATAAAGGAAAAGTCTAAATTCCAGCACCATATGTGTGTGCTCAGTCACTCAGTTGTGTCCGACTCTTTGCAACCCCATGGACTCTAGCCCACCAGGTTCCTCTGTCCGTGGGATTTTCCAGGCAGGAGTACTGGAGTGGGTTGCCATTTCCTTCTCCAGTGGATCTTCTCAACCCAGAGATCAGACCCATGTCTCCTGCATTGGCAGGTGGATTCTTTACCACTGAGCCACCTGGGAAGAAAGAATAGAAGTGAGTAGAAGAAAGATCCAAATTCTATCACCAGTGTATATTAAATGATTGCTACTGAAAATAAGTATCAGTTCAGTTTAGTTCAGTCGCTCAGTCATGTCCGACTCTTTGCAACCCCATGAATCACAGCACGCCAGGCCTCCCTGTCCATCACCAACTCCCGGAGTTCACCCAGACTCACGTCCATCAAGTCAGTGATGCCATCCAGCCATCTCATCCTCTGTCGTCCCCTTCTCTTCCTGCCCCCAATCCCTCCCAGCATCAGAGTCTTTTCCAATGAGTCAACTCTTCACATCAGGTGGCCAAAGTACTGGAGTTTCAGCTTTAGTATCATTCCTTCCAAAGAAATCCCAGGGCTGATCTTCAGAATGGACTGGTTGGATCTCCTTGCAGTCCAAGGGACTCTCAAGAGTCTTCTCCAACACCACAGTTCAAAAGCATCAATTCTTCGGCGCTCAGCCTCCTTCACACTCCAACTCTCACATCCATACATGACTACAGGAAAAACCATAGCCTTGACTAGACGAACCTTTGTTGGCAAAGTAATGTCTCTCTTTTGAATATGCTATCTAGGTTGGTCATAATTTTCCTTCCAAGGAGTAAGCGTCTTTTAATTTCATGGCTGCAATCACCATCTGCAGTGATTTTGGAGCCCCCCAAAATAAAGTCTGACACTGTTTCCACTGTTTCCCCATCTATTTCCCATGAAGTGATGGGACCAGATGCCATGATCTTCGTTTTCTGAATGTTGAGCTTTAAGCCAACTTTTTCACTCTCCACTTTCACTTTCATCAAGAGGCTTTTTAGTTCCTCTTCTATTAAAGAAAATCTGAACAAAGGAAATAATTCCTCATAATTACACAGTCCTGTTAGTCTGTTTGCCTTGATTCATGTGCTTTCTGTTATTCTGTGCCTGTGTCACTTGGCTTTATTCCATCAGGCATCCAGCCACTAATGGCAGAGCACTCTTTCTCTGCCTGCCCACTCAATTGTATTGATCAAAGCTCTGCATCCGTTCTGCACACAAACAAACATTGTACAATATGATGTTCATGATGCTCTGTTAGACTCTGGGACCTCTCTCCAAATGTTTGTAAGTTTGGTAATAGGCTGCAGAGTACATCTGCGGGTTTGAAGAGAGACAGACACTCTTGGTTGCTTGGAGTGAGTGGTAGAGTCTGATTGATCTAGAACAGAAATTGGATCATTTGTAGAGATGTGGGTGGACCTAGAGAATGCCAAAGTGAAGTTAGTAAGAAAAAAACCCCAAATATGATATATTAATGCATATATGTGGAATCTAGAAAAACAGTGTAGATGATCTTATTTACAAAGCAGAAACAGAGACACAGAGGTCAAGAATAAATATATGGCTACCAAGCAGGGAAAAGGGTATGTGGGATGAACTGGAAGATTGGGATTGGCATATATACATTATTGATACTATGTATAAAATAGATAACTAATGAGAACATACTGTATAGATTAGGGAACTCTACTCAATGTACTGTGGAGCCCTGAATGAGAAGGAAGTCCAAAATAAAGGGGATCTTCCCACGTGGCTCAGAGTGGTAAAGAACCTGCCTGCCAATGCAGGAGATGCAGGAGACACAGGTTTGATTCCTCGGTTGGGAAGATCTCCTGGAGAAGGAAATGGCAACCCACTCTAGTATTCTTGCCTGGGAAATCCCACAGACAGAGGAGCCTGTGGGCTACAGTCCATAGGGTCGCAACTGAGCATACATGGCTGATTCATTCTGCTGTACAGCAAAAACTAACACAACATTGTAAACCAACTATTCTCCAGTAAAAATTAATTAAAAACAAAAAACAGAGCGAGCCTCTGGGTCAGATTAGAAAACCTCTACTCCTGTTCACACGGAGACTGGCCTCTTGCTTTGCCTTGTCACTGTGGGTTTTAACAACAGTAATGCTGCCATTAATCCAGAAAAGCACTTAGCTCGTCACCAGGTCGCCTTACTTCAACACAGTTGCAGCTTTCCTGTGAATAAAAACACCGTAATCCACAAATAACCTGCCCGGTGTGTCAGCTGCTGTATCACAACGTCCACGTGACTTGAGGAAACGCTCCAAGTGTTTTCAAACTAAAGAAAGAACAGGAGAAAAGAGAGAGAGTCAAAGAAAATAGAAGAAAAGGGAATCTTTCTTATTCGAACTTAAAGAGACTTTTCTTATTTGTTTAAGCAAGGTCATGACATTCTTTTAGAGACATTGCAATACAATGCAATACAATAAAGGTCTTTATTGTATTTTATTCATCGAAGTAACTCAATTACTTGCTTTACGCCCTAAAAGGATAGAGTTAAAAATAATTAGAATAGAGTTTCTAATCTTCTGAAAAGCTCTGTTTATTTATTTAAATTGAAGTATAGTTGATTTGCAATGTTGTTAGTTCAGGTGTACAGCAAAATGATTCCGTTATACATACATGCATATATATATGCATACACACATATGTATTTATCCAGATTCTTTTCCCTTATAGGTTGTTACGAAATACTGATTATAGTTCCCTATGCTATGCAGTAGGTCCAAATCTCTGTTTTGTTTTTGAAGCTTAGGAAGCATTTTCTCAAGATAAATGTCACTGCCCCCAAATTATCCCACTCACTTGATTATATTTGCACTAATCCCAATCCATGCAGACCTAGGATCAACACCAACTGTATTTAAATCTCCACCATCTGAAATGGTCATTTTGTCTGATTTGCTGGAGGCTTCATCCAGTCAGACATATAAATCTCCAGAGGAATTTCTTAAGATGAGTTAAAATATGACACATCCCTCTCCCCAGGGTAGAAACTATATTATAAAAACCAGTTATGTCTCACCTGGCGGATGAAGAAGGAAAGTGACTCACCATGAATGTCTGTGGTTCCCAAGGTGAGGTCTAAGGAGGAGGAACAGCAGCACCCTGGAACTTAAAGTGGAATTTCTCAGGCCCCACCCCAGACCTCCTTTCTGAGACACTGGTAACTGAAGCAGGTTCGATCCCTGGGTTGGGAGTATCCCCTAGAGGAGGAAATGGCAACCCACCCCAATATTCTTGTCTGGGAAATCCCATGGACAGAGGAGCTTGGCCAGCCACAGTTCATGGGGTGGCAAAAAGTTGGACACGACTGACTGAGCACACATTCACAATTGGTGTTTTTTAACAAGCCCTCTGAGTCTGGTGCTTGCTCAAATTGCAAACCCTTGATGTGGGAAAATGCTGAGGGTATGTGGATGTCAGACCAACTGACAAGGCTTCAGAAACACTAAGCATCTTGTGAGTTCATTTGTTAGGCTCTGCAACCTCTCTCTAAATGTTTGTAAATTTTTAAATATACTGCATTTTATAACTACATTAAATTTGCTTTATTTCAAAGATATGTACAGGAAACAGTAGTTTCTAGTACAACCCAAATATCCCCAAGCTTTTCAAGCATCTAGATAAAAATAAGGTCTCATGAACATTGATACTGGTGTTTCACTGGCATATTTGTCCTACCTGTAAATCTCAGGGTCTCCCCACCCAAGGGCATGGCTAGTTAAACTGGCAGGTTGCAAAGCCTTGCATGGGCCCCTCTCTACCTCAGGGAGCTCCCCCTATTTTTGGAAATTGGGTTTGGGCAAGGGTGGAAGAGTAAGAAGGCTGGGCTTGGGGATTTGTTTGTGTTTTACCAATGATGGGAGCAGACTGATAAAGGAATGAAACATCTGTGCCTCAGTTAAGAGAAGGTTCTGCAGCCTTGGTTGCTATTGGAGGTAGTCACAGAATTGATGTCCAACAATAATCAGTATCAAGGCTGCAAAGAACAAAGAGCTTTTTGAGGGGTCTTAAAAATTACAATTTGGGAGACAGATTCAGGTAAAACCAAGTGAAAGACTCTTCTGGGGAAGAGAGTCAGACACTTAAAAAAGCAAAAGCCATAAGATTGTTCAATAATTATCATTGACTTTGGTGCAAGGAAGGAAATTTTTTTAAATGTCATTAATTAATTAGTTAATGTTGGCTGTGCTGGGTCTTCGTTGCTGCGAGGGCTCTCCTCTCGTTGCTCTGAGTGGGAGCTACTCTCTAGCTGTGTGCTTAGGCTCCTCATCGCGGTGGCTTCTCTTGTTGGGGAGCACGGGCTCTAGAGCATGTGGGCTTCAGTAGTTGTAGCACCTGGGCTTAGTAGTTGCAGCTCGCAGGCTCTAGAGCACAGGCTCAGTAGTCGTGGCACAGGGGTTAGTTAGCAGCATGTAGGATCTTCCCAGACCAGGGATCAAATCTGTGTCTCCTGCATTGGCAGGTGAATTCTTTACCACTGAGCCACCAGGCAAGTCCAAAAAAGGAAATATTTGTCCTTAAGGGATAGGCCGTCACCAGTTATTTTAGGGAAATCCAATAAGTATCTTGAGTTTCTGGAACACTGGGCAGATTCTCTGGACACCTGCTTTTAGATGATAAGTGATCAAAAGTCAGGTTCCATCCAGGCTGAGACGTGTCTCAAGTCACACTTTCTCGATGGCCTCCTGGCTCCATTTGAGAGCATTCTCTCAGCAATACCAACCCCATTTTGATTCTGCTTTCACAACTGTGGGCCTGCAGGCCCATCCTAACAGCTCTACCCTCCTCACTGGGCCCCCTTTCACAATATCTCACTTGCAGCCTATTCTGGGAAAGTGTTCTTCGTGATCCAGAGGCACAGTGCAATGGGTTGGTTGGCTATTCTTCATCATGGAACCTCCTCCTCACCATCTCCCTAGTCCACTTAACATCCCTTCAGTGAGTACTTCTGGAGCTCTTCATGTCTGGAAATACACCTATGAGCAAAATATAGAGCCTTCATGCAGCTTCCTTGAAGAAGCTCCATGGAGCTTTCATGGTGTATTCATTGTCATGGCAATCCTAGCGCAGGTTGGAAAAGAATTTCCAGACACAGAGCATTTCAGAAGGAAGTGAGTTTATTAAGAGTAAACAGCAGAGGTCATGTGGGTGCTGCAAACACAGTGGGATGACTTCCTGACAGAACTGGGAAAGCCAACACATCGTGGGTTGGTAGGAAATTTTTATAGCCTCAAGACAGAGAAGTTTCCTGCTGGAGGTTGGCATCAGGTGATTGGTTAGGGTGCTATAGGGTGAGCACTGAGGTGGGCATTTTGCCTAATATGGAGTCAGGAAGCTCGCTGGTGATGATCGGGGGCCTTTTGGCAACGGTTACAAAGGGGCTTATTCAGTTCTGGAGATGACCGTGTTTCTGGGCTCCCCTTTTGTAGCCTTCATGCCAGGTCTTGCACCAGTAGCCTTGGAATAGGACTCCACATTCATGTCTTCATGGAGCTTACATGAAAAAGAATGGAAAAGAAAGACAATAAAGAAATAAATTGTATAGTGGCAGGTAGTGACACTATTTTTTTCAAGTCCCTTGGGAGTCTCACATGTGTGTTCAGCACCAGGTCCACCCATTTCTTTCACTCTGGACTTTCTCTCACCATAAGAACACATCCCCTCACCACCATGTGAGGGCATGGCTGTGGCACCCCTTGGTGGAAAAGTTCTGTTCTGTGGTCCCTGCTGGCTGCTGCTTCTCAGGAGTTCTGTGTAATCTGGACTAGAAAGCAGGTCTACCGATAAGGTGGAGATCTGCTGGTTTTGTCTTCCTAGTACCTCTACCAGAGAAGGCAATGGCAACCCACTCCATTTGCCTGGAGAATTCTTGCCTGGAGAATCCCAGGGACGGGAGCCTGGTGGGCTGCTGTCTATAGGGTTGCACAGAGTCAGACACGACTGACGTAACTTAGCAGCAGCAGCAGCAGTACCTCTACCCCATCCTAAATCTCGGAGGTATGATGATATGACCTTGACCCAGGCTGGGCCAGCCATGGTATCCCTTCCTCCTGTCCACAGCAATTTTTCCTGAAAAATGGTACATGACCCAAAAGTCATGAAAGCTAGTCAGAGCTCTTTTATGAGATTTGATATATAGATGATTAGAAAAACTCTCTTTCCACTTGGATGAACCTTAACGTGATGAACCCTACTCCAAGACATGGAGTAAGTGTATGTAAGAAGCAACTGAAGCACATAGAGAAATGAGACAAGAGAGCCCTGTTGGCATATATGGATGTACCACGTCTCATTGTTCCCCCAACAAGTTCCCTCCCTGTACCTAATTACATGAGGTAATACAGATCCTTTCACACTTGAGTTACTTTCAGTTATTTGCAGCTGAAAATAATAATTGTATGCTAAGCCCACATTAATCATATCAACTACTTTGACATGGACTGATGCTAGGGAAAAGAAGCCAGCATTTATTATACAAAAATTACAGCAGCAATAAAACAAACCCTGCCTTTGACAAAACACCATATTAACATCATAGTAATAAGTTAATACAATTTTATTACACCTTATAAATTAACTATTAATTCTTGCCTGAAAAAAAAATGCACCAGCACATAGGAGATTCCCTTGAAAGGGCTCACAGACCATCAGGGAACTTCTAATTAAAACAGACATCTTTTGTAAACTTGAACGAATTTTCACATGGATGAAACTTTGTTTTATGCAGCTAGTCCCATCAAATATAAAATCTCCTAACCCTAGCAAATATCAAATCTCTTGTTAAATATTATTAAATATTGATGATGCTATTTTAAAACAGGATTATAAAAGCTGCATTCAGACTAGCATCATTTTTCAAAGTAATTTCTTAAAAGCATCATAAAATAGAACTATTGTCTATTCATATCATTTGCATTGTACTCATATCCATTAAACTGACAAGATCTTCAGGCTTTTCTCTCTTATAATTACCTATAGTTTATGCTTTTTTTTTTTTTTAATTAAACAGGTTCTTAGGTTTCATTTATTCTTTTACTTGATCACTTTAGGTTGGTCATGATAGTAAAAGTGCTTTTCTTTGCATAGTGGTATTTGGCATTTAGGGCTTCCTGGGTAGCTCAACTGGTAAAGAATCTCTGCAATTCAGGAGACCCTGGTTCTATTCCTGAGTCAGGAAGTTCCCACGAAGAAGGGATAAGCTACCCACTCCAGTGTTCTTGGGCTTTCCTGGTGGCTCAGACAGTGAAGAATCCGCCTGCAGTGCAGGAGAGCCCAGTTGGATCCTTGGGTTGGGAAGATCCCCTGAAAGAGGGTATGGCAACCCACTCCATCACCATCAGCAAAGTGTGTGCAAATCACAACCATAACCACATCTTGGAATTTCAAGGCACTAATAGAATGGCAGAGCACTAACTGTGCATTTGAAACACTGTGCCCATAAAATGCGGCCCGCAGGAGACCAGATTCAAGTGTTCTTTCCCAAATCAGAAAGCTTTCCCCTTCCATTAAATAAACGTAGTTCTAGGTGATTTCTTCTTTTACTTATACAAAACACACACGCGAAACTGGAAAGTTATTGGAACCTAGGGGACTGAAAACATAAGGCAAAAAAGGGAAGAAACCTAAAATGCCCCTTGCAAACCTCATCCCTCCGTTGGGCTGGAGGACCAGGGATGTGGAGGAGAGGCGCTAGAGTCATCTCCACAACTCCCGCGCCCCTGCGCCGCAGCCTCCAGGCCGTAGGGGCCGCTGCAGCGCCGAGTTTGCGGAGTGCGCTGAGACGCTCTCTCCCGCAGGAGGAGACGAGACGGAGTGCGGCGGGCGGGCAGAGGTGACCCAGCGACAGGTGAGCGGCGGAAGGGGTTGGCGTGGCGGGGTCGGGGACGAGGTGGCCGCTCCACAGCGGTCTTGATCCTGTCCTTGGCGGGCCCTACCGCCCTGTGGACCTCGTTCCCAGGTGCATGGATTCGGACTCGGGGGCGTTCTCTCGAGGCCCCCTCTTTCCCGGTACAGTCGTCGCCACTCGGTGAACTCCCAGAGCTGGATCTGGAGGTTTCTGACCCCACGGGGCGCGTGTCTCGCCCCATACGTGGACACCTCCACCCAAAGAACCTTCTCATATTCTGGACAGTTTTTTTGGTATCCCACCTCACCAAACTCCTAATTAGGGGAAAGTGGTTTTGTAATTTTTTCACGTGAGTTTCCTCTTTGCTTTTTAAGTGTGTTTACAGTCCTGTGTCTCCCCTGCAAGACAATGTCTAGAACTCAATTGAATGCAGTTTCTTTTTCTGGAGGCTTCAAAGGCATCTGTCTTTGACTAATAGCAAGATGCAGTGTAGGTCCAGGAGAAGGCGATGGCACCCCACTCCAGTACTCTTGCTTGGAAAATCCCATGGACGGAGGAGCCTGGTAGGCTGCATGCAGTCCATGGGGTCGCAAAGAGTCAGACACGACTGAGTGACTTCACTTTCACTTTCCACTTTCATGCATTGGAGAAGGAAATGGCAACCCACTCCAGTGTTCTTGCCTGGAGAATCCCAGGGACGGGGGAGCCTGGTGGGCTGCTGTCTATGGGGTCGCACAGAGTCGGACACGACTGAAGCGACTTAGCAGCAGCAGCAGCAGCAGCAGTGTAGGTCCCACAATATGGGGAAGGCAGCGGACCCAAATAATACTTTACAGCCCTCAGATTGTTGGCAACATCCTTTGTAAATAACATTCCTTGTCAGTATCTGTCTCTAGGTATGGTAAATTTCAAGGGATTAAAAAAAGAATAACTTTTACCATTAAAAACAACAAATACAGAGTTCATCTTTAAAATTTAAAACCCAAAAGAGAGGGGACATATGTGTATCTATCTGATTCATGTTGATGTATGACAGAACCAACACAGTATTGTAAAGCAATTATCCTTCAATTAAAAATAAATTTAAAAAAATTAAGTGATTATAATTTTATGCTTCGTTGGAATATTAATTACTCAGCCATAAAAATGAACGAAATTGGGTCATTTGTAGAGAAGTCGTTGAACCTGGAGTCTGTCATACAGAGTGGAGAAAATCAGAGAGAGAAAAACCAATATTGTATATTAATACATGTATATAGAATCCAGAAAATGGTACTGATGAAGCCATTTGCAGGATAGGAATAGAGAGACAGATGTAGAGAACAGACTGTGGATGGTGAGGGGGGCTGGGAAGAGGAGGGTGAGACAAATGGAGAGAGTAGCATTGACACACATAGGCTACCTTGTTGTAAAATAGCCCGACGCTGCTGTATAGCACAGGAAGCTCAGTTCAGTGCTCTATGAGACTAGAGGGGTGGACAAGGGTGGGGTGAGAGACTCAAGAGAGGGGGGATATATGTATACATATAGTTGATTCACTGTTGTTATGCAGCAGAAACTAACACTAAAGCAATTATACTCCAATTGAAACATTTTGTTACATTTCTTCAATCTTATAATGACTTAGAAATGCTGAGTCTTAACGATTTAGGAGTGAAGTGGTGGACCAGTGGTTGGCTGGAACATGAGTGACCTGGATTATCTCACTCTTCCATGGGCAAAGACAATCAATCTCTTTTGGTTTAGATTTGTTTAGAAAAAGGGATTGAATTAATTGGTGGAGATGAAAATAGCTACTATTTGTTGAACTTCTGTTATGTCCTTTAAAAAATGTTACCTCATTTAATCTACAAAGTCATTCTATGCAGTAGGTAATATCCCTTTTATAAAAGTGCAAACTGAAGCTCAGAGAAGTTGTCACTCAAAAACATACACTTAATAGGTAGCAAAATTGGAATTTGCAGCAATGGTACATTCCCTTAAGACAGAAAGCTGTCTGATTCTGTCCTGAACTTGTGTATTCTAAATCAAATTATTTTTAAGGTGTCCTGCCCCAAACTTCAAGTTATTTTCTTAAATTCTGAAATAGTGTGGTATGTGAAACAAAAATAACAAGTACATTATATATCCTTAAAGTATTTTATCCATTTTATAATTCCCCTAAGGCTTTTATTTAATAAAAGCAAGGCTTTATTGCTGGCATTCCTTTTCACCAGTATTCTGTGATTCTGACCTTTTTTTTTTTTTTCATTTATCTTCTGTTCAGATGCTTATTTCAAAATGAATATCTAAGGATTAAGTTTCTCACCAAAGTAACTCATATTCTTTATATCTTGGTCTAATTTTTATGTCATGCCAGTTTTGTGCCAGCAAATTGTTTAATATCAGCTGCCAAGTACATTCTGGATTATCCCACAGAGCTGGAATTTTAATAAAGGAGAGAAAATGGTTTAAATTTTCTGCTGCCTAAGATCATCTTTGTACAGTCTCGTACAGTGTATTCGTTCTGGGGGCACGATTTTCACTCATACTTTAGGGCGTTGCTACAAAGAGGCCGCTGCTTCCTTTCTCATCACATATTGCCTTCCCCAGAGAAGGGGCAGGAGAAAAAGGTAAGGAACCTTTTGCTGGGAGGGACGTATGAAGTAAATGCAGTTTAGTTTAGATCTTTTTTTTTTTTTTAAAGCTTTTAGATTGGAGTATAGTTTCTTTACAATGCTGTGTTAGCTGCAGGTGTGCAGCACAATGTATGATTTAGTTATACATACGTTTTTTCCAGATTCTTTCCCCTTATAGTTTATTACAAAACACTGAGGGTAGCTCCCTGTGTTATACAGTACATCCGTGTTGATTATTTTATATATAGTTGTGTATGTTAATCCCAGATTCCTAATTTATCCCATGCTACCATTCCCTTTTTTGTAACCATAAGTTTGTTTTCTATGTCCGTGAGTCTTTTTCTGTTTTATAAATAAGTTTGTATCATTTAGATTCCATGTATAAGTGATATCATATGGTATTTGTCTTTCTCTTTCTGACTTACTTTGCTTAGTATGATCTCTAGGTCTATCCATTTTGCTGCAAATGGCATTATTTCATTTTTTTGTTGTTCAGTTGCTCAGTTGTGTCCAAATCTTTGCTACCCCATGGACTGCAGCACACCAGGCTTCCCTGTCCTTCACCATCTCCCAGAGCTTGCTCAAACTCATGTCCATTGAGTCAGTGATGCCATCCAGCCATCTCATCCTCTGTTGTCCTCCTCTCCTCCTGCCTTCAGTCTTTCCCAGCATGAGGGTCTTTTCCAGTGAATCAGTTCTTCGCATCAGGTGACCAAAGTATTGGAGCTTCAGCTTCAGCATCAGTCCTTACAATGAATATTCAGGACTGATTTCCTTTAGGATAGACTGGTTGGATCTCCTTGCAGTCCAAGGGACTCTCAAAAGTCTTCTCCAACATCACAGCTCAAAAGCATCAATTTTTCAGCATTCAACCTTCTTTTTAGTCCAACTCTCACATCTATATAGCTTTAACTATATGGACCTTTGTCGGCAAAGTAAGGTCTCTGCTTTTTAATACAGTATCTAGGTTTGTCATAGCTTTTCTTCTTTCATTTTTTAGGACTAAGTAATATTCCATTGTATATATGTACCACATCTTTATCCATTGATCTGTTGATGGACATTTAGGTTGCTTACATGGCTTGGCTATTGTCAATAGTGCTGCAGTGAACACTGGAGTGCATGTATCTTTTTGAATTATGGTTTTCTCTGGGTATATGTGCAGGAGTGGGATTGCTGGATCATATAGTAGCTCTATTTTTAGTTTTTAAAGAAGCCTCCATACTGCTGCACCAGTTCACACTCTCATAAACAGTGATGGAGGTTTCCCTTTTCCCCACATCCTCTCCAGCATTTATTATTTGTAGATTTTTCAATGATGGACATTCTGAACAGTGCTAGGTGATACCTCACTGTGATTTTGATACTCTGATAGTTAGCAGTGTTGAGCACCTTTTCATGTGGTTTTTGGCCTTCTGTATGTCTTCTTTGCAGAAATGTCTTTTTAGGTCTTCTGCCCATTTTTTGTTTGGGTTGTTTGATTTTTTTTTTTTTGATATTGAGCTGCATGAACTATTTGTATGTTTGGAAATTAATCTCTTGATCACATGATTTGTAAGTATATTTTCCCGTCTTTGATTGTCTTTTCATTTTGTTTATGGTTTCCTTTGCTGTGCAAAAGCTTTTAAGTTAATTACATCCCATTTGTTTATTTTTGTTTTTATTTTCATCACTGTAGTAGGTGGATCCTTTGGGATCCAAAAAGATATTGCTGAGACTTATGTCAAAGAATGTTCTGCCTGTATTTTCCTCTAAGAGTTTTATAGTATCCAGTGTTAAACTTAGGTCTATAATCCATTTTAAGTTTGTGTTTGTGTATGGTGTTAGAGAATCTTCTAATTTCATTCTTTTACATGTGGCTGTCCAGTTTTTCCAGCACCAGTTGTTGAAGAGACTTGTCTTTTGTCCAGGAGAGACGTATGAAGTAAATACAGCTTAGTTTAGATCTTTTTTTATAGGCAGGTATGAAAAACGCAAGTCTCTTCTATTAAAAAAAATTATGTACACAATTTCTTATTTAAGGGAACAAGAAATGGGTGATGGAAAAAAATGAAGAAGAAATAAGAACAGGGCACCCGGACAGATTGCACAGCCATGGGGTGGCCCCTGGGATACCTAACTTACTGAATGTTTTAGAGGTCAACTGGCACAGAAATTAATCACCAAATTGGCCAGCAGCAGTGCGGTGTCAAGTTCCTATCATCCCTGCTAGTGTGTGTTTGTGTGTGTGTGTATGTGCATGCACGCACGTGTGCACACTAGAGAGAGAGAGTCCCCTTTTTAACACAATAAATGCGGGTCCTTGCTTAAAAATAAACTCATCTTGAAAACAAGTATATCTAGAGATGGATCAATATCACATGTGAATAAGTAAGTGTGATTTACCTCACGCTTTGCAGTGGGGAAAAAAAAGAGTAAGAGAAGAAGTGGGAGAAAGTGATGGGGGAACTTAGAAGCTCTAATGGATGTGTGTCAGATGGTAACTGTTTTTGAGGTACTGTCCACTCACTGTTGGAATAGGTTGTTGCTGTGCTTTGAATTCATGATTAGTTCTGTAGCTTTTAAAATTACAACTTACATCAGCTCTGATTAACACGCCTGTGAAGAAACAACTAAGGTTTTGCATTTTATATACTTATTCAACCACGACATCTTGCATGTCTTTCACAGTCATATTCCTACCGTTCTGTGGGCCAGGCATGTGAGGAGATAGAAAAGAACATTTTCTTACATGAAAAGTCTCATTTTGTTCTGTTCGTATTACAAATTCTTACCTAATAAATCCCTTTTTGGCCTCAGTAATCTGTCTCTCTTTATTTAAAGTATCAGTCAGTCATTCAGTTCAGTCACTTAGTTGTGTCCAACTCTTTGCGACCCCATTGACTGTAGCACGCCAGGCTTCCCTGTTCACCATCTCCCGGAGCTTTCTCAAACTCATGTTCATCTACTCGGTGATGCCATCCGACGATCTCATCCTCTGTCATCTTCTTTTTCCTCCTGCCTTCAATCTCCCAGCATCAGGGTCATTTCCATTGAGTCAGTTCTTCACATCAGGTGGCCAAAGTATTGGAGCTTCAGCTTCAACATCAGTCCTTCCAGTGAATATTCAGGACTGATTTCCTTTAGGATTGTCTGGTTTGATATCTTTGCAGTCCAGGGGACTCTCAAGAGTCTTCTCTGACACCACAGTTCCAAAGCATCAATTCTTCAGCACTCAGTTTTCATTATGGTCCAGCTCCACATTCATACATGAATTAAAGTCAGTAGTTCTAAAGTATAAGATTCTAAAATAATTTCCAAATCAAAGATTTGTCATATTTAGGGAGTATTTTGCCATACTGTAATAGAAATGCACTGACAAGTCCTAAGAATAATAAATAAATAGTTTTATATTTAACTAAAATAATATTGGTATAATTATTTTCATAAATGTAAGGGGTGTGTGTGTGTGGTTGCATGCACGCACGCTTCATCACTCAGTCATTTCCGACTCTGTGACCCCATGGGCTGTAGCCCACCAGGCTCCCTCATCCATGGAGATTGTCCAAGCAAGAATAGAAGGTTGTTAAAATTTTTTGTTAGTTCCGTGAGTGGTATAAACAAGTTCATGAACTTTGGGGAGAACTGTTGGAGCATCTGCAGTGACTGTGGCACATACAAAGAGAAGCAGCAACAGAACTGAGCAGTCTTATACCAGGCCTAGTAAAAGAGTGATATATGATAGAAAGTAGTACTTTCATTGGGCTTCCCTGGTAGCTCAACTGGTAAAAAATCCGTCTACAATGCCGGAGACCCTGGTTTGATTCCTGGGTTGGGAAGATCCCCTGGAGAAGGGATAGGCTCCCCACTCTAGTATTCTTGGACTTCCCTGGTGGCTCAGACAGTAAAGAATCTGCTTGTAACGTGAGAGACCTGGGTTTGGAAGACCCCCTGGAGGAGAGTATGGCAACCCATTCCAGTATTCTTCCCTGGAGACTCTCCATGGACAGAGGAGCCTGGCAGACTACAGTCCATGAGGTTACAAAGAGTCAGATGTGACTGAGCGACTAAGCACAATACTCTCATATGTTCCTAAAAATATCACAAACAATGAAAATTGTGGTATGTTAAATCTTTTAAAATATAGTGTGGTAGGTAATTCTTTAATTTGTAAAAGTCACTCAGTCATGTCCGACCCTTTGTGACCCCATGGACTATACAGTCCATGGAATTCTCCAGGCCAGAATTCACTGGAGTAGGTAGCCTATCCCTTCTCCAGCGGATCTTCCTGACCCAGGAATTGAAAAGGGGTCTCCTGCATTGCAGGTGGATTCTTTACTATCTGAGCTACCAGGGAAGCCCTTTAATTTGTAAAAGTCCCTTTCAATAAACATTTGCAGTAGTTTCCAGCCTATGTATTCTTTAATTGTCATTTCTGGCAAAGAGTTTAACATGAACAGTTTAACGTAAATGGAATGTTGGTGTCTAGAGTTTACAGTATAATAAATACTACCTTGATTGCTTATTCCCTTGTTTCATCACAGAGTAAATGTAGGTTCAGCTAAGGAAAGAGAGAAATCAATATATATAAATACAGATATATATATATATATATATATATAGACTGTCTCAGTAAGATCCCCAAATAAAACTTATCTTGCAACTTTAAGTTTGTGCATTTTTCTTCAGTTTACAGTTTCAAGAAATTCACCTAAGAAATGTGCATGTGAGTGGACCCCTGGTTCAGCAGAAAACATTGGAGTTTTTTGGTAACCTTGGGCATGATGTGTTAGAAGCATGTGCTGGCTGAACAGGTTTCAGGCATATTATGGAATTGTTTCAGAAGTTGTCTGTAGTGGACAAAAAAATCACTGTTCCAATAGAGAAAATTAGTAACTTGAATGCTGTTGAAATTTTTTTTTTAATTTTATTTTATTTTTAAACTTTACAATATTGCATTAGTTTTGCCAAATATCGAAATGAATCCGCCACAGGTATACCCGCGTTCCCCATCCTGAACCCTCCTCCCTCCTCCCTCCCCTCCCCTCCCTCTGGGTCGTCCCAGTGCACCAGCCCCAAGCATCCAATACCGCGCATGAAATTTTTAAAAAATTGCTAGTTACTGCTTGAATGATGTGTTAAATGCTGATGAACCAAGTGTTTTATGAGTTGTTACCTCATATAATTCATGTCCAAAGTGGACTTCAAAGAAGAGGTAAATAGAGGTTAATGATCATTCTTTTCTGCTGTAATGCATCGCGGTCGGAAGAGATGAGACCACTTGTCATTGGCAAGTCAGTTAACTCCCAGGGCTTCAGAAATGTTCATTTGCTCCCCAGTAATGATGAAGCCAGTATACATGTCTAGAGAACATGAAGTTTATTTGATGAATAACTGAGAATGGTTGGTAAGAGGAAGATAGGAGTGAAAAGCAAGATCCTCTTGCTGATGGACACCTGCTCTGCCCAACACACCCCTGTGTTTGGATCACATGTGTTGAGTTTTCTCATTGACTAATCTTTTTCACTTTTGAAAAAACTGGACTCCTAAGTTTCTCCATAAGTAATAAGGTTGCAGAAATATTGCTTTTATAAAGACTGTAAAATGGGAAACTTAATACTTGAATAAACAAAGCCCCAACAAGTGTTTAAATGTGAGTGTTTGACTCTCATTTTATAACATTTACTGAGGGTTCAGCATTTCCCCCAAAGAATTTTATTATATTGTCATGAATCTCAGCCGTTCTTTGGAAAGCTTCTTTCCCTATCTTTTCCCTTCCAAACTTCCCCCCACCCACCCCACCAGCATTCGGTGGCAGGATTGGTAAGAATAACCTTTTGCCCAGTAGTATGTAGAAGAAAAAAATATTCACGAAGTGTTGACATTCTAGCAGGGAGAACCAGAAGCCAAAAGACATACTTGGATCTATTAGGATAGATTCTGAGTAATTAAGAGAAAAATGATTTCCAATTAAGGATTAGGATAGATTCTGAGTAATTAAGAGAAAAATGATTTCCAATAAGGAGGTAGCATAGTGTTTGTTGCCAGAGAGTGGGCGATAGAGGAGGAGTAAGGACAACAGCTGCTCACCCTTCCTGCATGGTACTGGTGCTGGGGTGACCCAGTGGAGGAAGGCACAGGGGTGGGAAGGGAAAGTGGGAGAGGAGTCAATCTGTAGGAGGAATGGAGCGAAAGAATGCTCATGCCTCTTAGGTTGGTGTCCTGAAAGGGCTGTTGGAAGGTGAAGAATGGTGAAAATGGAAGGAAATTAAGAAGGTATGGATAACCCACTGGCCACTCCTACCCTTAGTACCCCCTTCATTTAGCAAGATACAGCGTGACTCATACCTCACTAGTTCCACGAGATGAAAAATAACCATTTTACCAAACAAAACCTAAAGGCCATTTACAAAGTACATGTTATACAAAGTAATAAAAGAATTGACCATCACTTTTGATATATATCTAGACCGGAATTTGAAAAAAGACTGAATATAGAATGATTTTTTTAAGAGCATTATCAGAAAAACATAACTTTGAAGGGGAAAAAAGTCTCTGATTTTATTTTTAGGTATTAAATCATCGTTAGTCAAGATGTCTTCAGCACCTGAGCCTCCAGCCTTTAAAAAGGAGCCGCCCAAGGAGAAAGACCTGGGAAACATAGGGCTCAGAGGGGTCCGCACCACAACCTTATTTCGAGCTGTGAATCCAGAGCTCTTCATTAAACCTGTAAGAAATCATCCGGGATAAGACTTTATGTTCAATTTACCTAGGCTTTCAGAAATAGAAAGTTCTAATTTTCCTGTCACATTTGATTTTATCACGGATATTTGATGTTAACTAGTGCCATCTATGGGGTCACACAGAGTCGGACACAACTGAAGGGACTTAGCAGCAGCAGCAGTAAGACCTCTCTGTGGATAAGAAGTAGATGGAAGGAAAATCTTAAATGCTGTTTCACTAAATATACATATAAAACTAATTATTTTGAGGGTTTTTGAGAATTTAAATGGTAAATAGTTGAATTTTAATCAACTGATCAAATTCCTGTTTAAATTTTATTTTAATAGCTGCATTGATTTTAAGGAAACTTGTTTGATTGGGTACTATTAAGTAAATAAGGCCTTCCATTGAAACAAAGAAAACAGAATGGAAATCTGATCAGTCTACAATTCCAGGCTTATTAATAATGTTTTAACCTAGGAGATTTTGCAAACATATATTGAAAAATATGAAAACATGCATTTATACACTGTTAGGGAGTTAGCTAATTATATTTTTGTAGCAAGTTACTGAATACATTTGATTTGTTAAGTTTTATTTTTTGAAAAATGCAAATCAAGTCATAAAATTTACTTAAATGTTTGAATTTGATTAGAATTTTAATAACATAGTTACCAGTATAAACTGTTTGAAAGTTAAATAGGTCAATTTAGCAATCAAATCATTAAATCAAGGTAGAATGTTTTAAAAACTTTGAACTAATGTGTTTTTTTACTTGCCAAGTACAGTTCAAGAACTGCAAAAGTAAGCTGCTCTGAGCGAGTGGCCTTTCTCAGATGTCCATCCCACTGAAAAAGTTTGACCTTGATTTTTTTTGATGATTAAAATAGTAAAGAAACAGAAGCAGAAATGATAACAGAAGCAGAAAATACAGAATTGAAAAGCTTTATGATCCAGCAATCCCACTGCTGGGCATACACACTGAGGAAACCAGAAGGGAAAGAGACACGTGTACCCCAATGTTCATCGCAGCACTGTTTATAATAGCCAGGACATGGAAGCAACCTAGATGTCCATCAGCAGATGAATGGATAAGAAAGCTGTGGTACATATACATAATGGAGTATTACTCACCCATTAAAAAGAATTCATTTGAATCAGTTCTAATGAGGTGGATGAAACTGGAGCCTATTATACAGAGTGAAGTAAGCCAGAAGGAAAAACACCAATACAGTATACTAACGCATATATATGGAATTTAGAAAGATGATAATTTACAGCAAAAAAAGAGACACTGATGTATGGAACAGTCTTATGGACTCTGTGGGAGAGGGAGAGGGTGGGAAGATTTGGGAGAATAGCATTGAAACATGTAAAATATCATGTATGAAACGAGATGCCAGTCCAGGTTCAATGCACGATACTGGATGCTTGGGGCTAGTGCACTGGGAGGACCCAGAGGGATGGTATGGGGAGGGATGAGGGAGGAGGGTTCAGGATGGGGAGCACATGTATACCTGTGATGGATTCATTTTGATATTTGGCAAAACTAATACAATTATGTAAAGTTTAAAAATAAAATAAAATTTAAAAAATTCAGGAATTCCCTAGCTATCCCATAGTTAGGACTCTGCCCTGTCACTGCCAAGGGCCCGCGTTCAATCCCTGGCTGGGGAACTAAAATCCCCAAAACTGTGTGGTGTGACAAAAAAAAAAAAAGTAGCATCCCTTTGCCTCTTAGGGTCTTGGATTTTACACAGCAAGTCAGAGTTATTATATACAGCACATCTGTTCTATGACTGTGTTTCTTGAGGTACTAGAATAAGTTCCCGGAGAAGGGTGTGTCTGTTTTGCTGTACCTGGTATATAACATGAAAGGCTTTCTGCCAGGTTTTCATGATCCTGGGTGACAAGAAAAGCATGTAGACTTCATTCCTCACTTCTTAATAAAAATAAAAAATTTAAGGTTTGCAGATGGGAAACTTGGGCCCAAAAAAGTTAAGCAACTTCTTCACAACATAGGTAACTGAAAACTGAGCACTGGACCAATTTCCTTCTTAAAGGTGAAGGTCAGAGATGTCCCAGCTATGATGGGAAGAAGAAGAGTCTTCCATAGTCTCTAAGTTATCAGGAGTTGAATTAACTGAATAAAGAAATGGATAAATATTAGAAATGAAATTTGACCCTAGGAATGCTGGTGTGGTACTAAAGCCTTGGCATGACGAGCGGAAAGTGCAGGAGATATTTGAGTCTCCTCAAATTGGTCTTATTGAGACCTCGTGATTTGTTTTTTTCTTTGACAGAACAAACCTGTAATGGCTTTCGGATTAATAACCATTTCGCTTTGCGTGGCTTATATCGGTTACCTACATGCGACACAGGAGAATAAGAAGGACCTCTATGAAGCTATTGATAGTGAGGGACACAGTTATATGAGGAGGAAAACATCTAAATGGGATTGATTGCGCTGGTTGCATCTGCAAGATGAAGGTTTACTGGGGCCTCTGAAATCTTCAGCTGAAAATTAGGACCGCACAGTGTCTTGTTTGTTGTTCCAGAAGATGCTGCTGAGGAAGAAGGATGCCGATTGCAGCCAGACCCCGAGAGTGAATGTTATCCTTTCAAAATGGCAGCCATTATTGTGTTCTTTTTTCCACAGAAAGAGCTGTTCAGTATTTTAATTTTATTAAATCCTCTTTTAAAAAGTGCCATGAGAATGGAAGTCATTTTTGTGAATTATAAAGTTCTGTCCAATAAAAGTACTGCTGCTCTTAAATTTGCATGGTATTGTTAATATTTTAAGGGGAATGTGCATTTACAGCTGTTGTGAAGGTTTAGTTTTGCTATTTGCAAAGGCAGTGTTCTTTTTCTCTCTGGTGAAGAAGAAAATGATTATAAATTATTGTAAAGCCTGCAGTTAAAAACAGTTTTTACAGAATTACAGATGGGTCATATATTTCAGTTTTCCATTTCAGCTAATTTTGGTCCAGATTTTTATTTTAGTTGAAAAGATACTCCCACTCAATTACTAAAATAAAGATTAAATGAAAGAATAACCCAGAGTAATTGGAGTTGTTTAAAAAAAATAACCAGACAATATGTTATACTGAGTATAATGTTTTTATTTGACTACAACTAAATGTTATCTATTTTGTTTTCATTGTAATTTATTGTTTCATTGTTATTTGTATTTCATTGTTATCATTGTAATTTAATGTTACAATGATACTATAAATGTAAGACCTAGAGCATTTGGTCTTAGTTACTTGAAAACTAGTTACTTAGTTACTTGAAAACTAGAACTGCTCAGTAGATAAGGTCTAGATTTAAAGTAACTATAAGTATATGGGGTTTACCTTATACCTTTCTGATGAGGGTTCTAGATGTGTTTTATTTCTAGATATTTACCGCATTCTCCAAATCATTGGAGTTGCATCTTAGTAAATAAATCTTGTCTCTGAAATTTTGTTTCATTTATTATTAACAAGTAAAATAATTGCAAAGGCAGAGTTTATCATCATAATGTAAGATTTAATTTCCAGTGCTTTATGGTAGTTTTGTAAGATACATGAAAAAGTAATTATGTCTGATTTGTAGATATTAAAGAGCTTAGCTAATTGAGTTATCTGTATGCAACTAAATTAAATCTTTATTACTGACCCTTAAATATTTCTTTGTGAGGTCTCTCTATATAGTACACTTCATACAGTTTAAATACACTTAGGTGGTATACAACGCCTTTTAATTTAAAGTATTATCTTTTGCTGTTGGTTGGTAAAGAACTAGAGTTCTTCTGTTTTCAACTTATGCATTTAATGCCACATCATCATCATTAGAGTTCTTCTAATATTCAACAAAAGAAGTTACTGTTTGGTGGGGGAAGTATTAGTGAGCTATCAAGAGGTTATTGCAGCAAAGAAGGGCTGCAGGAACTGGGCAGAGGGCAGCCTTAAACCACGTGACTGTGTGTGAGTGAACCAGGGTAGCAGTAGATTCCACAAGGTGCGCAGCTGCGAAAAATAGGGCAAGGGAAGAATTCCACTGAATTTTAGAAACAACCTGACTTCCCTGGTGGCTTAGACGGTAAAAGTGTCTACCTACAGTGGGAGACCCAGGTTTGATCCGTGGGTCGGGAAGATCCCCTGGAGAAGAAAATGGCAACCCACTCCAGTATTCTTGCCTGGAAAATTCCATGTACAGAGGAGCCTGGTAGGGTACAGTCCATGGTGTTGCAAAGAGTTGGGACAGGACTGAGTGACTTCACTTTCACTTTCAACCTAACTGTGCTACTGTTTATAGGTCTGTTACAAGTTCTGTAGCACGGTCTTCTATGTGCAGTGTCAAAGACTGCTTGGCTGTGGATGTTTTCATTCCTTCTCTAAAGGAAAATGAGACAAGTCAGTGGTCTAAGGAGGGGATGCTCAGGGCAAGATGCTCAGGGCATCTTGGAGTCTGAGTTCAAGTGGTAGGAGAAATGTTTTCCAATGCAGGAATCTGGTTGAGATCGGGCAAACTGTAACATAATAGATTGTCCTGAAGCAAGTATTGATAAATGAACTGCTGGTAAGCTGCAAGCAACCTCTTAGCCCAGGGAAGTAATCTGTTCTGATAGAAGAGCCATTTGCCCAGAAGAGCAAGCAGTTTAGTTGTTAAGAATTTCCCAGTGTAAACAGTGAAGTTATTTATTGTTTAATAGCCTTATCTTCTGTAAGGCAACCAATCCTTCCTAGTTTTTTAACCAAGGAGGGGATTCTTGAGATGCAGTTCTTTCCATTTTAAAACAAGACAACAAATGAATTAACTATGATTTTAAAAGCCAACCTTAGTAATTTTGAGTGCTTGCTTGCTGCTGCTGCTGCTGCTGCTAAGTTGCTTCAGTCGTGTCCGACTCTGTGTGACCCCATAGACGGCAGCCCGCCAGGCTCAGCCATCCCTAGGATTCTCCAGGCAAGAACACCAGAGTGGGTTGCCATTTCCTTCTCCAGTGCATGAAAGTGAAAGGTGAAAGTGAAGTCGCTCAGTCGTGTCTGACTCTTAGTGACCCCATGGACTGCAGCCTACCAGGCTCCTCCATCCATGGGATTTTCCAAGCAAGAGTACTGGAGTGGGGTGCCATTGCCTTCTCCGGAGTGCTGGCTTACTGAAAGTAATTTTTCCTTTAAGGTACTGTGTGATTTTCCCAGTTTTATTGCCCTGGCACAAAAGCATTATAGATAACCTAAAAAAAAATTAAACTCCTTTTTTTTAGTTCTGGCTTAAAAAATCAATTCTTTAAGTAAACATTTAACAGAAAGTATGGTAGACTGAATAATACACCTCTTTTCCCACACCACCCTAGAGATGTTTGGATCCTAATTCCAGAACCTGTAAACATGTTCATTATATGACAGAAGGGTTAAGGTTATACCAATAACCTCAGATATGCAGATGACACCACCCTAATGGCAGAAAGTGAAGAGGAACTAAAGAGCTTCTTGGTGAAGATGAAAGGAGAGTGAAAAAGCTGGCTTAAAGCTCAACATTTAGAAAAACAAAGATCCCATCACTTCATGGCAAATAGGTGGGTAAACAATGGAAACAGTGACAGGCTTTATTTTCTTGGGTTTTCGAATCACTGCAGATGGTGACTGCAGCTATGAAATTAAAATACCCTTGCTCCTTGGAAGAAACTCATTGGAAAAGACCCTGGTGCTGGGAAAGATTGAGGGCAGGAGGAGAAGGGGATGACAGAAGATGAGATGGTTGGATGGTATCATCTACTCAATGGACATGAGAAAGAGAGAGTGAAGTACTGGGTAGCCTGGTGTGCTGCAGTCCTCGGGTGCTCACAAAGAGTCAGACACGACTGGGAAAAAGAAAAACCATGGCAGAAGGAACTTGACAGATATGATTAAGTTCAGGATTTGAAATAGGGAAATGACCCTTTATTATTTGGGTGGGCCTGATATAATCACAAAAGTCCTTATAAGAGGGAGGCAGATGATGAGAGGAAGAAGCAATGTCACCCTGCAAACAAGAGGATAAGAGGCTATATTGATGCAAGCCCATGGGCCGAGGAATGGGGACAGCCTCTGGGAGCTGGAAAAGGCAAGGAAACAGATTCTCGCTGAAGCCTCCAGAAGGAAGCAGTGCTGCCAACACCATTGTAGACTTCTGACCTCCAGAACTGCAAGACAATGAATTTGTGTGGCTTTAAGCCACCAGTTACGTAGTCATTTGTTACAGCAGCAGAAGGAAACATACAGAAAGTATCTGGGAAATGAAGAGCTGTACCATGCTGCCTTTTGTCATGATTTCTAGTTGCTTTTATGAGCAAAGCTTGTCTTACCTAGCAACAGTTGCTAAGTAAGTTAACAATTTAATCTAGACTCCAGGAGGGAGCAGCTGCTTAAATCTTCCCAAATCCAGTGCCCAGACCTTCTATGGGCAGGGGCTTTCAGTACCATTCTTTACCACTAGGCATATAACCACTACCTAACCATGGTGAATCATTTAATCTTGATAAGCCTCTAGTATTGTCTTCAAACCTTGAATCTCTTCTGCTTTCTCAAACTTGAACTTTTCTTAAAACTACTTTTTCTAGTCCTAAGAGTGTTTTAACTGTACATAGTAAAAGACAACTTTAATTATGATCAGAAATCCAAATTATACAAACTTTGTTTGCTGTGCTGTTTGTAATAAAATAATTCCACCAGCCCCTTTTGGGGAAACCTTCAAACGGATCCATGAATACAAGCCATTTAAGACACGGTTTTACACTCACAAAGATATACTGGGTAAGTGAGTTTGCTGGTTTTCTTTGTCCTAATGTTTCATAGCATTGTATGTTATTCTTGTTGTATAGACTTTGATCAGCTGTCCTAATCAAAGCTCCTTGTCCTGCAGATGTGTCTGTTTGGCATGAGAAGAATATGGGTTGAAATCCTGCTTCTCCACTTTCCAGTTGTGTGCCTTGGCAGGATACTTAGCCTCTCAATCTGTCTCCTTATATGTAAACAGGGATGTTAATATAATACTTTTCTTGCAGGTTTCTTCTGAGGCTTTAATGAAATATTCATACCTATTCTAAAGCCTGGCACATAATAGTAACTTGGAGTTCTTTTTGCCCTTGCCCATCCTTGAGCACTTTCCATACACGTAGGAGAGAAATATCTCTAAGTAACACCTTAATAAACAGATGAAAGAAACTGTGTTCTTTGTTAGTACTGGTGACATAAAATAGATTATAAATAGCACGAGAATATGTACTGTGTATATACTTCTTTTATCTTTTAAGTCCTTTTGTATTTAAAAACATTTTAAGTATAGCTGATTTATGACGTTTCAGGTGTACAGAAAAAGTGATTCAGTTTTATATATACATATTTATTATATTCAATATATTTTATATTAAATTATATATATATATGTTCTCTTTCAGATTATTATCCATTATAAGTTATTATAAGCTATTGAATATAGTTCCTGTGCCATACAGTAGGTCTTTGCTTACCTATATTATATATAGTAGTATTATCTGTTATCCCCAACTTCCTAATTTATCTCTTCCCCCTATATATGCACTTCTAATAAGCAAATCAAATTTTAATTTCAGGTTTCCTTTTCTCCTCATTCCTGTCAGGTTTTCAGTCAGGTTTTAAGCCTTGGAAGTGTTTTCCTAAGTACTCTCAAACTACTTCTCAAATCCTGTCTTCCTTTAATGTGTTAAATTAGTGGTGATTAAATTTTACTCCTGATCTTTGAAAATGTAAAAAGCTATAGAATGGAGAGTGTTTTGAAAAAAAAAAAAAAACTAAAATGTGGAGGGAGATCAAATTGGGATCATCCTCTAAAAATATCAATACCAAAATTGATTACTGATTTTAACTTCTAGTAACTGTTTAGTGTGACTTATTAATTATGATCTCTATAATGATTTGGCTTTTTACACTCAGAACAGTGGATATCCATTTTTAGATATGTTTTTTTTGGTTGATTCCTTATGCCTCCTAGTATATCTGAATCGAAACATTAAGTGGATAAATTAAAACATGTGTCAATGCTAATAAGTATTGCAGAGGGTAGTTCTCAACATTGGCAGTGTTCTACAGAATTTTTAAATCCAAACACAAACGTCATTGGATTTAATACTGTTATGAAGTCCAAATTCATTCTACTCACTGCATGAGAGGCCAGTAAATCAGGAGATGAGTTGTTGGGGCAAAGAAGAACGACTTTATTCAGAAAGCCAGCAAACAGAGATGGCAGATTAATGTGCCAAAGAACCTTCTTACTCCTTTCAGAATGCAGACATTTTTCATATTAAAAGGGGAGGAGGGGTGAGTTGGTTGGTGCAAACTTCTTGGTGCAGGAATCCTTTGTTCTTGTAATTGTCCATTATGGGTCAGTTCATGATGTTCCTGTAAACCTCCAGCAAGACAAATCTTATTCTCTGTTCTGCAGCTTTTCGGCTCTACATGAATGGAAAAGCGTTATACCTTTAAAGGTCAGAACCTTGAGAGCAGGCTACCCTGTATATTTCAGGCTATAGGCAACATTCTTCACTCTAAGCAAAAGCAATTGAATACAAAGGTTAAAGTAAATGAAAACATCTAATATGGAGTCAGGTTTGTTCTTCCCTATTACAATACTAATCCAATACAGACCCACTAAATTAGAACCTTCAGAATTGGCCCTCAGCATGTGGGCTTTTAAAAAACTTTGCCAATATTTTTTACATATTTAATAGATTTTTATTTGGAAATAGTTGAAGACATTTTAAAAATAGAACAGAGTTCCCACCTAGGTTCTCTCACTGATGCCTTACATAACACTGGTACATTGTCAAAACCAGGAAATTGGTGTTGGAGCAATACTGTTAAGTTAGGTGCAGACCTTATTTGTTCTTTTTTCCTTGGTGTGTAGTTTTATTAAATTTATCACATGTAGATTCATGTAACCATCACTACAGTCATAACACAGAAATATTTCTTCACCACAGAGAAACTCGCTCATGTTACCTCTTAATACCTCCTCATTTAAACTCCTGGCAACCACTAATCTGTCCTCAGTCACTATAATTAAAGCTCTTTGACAATGTTTTATATATATATAAAAAATATATATATATATAATATACTATATTCTCTATATATCCTGTGTGTGTGTGTGTGTATAATCATACAGTATGTAACTCTTTGACTTTTTTCACTCAGCATGCCCTTAAGATACAAGTTATTCTTCATATTAATAGTGTGTTCCTTTTTTCAGCATTTTAAAAAAGCTATGCAGGGATCCTGTTGTACAGTTAGGGTGGAGAATGACTAATACAAAGTACTGGAACTTATGTATAAAAAAGGATAATAGCAGCCCACACTTGTATCACATTTTTATGAAGTGCAAAACTTTGCCAGTCCATGCTTAGTCCTATGTCTTTCTAAGTCTTTTGTAATTATCTCTTCACAATGTTGGGCCTGTGTAGTATATGTCCATCCTCCTCATAGTATTCACTGCTTTATACTTTTAGACTCACTGATAATCTAGTAGCAAAGACTGTTAAATCAATGCCAATTAATATGTATTTCAGTTGCAGGTGACAGAAACACAACTCAGACTAGACTATTTATAAAAGAGGATTTCTTGACCCTTGTAACAGTGGTACCCAAGAGGGATCTGGGACCAGGGCTGTCAGTCTGTCCACACTTGCTGTCTCCATGCGTTGGCTTAGTTGTTTTACTGCTGCAGCCAAGCTGACTCCAGCAACTGAGAAAGGAGTGAAAGTGGTTCCAAACTGCCCTAATCATCTTGATATCTCCAGCTTAGAAACCTTAGAGGAAAAGAGCTTTGTTCTCCTTATAGCCTTATATAAAATAAGAAAGAGTGTGTTTGGCCAGGCTTGAGTCTGTGCTCCAGTTAACGGGGCTTGGAAGGTGGGGAGCATGTGATGGGCCAAGCAGGTTGGCTGCTGTGATTGGCAGCCCCAGAACAGGTGAGGGAGGAAGTTCTTGAGGAAAATGGGTCCTGTTACCAGAAGGAGAAAATAAAGTCTGTCACTGTTTCCTCATCTAAAATAAAGTGACAGACTTTATTTTCTTGGGCACCAAAATCACTGCAGATGGTGACTGTAGCCATGAAACTCAAAGACGTTTGCTCCTTGGAAGAAAAGCTATGGCAAACCTGGACAGGGGCTGGTGCACTGGGACGACCCAGAGGGAGGGTATGGGGAGGGAGGAGGGTTCAGGATGGGGAACACAGGTATACCTGTGGCGGATTCATTTCGATATTTGGCAAAACTAATACAATATTGTAAAGTTTAAAAATAAAATAAAATTAAAAAAAAAAAAAGCACAAACATTACTTTGCCAACAGAGTTACATCTAGTCAAAGCTGTGGTTTTTCCAGTAGTCAGGTGTGGATGTGAGAGTTGGACCATAAAGACGGCTGAGTGCTGAAGTATTGATGCTTTTGAACTGTGGTGTTGGAGAAAACTCTTGAGAGTCCCTTGGGCTGCAAGGAGTCCAAACCAGTCAATCCTAAGGGAATTCAATCCTGAATATTCATTGGAAGGACTGATGCTGAAGTTCCTATACTTTGGGCACCTGATGTGAAGAACTGACTCATTGGAAAAGATCCTGATGGTGGGAAAGATTGAAGGCAGGAGAAGGGGACGACAGAGGATGAGATGGCTGGATGGCATCACCGCCTCAGTGGACATGAGTTTGAGCAAGCTCCGGGAGCTGCAGTCCATGGGGCAGCAAAGAATCAGACATGACTGAGTGACTGAACAACAACTAGATGTGTGGGTTGTGGTGAAGGGGACTGAGTCCATCCAGGTCTCACCGTGCTGTGAGCTCCTTCCTAATCAGTTGGGGGAATAACTTCCCTCTTTCACTGGTGTCTTTAGAGATTGAAACTTCCCAAAATGATCTCTTAGATAACTCTAGTAAATAACTTGATAGCAGTGAAAAAGAAAGCCAAGATACAGTCCGTGGATATATGTGATTTTTTTTCCTCTTCCACTCCACAGATATTGGGAAAGATATTCTGAATAAGGAAGAGCAATTTCAAGAGGATGCACTCAAAGAACGTATTGCACAGGCAGAAGCTGATATATGGGCTAAGGTAAAGGAAACCGGAAATCTGCCTGCGTGCCTCTTGGCAGTTCTTTCTCTTTGGGGATTTGTATATGCTAGAGTCAGGCAGGGCTGACTTTGAATGCTGGTCATCTGTGGGGCAGGTTCTTCAGCTCTGTAGTCTTGGCATCTTCAAATGTGAAAGAGGAATAATAATACTCTCTAGAATTATTGAGAAAGTTCAATGAAATGACATGCCCAGCACACATAGATGCTGAGTAAGAAGCAGAAATCATCAGGAGCTTCCATCCTTTAAAATTGCCCCTGTGTGTGGATGACTCTGGCTCCCTTTATTCTCATTGAATTAAAACTTCAAAAAAAGATATTCTTGTTGATAATTGTTTATTCAGTTCAGTTCAGTCGCTCAGTTGTGTCCAACTCTTTGTGACCCCATGAATTGCAGCACGCCAGGCCTCCCTGTCCATCACCATCTCCCGGAGTTCACTCAGACTCACGTCCATCGAGTCAGTGATGCCATCCAGCCATCTCATCCTCTGTCGTCCCCTTCTCCTCCTGCCCCCAATCCCTCCCAGCATCAGTCTTTTCCAATGAGTCAACTCTTCGCATGAGGTGGCCAAAGTACTGGAGTTTCAGCTTTAGTATCATTCCTTCCTAAGAACACCCAGGGTTGATCTCCTTTAGGATGGACTGGTTGGATTTCCTTGCAGTCCAAGAGACTCTCAAGAGTCTTCTCCAACACCACAGTTCAAAAGCATCAATTCTTCAGTGCTCAGCTTTCTTCACAGTCCAACTCTCACATCCATACATGACCACAGGAAAAACCATAGCCTTGACTAGACGAACCTTTGTTGGCAAAGTAATGTCTCTGCTTTTCAATATGCTTATTGCTTAATATTTAATATGTAGACCATCAATTTGTTCAGCGTGTAGTACCCCAAGTGGCTTTTTTTCCAAATACTGCATCGTAGCTGAGTCTCTTTTTTCAAGCCTCTCCCAGCTCCTCTTTGCTCCAAAGTCCACATGACTGCTGAAGGCCATGGGAGCAATTTGAGCGCCTTGGAGCTCACAGTCAGATCCCAGACACTTCAATAAGGCAAAACCTGTATCCTCCAGCTCCCATTTCTTCCAGTAAGAAAGAAAAGGCTATATGTGACTTCCCTAAAGCAGATTAACACTTCTTGAGAGCAGGATAAGCCACAATGCTTAGAAGTTATTTCTCAGTTTCTCTACAATATAGACATCATAGCAAAGAGTATTGGAATTGTCCAGTATTAGTTCCAGCAAAAGCTTTGTATGAAAGTCCTCCAAAAGTACAAAATGCTTCAGTGTGAAGGGTAATAGATATAAAAGTCTTAGTAGGCATTTATCCTTATCAATAAAAATACAATTTAAATTGACTGTGAGCCATTAATTATATTCCCTAATACAAGGGAATGCTTTTGTGAATAATGTACAATTTAAATATAAGTTTATCTAATGTTCTGGGCATTCTTTTCAAATAAAATAATGAAACATCTTTCTGAAGACCCTGATGCAGGGGTCACCCTGCTTATTTAACTTATATGCAGAGTACATCATGAGAAATGCTGGGCTGGAAGAAGCACAAGCTGGAATCAAGATTGCTGGGAGAAATATCAATAACCTCAGATATGCAGATGACACCACCCTTGTGGCAGAAAGTGAAGAGGAACTAAAGAGCCTCTTAATGAAAGTGAAAGAGGAGAGTGAAAAAGTTGGCTTAAAACTCAACATTCAGAAAACGAAGATCATGGCATCCGGTCCCATCACTTCATGGGAAATAGATGGGGAAACAGTGGAAACAGTGACAGACTTTATTTTTTTTTGGCTCCAGAATCACTGCAGATGGTGATTGCAGCCATGAAATTAAAAGACGCTTGCTCCTTAGAAGAAAAGCTATGACCAACCTAGACAGCATATTAAAAAGGAGAGACATTACTTTGCCAACAAAGGTCCATCTAGTCAAGGCTATGGTTTTTCCTGTGGTCATGAATGGATGTGAGAGTTGGACTATAAAGAAAGCTGAGCGCCGAAAAATTGGTGCTTTTGAACTGTGGTGTTGGAGAAGACTCTTGAGAGTCTCTTGGACTGCAAGGAAATCCAACCAGTCCATCCTAAAGGAGATCAGTCCTGAGTGTTCATTGAAAGGACTGATGTTGAAGCTGAAACTTCAATACTTTGGCCACCTGATGCGAAGAACTGACTCATTGGAAAAGACCCTGATGCTGGGAAAGATTGAAGGCAGAAGGAGAAGGAGACAACAGAGGATGAGATGGTTGGATGGCATCACCGACTCAGTGGCCATGAGTTTGAGTAGACTCCGGGAGTTGGTGATGGACAGGGAGGCCTGGTGTGCTACAGTCCATGGGATCGCAAAGAGTCAGACACAACTGAGCAACTGAACTGAACTGAACTGATGCAGGGGATCTGGGGTGGTACTCAACCTCCCTTCTCAGCAAATTTTTGACTTTGTGCATTTTTCTACTTCTCTGTATTTTCCATAATTTCTTGGATGAGCCTACATTACTTTGATAGTTAGTCAACAAGAAATAGAGTGCCAAATTAAAAAGACCACCCAGCAGCCTGCAGTAAAGCTCTCCTGGGCAGCTCCTGAAACAGTAATGTTAGCCAGAGGCTAGGGCTGTGTTAGGGACATCTCTGCCTGAGACAGTGTGCTGTGGGAGGTCTGAGATGGGAACAGAGCCAGTTAGTGGGGCCCCATGGTGGTGGCTAATTTCATTAAGCATGAAAATCTGATGTATATTAACAAATAAATGAACTCTCTTTCAAAGGCCGATGAACGCCAAAGACAAGCAGTGAAGAAAGCCCTCGAAGAAGCAAATGACATGTACAAAATGCAAATCCAGTTTCTGAAAGAGGAACATGAAAAAGAGTTAAAGGTTTTTTAAAAAATTATTATTCGGGTATAATTGCTTTACAGTTTTGTGTTAGTTCCTGCTGTACCACAACGTGAATCATCTCTAAGTATACATACATCCCTTCCTTGAGTCTCCCTCCCATCCACCCCCCAGCCCAGCCCTCTAGGTCATCACAGGGCACCAAGCCGACTTTCCTGTGCTGTGCAGCAGCTTCCCACATGGTGGTGTATATATGTCATTGCTACTCTCCCAATTCATCCCACCCTCCTCTTCCCCTGCTGCGTCCACTTGTCTCCTGAGATTTACAGGTTTTTATAGTGGCCTGTTTGTTGTCTTTTAAGAAGTACTTAAGTTTGTTAAAAGCTCTGGCAAGGGAATGGGAGAAAAACAATCATACAGAAAGTCTAGATGAGTATTTTATGGAGGTTGGTTGGGAGGCCCAGGATTTTTACAGAAGAAATCCTGGACTCTATGGCAAGAGTGATGATTGGGTACAGGAGAATCCCTTTGACATAATGAACCATAATGAATGTCCTTGGATGAGCCCAAACCTTTATGGGGTTAGATATGAAGGAGGCACCCCTGCCTGTCAGTCTCCACATCTCTTGTCACTGGCTCTCCTCCTCTTACTGCCCTTTCTCTGGATCCTCAAACCTGTACTCACCAACCTCTTTCCCACCTTGGAGACCTTGTCAGAATGTTCTTCCTGCACTTCATCAGACACCCAGCATCACTGGTCAAGGGAAGCCTTACCCAATCAGCTGTGTGCTGACACCCAGCATCCCTACCCAGCACTGGTGTAGGTACATAGATGGGAGGATTGATTACTTGTTGAATGTCTGGTCACCACACTCCTGCAGTCTCCACAAGGACACATCTGACTCACTATCACCCTTATCCAGGGGCCAGTGTGGTGCCCTGACTTTGTAAGTGCGAAAACAGGCTGGACAGAGGAAGCAGGCTCGATTGCATCCTTCTCCCTAAATTTGCATTTACTGTGGTTATGAGAGAGACCCCTGAGCTGTTTCTCAGGTATTTCCTGCAGGATCAGAAGTCACACGAGGGAAACTCTGCAGGCTGTACCTGGTACCATTACACAACTGCACAACTTGCGGTAGTTAGTAAACTATCAAGGCAGAGCCCCAGGGTTCCTCACACAGTTCAGTCCAACAGCTGCTCAAAGGAAAAGCACACAGCACTCCTTTCACATGTGGGTCATGGGAACGACAGGACACAGTCCCAGGTCATAATTCCTGGGCAGAGGCTGGAGGGAAAGCAACAGAAGTGTGGCCGCAGTTTGGCCTCATTTAGCAAGAACATAACTCACAAACAGTTCAGGGACCACAGGCCCATTTGTCCATTGTCAACACCATGCACACCTGTCATTGATCAGCTCTGTACTAGGGAGGTTAAATGGACCATCCTTGCCCTCAGAAAACTTGCTAGTAGGAAAGAGAGCTCCATCCCAGGGCTCCTGAAGCGTGGTGGGCCCTCCCTACCTGACTACAGGGGCCATGGTCCCTGAGGGGCTGGCTGCAGTGGACCACTGCCCATCCTTGATTTCAGTTCAAAACATGAGGAGCATTTATAGCATGTCTGGAGAGGCCTGCTGCTCACCCAGCAGGGACAGAACGGCCACACCGGTTCTTGAACAGTGAAATACTTCTCTATCAGTTGATAAATCACCATGCCCAAGCCCGCCCTGGACTTCCCCAACCAACAATTTCAAGGGGTAACCATTTCCATAGGTGTGGAGGCCTTATGTCCCTGCTCTGTGCTGCAACCAGAGGACAGACATTTTAAACATCACTGCTGGCATTTGGTTGTGACAACACAAGGTAACTTAAATGTGATTCCTGTTTCCAGGAGCTCACATCACAGTCTTGCTTTAAGTCATTTGGTGGTACCCCGTATAGTCTTTTTTTTTATTTTTTTTTATTTTTAAACTTTATAATATTGTATTGGTTTTGCCAAATATTGAAATGAATCCACCACAGGTATACACGTATTCCCCATCCTGAACCCTCCACCCTCCTCCCTCCCCATACCATCCCTTTGGGTTTTCCCAGTGCACCAGCCCCAAGCATCCAGTATCGTGCATCGAACCTGGACTGGCGACTTGTTTCATACATGATAGTATACATGTTTCAATGCCATTCTCCCAAATCTTCCCACCCTCTCCCTCTCCCACAGAGTCCATAAGACTGTTCTATACATCAGTGTCTCTTTTGCTGTCTCATATACAGGGTTATTGTTACCATCTTTCTAAATTCCATATATATGTGTTAGTATACTGTATTGGTGTTTTTCTTTCTGGCTTACTTCACTCTGTATAATAGGCTCCAGTTTCATCCATCTCATTAGAACTGATTCAAATGAATTCTTTTTAATGGCTGAGTAATACCCCATTGTGTATATGTACCACAGCTGTCTTATCCATTCATCTGCTGATGGACATCTAGGTTGCTTCCATGTCCTGGCTATTGTAAACAGTGCTCTGATGAACATTGGGGTACACGTGTCTCTTTCCCTTCTGGTTTCCTCAGTGTGTATGCCCAGCAGTGGGATTGCTGGATCATAAGACAGTTCTATTTCCAGTTTTTAAGGAATCTCCACACTGTTCTCCATAGTGGCTGTACTAGTTTGCATTCTCACCAACAGTGTAAGAGGGTTCCCTTTTCTCCACACCCTCTCCAGCATTTATTATTTGTAGACTTTTGGATCACAGCCATTCTGACTGGCGTGAAATGGTACCTCATAGTGGTTTTGATTTGCATTTCTCTGATAATGAGTGATGTTGAGCATCTTTTCATGTGTTTGTTAGCCATCTGTATGTCTTCTTTGGAGAAATGTCTATTTAGTTATTTGGCCCATTTTTTGACTGGGTCATTTATTTTTCTGGAATTGAGCTGTAGGAGTTGCTTGTATATTTTTGAGATTAGTTGTTTGTCAGTTGCTTCATTTGCTATTATTTTCTCCCATTCTGAAGGCTGTCTTTTCACCTTGCTAATAGTTTCCTTTGATGTGCAGAAGCTTTTAAGTTTAATTAGGTGCAATTTGTTTATTTTTGCTTTTATTTCCAATATTCTGGGAGGTGAGTCATAGAGGATCCTGCTGTGATGTATGTCAGAGAGTGTTTTGCCTATGTTCTCCTCTAGGAGTTTTATAGTTTCTGGTCTTACATTTAGATCTTTAATCCATTTTGAGTTTATTTTTGTGTATGGTGTTAGAAAGTGTTCTAGTTTCATTCTTTTTACAAGTGGTTGACCAGTTTTCCCAGCACCACTTGTTAAAGAGATTGTCTTTAATCCATTGTCTATTCTTGCCTCCTTTGTCAAAGATAAGGTGTCCATATGTACATGGATTTATCTCTGGGCTTTCTATTTTGTTCCATTGATCTATATTTCTGTCTTTGTGCCAGTACCATACTGTCTTGATGACTGTGGCTTTGTAGTAGAGCCTGAAGTCAGGTAGGTTGATTCCTCCAGTTCTATTCTTCTTTCTCAAGATAGCTTTGGCTATTCGAGGCTATTTGTATTCAAACAAATTGTGAAATTATTTGTTCTAGCTCTGTGAAGAATACCATTGGTAGCTTGATAGGGATTGCATTGAATCTATAAATTGCTTTGGGTAGTATACTCATTTTCACTATATTGAGTCTTCCAATCCATGAACATGGTATATTTCTCCACCTATTAGTGTCCTCTTTGATTTCTTTCACCAGTGTTTTATAGTTTTCTATATATAGGTCTTTAGTTTCTTTAGGTAGATATATTCCTAAGTATTTTATTCTTTCCGTTGCAATGGTGAATGGAATTGTTTCCTTAATTTCTCTTTCTGTTTTCTCATTATTAGTGTATAGGAATGCAAGGGATTTCTGTGTGTTGATTTTATATCCTGCAACTTTACTATAATCATTGATTGGTTCTAGTAATTTTCTGGTGGAGTCTTTAGGGTTTTCTATGTAGAGGATCATGTCATCTGCAAATAGTGAGAGTTTTACTTCTTCTTTTTCAATTTGGATTCCTTTTATTTCTTTTTCTGCTCTGATTGCCATGGCCAAAACTTCCAAAACTATGTTGAATAGTAATGGTGAAACTGGGCACCCTTGTCTTGTTCCTGACTTTAGAGGAAATGCTTTCAATTTTCACCATTGAGGATAATGTTTGCTGTGGGTTTGTCATATATAGCTTTTATTATGTTGAGGTATGTTCCTTCTATTCCTGCTTTCTGGGGAGTTTTTTATCATAAATGGATGTTGAATTTTGTCAAAGGCTTTCTCTGCATCTATTGAGATAATCATATGGTTTTTATTTTTCAATTTGTTAATGTGGTATATTACATTGATTGACTTGTGGATATTGAAGAATTCTTGCATCCCTGGGATAAAGCCCACTCGGTCATGGTGTATGATCTTTTTAATGTGTTGTTGGATTCTGATTGCTAGAATTTTGTTAAGGATTTTTGCATCTATGTTCATCAGTGATATTGGCCTGTAGTTTTCTTTTTTGGGATCTTTGTCAGGTTTTGGTATTAGGGTGATGGTGGCCTCATAGAATGAGTTTGGAAGTTTACCTTCCTCTGCAATTTTCTGGAAGAGTTTGAGTAGGATAGGTGTTAGCTCTTCTCTAAATTTTTGGTAGAATTCAGCTGTGAAGCCGTCTGGACCTGGGCTTTTGTTTGCTGGAAGATTTTTGATTACAGTTTCAATTTCCGTGCTTGTGATGGGTCTGTTAAGATTTTCTATTTCTTCCTGGTCCAGTTTTGGAAAGTTGTACTTTTCTAAGAATTTGTCCATTTCTTCCACGTTGTCCATTTTATTGGCATATAATTGTTGATAGTAGTCTCTTATGATCCTTTGTACTTCTGTGTTTGTCTGTTGTGATCTCTACATTTTCATTTCTAATTTTATTGATTTGATTTTTCTCCCTTTGTTTCTTGATGAGTCTTGATATTGGTTTGTCAGTTTTATTTATCCGTTCAAAGAACCAGCTTTTGGCTTTGTTGATTTTTGCTATGGTCTCTTTTGTTTCTTTTGCATTTATTCTGCCCTTATTTTTAAGATTTCTTTCCTTCTACTAACCCTGGGATTCTTCATTTCTTCCTTTTCTAGTTGCTTTAGGTATAGAGTTAGGTTATTTATTTGACTTTTTTCTTGTTTCTTGAGGTATGCCTGTATTGCTAGGAACTTTAGGACTTTAGTCCCTTAGGACTGCTTTTACAGTGTCCCACAGGTTTTGGGTTGTTGTGTTTTCATTTTCATTTGTTTCTATGCAAATTTTGATTTCTTTTTTGATTTCTTCTGTGATTGTTGGTTATTCAGCAGCGTGTTGTTCAGCCTCCATATGTTGGAATTTTTAATAGTTTTTATCCTGTAATTGAGATCTAATCTTACTGCATTGTGATCAGAAAAGATGCTTGGAATGATTTCTATCTTTTTAATTTACCAAGGCTAGATTTATGGCCCAGGATGTGATCTATCCTGGAGAAGGTTCCATGTGCGCTTGAGAAAAGGTGAAATTCATTGTTTTGGGATGAAATGTCCTATAGATATCATTTAGGTCTAACTGGTCTATTGTATCATTTAAGTTTGTGTTTCCTTGTTAATTTTCTGTTTAGTTGATCTATCCATAGGTGTGAGTGGGGTATTAAAGTCTCCCACTATTATTGTGTTATTGTTAATTTCTCCTTTCATACTTGTTAGCATTTGTCTTACATATTGCGGCTCCGTGTTGGGTGCATATATATTTATAATTGTTATATCTTCTTCTTGGATTGATCCTTTGATCATTATGTAGTGACCTTCTTTGTCTCTTTTCACAGCCTTTGTTTTAAAGTCTATTTTATCTGATATGAGTATTGCTACTCCTGCTTTCTTTTAATCCCTATTTGCATGGAAAATCTTTTTTCCAGCCCTTCACTTTCAGTCTGTATGTGTCCCCTGTTTTGAGGTGGGTCTCTTGTAGACAACATATGTAGGGTCTTGTTTTTATATCCATTCAGCCAGTCTTTGTCTTTTTGGTTGGGGCATTCAACCCATTTACGTTTAAGGTAATTACTGATAAGTATGATCCCGCTTGCCATTTACTTTATTGTTTTGGGTTTGAATTTATACACCATTTTTGTGTTTCCTGTCTAGAGAATATCCTTTAGTATTTGTTGAGAGCTGGTTTGCTGGTGCTAAATTCTCTCAGCTTTTGCTTGTCTGTAAAGCTTTTGATTTCTCCTTCATATTTGAATGAGATCCTTGCTGGGTACAATAATCTGGGCTGTAGGTTATTTTCTTTCATCACTTTAAGTATGTCTTGCCATTCCCTCCTGGCTTGAAGAGTTTCTATTGAAAGATCAGCTGTTATCCTTATGGGAATTCCCTTGTGTGTTATTTGTTGTTTTCCCTTGCTGCTTTTAATATTTGTTCTTTGTGTTTGATCTTTGTTAATTTGATTAATATGTGTCTTGGGGTGTTTCACCTTGGGTTTATCCTGTTTGGGACTCTCTGGGTTTCTTGGACTTGAGTGATTATTTCCTTCCCCATTTTAGGGAAGTTTTCAACTATTATCTCCTCAAGTATTTTCTCATGGTCTTTCTTTTTGTCTTCTTCTTCTGACCCTATGATTCAAATGTTGTAGCATTTAATATTGTCCTGGAGGTCTCTGAGATTGTCCTTATTTCTTTTAATTCGTTTTCTTTTTTCCTCTCTGATTCATTTATTTCTACCGTTCTATCTTCTAATTCACTAATCCTATCTTCTGCCTCTGTTATTCTACTATTTGTTGCCTCCAGAGTGTTTTTAATTTCATTTATTGCATTATTCATTATATATTGACTCTTTTTATTTCTTCTAGGTCCTTGTTAAACCTTTCTTGCATCTTCTCAATCCTTGTCTCCAGGCTGTTTATCTGTGATTCCATTTTGATTTCAAGATTTTGGATCAATTTCACTATCATTTTTTCAGAATTCTTTATCAGGTAGATTCCTATCTCTCTCCTCTTTTGTTTGGTTTGGTGGGCATTTATCCTGTTCCTTTATCTGCTGGGTATTCCTCTGTCTTCATCTTGTTTAAATTGCTGAGTTTGGGGTGTCCTTTCTGTATTCTGGCAGTTTGTGGAGTTCTCTTTATTGTGGCATTTTCTCACTGTGTGTGGGGTTTGTACAGATGGCTTGTCAAGGTTTCTTGGTTAGGGAAGCTTGTGTCGGTGTTCTGGTTGGTGGAGCTGTATTTCTTCTCTCTGGAGTGCAATGAAGTATCCAGTAATGAGTTATGAGATGTCTATGGTTTTGAGGTGACTTTGGGCAGCCTGTATATTGGAGCTCAGGGCTGTGTTCCTTTGTTGCTGGAGAATTTGTTTGGTATGTCTTGCCCTGGAACTTGTTGGCCCTTGTGTGGTGCTTGGTTTCAGTGTAGGTATGGAGGCGTTTGATGAGCTCCTGTCAATTAATTCCCAGGAGTCAGGAGTTCCTGGAGTCAGGGTTTGGACTTAAGCCTCCGGCTTCCAGTTATCGGTCTTATTTTTACAGTAGTTTCAAAACTTCTCCTTCTATACAGCACCATTGATAAAACATCTACGTTAAAGATGAAAAGTTTCTCCGCCATGAGGGTCACCCAGAGAGGTTCACAGCGTTACATGGAGAAGAGAAGAGGGAGGAGGGAGTTAGAGGTGACCCAGATGAGATGAGGTGGAATCAATAGAGGAGAGAGTGGGCTAGCCAGTAATCACTTCCTTATGTGCACTCCACAACTGGACCGCTCAGAGATGTTCACGGAGTTATACAGAGAAGAGAAGAAGGAGGAAGGAGGCAGAGGTGGCCAGGAGGATAAAAGGGGGGAATGAAAAGGAGGGAGACAGATCCAGCCAGTAATCAGTTCCCTAAGTGTTCTCCACCATCTGGAACACACAGAAATTCACAGAGTTGGGTAGAGTAGAGAGGGGTTAGGGAGGAGACACAGGCGACCTGGTGGAGAAAAAGGAGAGTCCAAAGGGAGAGAGAGCAGTCAAGCCAGTAATCTCGCTCCCTAGTGAAAAATGGGTACTGAAGATTGGGTTCTTAAAGGTACAAAATTGGTAACAAATATGTAAAAGCAAAATTAAAAATCTAGAGTAGAGTTTGGAATTTCAAAAATACAATGTTAAAAAAAAAGAAAAAGAAAAGAGAGAAAAACAAACAAACAAAAACAAAACAAAAAATTATAAAGAAAATATAGGTATAAAATTGATAACAAATACCAAAAAAGCAAAATCTATAAAATTTCAAAAATACAATGTTAAAAAAAGAAAAAGAAAGAGAGAAAAAAAAAAACAAACAAAAACAAACAAAGTCGCAAAATTATAAAGAAAATATAGGTACAAAATTGATAACAAATACCAAAAAGCATAAATTAAAAATCTAGAGTTGAGTTTGGAATTTCAGGTATACAATGTTGTATAAAAAGAAGAAGAGAAAGAAAGAAAAAAAAAAGTCACAAAAATTATTTAAAAAAATATATATATAGGTACAAAATTGATAACAAATAACAAAAAGCTAAAATTAAAAATCTAGAGTAGAGTTTGGAATTTCAAAACTACAATGTTAAAGAAAAGAAGGAAAAAAAAAGGTCAAAATATTATATATATATATGAAGTTTGCTTTTAAAAAAATAGGGTCTTTTTTTTTTTTTGCAAAGTAATAGTAGGTTATAAAAGTGAAAATTAAAGGAATAATAGAGGACTTAAAATTTTTTTAATTAAAAAAAAAAAGAATGATCGTAAAAATAGTAAAAATATATCTAGCACTTTCTCTGGTTTTGTTGTCAGTATTGTGGGTTCAGTTCATTTTTGGCTAGCTCCTTGGTCCGACTTATATTTCTCAAGATCTATAGGCCCCTTCCTACGTAGACGGTACTAACCACAGGGTTTTAATCTATTGCCTGTAGCTTCCAAGGCGGTTCCCTCTGTTATAGCTTCTTCTGTTTGCTGGTCTCTTCAGTGTCTGGTTTCCACTCTGACACAAAGGGGACGGTGGAGGACACTTTCTTTTTAGACTCACTTGTTCAGTCACGCTGTGGGTAGGTAGGGACGCTGCAAACAAATAACACTGGCGTGGGCTCGCAGTGCCTCAGCCACACTGGGTCTGCCCCCGCTCACGGCGCGTGTAGCCTCCCTGCCCACACTGCTCAGGCTCTAGGTTGCTCCGCCGGGAACCATCCGTGGCGGCCCTGGGCTGCTTGCACCTCCCAGGTCCAAGCCGCTCAGGTTCAGTCACTCGGTAGTCCTCAGAGGCGCAGGCTCGGTTGGACCTGTGTTTTGTGCCCTTCCCAGGTCCGAGCAGCTCAGGTGATGAGGTGTTTGGCAAGCACGATTGCTGCGACTTATCGCCTCCCAGGCGCACCTTCTCAGGTTGATGTTGACCGTCCAGACCCCAAGAAATCTTAGTTAGCAAAGAAGCCTGCTTACAGTTTTATAGATAATGTCTCTCTGGGGTTGCGATTGCCCCCTTCTGGCTCTGGCTGCCTATCACCAGAGGGGATGGTCTGCAGCCGGCTATCTCTGTTCAGTCCTTTGTTTCGTCCGCGGGCCTGGCGGTGTCTTAGGTTAGGGCTGGCTTTTCGCGTGGTAGATATCCCACAGTCTGGTTTGCTAGCCCAAATTATTTCACTCAGATAGCGCTCAGGGTATTCAGGCCAGATCCTTACTCTAAGCGATGCAGCCCGCGCCGCGCCTCCCTGCCCAGCCCCCGCTTGCTAATGGCATGTGCAGGCGTCTGCGCTGCTTCTCCGCTGGGGAGTTACCACAGGGCTCATAATCTGCTGGTTTTAATTGTTTATTTATTTTTTCCTCCCTGTTAGGTTGCCCTCTGTGCTTCCAAGGCTCCGCACAGATTCGGCAGTGAGAAGGTTTCCTGGTGTTTGGAAACTTCTCTCTTTTTAAGACTCCCTTCCCGGGACGGAACTCCGTCCCTCCCTCTTTTGTCTCTTTTTTTGTCTTTTATATTTTTTCCTACCTCCTTTTGAAGACTTGGGTTGCTTTTCTGGGTGCCTGATGTCCTCTGCCGGCATTCAGAAGTTGTTTTGTGGAATTTACTCGTCGTTTAAACGTTCTTTTGGTGAATTTGAGGGGGAGAAAGTGTTCTCCCCGTCCTACTCCTCCACCATCTTAGCTCCTGCTCCCCCCGTATAGTCTTCAGGGGCTTCCCAGGTGGCTCAGATGGTAAAGAGTCTGTCCACAATGTGGGAGACCTGGGTTCGATCCCTGGGTCGGGAAGATCCCCTGGAAATGGCAACCCACTCCAGTACTCTTCCCTGGAAAATTTTATGGACGGAGGAGCCTGGTAGGCTACAGTCCATGGGGTCACAAAGAGTCGGACACGACTGAGCAACTTCACTTTATCACATATAGTCTTTGGTGGCTCAGTAGTAAAGGATCCGCCTGCCAGCGCAGGGGACACAGGAGATGCAAGTTCGATCCCTGGGTCAGGAAGATCCCCTGGAGCAGGAAATGGCAACCCTTCCCAGTATTTTTGCATGGAAAATTCCACGGACAGAGGAGCCTGGCAGGCTACAGTCCACAGGGTCACAAAGACTCAGACATGACTGACCATGCACACATGCACATGTCTTTGGGTTGAGTTAATCCACTTAGTGTTAAAATAGAAGTCCTAAGAAAATTTAAGGGGGATAGTTAGAGGGAGGTTGGCCTTTCCAAATTATTCCATAAAAGTTTTAGTGACTTTTTTTTCATATAATGAAGATTTGTCTAAGTGGAGTACATAGGGTTGTTTCAGCTGTAAGATCCCTAGACATAGCCCTCATTATTGCTTCTCAGGGGGTGCCTCTGAACCACCTCCCTAGAGTCTCCCTTCCTACAGATTCCTGGTCCCACCTGTCCTACAGAGTCACTGACAGTGTTTTTAACCATGTGCTTCTCATGCCTAAGAAAATTTGAGATTACCAGTACAGAGAGCAGAAAACCAATTTCTAGCACCAAACAGCCTTACATTCTGATACATAGAGCTCACCAGGTACTGCTCTTCTGTGATGCTAAGAATTTGGGATAAGTTTTAGGTGAATTGCTGTGAAACCAAGTTTCCAGGTCTTGTCCAATGGACAGATAGGATTCTGAAAAAGTGCTAATATTATCTTATTCAAATACAATAATATTAAAAAGTAAATAATAAAATGGAAGCTAAGGGAAAATGAGAAGAGGAAATACGAAGTCAGGTGTGAATCCAAGACTCAGAAATGTCAGTAGCCATGAGGTCCTGTGCTGTTATCACAGCTGGGCCTTTGAGCTTTCTGACAGTCAGTTCAAAGAGGAAAGTGCTGCAAATCACCATGTCCCCCAGCTAAAGACAGATTCAAGGCCCAAGATCTTGCTGCCTGTGATACGTCAGAGAAACTTCTCCTGAGGGAGACATGGTGGCATGAAGAAAGATCTGTCACACGTCTGTACAGTCAAGATGATGGATTTGGTGAGGCTGTCTCTTGTCTCATAACAGAGGCCCATTCTCTCAAAATGCACTTCAATAAAAGTAATTTGACTGGAAGGCTTTCTGTTGAATAGGAACACTGCCAAACAGTAGGTCATTGAATTATTTTTTGTAGCTTTAAATAGCTATTGGACATACCATGTGATACAGTAAAATGCTTTCGGTTTCACTAAATCATTACATGAAAGAGGAACGGGATTTTATTCTCTAAATTCAGAACCCAGTCAAAATAAAGGGCTGAGGTATCCTTTTTAAGTTCTGTGATTCAAATAGAAATGTATTACGGTAATACATCATCTTTATAAGGTGCAACCATTTGGCAATCTCAGTTGCTGAAAATGTACTTGAAAACCCAGAAATGATACCTAAGAAGTTGAAATATGCCCTAAGATGTTCAACAGCAGCCTCTGACTACAAGATAAAAACTTAGACTTATTACCCATAGCAGAACCTTCCATACTCTGCTCAGAAATTGTCTCTGGGAGATGGGGAGGGGTTCGAAGGGAGGGAGGAAACTTACTGAACTGTCTGATAAGACTGGACAGAGTTTCTGGAATGAAAACAAACCAGTGAATCTCTGGAAAGACCCCAGCATCATAGCCAGCAATGAAGTGAGAAGCTGGTGGGTGAGAATCCTGCTTTCTGGGCCTAGTTCTTCCAATGACTCACTCTGTGAAATAACTTAATTTCTTTTTTGTTTGTTTTGTTTTTACATTAAAAAATTTTTTATTTTATATTGGAGCATAGTTGATTAGCAATGTTGTATTAGTTTCAGGTGTACTGCAAAGAGATTCAGTTATACATATATTGACACATGGATCTATTGTTTTTCAAATTCTTTTCCCATTTAGGTTATTACAGAATGTTGAACAACTTAGTTTCTGTATGTTCTCTCTTATCCCTAAAATAGAGATACACATTTCCCTTTAAATGAAAATTTTGAAACAACTGGAGAGAATTAACTGCTCCTCCTTTCTGGCATGTATTTCTTTTAGAACAGTGGTTGCAGGATGCAGTTTGGATCTCCTTCAGTAGGCAGAGTCCTGAGGATGGAATTCCAGCCTCCTCCTGCTTGGAGCAGTGGGCCCAGCACTGTATGGTATGGTATGCCTAGCATACCATGCCTTCATTGGGCATTTCCAGGGATACCGGGTTTCCCTTGAGAGCCTGTTGCCCTCAAGTTCTGTTTTGTTTTTGTTTTTTTATCTTTTGGCCACGCTGCACAGCATGTGGGATCTTATTCCTGGACCAAGGATCGAATCTGTGCCTCCTGCATTGGAAGCATGGAGTCTTAACCACTGGATCGCCAGGGAAGTCCCTAGTCCTGGTTTGACAAGTGTCTCCTCTCTTTACCTAGCTGAAGGCTCCATAGGTCCTTCTACAGGAACAAGTGGTGGAACTCTTGTTCCTGTCTCTGTCATGACTGAGGATGGGCTTCTCAAGGTGAATGAGCTGGAATACTCCAGAAGGACAGTGAGGGCATGCAGGCAGCTTCCTGAGACTGCCGTCCTCTGGACTGCTTGCTCAGGTCCCCTCCTACCCAAGAGACTCTCCTGGTCATTATTTCTGCCACTTTCCAGGACTGACTTCCTAAAGCAGAATTGTAGTCTGTATTTCTAATCATGGATAAAGATAATAGGATGCTATAGAATATTTGAAGAATCAAAACATGACCATGACTCAATTACTTTTCCTTTTGCATATCCCTTTTCAATATTATCTGTGTATATGCTTGGACTTCCCTGGTGGCTCAGTGATAAAGAATCCGCCTGCCAATGCAGGAGACCTGGGTTTGATCCCTGGGTTGGGAAGATTCCCCTGGAGAAGGAATGGCAACCCACTCTAGTATTCTTGCCTGGGAAATCCCATAGAGAGAGGAGCCTGGTGGGCTACAGTCCATGGGGTTACAAAACAAGCAGACATGAGTTAGCATCTAAACAACAGCTATAGTATACGTACTTATGCTATATAGTTTGTACGTTTCTGGTTTTACCTAGCATCATTGTAAGTTTCCCATATAGTATATACTCCTTTTCTTTCCTTTTCAATAGTTGTATATTAATAATATTCCATGGTATAGACATACCATTTCAGTTTTTCTTTTTAATTGGGAGATAATTGCTTTATAATGTTGTGTTGGTTTCTGCCATGCAACAATGCAAATCAGTCATAACTATATATATATGTGTGTATATATATATCTCCTCCCTCTTGAGCCTCCCTCCCAACCACTGCCCCCCCAAGTTTTTTTAAACTTTCTTTTTTGGTATTCTTTCACTTTTCTAAACAATTCTTTTTGTATTGAATGAAAAATTCTTTAAATTCTATGGTACTTTACAATTTTCAAAAGTTTCACACACTTGATTTCATACAACCCCATAAAAATCCTCCTTTTCTCCCTCCGCCTGACCTCTTCCCACTGGTAACTTATTTGTTTGATCTCTATATCTATGGATCTGCTTCTTATTGTTCAGATCAGATCAGTCGCCCAGTCATGTCCAACTCTTTGCGACCCCATGAATCACAGCACACCAGGCCTCCCCGTCCATCACCAACTCCCGAAGTTCACTCAGACTCACGTCCATCGAGTCAGTGATGCCATCCAGCCATCTCATCCTCTGTCGTCCCCTTCTCCTCCTGCCCCAATCCTCCCAGCATCAGAGTCTTTTCCAATGAGTCAGTTCTTCCAATGAGGTGGCCAAAGTACTGGAGTTTCAGCTTTAGCATCATTCCTTCCAAAGAAGTCCCAGGGCTGATCTCCTTCAGAATGGACTGGTTGGATCTCCTTGCAACCAGACTCTCTCAAGAGTCTTCTCCAACACCACAGTTCAAAAGAATCAATTCTTCAGCGCTCAGCTTTCTTCACAGTCCAACTCTCACATCCATACATGACCACAGGGAAAACCATAGCCTTGACTAGACAGACCTTTGTTGGCAAAGTAATGTCTCTGCTTTTGAATATGCTATCTAGGTTGGTCATAACTTTCCTTCCAAGGAGTAAGCATGTTTTAATTTCATGGCTGCAGTCACATCTGCAGTGATTTTGGAGCCCCCAAAATAAAGTCTGACACTGTTCCCACTGTTTCCCCATCTATTTCCCATGAAGTGATGGGACCAGATGCCATGATCTTCGTTTTCTGAATGTTGAGCTTTAAGCCAACTTTTTCACTCTCCACTTTCAGTTTCATCAAGAGGCTCTTCAGTTCCTCTTCACTTTCTGCCTTAAGGGTGGTGCCATCTGCATATCTGAGGTTATTGATATTTCTCCCGGCAATCTTGATTCCAGCTTGTGCTTCCTCCAGCCCAGCGTTTCTCATGATGTACTCTGCATATAAGTTAAATAAACACGGTGACAATATACAGCCTTGACGGACTCCTTTTCCTATTTGGAACCAGTCTGTTGTTCCATGTCCAGTTCTAACTGTTGCTTCCTGACATGCATACAAATTTCTCAAGAGGCAGATCAGGTGGTCTGGTATTCCCATCTCTTTCAGAATTTTCCAGTTTATTGTGATCCACACAGTCAAAGGCTTTGGCATAGTCAATAAAGCAGAAATAGATGTTTTTCTGGAACTCTCTTGCTTTTTCCATGATCCAGCGAATGTTGGCAATTTGATCTCTGGTTCCTCTGCCTTTTCTAATTGTTATACACTCTTAAATCATCAGGCTTAATTGGTGTATATTCCATCAGGCAGATAAATTATGATCTGAATACCCTCTTAGTATTCATTTTCAAACATCAAAGCTGTAGCATCTGACCCTGGTTTTCCTGTTGTTTAAGGAAATGGCAACTAGGACCAAGATGCAACTGCATAAAAACTTGGAAGAAGAACTGCAGCGAGAACACCTGGCTGCCGAGCAGCGCATGGTCCACAGGATCCAAAGGATCATGATGGAGTGCCACCGTGAGAAGGTCCAGGCTGTGCAGGAAGCGCGAGAGCAGGAGAGGCTCATGGCCCAGGAAGAGATCCAGTCTCAGAGAAGGTACTCCAGGGAGCACCCCTGCAAATCAGTGTATCCCCTGTCAGAATCACCTTGGAAAGAGGGTAGAGTGGATGCCTTAGATACTTCCTACTTTTTGTGTTTTTACATTTTTATTACAGAATATATCAAACATGGGGAACAGTATATAATATATTGTAGAGTGTGTGTGTGAGAAATGTAAAGAAAAATAACACAAATACTCAAGGGCCTACCAGCCTTTTGAGCGGATTGGAAAGTCTCGTGTTCTTCCTCAACCACCTTTGTTTCCTCTCCTCCTATCTTGCAAGGTAACTACTGCCCTAAAAATTGTGCTTTTCATGCCATATGTCCAATTTTAGGGGAGGCAAGGTATTAAGAAATGTGTTTCCACAAACACATAACGGTCTTCACATCCCCTAGCCCACATGGTACACTACTGTGGATGTGTTACTTTTGGTCTCTTTCTTTTTACACAAGTCATAATGCTATAAACAAAGTTGAGCTTCTAGAAATACAGAGAGAGCAAAATTTACTAAGTCCTGACTCCCTGCTTCCTGCCCACTGTCTCCCAGAGACAATCATTTAAAAGAATGTAGTTCAGTATCCTCCCTTGCTCTTTTGATATATTTGCTCCAAAATCACTGCAGATGGTGACTGCAGCCATGAAATTAAAAGACACTTACTCCTTCGAAGGAAAGTTGTGACCAACCTAGACAGCATATTAAAAAGCAGAGACATTAATTTTCCCAACAAAGATCCGTCTCGTCAAGGTTTTTCCAGTGGTCATGTATGGATGTGAAAGTTGGACTATAAAGAAAGCTGAGCACCAAAGAATTGGTGCTTTTGAACTATGGTGTTGGTGAAGACTCTTTAGAGTCCCTTGGACTGCAAGGAGATCCAGCTAGTCCATCCTAAAGGAGATCAGTCCTGAGTGTTCATTGAAAGGACTAATGTTGAAGCTGAAACTTCAATACTTTGGCCACCTGATGCGAAGAGCTGACTCATTGGAAAAGACCCTGATGCTGGGAGGGACTGGGGGCAGGAGGAGAAGGGGACGACAGAGGATGAGATGGTTGAATGGCATCACCAACTCAATGGAGATGAGTTTGAGTAAACTTCGGGAGTTGGTGATGGACAGGGAGGCCTGGCGTGCTGTGGTCCATAGGGCCGCAAGGAGTCCGACACGACTGAGTGACTGAACTGAACTGCCTTATATATGTGCATAATTTGAAGTAACTTTTACATAAATCAGATCACATATACACTTATTAATATATATGTGAAAAATACCAAAGTAACCATTTTATACATGTAGTGAACATTTGATGGGTTTGGCCAGTTTTAACAGGTCAGCATTCAAGAACCCTAGTACTTATCAGGATCCAGAGGTTCCAAACCTGTTTCTGCATGCTCAGTGACCTGCCCAAGCTCATGTAGCTGACACAGCTGGACCCAAACTGAAACCTCTCTGCTTGGCCTCCTGGTCTAGGACTTGTCTCTTGCTTCACTGCTTGAATTAACAAATCTATTTGTAAACAGTGGAAACAGTGTCAGACTTTATTTTTCTGGGCTCCAAAATCACTACAGATGGTGACTACAGCCATGAAATTAAAAGACGCTTACTCCTTGGAAGGAAAGTTAATGACCAACCTAGATAGCATATTCAAAAGCAGAGACATTACTTTGCCAACAAAGGTTCGTCTAGTCAAGGCTATGGTTTTTCCTGTGGTCATGTATGGATGTGAGAGTTGGACTGTGAAGAAAGCTGAGCACTGAAGAATTGATGCTTTTGAACTGTGGTGTTGGAGAAGACTCTTGAGAGTCCCTTGGACTGTAAGGACATCCAACCAATCCATTCTGAAGGAGATCAGCCCTGGGACTTCTTTGGAAGGAATGATGCTAAAGCTGAAACTCCGTACTTTGGCCACCTCATGCAAAGAGTTGACTCATTGGAAAAGACTCTGATGCTGGGAGGGATTGGGGGCAAGAGGAGAAGGGGATGACAGAGGATGAGATGGCTGGATGGCATCACTGACTCATTGGACATGAGCCTCAGTGAACTCTGGGAGTTGGTGATGGACAGGGAGGCCTGGCGTGCTGCGATTCATGGGGTCGCAGAGTCGGACACAACTGAGCGACTGATCTGATCTGATCTGATTTGTATATAATTAATGGGCAAAATTTCCTTGTTAGAACTGTTTAGAAGAGAGCCAAAAGTAAAATCCTATAGGAAGTATGGATAAATAGGAATGAAGGCTGCAGCCTTGGCTATTTCAGTGGTTCCCTACCTGCATAGTCTGTAAGTCATTGTGAGGTAGAGAAGGAAGAAAATAGAGGATTTGGGGAGAAAGTTAGAGAAGACAGTAACTCCTGAGTGAGTTTTCCAAAGCAGTGGAGGGTGGTTCTCCTCTCCCTCTGCCTCCTGCACTCCATCTCAGGAACTCTGCCCGTCCTAAAGGAACATCTGAGTCTCTCCTCATACTCCCCTGAGCCTCCTGCTCCCTCCTTCACTCCTTAACTTTTGCCCACCTTTGGCCCCTTCCTGCATGAAGTTCAAAGGTGGAAGACTTTCAATGGCCATCTTTCACTGAACCCGTTGACTAAGACTAGGAAACTGCTGTGCCTGTTATGTAAGTATATCCACCTAGAATGTCCATTTTGTTCTTTGATGTGTCCCTAGTGCCTATAAGAGAGCCTGGCACACAGTGGGCATTCTTCAAATAATTGTCAAAGGTTCAAATTTGTTCCAGTCAGCTGAACCCACTCTGCAGCACACCAGATCTCATCTAGAGACTTTGCTAGATTCCAGCATTCTTTAGAACATTTGCAGAAACTAATATGTGGAGTGAATGTGAAAGTCACTCAGTCGTGTCCTACTCGTTGCAACCCCATGGACTATTCAGTCCATAGAATTCTCCAGGCCAGAATACTGGAATGGGTAGACACTCCCTTCCCTTCTCCAGGGGATCTTCCCAACTCAGGGATCGAACCCATGTCTCCCACATTGCAGGTGGGTTCTTTACCAGCTGAGCCACTAAGGAAGCCCACTGTTTAGAATTCCACTGTGGATCTCTTGTTATTCTTGTTCAGTCACTCAGTCGTGTCCACCTCTTTGAGACCCCATGGACTGCAGCACACCTGGCTTCCCTGTCCTTCACTGTCTCCCAGAGTTTGCCCAAACTCATGTTTATTGAGTCAGTGATGCCATCCAACCATCTAATTCTGTCATCCCCTTTTCCTCCTGCCTTCGATCTTTCCCAGCATCAGGGTCTTTTCCAATGAGTTGGCTCTTCACATCAGGTGGCCAAAGTATTGGTGCTTCATCTTCAGCATCAGTCCATCCAATGAATATTCAAGGTTGATTTCCTTTAGATACATTATAATCAGAGGCATATGAATTTGTTCAGCAATGGTTCTCAAAGTATGATCCCAGATCCTTTAGTAGGACACTAAGGTCAAAGCTATTTTCTTAATAGTATTAAGACATGATTTGTCTTTTAACTCCATCTCAGGAGTATATAGTGGCATTTTCCAGGGTTTTATGAGGTGTGATACCTCAACAGATTGAAGCAAATTGAAAATCTAGCTTTTCTCCTATTTAGCCAGACAATAAAGGGTTTTACAGAAATGTAAAATGATGCCACTTTTCTCATCAAAAGATTTTTGATTTACAAAAAAATATTTTTCATACAAGGTAAGCTTTTTATTTTAACATTTAATGGATTTATCCAATATTTCACATGAATTTATAATGCTTGTGAAATGTCTGACTTTAATTTTTGAAAATGTTAGGGTCAGTAGATATAAACTATATATATAAACAAAGGCTCTTTGGGTTTCTTGGTCATTTTAAGAGTGAAAGTGATCTTGAGACCAAAAAGTTTGGCTGTCATAGAATATTGCTCAGATAGAATCAAAATTAAGGCTAAACTCACTTTGTGAGATAGTTTCCTGCTCTCTAACTAAAGGCGAGTAGCTATGTTGATATATAGAAATACTTTCTCTAGGGGTTTGGAGCTCTGACCTTATTTCTTCATCTTTGTAGAACTCTCCATTCATATTTTCTGACCTTGGTAGACTCCCTAAAGTTAGCATTAGTCAGTAGACTGGTGGCTTCACTCTAGCTCACAGCAAGGAAATCCATGTGTTCCTTCCCTGCTCTGAAAAGTACTTTTTGATTGTTAACATCTAATCAAAAGCTCATCTTGACCAGCCTGTCTCAGACTGGGACTCATGTAAACCATACAGTCATGTCTTCTCCATCTGTGGTGAAAGACAAAATCTTTTGGTTTTTAGTGGGTAATCCATCTAACCACTAACATTCAACTCTTACTCTTTTTGATAGAAAGGCCATGGAGGAACTTATGAGTTCTGGTGTCACAGTTGTGAAGGATCAGAAGAAGAGTGTGAACCAACTGATAAAGGAAAAGCAACATGAAATGAACCTCTACTATTGCATGACTCAGAGGCAGAAGCAAGAAGAGGTTCAGGAAGTGCTTCAAGAAGCAGAGAAAACACATCAGGCCAAACTTGGAAGTGTGATGGACAAACTGGTTAACACTCAGGGGGAGCTGCTGTCCATAGCTAAGCAACTGGGAATTATGACGAATTGGAAAGACTTCCTGGAGGAAGAGTTACAGGAAACCAGGGCAGCATTTCAAAAATACATCAACTATACATTTCCAAAGCTCTCACCAGGACACGCAGATTTTATTCTGCCAGAAAGAAAGAAAACACCTTCCAATCTTATTATTCCAGAGAACCAAACAACTCCTGATTAGAAGTCTTCATCTGAAATTTCACTACAAAAGACGCAATTCAAAAAACTAAATAAATTCATTCAAAAACCATGTATGGATCCCCAGTTATGTGCATGGTACTATTGAGCTGTAAGCGTTTTGATGGAAAACCAAAATATTCAAAAGCACATTTCAGGCTACAATGGGCTCCAAGTCTAATGGAGGAGAGATAACAGTGAGAGGGGTCAAAACGGACTAGGAGGTGGTACTTCCCCCACAATTTAGTGGTTAAGTAGTCACCTTCCAGCGCAGGAAGCGTGAGTTCAATCCCTGGTGGGTAAGCTAAGATCCCACATGCCTCACAGCTAAAAAACCAGAACATAAAGAAGGAAATAGTAACCCACTCCAGCGTTCTTGCCTGGGAAATCCCATGGACAGAGGAGCCTGGTGGGCTACAGCCCATGCGATCAAAAAGAGTCAGACATGACTTAGCAACTGAACGACAACAACTTGTCTTAAACCTGTCTCTCTCTTTATGTCTCCAAATGCCTGCTGCACTGTTCGTACCTTGTCTTCTTAAGCTAAAACCTGAACTTTTCCACTCCCCTTTCTCCCTTCCCTCTACCAATATTCTTTTCACAGTCACTTTAGCAGTATTTCCCAAATTCTGTCCCTTCTCTTAAATTTCAACGTCATTGCTTTGTCCTAGACTACATGAATGCTTTCCTTATCTAACCTAGTGGCCTCTCCAAAGCTCTCCTTACCGCCAGGTCATCTCCAGTCAACCCTGGAACATTAAGTCATATCAGTTATATACCTTGTTATTGGTCTGTTTTAGGACTTCCCTGGCAGTCCAGTGGTTAAGACTGCTTCCACTTCAGGGGGTGTGAGTTGGATCCCTGGTTGGGAAACTAAGATGCCACATGCCCTGGAGTCAAAAAACCAAACCATAAAGCAGAAGCAATATTGTAACAAATTCAATAAAGACTTTAAAAATGGTCCACATCAAAATCAAAAAGCAAACAAAACTGGCTAAGAGGAAAAAAGATTTCATGGAAGTCTAAACTTGTATATCTGGCTTTACTCATGTTTCCATCAGACATTTAACTCTTTTAGTATTTGTTGCAGTTAAAAACAAATAAAAGGACGTGTTCTTCAAGGATTTCCATTGTGGAGAGGTGTGCTGACCTCCAGTATGTCTAGTAACCTAGCCTAGAGATTATTATTTGGTGAACTGCAATAGCTTTGTAGGGAAAAAAGCAATGTTTCTCAAGTTCAATAGGAAAAAACTTAAATTCTGGGAACCCTATGTTAAATAATTCAGAAAGAATTCCCTCATATTTGCCATTTGTGAAAGATAAATGTCTTTGAGGTCAGATTCCTTGCCTCAGGAATTGAGGGGGGTGGTCCCCTTATTTTATACCCAAGCCCAGGAGTACTTCGAACTCATTTTCTTTGGGTCAAAATGCAGAAAATCATTATATGCCACAATGCGAACTAACATATCAACATCTACTGAATTAAAATAGAAGAAAACCCAAGCCATAAAGAACTCTCTTAAAAAAAAAAAATCTATCCATCTTAATGTAACATCCTTAAATTATTAATTACCAGCCTATACTGGTGGCTTTAAAATTAAATACCTGGAAAGCAGTTTTCAGTAAATTAAAAAGTGCTGTTGTCAAGCAAGCCTTAGGTGAACTTGTTTACATTGACTGGTCTGGGATTTCCTAATGGTAAAAGCACCAATTTGTTTACAATTGCATAATGGACTACACTCTCCTAGTGTTTAGCTTCCTGATTCTGCAGAACTATTGCAGCCTGTACCATGGATTGCCTAGGGGCTGGAAACCAGAACATGTACATAGTACTTTACACTGCTTTTTCCAGTACATTCTCACAATACATTCTTCTCCCAGCAATCAATGGGATAGACAAGACAAGGGTGGAGGTTATATCTCTTTTGACAAATGATAAAATGAAGACTACTATGTACTAATATATTTACATGTGTGAAGCACATTTTTAAAGTTGAAGTACAGTTGATATGCAATGTTGTGTTAGTTTCAGGTATACAGCAAAGTTCAATTATATATGATACATATATTATTTTTCAGATTATTTTCCATTATAGGTTATTATAGGGTATTGAATATAGTTCCCTGCACTCTATGGTAAATCCTTATTGTTTATTTTATATATAGTGTGTGTGTATGTTAGTCCCACACTCCTGATTTATCCTTCTTCCCACCTCTTTCCCCTTTGGTAACCGTACGTTTGTTTTCTGTGTGACTCTGTTTCTGTTTTGTATATAGCTTTGTTTGTATTATTTTCAGATCTTACATGTAAGTGGTATCATGTAATATTTATCTTTCTGTGTCTGGTTACTTCACTCAGTATGTTATTCTCTAGGTCCATCCACATTTCTGCAAATGGCAACTTTTATGGCTGAGTAATGTTCCAGTGTGTGATATAAACCAGTTATCTGTTGATGGGCAGCTGGATTGTTTCCATGTCTTAGCTATTGTAAATAATGCTGCAGTGAACATTGGGATGCGTGTGCATGTGTGTGTGTGCATGTGTCTTTTAAAATTAGAGCTTTCATCTTTTCTGGATATGTGCTCAGGAGTGAGATTGCTGGATCATATGGTAGTTCTATTTTTAGTTTTCTAAGGAACCTCTATACTGTTTCCATAATGGCTGCACCAATTTACATTCCCATCAACAGAGAAGCACATTACAAACATTAATATTTAATCTTCACAATGATTTCTGAAAGTAGTTGTAATTGTACCCAATTTATCAGGAGGGAAACTGAGGCTCGGGGAGATTCAATAACTTTCCCCAGGGCACATAGCTGGTGACAGGGTGGGAATTCAAAATATCACAAGGCACAGGCAGATGGCTGCTTGAAAGAGACCTGGACCTGGGTTTTTCAGACTTGAATAGATAAGAACAGCAGCTGACACTGGGGAGTGCTAGTGTGTGCCAGACAGGTGTATACAAGTGGAATCATTCGTGTTCACGTGGAACCATTAATTCAGGTATAGGCAGGTCAAGTCACTTTCTCAGTGCCATACAGTAAGGAAAGGTCATAGCCAGTTTCAAATCCAGAAAGGGAGTCTTTAGCTCATGCCTTTCATCATTATTTTGTTCAGAGATAAAGGCCTTGGTGCTTGATTGGTTGAATCTCTGGGTGTGTGTCTTTGTGGCATCCGTGATTAGGACTGGAAAGACGTGGTTTATCCTTGTCTGTCATGGATCGTTTTTGTCTCTTCTAGAAGGAAGAGGGAAATGGCAACCCACTCCACCACTCCAGTACTCTTGCCTGGAGAATCCCAGGGATGGGGGAGCCTGGTGGGCTGCCGTCCATGGGGTCGCACAGAGTCGGACATGACTGGGGCGACTTGGCAGCAGCAGAAGGGAGAGGAAGTTGTACCTAGGATTGTGTCTGAATTATTGTAGTTACCCAGAAGTTTTCAGCTAAGCACACTCTGTAGAGGAGCAGAAGAAAAGCATCTTCTAAAGGGGTTCACTTCATGGCCACAATTAAGGTGTCTCTATTGGCATCAGTGATACAGTGAGTAACATAAAAAGAAAGCAGGTGACTTGTTTTTTTGGTTTGGAAAAAGGAATCTAGTTTCTCAGGTTGCAACCAGATCAGAATAAATTACATGATCCCTGTTTTTAGTCTTCAGCATTTTCCTTGTTTGTACTTCACCTTCTGAGAAGGTAATGGCACTCCACTCCAGTACTCTTGCCTGGAAAATCCCATGGATGGAGGAGCCTGGTAGGCTGCAGTCCATGGGGTCACTAAGAGTCGGACACGACTGAGCGACTTCACTTTCACTTTCACTTTTCACTTTCATGCATTGGAGAAGGAAATGGCAACCCACTCCAGTGTTCTTGCCTGGAGAACCCCAGGGACGGGAGTCTGGTGGGCTGCTGTCTATGGGGTCACACAGAGTCAGACACGACTGAAGTGACTTAGCAGCATACTTCACCTTCAGCTCCCACCCCAATCCCAACTCTTAGCTTCCCTTAGTTTTGTGTTTGCTCGTGCTCAGTCATGTCGACTCCTTGCAACCCCATGGACTGTAGCCTGCCAGGCTCCTCTGTCCATGGGATTTTCCAGGCAAGAATACTGGAGTAGTCTGCCATTTCCTCCTCTAGGGGATCTTCCTGACCCAGGGATCGAACACGTTTCTCCTGCATTACAGGCAGATTCTTTACCACTGAGCCTCCAGGGAAGTTTCCTAAGGATTTTAATTTGGATGCTTTTGAGAAGGGTGGAGTTAGAGATCTTCTTACTGTCCTGATTCCAGCTTGACCTGCTCACCAGAGGACTCCTCCACCCCCTCCCCCAAAATGCTAATCAGCCCTCATGTTGTACGGATGATCTCAGGGGGCCCTGTAAGGACAGATTGACCTGATCCCTGACCCTCACTTGCCTTTTGCCCTGTAGCCTGGAGTCAGCACTAAGCATGGTGGGAGGGGACCTCTTCATTCCTTTTCCTCACTCAGCTCTGCCTGTCCCAAGGCCAAGTTAGAGAAACAGCATCTTTATTCTTATCCAAATCCTTCACTTTGATTTGATCACTTCACACCACAGTTCTTTCTAACTTGAATGTCTCCAAGATGATAGACCTCTGAGAATTAAAGTTCAAAGTGAATGGATAATCTCAGCAGAAAAAGTTGAGAGTAAACTGAAAATGAGATTGTCCCATCTACAATGCCTCAGCAGTCTCTTGTTTCTATGACACTGATAAGGATGGTCCTTGTGGATGAAAAAAAAAAAGAATGGGAAATATAGCAGTGACCACTGATGGAGCATCTGCTGCGTGTGTCAGCTGTTGCACTAAGTTCCTTCTAAACCTTGTCTTAACTGAAATCTCACAGCAATCCTGTAAGATGCCTCCTGTTACCTCTGATTTGAAAATTAAGAAACTGAGACTCAAAGAAGTAAAATCGATTGCTGAAAAATCACAGAATTGTTTGACTGCAAACCCATGTGTGTTCTGCAACTACAGCACATCAGCCTAATTTTGTGCCTGTGCAAACACTGAGGAGGTGTCAGGGGTGCCCTGCTTTCAAAATACATTGTAATTGCAGTGGGCAAGTCTAAATTACTGTGCGGAACACTTACTCTTTCAGTGGACATTGGCCAAGAGTCAAGAATTGATCAACCTTCACTGAATGTGCTTGCGGAGCCCTCCTAATGTGGAGCCCAGGGAGGAATTTATGTAGGGGCATAGCCTGGAGCGCCCCCTCCTCACACCAGCATCAAGAAGGGCAGGTTCCCCTCAGGGTTCTGGAGAGAGATCAACTGCTTGATGCTCAAAGGTGAGAATCTCAATGTCAAGTGAAAATTGAAAGTGAGAGATGTCTTTGAAATCTCAGTGGAACCCTTACTCAAGTTTTCTGGCAAAACCTGACTGAAACTAAATCAGGGTATTTTTGAAAAGCAAGATGCCCCGAGTGAACCAATTTTTAGTATAACTTATCTTGAGAACACTTAGTAACCCTCCTGATACCAATTACTCTGAGTACCGTGCCTGGAGAGGCCGCTCTAGACCTTTGATACTAAGCCCCACATAAGTTATTAAGGCTGTTAGGATCCTACTCGGAGAAGGCAATGGCACCCCACTCCAGTACTCTTGCCTGGAAAATCCAATGGACGGAGGAGCCTGGTGGGCTGCAGTCCATGGGGTCCCGAAGAGTCAGACATGACTGAAGTGACTTAGCAGCAGCAGGATCCTATTTCCCCGACCAAGGATGGAACCTGTTCTCCCCTTGCAGTGGAAGCTCAGAGTCTTAACCACCAGACCGTCAGGGAATTCCCTAGAGAGTTACTTTAAAAAGCACATAAAGAGTGCATTTTTCTTTGTTGTCTTAGATGCTCCCCGTACAGTAAGAGTCTATGTGGTGTCTATGTGGTTCCTATGGTTTTTTTTTTTTTTTTGCATTGGGATATATCCAGTTAACAATGTTGTGATAATTTTAGGTGAACAGCGAAGGAACTCAGCCATGTACATGCATCCATTCTCCCCCAAACTCCTCTCCCATCCAGACTGCCACGTAACATTGAGCAGAGTTCCCTGTGCTGTATAGTAGGTCCTTGTCAGTTATCTTTTTTTTTTAATAATTTTTTAAAATGTATTTTTGGTGTGCTGGATCTTTATTGCTGCTCAGGCTACTCTCTAATTGTAGTGTGCAGGCTTCTCATCGCAGTGGCTTCTCTTGTGGCCAGGCACAGGTTCTAAGGTGTGCAGGTTTCAGTAGCTGCAGCTCCCAGGCCAGGATCTAGAGCACAGGCTTAATAGTTGCAGTACATGGGCTTTGTTGCTCCATGGCACATGGGACCTTCCCGGATCAGGCATCAAACTCATGCCTCCTGCATTGGCAAGTGGATTCTTTACCACTGAGCCCCCAGGGAAGCCCTGGTTATCCATTTAAAATATAGCAGTGTGTACATGTCCATCCCCAACTCCTTATCTCCTCCCCTCACCTTCCCCCTGCCACACCTTTGCAACCATAAGCTCATGCTCAAAGTCTGTAAGTCTGTTTCTGTGTTGTTGTTTAATTCTCTCTCTTTTAAAACAAGTTTTATTTATTTACTTATTGGCTGCATCCTGTGGCACGTGGATCTTAGCTCCTAGATCAGAGATCGAATGCACACCCCCTGCATTGGAAGCAGTCGTCTTAACCAATGGGCCACCAGGGAAGTCCAGCTTCCATGGTTTCTAATACTTAGGAAGGTATGTTAATTCCTAGAGACCATCTGGAAACTTAATGTGAAGACCCTTAGAAATTACTGTAGTTTAATTTTCTAGGAGTCATTCCACCAAGACAAGAACCTAGTTTTTAGAGACAATAACCCTGTGGGCTGGGAAACAGGTGCCTAGCATCCCTAGGAGAGATGAAGAAGCTACCCAGACCCATAACAGTCACAAAGCACTGGGATTGACTGTATAGTAATCCCTGGACTTTTATGTGACCAAGAAGTCACTCTGATATTGTCTTTCTCTAACTTTGGTTTCCATTTGACCTATTAAAGCCTGCATAGTCTAGCTTTGGGGGCCTTATTTCCACTGAAGCCATAGTAGAATAGTAGACACTATTTGGCACAACTCCAGTTTGTTTACAGAACAGAGGATTTTGACATTGTGCTACCTCTAATAAGCTCTTCTTTCTGCTTGACTGCTTGGCTGAAATCACTCAGAAGAGAAAAGAAGAAACCATTGACATTTGCTGTCCAGTTATCAGAAGTCAGGCCATGCATGAATGCTTCACCTGTATTATTCAACTTCTGTCTCACAATAACCAGGTAAAGAAATTTAAGCACGTTGAGGTTGGGTATTCTGCATCAAGTCACCCCATTTGAAAAGTGCAAATGCATTCAGCTCATTGCCATCTGATTCCAAATAGCAGGATTGAAAACAAATGATTTTACTCTCAGTCAGTTCAGTTCAGTCACTCAGTCCTGTCCGACTCTTTGCGACCCCATGAATCACAGCACGCCAGGCATCCCTGTCCATCACCAACTCCCGGAATCCACCCAAACTCATGTGCATCGAGTTGGTGATGCAATCTAGCCATCTCATCCTCTGTCATCCCCTTCTCCTCCTGACAATCACTCCCAGCATCAGTGTCTTTTCCAATGAGTCAACTCTTCACATGAGGTGGCCAAAGTATTGGAGTTTCAGCCTCAGCATCAGTCCTTCCAATAAACACCCAGGACTGATCTCCTTTAGAATGGACTGGTTGGCTCTCCTTGCAGTCCAAGGGACTCTCAAGAGTCTTCTCCAACACCACAGTTCAAAAGCATCAATTCTTCGGCACTCAGCTTTCTTCACAGTCCAACTCTCACATCCATACATGACCACTGGGAAAACCATAGCCTTGACTAGATGGACCTTTGTTGGCAAAGTAATATCTCTGCTTTTTAATATGCTGTCTAGGTTGGTCATAACTTTCCTTCCAAGGAGTAAGTGTCTTTTAATTTCATAGCTGCAAGCACTATCTGCAGTGATTTTGGAGCCCCCACTGTTTCCCCTGTTTCCCCATCTATTTCCCATGAAGTGATGGGACCAGATGCCATGATCTTCATTTTCTGAATGTTGAGTTTTAAGCCAACTTTTCCACTCTCCACTTTCACCTTCATCAAGAAGCTTTTTAGTTCGTCTTCACTTTCTGCCATAAGGGTGGTATCATCTGCATATCTGAGGTTATTGATATTTCTCCCGGCAATCTTGATTCCAGCTTGTGCTTCTTCCAGCCTAGCGTTTCTCATGATGTACTCTGCACAGAAGTTAAATAAGCAGGGTGACAATATACAGCCTTGACGTACTCCTTTTCCTATTTGGAACCAGTCTGTTGTTCCATGTCCAGTTCTAACTGCTGCTTCCTGACCTGCATATAGGTTTCTCAAGAGGCAGGTCAGGTGGTCTGGTATTCCCATCTCTTTCAGAATTTTCCACAGTTTATTGTGATCCACACAGTCAAAGGCTTTGGCATAGTCAATAAAGCAGAAATAGATGCTTTTCTGGAACTCTCTTGCTTTTTTGATGAGCCAGCAGATGTTGGCAATTTGGTCTCTGGTTCCTCTGCCTTTTCTAAAACCAGCTTGAATATCTGGAAGTTCATGGTTCATGTATTGCTGAAGCCTGGCTTGGAGAATTTTGAGCATTACTTTACTAGTGTGTGAGATGAGTGCAATTGTGTGGTAGTTTGAGCATTCTTTGGCATTGCCTTTCTTTGGGATTGGAATGAAAACTGACCTTTTCCAGTCCTGTGGCCACTGCTGGGTTCTCCAAATTTGCTGACATATTGAGTGCGGCACTTTCACAGCATCATCTTCCAGGATTTGAAAGAGCTCAACTGGAATTCCATCACCTCCACTAGCTTTGTTCATAGTGATGCTTTCTAAGGCCCACCTGACTTCACATTCCAGGTAGTTAGTTCTAAATAGAAACACTTTAATATTGAATTGAACGAAGTTCAAATTTTTCTTTAATACATAGCAACTGCATGCTAGGTTTTAAAATTGGCAGGGATCCAAGTTCATTGGTCTGCCTTTCCCTATTTGTAACTATATGTGATACTTACTGTTTCTCATAGCACTCTTTCCATCTCACCTGCTTTGGGTGTCTATTTCCTACCGCTGAACCTTAAAATTCACTAGACTCTCTCTGCTGAGGACCCATAGCAAACTCCAGGGCCAGACAGTGTCCTTGACATATCACTCTATGCACAAGTATTTTTCATCTCACTGCACCCCACCCCCCACCTCAGTGTTCCCAAGAACGGTTATTTCTATTATTGGTCCATTTGAAGGATTATCATTTAATCACATAATAGAATATATCCACAGAGTTGTGCATTTTAACTAGAAATATACTTACCTCTAGAAGCTCTACAATCTGTTTTAAAGAATCTACATCTTTAGAAAGCACTTTTCATTTTCATGCATTGGAGAAGGAAATTGCAACCCACTCCAGTGTTCTTGCCTGGAGAATCCCAGGGACGGGGGAGCCTGGTGGGCTGCTGTCTATGGGGTCGCACAGAGTTGGACACAACTGAAGTGACTTAGCAGCAGCAGCAGAAAACATAGGGATGTATGGGATATTAGTGATTGACTTTGTTTATTCAACATGCAGTAGGGAGCAACCTACTGTATCAGGTACTGTGTTAGATGCTCAGGTTCTTAGTATAAGAAGTAAGGGTGGTCCTCAGTCTTAGAGAAATCAGTTAAGTAGGTACAAGGATAGTGAATACATGTGTTATAACATTGTTGAAGGCTGGAGAAGTAGCAATAATGTGCTCACAGCTCACTTCCTAACTCATGTCATGTTATACTGCCAAGGTGTTAATTTCTACCCTCAGTAGCCTTCTAGCCAAATTGGTAGTCTTGCTTTGTGCTAAGTCCTGTCCACAATAGTGACAAAATGGCTTGATTTTTAAATGTTCAGAGTCTTAGAAAAGCTCAATCTTCCAAGACTGAACCAGGAAGAAATAGAAATTATGAAAAACCCAATTACAAGCATTGAAATTGAAGCTGTGATAAAAAAATCTCCCAAAAAACCAAAGCCCAGGACCAGATGGCTTCACAGGAAAATTCTATCAAACATTTAGAGAAGAGCTAATGCCTATCCTTCTAAAACTCTTTCAAAAAATTGAACAGGAAGGAACACTTCTAAATTAATTCTACGAGGCCACCATCACCCTGATACTAAAATCAGACAAAGACAACACAAAAAAAGAAAACTATAGGCCAATATCACTGATGAACATAGATGCAAAAGTCCTCAACAAAATTATAGCAAGCAGAATTCAGCAGCACATCAGAAAGCACACACCATGATCAAGTTAGGTTTATTTTAGGGAGGCAAGGATTCTTCTGTATATGGAAATCAATCAATGTGATATACCATTTAAAAAAATTGAAAGATAAAAACCGTATGATCATCTCAATAGATGCAGAAAAAGCCTTTGACAAAATTCAGCACCTATTTATGATTAAAACTCTTCAAAAAATGGGCATAGAAGGAACCTACCTCAACATAGTAAAGGCCTATATGATAAGCCTATAACAAACATGATTCTCAATGGTGAAAAAGTGAAAGCATCCCCCTAAGATCAGGAACAAGACAAGTGTGTCCACTTTTGCCACTATTATTCAACATAGTTCAAGAAGTTCTAGCTTCAGCAATCAGAGAAGAAAAAGAAATAAAAGGAATCCAGATCAGAAAACAAGAAGTAAACTTTCACTATTTGCAGATGACATGATACTGTCCATAGAAAACCCTAAAGATAGTATCAGAAAATTACTAGAGCTAATCAGTGAATTTAGCAAAGTTGCAGGATACAAAATCAATACACGGAAATCACTTGCATTTCTATATACTAACAATGAAAAATCAGAAAGAGTAATTAAGGAATCAATCCCATTCACCATTGCAACAAAAAGAATTAAATATCTAGGAATAAACTTACCTAAGGAGATGAAAGAACTGTACACAGAAAATTATAAGACAATAATGAAATAAAGAAATCAAAGATGACATAAACGGAGGGATATTCCATGTTCCTGAGTAGGAAGAATCAATATTGTGAAAATGACTATACTACTGAATTCAATCTACAGATTCAATGTGATCCCTATCAAATTACCAATGGCATTTTCCACAGAACTAGAACAAAAAAATTTTACAATTTATATGGAAACACAAAAGACCCCGAATAGCCAAAGCAGCCTTGAGAAAGAAGGATGGAGCCAGAGGAATCAAGCTTCCTGACTTCAGATTGTACTACAAAGCTACAGTCATCAAGACAGTATGGTCCTGGCACAAAAGCAGAAATATAGACCAATGGAACAAGATAGAAAGCTGAGAAATAAACCCATGCACCTATGGGTAACTTATCTTTGACAAAGGAGGCAAGAATATACAATGGGGCAAAGATAGCCTCTTCAATAAATGGTGCTGGGAAAACTGGACAGTTACATGTAAAAAAATGAAATTAGAGCACTTCCTAATGCCATACACAAAGATAAACTCAGAATGGATTAAAGATCTAAATGTAAGACCAGAGACTATAAAACTCTCATAGGAAAACATAGGCAGAACACTCAATGACATAAATCAAAGCAAGATCCCCTATGACCCACCTCCTAGAGTAACAGAAATAAAAACAAAAGTAAACAAGTGGTACCTGATTAAACATAAAAGCTTTTGCATAGCAAAGGAAACTATAAGCAAAGTGAAAAGAAAACCCTCAGAATGGGAGAAAATAAATAGCAAATTTTTGAAATTTTGAAAGAACTGACAAAGGATTAATTTCCAAAATATACAAGCAGCTGATACAACTCAATACCAGAAAAACAAACAACCCAATCAAAAAGTGGGAAAAAGACCTAAACAGACATTTCTCCAAAGAAGACATACAGATGGCTGACAAACACATGAAAAGATGCTCAACATCACTCATTATTAGAGAAATGCCAATCAAAACTACAGTGAGGTATCATCTCACACCGGTCAGAATGGCCCTCATCCAAAAGTCTACAAACAAAAAATGCTGGAGAGGATGTGGAGAAAAGGGAACACTCTTGCACTGTTGGTGGGGATGTAAATTGATACAGCCACTATGAAAGACAGTATGGAGATTCCTTAAAAAACTAGGAACAAAACCACCATGCTGCTGCTGCTGCTAAGTCACTTCAGTCGCGTCTGATTCTGTGCGACCCCATAGACGGCAGCCCACCCCGTCCCTGGGATTCTCCAGGCAAGAACACTGGAGTGGGTTGCCATTTCCTTCTCCAGTGCATGAAAGTGAAAAGTGAAAGTGAAGTCGCTCAGTCATATCCAACTCTTCTCGACCCTATGGACTTCAGCCTACCAGGCTCTTCCATCCATGGGGTTTTCCAGGCAAGAGTACTGGAGTGGGGTGCCATCGCCTTCTCCGGCAATGAGAAGCTAGCTCATCCCAACTAGAGAAAAGTCCAAGCAGCAAGGAAGCCCCAGGACAGCCAAAAAATAAAACTGTATTTAAAAATTATGATAAAATTCAACTACAATTTATTTTATGATCTTGCAATTAGCATTAGGTTGACTGGACCCTTAACTACATCTAAGGTCTAAGCTATGGAGGAAAAACTATGACAAATCTAGACAGCGTATTAAAAAACAGACACATCACTTGGCTGACAAAGGTCCGTCTAGTCAAAGCTATGCTTTTTCCAGTAGTCATGTATGGATGTGACAGTTGGACCATAAAGAAAGCAGAGAGCTGAAGAAAGGATGCTTTCAAACTGTGGTGCTGGAGAAGATTCTTGAAAGTCCCTCGGATAGTCAATCCTAAAGGAAATCAACCCTGAATATTCACTGGAAGGATTGATGCTGAAGCTGAAGCTCCAATACTATGGCCACCTGATGCGAAGAGTCAACTCACTGAAAAAGACCCTGATGCTGGGAAAGACTGAGGGCAAGAGGAGAAGCAGGTGACAGAGGATAAGATGGTTAGATATTATCACTGACTCAACTGACACGAATCTGAGCAAACTCCGGGAGATAGTGAAGGATAGGGAAGCCTGGTGTGCTGCAGACCATGAGGTCACAAAGTGTTGGACAAGACTTAACGACCAAATAACAACAATAAAGAACTACTGAAGCAAAGTAAGTTACATATTGCTGATATCCCACTGATAGCTCTTTATTATTAATTGGCTGAATCTTTTCTAATCTTTTTATTTCTAACACTTTGTTTAAAGTTCTTTGTCTTATCACTTTCATCATGAGCATTTCATTCTGAATTATCTGACATCTTTTGGATATCTGATAAAACAATTATCAAAACACAACTCCAACTTACTCAAGACAACAGAAATCATTCCTTTTATGACGTGATTGTTAGTTCCTCATGATTCAACCATTTTCAGAAAGTTCTCCCGTTTTCCACCAGCTTTCCATCATTTGACAAAAGACCTCAAGCCCTTACCCAAGTGTGGTCAGGGCTGCAAGAAACAGAGCGGCACTAGCAATCCTAATATCCTCTTCACTCTGAGACTATGAAAACTTTAGGTAGCCACACTGAGCTTAGCGGTGAATAGAAACACTTAGTTTTTCTGCATATTCCACCCCATCTTAAATAAAAACATATTTAAATAAAAACACTTCATCTTAAAAACATAACTGGTTTTGTAGAGCCAATTACACAACTGATTGAATTTAACTGCTGCTCTGTTGATGTTTACTCTTCAATTTTAAATTTGTGATAGGTTTAAACCCTATTCATCTTACACCTAAGAAAAGTTGCTTTTTTTCTTCACTGCCATTTTTGAACAAGGAAGCTTTTAAGAACATTTATTCCTTTCAAAGAGATTCTATTACTATACCTTCTACAATCGTGGACATGATATATAAAGCAATCAACTAAGACCAGAATTCTTTTTTTTTTCTTTTTCTGTTAAACCTTCATTTTATTGTTTCTGCTAAAACTTCTGAAATGAAGTTAGAACTAAGGAAATTCGAAAGTGTCACATTTATAGGTGAGTAAATAAACTTCCATTACTACCACCTCTTGGCTCTGTAACAGCTCTGAAGTTTCTTATATCACTGACAATCTGTTTCCTTTCCTTGAATCACAACTTGTGTTTTTAAATAATATTCAAATGTTTTTTACTCTCCTTTGTTCTCAAGTTCCTAAATTCTCAAGCACAGATATATTTTATTTTCCTGACATAAAATAATGCACCTACTTCTATCAGAATTATTTCTTCAAAACAAGGTATGGAATTGCATTCTCATGATTCCAGGTACAAGTTCCAACATACAAATATCAACAAAATCCATTACCATTTGCATTGAAAGGACAACGTCAGACCCTAACAGTGTCTAAGGTTTTCTATAGAAACTAATCTTCCCTCTTCCATATTCCCATAGTCCTTCATTTATACCTCTATTACAAAACCAATATTCTACCTTGTAATCAAATAGATATACATATTCTACTAGAGAAGAGCTTACTTGAGGCAAAATGCTTCTCTGTTCTTCTCTGAATGTATCATCAGTCTAACAATGCTCATACTTTAAAAACATTTGTGGTATTGTATTAAATTCATTAGCGCCAAAAAGATTTGATTAGAAGAAGTATGAGATTCCCAGAAATTCATAATGTAAACAGTTTTACATCCATAACTATTTCTCAAATAGAGCAACATCAGGCTTTGCAATGGATTTAACCTTAGCTTCACAATAATTTGACATATGTTATCCATTCTAAGGTACAACTTTACATTTCATCATGTCTGAAATTTAGAAGATTCTTAAAACTACATGGAATGTTACATGTAATTTGTGTGTGTGTGTCCATTCACTCAGTTCTGTTTGACTCTTTGCAACCCCATGGACTGTAGCTTGCCAGGCTTCTCTGTCCATGGAATTTTCCAGGCAAGAATTCTGGAACAGTGAATCTTCCTGACTCAGAGATTGAAACTCCATTTCTCCTGCCAATGCAGGAGACAACTGTGCAACCTGGGAAGCCTACACATACTTTAGAAATATTTTAAAATTCTTAGGTATATATAAAATAATGGTGAGTCTTATGATGGAAGGTATTTCATAGTAGCAGTGCACTTTAACAGTGGATGCTTCATTTCACTAAGCTTCAATTTCCTACAATGTAAATGAGACTCAAAATACCTATATCTCAGCATATAAAAGATGTGGTCAAAGAAACTATACCTTTTTAAAGAAAAGGATCAAATGAAAGATTAAAATGAACTGTAAAAAAACTATCTGATAAGCATTAACTGTAATCATGCCTAATAAAGCTCTTGCCACCTACCAAGAGTCTAATTAAAGATAGCAACTTACTTAGTCATCATCATCATCAACAATAGCAAAATCACCATGATCTTGCTTAACAGGGAACTGAGAGGAAAAAAAGTTTCACACTGTAATATTGAAACACCATGTCTTCTGTCCTCTAATTCCTTCCAGAATGCTGAAAATAATTTCCATAATTTCTCAACAGATATATAAGCTGCCAGAGCACATTTCGAGATTACAAAAAAAACAGAACAAACAAAAACTGTAAAGGTCTTGAAAAGACTCATCTTCCGAGTAACAACCAGCTGAAGAAAAATCACCAAGTGACAGACAGTAGACAGAGGTAACAATAAAGACCACAAGATGGGGTTATCAACCTTTTGAGGCTGCTGCTGTTCCAGGAGTTGCTATCTGAGATGTTCAAGATTTTGCTGCTGCAGTTGTTCTGCTATCTGAGGAAATGACCCAGCAATTCCACTCCTAGGCATATACCCTGAGGAAACCAAAATTGAAAGAGACACATGTATCCCATTGTTCACTGCAGTGCTATTTACAATAGCTAGAATGTGGAAGCAACCTAGATGTCCATGGGCATATGAATGGATAAAGAAGTTGTGGTATATATACACAATGGAGTATTACTCAGCCATAAAAAGGAATGCATTTGAGTCAGTTCTAATGAGGTGAATGAACCTAGAACCTATTATACAGAGTGAAGTGAGTCAGAAAGAGAAAGAGAAATACCATATTCTAACACATATATACGGAATCTAGAAAAATGGTACTGAAGAATTTATTTACAGGGCAACAATGGAGAAACAGACATAGAGAATAGACTTATGGACATGGGGAGACGGGAGGAGAGGGTGAGATGTATGGAAAGAGTACCATATGTAAAATAGATAGCCAACAGGAATTTGCTGTATGGCTCAGGAAATTCAAACAGGGGCTCTGTATCAACCTAGAGGAGTGAGATGGGGAGGGAGATGGGAGGGAGTTTCAAAAGGGAGGGGATATACGTATACCTATGGCTGATTCATGTTGAGGTTTGACAGAAAACAGCAAAATTTTGTAAAGCAATTATCCTTCAATAAAAAATTAATTAAAGAAAACAGAATAGTGCTCCTTCATTCTTTCTTTTAAACTTTTTCTTTTATATTGGGCTTTAACTGATTATACACCAATACAAACCAGAGGTCAAATTGCCAATATCTGTTGGATCATAGAAAAAGCAAGAGAGTTCCAGAAAAACATCTACTTCTGCTTTATTGACTATGCCAAAGCCTTTGACTGTGTGGATCACAACAAACTGTGGAAAATTCTGAAAGAGATGGGAATATGGACCACCTGACCTGCCTTCTGAGAAATCTGTATGCAGGTCAAGAAACAACAGTTAGAACTGGACATGGAACAACAGACTGGTTCCAGATCAGGAAAGGAGTACGTCAAGGCTGTATATTGTCACCCTGCTTATTTAACTTATATGCAGAGTACATCATGCAAAACGCTGAACTGAATGAAGCACGAGCTGGAATCAAGATTGCTGGGAGAAATGTCAATAATCTCAGATACACAGATGACACCACATTTATGGCAAAAAAGCGAAGAAGATCTAAAGAGCCTCTTGATCAAAGTGAAAGAAGAGAGTGAAAAAGTTGGCTTAAAACTCAGCACTCAAAAAACGAAGATCATGGCATTTTGGTCCCATCACTTCATGGTAAATAGATGGGGAAACAATGAAAACCGTGACAGAATATATTTTGGGGGGCTCCAAAATCACTGCAGATGGTGACTGCAGCCATGAAATTAAAAGATGCTTGCTCCTTGGAAGAAAAGCTATGACCAACCTAGACAGCATATTAAAAAGGAGAGATATTACTTTGCCAAAGGTCCATCTAGTCAAAGCTATGGTTTTTCCAGTAGTCATGTATGGATGTGAGATGGACCATAAAGAAAGCTGAGCGCCAAAGAATTGATGCTTTTGAGCTGTGGTGTTGGAGAAGACTCTTGAGAGTCCCTTGGACTGCAAGGACATCCAACAAGTCCATCCTAAAGGAACTCAGTCCTCAATATTTATCAGAAGAACAGATGCTGAAGCTGAAATTCCAATACCTTGGCCACCTTATTTGAAGAACTGACTCATTTGAAAAGACCCTGATGCTGGGAAAGATTGAAGGCTGGAGGAGAAGGGGACAGCAGAGGATGAGATGGTTGAATGGCTTCATGACTCGATGGACATGAGTTTGAGTAAGTTCCAGGAGTTGGTGATGGACAGGGAAGCCTGGTGTGCTGTGCTGCAGACCATGGGGTTGCAAAGCGTCGGACACGACTGAGCGACTGAACTGAACTGATAACTTATTTAACAATGTTGTGATAGTTTCAGGTGAACAGTGAAGGGAATCAGCTATATATATACATGTATCCATTCTTCCCCAAACTCCCCTCCCATCTAGGCTGAGGAATGGCTTGATTTAAATTTTGTTTTCTGCAAAGTGGAGTCTACAATCTCAAAGTTAAATTTTCCTAGTTCTCATATGGTTTTGTTCATCTCGAGGTGGTCAGTTGGCCAAGAGAAGATGGTTGTTTCCTTCACTGGTTCAGGCTGACAGATTCTTACTTAACCAAATACCATTTCTAGTTCTTCAGAATACAAGGGAATTCCAGCATCACTGGGAGAGGCCTCAGGAAGGCACAAAAACACAATGCTGCAACTGCTGTCACCCATTCCAGAGAGTCCAGGGTCATGGTCTGGCTTCATACTCTCTGGTCTCACAGATACACTCGGTGGACTTTTACCAGTGAGCCTCCTCCAAGTAATGAGAGCATCACAGGAAAAAACCCCACTGTTCTATTGCTGAATGATTTAGACAAGTTGCCCAGGGAGAGTGCCACTTTAGAAGGGTATGGCCTTTCTCTTCCTCTTCTAGTCATCAACATAAGGAAACTCAGTGCCTAAAAAGACTCCTTGACAAACAAGTAGTAATTGGTAACTGTTATTATTTTTCATCCCTACAAAAATAAGATCACAAGTCATATATGGCTCGTCATCTCTCATGCACATCCTATAGCCACTGATTCTAATTTTTAAAATGTACCAATTTTATTAGTCTTATTTCTTCAGTCTTTTATGTATATAGATGGGTGTGAATTATCATTTATCTACTGCTTGAAAATTTTATAGTCTATTTAGTCAATGTAATATAACTTTATTTTCGCTTTAAAAATTTAATCTTATGAGATGCCTGTTGACATTTAAAATTGTTCTATTCAGTTCCTTTATCTCTGTACCCTGTGGAGTCTGTTTATTGACTACAGATGTTAAGCACTTTGTTAAGGAACAGACAGCTGCAAGATAAAATATGTACTTCACCTGAGTGGTGGCATAGAAACCAGCATGTGGCTGAATCTATAAGAACTCCAATGGAAAGTATGTTTACAAGTTTAAAGGGCATACTCACAATCTACAGATTGGATTGGAGTGACTGCGAGATTGTTTCAGGATTGTAAGATTTCCACGTAAAAGAAGTTAATAAAAGGCGTATTAGGGTAAGTCTCTTATAATTGTGATTTTGAACAAGCTACTTTAAGTTATACAATAGCATGAACTGACAAGAAAAAAATAAATAGAGGGGCATCAGGATTGTAGGGGCTCAGAGCCCAAAACAACTTTGCAAGGCAGTCATAAAGATGAAACTCTGCATGTCCCTGCAACCAGAAGTCCAGCAAGAATTAGCCCAGAGACAAAACAGAAAAAGCCTGTTTTTCGTTGATTTCAATACACTAAAGGCAATAGCTAAAACTGGACATGGAGAGTGTGAATGTAATAGAAACCCACCGAAACACCACAGGGTTGCTGTTGTTACTGTTGTTTTGAGCTCAGTCTTGGCATTGTTTGAGACATAATAGATAAGCTGATTCTAAATTTTAGGTGGAAAATAAGCAGCAAGTATTTTAAGGGCAATTCTGACAATAAATGCAATGATGGGCCACTCACCTTTTCACTCTGTGCCATTAGAATCTGAAACAGTAGTCCTGGGGCATGAACAGAGAACAAATGTCACAGAATAGGATCTGAGAATAAAGTGTAAAGGTATAGGAGAAACTTAGGGATGCTGTCCCAAATTATGGAATATTCCGTTCTGAATCTCCTTAATATTGCTTATTAATTCAGCATATGACAAAAATGGCATTTTGAAGTAGTGAAAAAAAAGATGCCTTATTTAATTAATTGTTTGGAGGTAACCAGATAGTCTTTGAGGGCAGAAATGATTGAATCCTATTTTTCAGTTCATCAGAGTATATTCCGGTTGGAAGAAGTGAAAAAGTGAAAGTATTAGTCGCTCAGTCATGTCTGACTCTTTGCGACTCCATGGACTGTAACCCATCAGGCTCCCCTGTCCATGGAATTATCCAGGCAAGAATACTGGAGTGGGTTGCCATTCCCTTCTCCAGGAGATCTTCCCCACCCAGAGAGCAAACCCATGTCTCTGGCGTTGCAGGTGGATTCTTTGCCTTCTGAACCACCAGGGAAGCCCACTCTAGGTGGATCAAAGGTTTAAAAGTAAAATCAAACCTGTAAAAATATTAGAAGAAGCCACTTGAGAATGTTTATTTCAGATTGAGGAGAGCCTTTTTAGGTTTGACATAAAGCCTAGAAGAAAAAAGTATTAATAAAAATGATAAATTTAACAATAAAAATTTAAAAATATGCTAGGTCAAAATCATAAGCAAGGACAAAAGACAAACCATAAATAAGAAAAAATATTTGCATTTCCTATTAAGGCAAAGGGATAATTTCTAGGAATTGAATAAGGAATGGATCAACAATCCAATATAAAAATAGATCAAAAATATAAGTGGAAAATGGAAAAAGTCAAACATCATTTAAATGTATGAAAAAATGTTATAATCAAGAGGAATGTAAATTAAAATTACATTAAAATTTATTTCCTACCTATTAGACTGGAAAAGATGAGAAATTATAAAACTGTGTTGGTGAAAGTGTGAGAAGAACACTCTCATGCATTGCTGGAAGGAACATAAATTACACAAGTTCTATGGGATTCAATTTGGCACTACCTGTTGAAATTAAAAGGCGTATACTGTTTGACCCAGCAATTCCACTTCTAGGAGTTTATCCTACAGATATTCTTATATATGTAAAACAATATACGGACCAGATTGTCATTACAGTAATATTTGTAAAAATCAAAAGACTAGAAACAATAGAACTGGTTATGTCAATTATGGTACATCTTTCCAATGATGCAATTCCAATGAAATAATAAGCTTCTATAAGAAAGGAGGGAAAAAACATTTGTGCTGATTAAAAAAACTTCCAAGACTTCTGAGAGTATTTGTTGAATGAATGTCATTAAGTGTAAAGTCAAGGTGTGAATGATATGCACAGTCTAATCTACGTATATGCTCATCTATTAGGCAAATACCGTTGAGCATCTGCTGTGTATCAGGCATCACACTCCACACTTGGGATGTGCTTGTAGCCACACAGGCAAAGATCTCACCCATAGTGGAGCTTACATTCTGTAAAGGGGACAGAGCTCTGGGAGCCATGGAGGCAGTGATCCTGTTAAGGGGCTGGTGGCCACCATCTGGGAGACAGCAGAGGAGGGGGCAAGCAGAGACCAGATTCCAGAAACATTTTCAAAGTAGTCAGCAGGCTTTTCTGAGAGACTGGATGTAGCCCATGAATGAGAGGAGTCAGGGATGGCTGAGCAGCTTGAAGGCTGGGGTCGTGATGGGCTAGGTGAACACAGGCCGGATGGACAGGATAGGAAAGCTGCAGGAGGAGTTTTTGTGGGGCGGAAGAGTAGGAATTCAGCTTGAACAAGTTGAATCTGAAACATCTATTAGACATCCAAACAACTGTTTAATCAATGTCCTCTCTAGATGGTATATAGAGCCAAGGGTACGTTACTGTGTATTTGCTAGTGCGGGTATGAAATACCTCTGCTGCTGCTGCTGCTAAGTCGCTTCAGTCGTGTCTGACTCTGTGCGACCCCATAGACGGCAGCCCACCAGGCTCCCCTGTCCCTGGGATTCTCCAGGCAAGAGCACTGGAGTGGGTTGCCATTTCCTTCTCCAATGCGTGAAAAGTGAAGAGTGAAAGTGAAGTCGCTCCATCGTGTCCGACTCCTAGCGACCCCATGGACTGCAGCCTACCAGGCTTCTCCGTCCATGGGATTTTCCAGGCAAGAGTACTGGAGTGGGTTGCCTTGCCTTCTCCAGTGAAATACCTCTAGAGAAATACAAAAAACTGGAGATTTTGATTGATTCTTTAGGAGAGAATTGAGTGACTAGGGATCAAGTGTTGAATGGAGCCTTAGGTTTCATTCTATAGTGAGTTTAGACCTTTAAATTTTGAACCATATGAATATATTATGGTAAAAATTAAAATAATGTTTAACAGTAATAAAAATTACAAGCTGTGTTATACAATTTCTGCATAATGATGCCTAAACACTTTTTTCCCTCATTGTTAAAACATTTTTTTAATGCTGAGAAAAGGATATTAGTTTTTCTGATTCCAAAGACATTTATTGAACATCTGTCATATATGATACTGAAATTTTTTTAAAATTAACAAGATATGGTCTTTTTTTAAACATAATAATGTGATAAATTTGAGTAAATCTACCTGTTGGAACTAATTAGTAGCAAAAGCTATACCTTATTAGTATTGGCAAACAGCTGATTTATAAAGCACAGCTGCTGGGGCTTTTTTTTTTTTAATACAATAAAGTAGGTATCACATGGTTATTTGGACCCTCAGAAAAGATTCAGATTTTATGATCCTAAATTAAATTAAATAGCTAAAGATACAGTTGATCAAAGCTTTTCTAGACAAATAATGTTTGATCTCTTTTAATTCTATCTCAGTACTGATTTGTGTGTTTTTTGTTTTGATATAGAAAAATATAAATCATATAAGAAACGTAAGAAACACCTATATGGTCTCCTGTCCAGAATTAATAACAGATGTCAACATTTGGTCATTGTTTTAATCAGCTCAAAGTGCTGTAACAAAGTGTCATAGTCTGGGTGGCTTAAACAACAAAGATTCACTTCTCATAGTTTTGGAGGCCAGGAAGTCCAAGAGCAAGGAACCGGCCAATCTGGTGTCTGATGACAGCCTACTTCCTGGCTTGTAGATGACTGTTCTCATTGTATCCTCACATGGTAGAAGGCAAAGAGAGGAAGCCAACTCTCAGGTCTCTTCTTATAAGTGCACTAACTGCATTCATGAGGGCTCCATCCTTTTAACCTAATTACCCGTTGAAATCCCCACCATCACATTAGGCTTAGGATTTCAGCATATGAATTTTGGGAGAACACATTAAGTCCATACTTTGCTTTATATGCCACATTTATGCTACAGTCATGTTTGCCTTTAATATTTAATAACACATATAAAATATTACAAATGAAACCTGGGTCTTCTTTGTTCTTCTTTCAGTCCTATTCCCTTTCTTCTTGAGATAACCACTCTCCTAAATGAGTGTGCGTCCTTTCAGTCCTCATTTTTATTACACATTTGCATTCATAAATAAGATTTAAACTTTAAAAGACCCTATTATTTGGTATACATTAATTTGTAACTTGCCTATTTTCACCTAACATTGTTTTTGAGAGCTATCCATGTTTGATACATGTCACTGTTTTATTATCCTCTAGATAATAAAAAATCCATCTCTCTAAGGTGTGGAATTACAGCAATTTTTATTTGTTTTTTGTTTTTTTTTTTATAAGGGAACCATACATGATTCGGAGAAGGCAATGGCACCCCACTCCAGTACTCTTGCCTGGAAAATCCCATGGATGGAGGAGCCTGGTAGGCTGCAGTCCATGGGGTCGCTAGGAGTCAGGCACGACTGAGCGACTTCACTTTCCCTTTTCACTTTCGTGCATTGGAGAAGGAAATGGCAACCCACTCCTGTGTTCTTGCCTGGAGAATCCCAGGGATGGGGGAGCCTGGTGGGCTGCTGTCTCTGGGGTTGCACAGAGTCAGACGCGAGTGAAGCGTCTTAGCAGCAGCAGCAGCATACATGAATTGGAATTGGATTATGGCTAAATCCCTGGAAAACGAAATGGCAACCCACTCCAGCATTCTTGCCTGGAGAATCCCATGGCAGGCTACAGTCCATGGGGTTGTAAAAAGTTGGACACTACTGAGTGACTCACCTTTATTGCTAAATGCCTTAAAACATTAAAACTGTATTCTCAAACTGTGTGTCAAGTTATTTCAGGACACTGTAGCAAACTCATGGGGGTGAAGCAGGATATTTTTAAATTTCAAGGAAAACACAGTGACGTTTGTCAGATACACACTACTATTGCATATCTAGGTCTACTAGGTACTGGTTCTCGGAGAAGGCAATGGCACCCCACTCCAGTGTTCTTGCCTAGAGAATCCCAGGGACGGGGGAGCCTGGTGGGCTGCCGTCTATGGGGTCGCACAGAGTCAGACACGACTGAAGAGACTTAGCAGCAGCAGCAGCAGGTACTGGTTCTGGCCTAGGTTCAGATAGTTAGGCACTCCTTTTGGCCTAGGGATGCAATGAAATATTATCAAGACACTAAAAGTCACCAGGAACTGAGAAAATTTGAAAATCTCTACATAAGAATAAGGAACCTATGAATTTGTGTATCTGGCCCCACAACTTGGTGTACAACTACAGTAATTTCAGGCAGAGTTCCTCCAAGAAACTAATTAGCCTAGCCTTGCAAACCTGTCTACTTCATTGATAAAACAGGGAACACCTGGAAGGAATAGTTTAGTGTTTTAAATCTCTGGCAAAATACCTAAGATAGTATCTAAATTGTTCCAGGGACTTTTCTGGCAGCCCAGTTGTTAAAACTGTGCTTCCAATGCAGGAGGCCTGGGTCTGATTCCTGGTCAGGGAACTAAGATCCCACATGCCATGTGGTGTGGTCCAAAAAAAAAAAAAAAAAAAAAAAAAACACATGCAGAAAATGCTTCAAATAAATTGTTTTCACCAAAAATGCCCCTCAGACTATGATAAACCTTAAATGTGCATGTAGTTATTTATTTGTACCAGAAGAATGCTCAACTACCGCACAATTGCACTCATCTCACATGCTAATAAAGTAATGCTCAAAATTCTCCAAGCCAGGCTTCAGCAATATGTGAACCGTGAACTTCCTGATGTTCAACCTGGTTTTACAAAAGGCAGAGGAACGAGAGATCAAATTGCCAACATCCGCTGGATCATGGAAAAAGCAAGAGAGTTCCAGAAAAACATCTATTTCTGCTTTATTGACTATGCCAAAGCCTTTGACTGTGTGGATCACAATAAACTGTGGAAAATTCTGAAAGAGATGGGAATACCAGACCACCTGACCTGCCTCTTGAGAAACCTATATGCAGGTCAGGAAGCAACAGTTAGAACTGGACATGGAACAACAGACTGGTTCCAAATAGGAAAAGGAGTACGTCAAGGCTGTATATCGTCACCCTGCTTATTTAACTTCTATGCAGAGTACATCATGAGAAACGCTGGACTGAAAGAAGCACAAGCTGGAATCAAGATTGCCAGGAGAAATATCAATCACCTCAGATATGCAGATGACAGCACCCTTATGGCAGAAAGTGAAGAGGAACTAAAAAGCCTCTTGATGAAAGTGAAGGTGGAGAGTGAAAAAAGTTGGCTTAAAGCTCAACATTCAGAAAACGAAGATCATGGCATCTGGTCCCATCACTTCATGGCAAATAGATGGGGAAACAGTGGAAACAGTGTCAGACTTTATTTTTCTGGGCTCCAAAATCACTGCAGATGGTGACTGCAGCCATGAAATTAAAAGACGCTTACTCCTTGGAAGGAAAGTTATGACCAACCTAGATAGCATATTCAAAAGCAGAGACATTACTTTGCCAACAAAGGTTCATCTAGTCAAGGCTATGGTTTTTCCTGTGGTCATGTATGGATGTGAGAGTTGGACTGTGAAGAAGGCTGAGCACTGAAGAATTGATTCTTTTGAACTGTGGTGTTGGAGAAGACTCTTGAGAGTCCCTTGGACTGCAAGGACATCCAACCAGTCCATTCTGAAGGAGATCAGCCCTGGGATTTCTTTGGAAGGAATGATGCTAAAGCTGAAACTTCAGTACTTTGGCCACCTCATGCGAAGAGTTGACTCATTGGAAAAGACTCTGATGCTGGGAGGGATTGGGGGCAGGAGGAGAAGGGGACGACAGAGTATGAGATGGCTGGATGGCATCACTGACTCAATGGACGTGAGTCTCAGTGAACTCCGGGAGTTGGTGATGGACAGGGAGGCCTGGCGTGCTGCGATTCATGGGGTCACAAAGAGTCCGACACAACTGAGCCACTGAACTGAACTAGGGCAAGCACTGAGAGAGGGTCAGGAGGGAAACATGTTGAAGAAAAGGAAGATTTGGGGCATGGTTTTAATGATTAACAAATCAGCCAGATTTTACTCATAAGCCCTATTTCTGAAGATTTAACTTCCTTCCAAGAAACCAGGAACTCGGCTTGGGGGATATAATGGAATACTTAAGACACATTTCATTCCAAAGGATGCCATCAGGGACCTTGGTTTAGGAATGCTTGCATTCCTGCTTAGTACCACTAGGGGCGCTGTCAGGGACACTCAGGTTTTCTGCAGAGGGAGAAGGTGACTGAGAAGACAGGAAAGATGACAAAGACTTTCTCCTCCATCACAGATACATCACACCCTCTGTAATCCCAGGGCCAAGTCCATCTCCTTTGCTTTGCTGGTTCCTATTTTACATAAAGTCAATATAGTATTGCTGCCCCATATACGTTTATTTCTATTTAGATAGAAGTGAATTGAAGTCGCTCAGATCAGATCAGATCAGATCAGTCGCTCAGTCGTGCCCGACTCTTTGCGACCTCATGAATCGCAGCACGCCAGGCCTTCCTGTCCATCACCAGCTCCCGGAGTTCACTGAGACTTACATCCATCGAGTCAGTGATGCCATCCAGTCATCTCATCCTCTGCCACTCAGTCGTGTCCAACTCTTAGCGACCCCATGGACTGTAGCCTACCAGGCTCCTCTGTCTATGGGATTTTCCAGGCAATAGTATTGGAGTGGGTCTCCCGCACTGTAGACAGACGCTTTACCGTCTGAGCCACCAGGGAAATTCTATCTATTTAGATAGAAAGAACCTTGTAAAAGAAAAAAAGGCGGGGGGCTGAGGCGGGTGGGGATGGAGGATGGCTTCCCTGGTGGCTCAGACGGTAAAGAATCTGCCTCCAATACAAGAGACCTGGGTTCAGTTCCTGGGTTGAGAAGATCATCTGGGGAAGGGAACAGCTACTCACTCCAGTATTCTTGTCTGGAGAATTCTATGGACAGAGGAGTTTGACGGGCTACAGTCTATTGGTCACAAAGAGTCCGACACAACTGAATGTCTAACAGGAGAAAAAAAAAGAGTTTCTACTTCTAAAATGTCATGGAAAAGGCTTGGTTTGGGAGGAAATTGCTGAACTTGAAAAGAGAAAAAACAGCAGATTTTAGACAGAATAACTTTTTATTTTAACAAAATTAATGCTGCTAAGAAATCTGAGACAAAAATATATTGCTTTTGCTTCATGAGTAAATGATATCCATCTCCCAAAGGACCATCTGTGGTCATTATGATGTCACCTTGGCAGAAACTTGAGGACGTTAGTGGATCAGATGTCTTGAGTCTTAATAAAGCACCAATAACATTTGAAAACAAATGATAATATAACCTATTCTTACTTTCTTTGTAGAAAGGGGCACTTCCAAAAAATACCATCAACCTTATTGTCTTTCAGTTATAAATGGATTCAAATGTAATTTTTTCCAGGATGTTAACGTCACATTTTAAGACCCATTACAGAGAAATAAATAATTCAGAATGTTTTCTGGATTACTGGAATTTAAAAGTAAAGCCAGCTTTGAGGTCATGTAATAGTTTTGCCAAACCTAAAGCCGTCCTAAAGGTCACAGTCAGATTCATAGTCATGTTTTTCCAGTCCTCTGTGATTATGGCGCTTGAATAAGTACCAATGACAGATGTTTTTATTTTTCCCAGAACTAAGATTTTAGGTAGAGAACTGCCTAGCAGTGGCATACCAAGCTCATGTCAAAAATACTAACGTAAAATCTGGTGTTATATAAGGATTTGACTCCTAAATGGAATGAAAATAAAAAATGAAAACATTTTTAATTAAAATTTTTTTCAGATCTTAAATAAGGAATCTAGGTTGGAGATGGTAGGTTATTCATTCTTTAAGCCTTCACAGAAAACCTACTGTACACAGTCATTGTGTAAGTTCGTAGGGACCATAGAGATAGGTCAGAGAGTAGTGTACAGGATGCATTCATAAACAATGATATAAACAACACAATTCCAAATCTGGGGACTGCCCCAGTGGAGGAGTTAATAAAGGGGTACAGGAGTTCAGGGCCTTCCCAGGTGGTGCTAGTGGTAAAGAACCTGCCTGCCAATGCAGGAGCCAGAAGAGATGTGGGTTCAGTCCCTGGGTGGGGAAGATCCCCTGGAGGAGGGCATAGCAACCCACTCCAGTATTCTTGCCTGGAGAACCCTATGTACAGAGGAGCCTGGTGAGCTACAGTCCATAAGGTTGCAAAGAGGTAGACAGGACAGAAGTGACAGCGTGCACATAGGAGCTCAGAGAAATATAATGGCTAGTTTTGATCTGGGCTGAAAGACCAGTTCAATCTCAGTTGGCAGATTTGGTGAAAGAAGGTAGGGTATTCCAAGCAGAGAGAAATTGAGGAGGAAAGGCACAGTCAAGAAAAGTCACCTGATGTGGTACATAAAGTGAAGGTTGTGAGAAATAAGGCTGGAGAGTGAGGTCAAGGTTAACCACAGACCGTCTCCCACACCATCCTGGAGAATTCGGAATTTATTTGCTAGGCAATGGCATTATTATGAACACCTTCAAAATGGATCAGAGAAAGATGTCCACAATAAAATGCAAAAATAAAGAGCTAAATTAACCAAATGATACTCCAAGTTCACAATGCAGGAAGCTCTTTTGTTGTCAAGAGACACTTTCTTATTTAGGAAAAAAAATAGAGCGAAAGCTATCAATGATCACTTTTGTAACTTGGAACACTATTTCCCAATAGGGTTTTGAGAGAACCTATTATTAACAAAACAACATATTTGCAAACAATAAAGTCCTATTTCTTTAATTTTTATTTCTTAAATAACAAGAACAATAATTTACATGATGGGAAGAATCATATAACATTAAGGACATGGAATAGTGTTTTATCCTATAAAAACTAATAATAAATAACATTCTTCAGACAAAGTGAGAAAGAAGGAGAGGCAGGATGGAGTGGGGGAAGAGAGATAGAAGAAAGAAACAGGGAAGACAAGAGGAGAAAGAAAGATGGAGGAAGAAAGGAAAGTGGATTGATGGAGGTAAAGAAAGTCCTTAGGAGAGAGATATGGGGTGAGTAGTTGAGAAGTGGTTAGGTACACAGATAGCAAGAAGCTTCAAAAAATCCCTGATCTTTTCACTTCCCTCTTCCTCTTCCGACAACTTCCTCTCTTCTTCCATCACTGGCACCCTTTCCAAAGTTCTGCTTGTGTTTGCTATGGGCTAAGTCACTTCAGTCATGTCTGACTCTGTGCGACCCCATGGATTGTAGCCCACCAGGTTTCTCTCTCCATGGGATTCTCCAGGCAAGAATACTGGAGTGGGTTGCCATTTCCTTCTCCAAAAGTTCTGCTTGCTCCTCTCCAAATCAAGGAATAGAGAAAACCTAACGCTTATATTTAGGTCATAGTTCACATGATGACAAGCCTCCTGATGGCCAATAAAAGGATAACGATTCTAGGAATTGCCTACTTTTACAAAAGACATCATAAATGTATGGTTTTACTGTGCCTTCCTGTCTCTCATCTCCTTTGAGCTTTCAGTTATGTAGAACAAGCATTCTCCTCCTTTTACAGATCAGAAAAGGTAAAATGGCTGTAGCATCTTCCTGAGTCAGTGATATCCATCTCCCCACAAGCCGTCTATAGCCGTTATGATGTCACCTTGGTAGAAACTTGAGCACATGAGTGGATTAGATGTCTGGAGAGTGAGTGGAAACTATCCAGAGTCTTGATAAAACACAACATTTTAAAGCCAATAATTATATAACCTGGTTTTTTTGAGTTTATGATAATGAAAATGGTACTGAAGCAGAAGATCTGAGTTTTAATAGTAATAAGGATATTACTAACTAATAAAGATAGCTCGGTTTATTAAGCATTGATGCACAGACACTGTGCTAAACCTCATATATATGCATTATTTCCTTCCACCTCCACCCCAGCTGTATGAGGTCAATGCTATTTTTTAATAAATGATGCAACTAAGGTTTAGAGAACTTAAATGATTTGGCCAAATGTTTTATTCAAGCTTTAGATCATTTTGTTTATAACCTCTTTGGGCCTCTCCTTTCTTTGTCTGTAAAATAAAGCCACTGAGGTAATTTGAAAAAGAATGAAGATATAGTTTATGCATCAAAGGAAAAGTGTCTGTCACACTATGTCAGGAGTTGCTAAACTTTTTCCGTGAAGCATCAAATACGGACCATTTCATCTTTGCAGGCCCTGTCATCTCTGTTGTAGCTATTCACCTCCGCCCCTGTGGAGCAAAAGTGGCCTTAGACTTAGGATGAGCGTGGCTGTGTCCCAATCAAACTTTATTAGGGACATTGACATTTGAATTTCACATGTCAGAAAATATTGTTCTTTGTTTTTTTTTCCCAACTGTTTAAGAAAATATAAAAATCCTCCTTAGCTTGAAAGCCATACGTAAACAGGCAGAGGGATGGATTTGCTGTCATCCTGTCATTTGCACACCTTCCTTTAAGTGAAGTAAGGCTGTCATTTGAAGACTTGACTTTATGTGAAGGTATCACAAATGTCTGTGTCCACAGAAGCTTTTCTTAGCAGACTGGTAACATTATTTCTAAATAATCAGGAAGGAAATTTTTTTCAAGTAAAAGAAACTGTTTAATCTATTCTCATCAGTAACTGCTGGCTCTGCCGTGTCTTCTACTTGTGGTGTGCCCTATATTAGAAGGAATTGCTGGACCACTTGAGTGTCTATCTTTATATTATCCTGACATAGATAAAGGCAGTGACAAAGAACGCTCAAACTACCGCACAATTGCATTCATCTCACACACTAGTAAAGTAATGCTCAAAATTCTCCAAGCCAGGCTTCAGCAATATGTGAACCGTGAACTTCCTGATGGTCAAGCTGGTTTTGGAAAAGGCAGAGGAACCAGAGATCAAATTGCCAACATCCGCTGGATCATGGAAAAAGCAAGAGAGTTCCAGAAAAACATCTATTTCTGCTTTATTGACTATGCCAAAGCCTTTGACTGTGTGGATCACAATAAACTGTGGAAAATTCTGAAAGAGATGGGAATACCAGACCACCTGACCTGCCTCTTGAGAAATCTGTATGCAGGTCAGGAAGCAACAGTTCAAACTGGACATGGAACAACAGACTGGTTCCAAATAGGAAAAGGAGTACGTCAAGGCTGTATATCGTCACCCTGCTTATTTAACTTCTATGCAGAGTACATCATGAGAAACGCTGGGCTGGAAGAAACACAAGCTGGAATCAAGATTGCCGGGAGAAATATCAATAACCTCAGATATGCAGATGACACCACCCTTATGGCAGAAAGTGAAGAGGAACCAAAAAGCCTCTTGATGAAAGTGAAAGTGGAGAGTGAAAAAAGTTGGCTTAAAGCTCAACATTCAGAAAATGAAGATCATGGCATCTGGTCCCATCATTTCATGGCAAATAGATGGGGAAACAGTGGAAACAGTGTCAGACTTTATTTTTCTGGGCTCCAAAATCACTGCAGATGGTGATTGCAGCCATGAAATTAAAAGACGCTTACTCCTTGGAAGGAAAGTTATGACCAACCTAGATAGCATATTCAAAAGCAGAGACACTACTTTGCCAACAAAGGTCTGTCTAGTCAAGGCTATGGTTTTTCCAGTGATCATGTATGGATGTGAGAGTTGGACTGTGAAGAAAGCTGAGCACCGAAGAATTGATTCTTTTGAACTGTGGTGTTGGAGAAGACTCTTGAGAGTCCCTTGGACTGCAAGGAGATCCAACCAGTCCATTCTGAAGGAGATCAGCCCTGGGATTTCTTTGGAAGGAATGATGCTAAAGCTGAAACTCCAGTACTTTGGCCACCTCATGCGAAGAGTTGACTCATTGGAAAAGACTCTGATGCTGGGAGGGATTGGGGCAGCAGGAGAAGGGGACGACAGAGTATGAGATGGCTGGATGGCATCACTGACTCAATGGACGTGAGTCTGAGTGAACTCCGGGAGTTGGTGATGGACAGGGAGGCCTGGCGTGCTGCGATTCATGGGGTCACAAAGAGTCGGACACGACTGAGCGACTGAACTGAACTGAACTAAACTGACCTAGATGGGGTGCATTGGAGAGGCAAAAAGCAAATTAATCCCAGATTCAAGCTCCAAAGAAGAAATTGCTAAGTAAAGCATTGTTGCTGGATTCAGAAATAGTTGGTTTTAAAAGATAGATTGCATCATGTTGGCATTCAGTAAAAGTGGCGAATAGCTTTTTGAGCATCAACAATTACAAGTCTGGTTCTTCTCAAAGCAGTAAGGCTCCTGGCAGCTTAGGAGGCAGTATTAGCCTGTGTGATCAGAGACTCACTGTCCTTGATCTTGTCTCCACATGCAGTCTTCTTGGTGGTCTCTCATTCATTAGCACCTTAAATTAGTGTATCTGAAAACAAAATGTGTATCCCTGCCCCCTAGACTGAGCTCACAGGCGCATGCGCAGATGTACCCTGGAGGGTCCGGCTGTGCGCCTGACTGGCTCTATCTGTTTCTCTGGCTTCTCCAATCTTTCAGTCGTCCTAGTGTGAGGATTCCTTTCATCTCTTGATTCTCTTGACCAAAGGAGTTGGTGTGTGACCACCTACTACATGTAAATATCTTATACAGACGTTGGACTTGTCCTGCTGAGGCTTAAGAATAGGTCTCCTTTCTGGAGGAGTGGCTGAAGGGGAGGCATCTCCCAAGAGGGCACTCATCTCCCGTGTCCATCCTCTGTAGGAAAGGCAGACCCTCGTCCAGGAAACAGGAATTCTGAATTCTGTCTCAACCCACGGGAGAGTCCCACGTTGCCCTGGACCCAGCGCTCTAATAGCCTGAGTTTGAAGAGGTGCCAGGTTAGTGTTTTTCAGTGGTAGACATGAGGACGGAGCCTCAGCAGGAAGGAACCTCAAGAGTTTCCACTTTGTTGAAGCTTAGAGAGCAGGCCACACCTTGTAACCAGGTTGTGGTATTTTTTGTTATGCTTTCTTTACTTTGTGTTACTACCCTTTGTGTTGGTGTTAATCACTCAGTCGTGTCCAACTCTTTGTGACCCCATGGACTGTAGCCCGCCAGGTTCCTCTGTCCATGGAATTCTCCAGGCAAGAATACTGGAGTGGGTTGCCATTTCTTTCTCCAGGGGATCTTCCCGACCCGAAGATCAAACCCGGGTCTCAGTTAATACCCTTGACTTTGGTAAATTCTGATTTAAATGTTCCAGCCTTGCTTCAGGATTGCCACTGGTTTTAAAAGCAAGCTTGTAAAAACTGAGGTGTTAAAAGGGAAGCAGTGCCCCCCTGAGGCCAGTTTAGTGCTGCCAGCAATAACCGGAGGAATCCCTAAAAACCTGTGCAAACCTACTGGGAGATTGAGATTAAGAGTTGGTGTTCAATGGGGAAGGCCATCTTCATCACTGTGTGTTCTCCACAATTTCTAAATCCATTGCAGATAAACATCCTTTTACAGTAACGGTGTAATGCTGATAGATAGCATACAGATTAGGCTTAGGCTGGAGGCTGTGTGACTTCAAGCAAGTTATTTTATCTCTCTGTGCTTCAGTTTCCTTATTGATACAATATGTGTAATACGACCTCTCTGAAATGATTTATTAATAGGATTAAATAGGTTACTATATAAAATTACTTAGCACAGCGCCAGGCTTACAGTATATCCTCAGTACCAGTCCTCTTTATTACTGTAGTCTCTCCCCAGATTTGTTCTATATCATGCTGATTAACAGGACCAAACCAACTTCTTCCATGGGTCTTCTTGGAAACTTAGCAAACTGTAGTAAAACTATCAACATCAGCTCCTGAGATTCCAGCAGCAGCCTAGGCACTGTAAGAACTCAAAAGAATTTTATTACACAGTTCTTGTCCTCTGGGGCCTTACAAACAAGTTGGAAAGGTAGATACAATGTGGCTCCATTGCTTAATAACCTTGATGATGTTGGACAAGATTTTTTAAAAATATCTCTAGAACTCAGTTTCCTCTTTTGAAAAATGTGGATTATAATAGTGACTATGTCATAGGGTTAATGTGAGAAGTAAATAACTTCATAAAGGTAAAATGCTTACAACAGTGCTGACATATGGTAAATGTTAGTTTCCTGGCATATACCACCATGAAGCAGTGCATGTATGATGAAGTACCAATAAGAGGGGTGTCTCGGGGATAGAGTAGGGGTTCATGCAGCTTCATGAAGCCTCATGGAAGAGATAAGACTCGAGCTGAGGTTGCAGGTTGGATAGCACTGGGATAGGCAAGACAGGTTCATAGTATTCCCCAAAACACTGAGAAGGAAATTGGCAGGGACATTTGTTATTTGTATTTGTTAAAATACAGACTGCTTCATTATTTCCTGCATGCCAGAAACTTGAGAATTTCAATGTGTTAATAAATGGCTATGGATGCTTAACAAATATTTTCTGACTTGCAAAAGAGACAGGGAAGGTACTGTGTGTTACTTATCCATAAAAGTTATGTTGGTTTCTTAAATTCTATAAAATATTTGGTCTGGATTACTGGAGTTAAACTTATGCCGTGTATGTAGTTCGGAAAATGGAAGAAATTGTAACTATAGGATCCTATTTCAACAGCAGGTGGCTCCCTCACATACAGGTAACAAAAGTGGCCCTGTGGTCTACACAGGAATCATTTAAGTCATCTGAGCAGTTGTATGTCATTGAGGCTGCATTTGGAAATAGTTTTTTGCATTGATTTTTTTTTTTGCATTGATTTTTGTCTGAAAGATGACATTCATACAGCAAGAAGGAATGTCTTCTTTCTTGGGAGCTATGCTTACCTCTGAGGATCACAATCTGATCACTGTTCTTCTGTGAGTGAAAATCATATACTTGGCAGTACGTGTTCCCTTATTTCTATCATTGAAGGACTTTAGTAGTACTTATACATGCTGGGAGCATCACAAGTTTGGAATTCCTAGCTTTCAACATTAGAGTACAATTTTTGTAACAGCACCGATGATGCACCAGTCACCTTTCATTTAATCGCTTCTTGATATTTCAGTTCCACAGATCTCATCTTCATTTCATTTGGCATGAGCAGGAACAGTTTTCTGCCAATTGGGCCTCCTGACACCCACCAGTGTAAGCATAGTTCCATCCTAGTCAGCTCAGCCCTTGTCTGGTATTGTTTCTCCACCTCAGCTTGAGCTTTGCTGTTGTCTGTTTTAGGATGCTGCTGGAGAAAGTCCACAAATAGAGCACATATAGGCCACTGTAGATTTAAAATAACAGAATTACAGAGCTGAGAGGTTACTTAGGGCTCCTGTGGTTCATACACCTCCTTTTATGGTTTTCTAAAATGAGAAAGTCAGGGAAGTTACTTCATCTATACACACACAAATATGTCCATATATAAATGTACATATACATATATATATGATCACTCTGCTGTACACTCCAAACTAGCATGACACTGTAAATTAACTATATACATCAATAAAAAAATTTTAAACACGAAAAGACTGTATCACAGTGGCAAAAGTGGGATTGGTTTCCTCATATATTCTTTTTCAGATTCTTTTCCACCATAGGTTATTACAAGTCCAAGAATAAAGGGGAAGAGGACAAAGGAAGCTGTGGGAGGGGAATCAGAGAGGGACTTACAGATCTTGGCAATGTCCTTCAGCCGCAATGATGGACATCTCTGTCAGAGTGTTCTGAAGGGCAGTGTTATAACCTGAATGTTTTGTCCTCCCCAAATTATTATGTTGAAGCCCACCATGAAGCAGTGCATATATGATGAAGTACCAATAAGAAGGATGTGGGGATAGAGCAGGGGTTCATGCAGCTTAATGAAGCGTCATAGAAGAGATAGGACTTGAACTGAGGTTGCAGGTTGGATAGTAACATGATGGTATTGGGAAGTTCTGCCTTTGGGAGGTGTTAGGTTTAGTTAAACTCATGAGGGTGGAGCTCCTGTGATGGAATTAATGTGCTTATAAGAGACACCAAAGGACTTGCTGCCCCCCTCCACCCTCAGTGTGTGGATACAAGGAATGTCTTTCATACTCATAAGAAATGGGTGGGAGAAATGTCTGTTTAGATCTTCTGTCCATTTTCTGATTGGGTTGTGTTGGCCTTTTTTTTTTTTTGGTCCCAAAAAACTATTTTTATACTAGGCACTTAATAAATATTAAAACACTAGCCAAATTTTCATGCTTTTAATGTTACAAGTGTGTATCTAATAATTGTTGAAACCAGAATTGCTTCCTTGTACAGTTAGTCTCACCTTGCTATACCTGTCAAAATACTTCAATTACCTGCTCAAACTGCCATACTGCTCATGGATTAATTTTAAATGAAATGCAACTCTAGCATAAGACTGTGATTTAAGAGAGGATATACAGTAATTTTATGACCTGACAACATATTTCTTATTCCAGATTTTTACCTGTCAGTGAAGGATTTAAATTGGAATGTTAGCCATTTATGAAGACTCTTGACCTTTTGAATATTTATTTGTAATATGTATTCACTCACAAAAAGTTGAATGTGTATTGTATGTCAGGCCTTGGTCTAGGAGCTAGGAACACAAAGTATGATCGGGCCCATTCCCCAGCCTAGCAAGCTCACGTCATAGTAAAGGGAATCAGACATGAACACCAGTAGGTGACAAGGAGGTTAGGAGGGCCAGGGTAGAAGTCTGCATAGAGTGCAATGGAGGCCCAAAGGGGGAATCAGTCAACCATGTGAGGGTGGGAGATTTGGTTGGTAATGACTCCACCGAATAGGGTGACATTTGAGCTTTGTCTTGAAAAGCACAGTTGGGTAGGGCAAGTAATATGGTTAAAGGAAGTTGCTTTAGCCAAAGCATAGAATGCTCAAGGGGTGAGTCATTTGGAAGTTTGAGTTCAGGTACAGCAGGCATGGGTTTCCCTTATGGCTCAGTGATAAAGAACGTGCCTGCCAAGGGAGGAGATGGGGGTTGAATCCCCGGGTTGGGAAGATCCCCTGGAGAGAAAATGACAACCTGCTCTAGTTTTCTTGCCTGGGAAATCCCATGGACAGAAAAGCCTGGCAGGTGACAGTCCATGGGGTCGCAAAAGAGGTGGACATGACTTAGTGACTACACAACAACAGCAGGCCTAAGAGCCCAGTAGGACTTTCCACAATGATGGAAAAATTCTATTATCTTCACTGTCAGATATGGTAGCCACTAACTGAACGTGGCTCATGCAACTGAAGAATTAAGTTTTAAATTTCATGTAATTTTGACTAATTTAAATAGATTCTTATGGTTGATGGCTACCATATTGGACAGTGCAGGTAGAGAGACAAGAGGTCAGATCAGAGAAGAACTTATATCTCATTCTAGTGGGACTGACTGTTTTCTTGTAGGTAGTGGGAAGTCTTCAAAGAGCTGCACATAGGAAATTATTTGATCAGCTTTGCATTTAGGAGGGGGTGCAGACAAGAAGCAGATGAAACATTTAAGAGCCCTCAGAACACAGTAACTAGGGAAGTAATTGGGGAAGGGAATGGACTTTAGACATGCTCAGAAGGAAGAAGAGCCTGGCTTGGTGACAAGTCTGCATGTGAAGGGTGATGGAGAGAGAGGAGAATTCTCTGAAGCAGGTTTGGGCTGCTTCAGTCATTCTTCAGTCATTGCATCTGCTATTAATTACTAACAATTCACCCCAATAATGTCGAGTGGGATGGGTTTTGAGAGAAGATTCATATTAGAGATAATGAGTTGGATCATGTTAGAGATAATGAGCTTGGAATACGTCAGAAATTCGGCTGAATTGTTACTGTCCTCCTTCTTGCAGTGGGCCAGGAGGGACTGGCAGTCCAGCACTCACCACTGGAGGAACAACTGTATTAAAATAAACTGATGGAATCTTTGACCATTATCTAGCCACAACAAAATAGCTCCTGAAAGTGGAATGCAGCTCTATTATAATTTCAGCAAACTGGTCAAAAAAATTCCTCCTCAAAAAAATGAGGACTCACGGACTACAGAGTAAGGTGAGTTCTTTGATAATTGAGAAAAAAATTATTTCGTTTTTAAAAATTGAAGTATAGTTGACTTATAGCTGTGTTAGTTTCAGGTATACAGGAAAGGGAGTTGTACAGATTGTTCTTTTTCACATTCTTTTCCATTGTAGGTTATCACAAGATATTGGATATAGTTGCCTGTGCTATACAGTAGGTCCCTGTTCTTTCCCAATTTAATATATAGTAGAGTGTATCTATTAGTCCCAAACTCCTAATTTATTCCTTTCCCCTTTGGTAACCACAAGTTTATTTTCTATGTCTGTGATCCTGAAAATTTTATTTTTTTAAAATAAGGGTTAAGACTTTACCAAATTAAAGTTTGTCCTTGGGCGCCAATAAACCATAGTGTCCTTCTCAGAGGAAGGGAAGCACAAAGATGAAATCAGTCTGGAGCCCAATCACCAGGCACCATCCCCACCTCCAGCACCTGCTCTTCCAAGAAACCTGTAAGCCTAGAGGTCCCACCCTTCTAAAGCCCAGGCACCACTGGAAACCGTAGACTCTAGTTTGAGGCATGGTCAAAAGGAGCAAACCTGAGAGCAACCTTTCTTCCTGGGGACACAGAAAGGGGTGCTTATAGGTGGGTAGGAGATCCTAAAGCATGAGAGTCAAAAGTGGAGTCAGAGGAAGGTCTTCTGAAGACCTGTCATTTAAATGCTTCCTCTTTTCCCTCCACAATTATAATTCCCTCCAAAATCACCCTAACTTTTCAGTAAAGATAGTAAAGAATCTAAAATTTCTCTCTCTTTTTTTTTACTCTCCCACTCCTAAACTCACCTCCCTAACCCAGACTGTCTTGCATGACTGTTATGTCCCAGGCTGTTCTTAGGTGCTGGGGATTCTGCAGAATATGTTCCCTGCCTTCAAGGAGCTTGTGGTCTAGTCGGGAGACAGACAAGAAAACAGACTCCCTAAGAGTACTGAGAACCCTGTCGGGTGTATGTACTGGGGGACAGGCATGGGGAGTGGCTGCTTAGTGACTGTGGACATTCCTCTTGGGGTAGGTGGAAATATTTTGGAATCGATGAAGGTGAAGGTTTAGTACCCTATCCCCAATTGACAGGTCAGAGAAAGTTTCATAGGAGACATGGCTTCTGACAACATGGAGGAATTAACCAGATGAAGAGGGAAGAAGGACATTCAGATAGAGGAAGTGACCTCTGCAGAGATCTGGAGACCAGTGAGTAATGCAGCATGGCCAGGGAGTAGAAAGAGTGTGGTCTGGAGCGGGGGAGGGGAAGTAGTTGTGAGAGCTGATGTTGGGTGGGTGAGCTGAGAGCAGGTCGTGGGCATCTTATATGCCACGCCAAGAAGTTTGCACTTTGCCACTGAGAAGCCTTCATAAGCTTTTACGCAGGGATTGATCAGATTTTCATTGTTTAAGTATCATTTTAATATAGCCAAGGATTTGGAGGGTCCCTGGCTGGAGAGGGGAGCCATTTAGTTGGCTGTTGTTGTAATCCAGGACCAAAAAATGAAGAAAAAGTAGTTGCTTTAATTAATTCAGAAGTGGGAATGGAGAGACTTGAATTGATTCAAGAGACAATAATGAAGATTGGGTTGTTAATTTAAGGATTGAGAAGATGAGTGTGGGAGTGGATGGGTGACAGACAGGGAGAAATTCACCTTTTAAAAAGCTACCTAGTAATATTATCTGCATATACAAAGTAGGTAAATAGATCTCAGAATTCATCATGGGGGACTCCCAAGGAATTTCTGATATGCTATTTCTCATTCTCCAGTGTTGAGAATCACTGTCACAGAGGCTATAATGTAAAGGGTTTTATGCTTTAGATCCTGTTTTATTCATCAGGACTATGTATATGAAATTTACCTCTTTTGAGGGGAAAATACTTTTAAGAAAGAACCACTAGCCTCCGCCCTTTTTTAGAGGTTTGGTTTTGATTGTAACAGAATTTGCTGATTTAATTTTTCTCATTTTGTGTTCTTGTAATTTCACTTCTCTTGTAACACTTGAAAGAACAGGACCCCATGCTTGGGGATCTGCAGTAAGTGTTTCAAGTCACCCCCTAGCCCCACCCCCACCTAGGTTGTGAAAATCTGACCCTAAGGTTTGTTGTTTCCCCAAGGGCTGAGGCATGTGATGGAGAAAAAGATGGGAAACCAATAAGTAATGCTTTTGCTCATCCTTCATCTTACCTTTAAAGGTAACTGACAACCATAAAGAAAGGCCAATTTTTAGGGGTAAGTCTAATGAACTTGGGCTTCCCAGGTGGTGCTAGTGATAAAGAACCTTCCTGCCATTGCAGGAGATGTAAGAGACATGGGTTTGATCCCTGGGTTGGGAAGATCACCTGGAGAAGGATACAGCAATCCACTCCAGTATTCTTGCCTGGAGAATCCCATGGACAGAGGAGTCTAACAGGCTACAGTCCATAGGGTCATACAGAGTCAGCCACAACTGAAGCAATTTAGCACACACGCACACTAATGAACTTAAGAAGCTTGCTCTTTTTGTGTCGGGAAACTCAAAATTTGCTTTTTTTCTGGCTCTTTATATCTGTGCCCATGTAACTAACTCTAAAGAGGAATCTCTCTAAGGAAGATGATTAAGAAATGATCTTGTGAATCTTGACTGAAAGGATGTGGGAAAGCAGACTAAAAATAGTTAATGCTTTTTCTAAGGGAAACTTCAGTAAGAATGACTTGCATTGTCTTCCTTGGGCAACGGTTTCTTTTTCATCATTATTCTGAAAATTCAGCTACCCACTCCATTAGCAAACATTTCTGTGGAGAAGGAAAGTTAAACTGGGAAAGTACATTGTCAGCTAATTCTAAGACTATGACTTCCTCCATTTCAAAACTGGTAAACCACGCATATTTCATAGACTAACATGATGGTTTGTGTTTTGAAAAAATAGCCAACTGTTGCACAGTGCATGGATAATAATAGAGAACGTGAGTGAGATAGGTGAAAAGCACAAGATCTGAACTTTTATTTTAACTTTGAGGATTTCTGGAAACCAGGATGCAGCTCTATTTTAATGACCTATATAGCCCAAAAGCATAACCCAAAGTGGAGAAGTTCTCCATTATTGTGCCTTTTCTTTACTTTTTATTATGAAATATAACATATACAGAAAAGGTTAATGTAACATGTGCACCATTGAATAGTTATAAAGTGAACATCCATATAAATACTGTTCAGATACATTCAGTTCAGTTCAGTTCAGTTCAGTCGCTCAGTGGTGTCCGACTCTTTGCGACCCCATGAATCGCAGCACGCCAGGCCTCCCTATCCATCACCAACTCCCGGAGTTCACTCCAACTCAAGGAGAGTTCACTTCTTCTCCTGCCCCCAATCCCTCCCAGCATCAGTCTTTTCCAATGAGTCAACTCTTCGCATGAGGTAGCCAAAGTACTGGAGTTTCATCACTCCTTCCAAAGACCACCCAGGACTGATCTCCTTTAGAATGGACTGGTTGGATCTCCTTGCAGTCCAAGGAACTCTCAAGAGTCTTCTCCAACACCACAGTTCAAAAGCATCAATTCTTCGGCGCTCAGCTTTCTTCACAGTCCAACTCTCACATCCATACATGACCACTGGAAAAACCATAGCCTTGACTAGACGGACCTTTGTTGGCAAAGTAATGTCTCTGCTTTTAAATATGCTGTCTAGGTTGGTCATAACTTTTCTTCCAAGGAGTAAGCGTCTTTTAATTTCATGGCTGCAGTCACCATCTGCAGTGATTTTGGAGCCCCCAAAAATAAAGTCTGACACTGTTTCCACTGTTTCCCGTCTATTTCCCATGAAGTGATGGGACCAGATGCCATGATCTTAGTTAGAGATCCTTAATCATGAGTCTACTGATACTTGCAGAGAATTTGCCCATATCTCCTTTTTTTTTTTAAAAACACTGTATAGGTTTCCACGCTGCTAATACGGTTGTTTAAGAAATCTAGTTTTTGACATCCTTTAGTTCACTGAGGTGTAGTGAACCTGTCTTCTTCTGTCTGAGCTTTGGGTCTCTCTGTATCTTGCTTGTCTTTTTTTTTTTTAAGTTATTCTCGCCCATCCCTTCCAGTAAAAGGCTCTCTTTTGGACCCAGCCACGCCTCCCCACCTTGGCTCTACCCACGCCCAGGCCCCGCCCCTTTCGGGCCCTAGCGTTTGGTCTCCATGGTTACTCCAAGAGTGCCGGACTGCCGTGATAGCTCCAGGGAAGAATTGGGTAGACCCGGCTCTAGCTCTTCACTACAGCCAAGGTCAGCCCACCCCGGGCTCCAAGCCCTTGATCCCGGAGTGTACCTCGCGAGGAGGCGAGCATGGGTCAGCGGACGGAGCCTGGGCAGGGGCAGCATGTCGTCTAACCTGGATCAGGGGAAACTGACAGTAAGGACTCTTCAGGCCCCGCCGCTGAGCGTAAAGAGCGGTCGCTTCTGGTCGGAGGCTCACAGGTCCCCAGGTCAGATCGCTAACAGGTGCTGCTCGGCACCGCTCGCACCCCCGCCGGCTAGAACTCGGGAGGTTTAGGCTGAGGCGGGGGTTGTGAGGAGGGCCAGGGGGCGGGGACTGAGGAGAACCCGCAGAGACCTGTACCAGGTGCCCGACGGCGCACGCGCACACGCGCGGCTTCTGTTCATTGAGCAGGCGTTTGTTAGTTACCAGCTGCTGTTTGATGCGCTTACTTTCTGCCAACGCTATGTTAACAACTAAGTATATAGACTGGGAAAGGAGTACGTCAAGGCTGTATATTGTCACCCTGCTTACCTAACGTATATGCGGAGTACATCTTGCGAAATGTTCGGCTGGATAAAGCACAAGCTGGAATCAGGATTGCTGGGAGAAATATCAATAACCACAGATACACAAATGACACCACCCTACTGGCAGAAAGTGAAGAGGAACTAAAGAGCCTCTTGATGAAAGTGAGAGAGGAGAGTGAGAAAGTTGGCTTAAAACTCAACATTCAGAAAACTAAGATCTTGGCATCTGGTCCCGTCAGATCAGATTAGATCACATCAGTCGCTCAGTCGTGTCGGACTCTTTGCGACCCCATGGATCGCATCATGCCAGGCCTCCCTGTCCATCACCAACTCCCGGAGTTCACTCAGACTCATGTCCATCGAGTCAGTAATGCCATCCAGCCATCTCATCCTCTGTCGTCCCCTTCTCCTGCTGCCCCCAATCCCTCCCAGCATCAGAGTCTTTTCCAATGAGTCAAATCTTCGCGTGAGGTGGCCAAAGTACTGGAGTTTCAGCTTTAGCATCATTCCTTCCAAAGAAATCCCAGGGCTGATCTCCTTTAGAATGGACTGGTTGGATCTCCTTGCAGTCCAAGAGACTCTCAAGAGTCTTCTCCAACACCACAGTTCAAAAGCATCAATTCTTCGGTGCTCAGCCTTCTTCACAGTCCAGCTCTCACATCCATACATGACCACAGGAAATACCATAGCCTTGACTAGACGAACCTTTGTTGGCAAAGTAATGTCTCTGCTTTTGAATATGCTATCTAGGTTGGTCATAACATGGCAAATAGATGGGGAAACAATGGAAACAGTGACAGACTTTATATTCTTGGGCTCCAAAATCACTGCAGATGGTGACTGAAGCCATGAAATTAAAAGATGTTTGCTCCTTGAAAGAAAAGCTATGACCAATCTAGACAGTATTGTATAGAGGATGAGATGCTTGGATGGCATCACCGACTCAGTGGACATGAGTTTGTGTAAAATCCGGGAGTTAGTGGTGGACAGGGAGGCCTGGCCTGCTGCAGTCCATGGGGTCACAAAGAATCGGACATGACTGAGCGACTGAACTGAACTGAACTGAACTGATATAGAACTCCATCCTCAGGACAGCTCCCGGGAGAGAGTAGTAGTAGGATTCATACTTTTCAGATGAGAAAATCACTTCAAAGAGAAGTTAAGGAAATGGCCAAGGTTTCAGCTAGAAAACAGGGCACAATGGAAACCAGGCTCTCTGGTTCTCCTGGACTAGATGCCAGGTGTTGTTAACCTTACCTGAACCCTGATATGCTGAAAGTGATCTTTACCTACCTGACATGCCTTTGTATTCTCTGCATGCTAATTTCCCCTGTGCTTAGATCAGAAAACCTGATCACTATTAACACCTACCACCTTTTCACCAGGAGTTCATTTTTTTCCCCATGATCCATAACTCGTTATATGTTTTGGTTTTTTTGCTTTTATGTTTTTAATCAAGAGTCTAAACCTTCACTTGGATGTGCAAGAAATAGAATTTTGATGATTCGAGCAAGAATTGTGTTCCAAGAGTCTCTGATAATTATGAAAGGTCATTTAGTGAATGTGATGAAATAAGCATGTCCTGTTTCAAGCTGATTTTGCCACCTACATAGTGGAATTTCTCACTAATTCTACTCCTATACCCATCCCCCATTTCTAATACTGTTTAACATTTTTTTAATTAAAAAATATCATGTTATAAGGGTACTTTTGATAACCACCATCATTTAAATAAAGAGGAAATGTTTCAATCATTAAGTCCCAATTGCTCTCACTGTTATCATCAGTCCTTCATTTTTATAAATATGAAACCAACTAAGGAAAAACAAGAGGGGCCTGTATACTAGTAAATATTATTAAGTTAATAAATAATATGACTCTTTACAAATATATTAGTGGTGAAATCTCAAAAGGAAAAAATATAAATACAATTAAAAAAATCTTTTTATTTAGAATGCCTCCCACTCAGGCTGAAAGTGTTATAAAGAATATCATTCGAGAAATAGGACAAGAATGTGCAGCCCATGGAGAGATTGTTCCTGAAACTCTGGTTGCTTTTATGGTAAGAATAAATATTTTTGTGAATTACTGCTTTGTTAAAAAAATTTTTTTCAGCAGTGCCTATCTTGCTCTTAGAATTCTGTGATGTTTTCTTAACTTATTCCGTTGAAAACCTATGGCGATTGGTAGACAAATTGTGTTTGGGTGTGCTCAGTCGTGTCTAACTCTTTGCAACTGCATGAATTGTAGCCTGTGAGGCTCCTCTGTCCATGGGATTTTTCCAGGCAAAAATACTGTTGTTGTTTTTTTTTAAATCTATAAAGCATGTTAGTTCTAGGTTTAAGAGACTGATTTAGAAAATCTCAAAGAATCTTAGAAACATCAATAATGTTTTTCCTGTGTTGTAAGTTTTTTCTTTTTAACATGTATTGTTCACTGTTGTAAAAATTACTCATTTCCTTGATATCTCTCTATTCTTGCTTTTGGTATAATAATACACAATAAAAATATGGTAAAAATATTCAAATTAGTTTCCCAAGGTAAAATTTTTCCCTTTCTCCAGTTTCTGATGAAGATGCTGATAAACTGGGTTGTAAGAAACTCAGCTGAATGATCGACCCCTGGGTAATCAAGAGGGAGTTATTTTATTTTATTTTTTTTAAGAGGGAGTTATTTTAAAAGTGGAAAAACATTAAACTAATGTTGTAGTAATGTGAAATAAATGTAATGGACTTTTTCCTACTCTCAGGTGAAAGCTGTTGTTCTGGACCCGAGTAACGGCTTTAACACGGATAGAACGCTCACAAAAAGTGATGTGCAGAAACTGGTAAAGGTGATTATCCAACAATTCTCAAATTTTGAATGATTTACTCACAATTCTAAATATTTGATTTGTGTTGATCAATAGTGCCTTCAGCTCCATGAAACAAAACCCCACCAAACAGTGGTGCAAACAAATTAGAGATTAAATTTTTTCTCATAGGATGACGTCTAGAGGTTCATAGGTTGTTTTTCCTGACTTCCTAGGTCACCATCATGCATGTGTTTTCACCCCAGGGTCACAAGAAAGCTCTTCCACCTTTAGGCAGGTATAAGGTGAGAGGACAAAGGTCAAAATGTGTGTGCAATTGGATCTGTCGCTTTGTTTTTGGAAAATAATGGGCTTTCCCAGAACTCCCCCATCTCTCCGCATTTGTGGCCTGCCTGCGTGCTCAGTCGCATCTGACTGTTTGCCAGCCCATGTGCTGTGGCCTACCAGGCTCCTCTGTCTGTGGAATTCTCCAGGCAAGAATACTGGAGTGGGCTGTCATTTCCTTCTCCAGGGGACCTTCCCAACCCAGGGACTGAACCATATCTCCTGTGTCTCCTGCATTGGCAGGTGGATTCTTTATCACTGTGCCTCCTGGGAAGCCCTTGCATTTATTGAATAGAATGATATTTCAAGTGAGCCTGGGATATTGATTGTTTTCCTCTTTCCTTTTTTAGCTGAAAGGAAATCTCTGCCTTAATCCAGATTGAGGCTTTGTTAGTAAGGAAGGAGGGGTATGGATGCTGGCAGTGTCTGCCGCAGTATTTTAGAGACATCTTATTCATCTAATGAGACATTGAGAAAATTAACTAATATACAGTTAAGTTATATACAAATTCGTATTCATATAATTATTGATTCAACATAATTTGTGTTTTCTAAAAGGAAAATTGAACCCAAGAGCAAAATGATTCATAGGATAGTTTGGGAATTTGAGATTGACATCTATACACTGCTGTATTTAAAACAGATGAAGAGCTAACCATAAATGATCTACTATAAAAGAAAAAAAAAAAAGGAAATCAAGTAGATGTGCCTGAAAAGCAGTTGTAAGAACTAAAGAAGGCAGGAACTTTAGATACTGTTAATTTTTCCATATGTTTTAAGTTTGACTCACTGGGTTTAGATACTTACATGTTTATTTTCTAAATATTTGTGAATGGATTTCCTAAAATTTCAACATTATTTTTCCTCCTGGGCTTAATGATTTTAATTCCCTCCTTCACACAAAAGACTTGAAACAAGCTTTCCCAGACTTGTATGTGGATATTTTCTGAGCTCAAACAAATGGCAGAGAAAATTTTCATCATCTCCATCTTCTCTCTCAGCCAGCAATTTCCATAGTGAAACATAGGTCTGTCCGCAGATGTTAGAGGATCAAGAAGAGCTTTGGAAGATTGAAACTACGGAATATGTTGTTAGGATAACGTGCAGAAGAAACTCCATGATTCTCTATGGCAGCTGAGAGCTGGGTCTTTCTGTGCTGAAACTAAGAATGTGCTATAAAGCCTGTTCTTAGCAATAGGGGAAATGACTAATGGTCAGTCAGAAATTTTGTTGGAAAGCCGTGGAGAAGAACCAAGGAGGGGCAGAAAGTGTTTTTCTCCTTTTCATGGCTTTAGAAGCAATTTTCACCCCCTCTAACTCAACTAAGTTGGCAAGAGTTTGATATATTTTTTGAATTTTATTTTTCTTATTGCAGTGTAGTTGATTTACAATATTGTGTTAATTTCCACTGCACAGCAAAGTGAATCAGTTATACACACATATATAAATTCTTTTTTATATTCTTTTCCATTATGGTTTATCCCAGGATATTGAATATAGTTCCCTATGCTCAGTGTACTTTTAATGTGACAGGGACATTAACTGTCAATTTATATCATAATTCAAGTGATAAAAAGTGTTTCCTTTTTTCTCAATTAAGAATCATGTGGATGTGCTAATTTTTGCACTTGTAAAGTCTGTGCTTGGACCGGCACCTCTCCACCTGGAACAGTCCAGGTGTCCCATCCTCACTCCTGCTTTCTCCTCTCCCTTCTCCCAGGAAAGTAGTGTTGGTGCCCTGGGAGGTGGGCTGAGTGAAGCTGTTGATGTGCCTACCAGGTACAGACATAAAGTCCAACATGAGAGAGGGAAGAGTGGGGTTGGGGGATGGCGAAGAGAGGAGAAAAGAAAAATTCAGGTTAACTGTCTATCATAACAAGGCAACACGGAGGAGGAGGATAAGCTATCTGTGTGTGTGTCGGTGCGGGGAGGGGGCAGAGGAAGGCAGACAGGAGAAAATGGACCAGAGGAAGAAATTTTGAAACAGGAGGCAGGGTCAGAGATTGTCTGTGACCAGAGGATGGTTGCCACAGCAGCTTCTTATAAAATGGACATGACCTCCAGCATCAGCTAAAAAAAAGGGAGCATGAAGGTTCAAATAAATGGTATTGAGGAACTCAAGGAGAGCTCCAGACATGAGCATAAGCTTCATGCAATGTCCACCCACATTCAGTCTTCAGAGACTGGCCTTGTCGAGGTCCTTGCCTCCAATTAGACTATTAGCCACCTGGGTATGGTAATATTGGCTAACTCAGGGGAAATAGCTTATTACTTAATAAATGTTATTGGTTAAATGATCTATAAAGCATGAAGTTCTGAGGAAAAAAATAATTAAAGGGGTTATTGGTAGATAAATATCAGAAGCTATTGCTTTGATGTTTCTCTTTGATTTTAAAAATAACATTGGAAAATACTTTTAATTGCTTCAGAAAATATAACTAGAAGCAATTATGGGATGTTCTCTTTTAGCTTTGTGTGAATCGGCTATTGGACAGCAAAAATCCTTCCCTGGACACCATTAAGATGCAAGTCTATTTTGATATGAATTATACAAGTCGAGGTAACGTATATCTACCTATATTGATACCCTTTAAAAGAAGATTCATTTTGTATTTCAGGTTATAGGGCTTCATTTGGTTGATGAAGAACAATTTAACTTTTTTGCCTGTCTTTTGAAATTTTTTCCAACTTTGAAGAATGTGATAATATTGGAGATGCTAAATGAGACCATTGGCCTTAATGAGTGTCAAAAGTTTCTGAGTCTATTGTGCTTTAACTGTTATACGACTAATACATAATATCATAAAGCAGCCAGCCCACTGAAGTTAAAAGTTTTAATTTGCTGATTTTTTTGGTTCCTGGTTTATATTATTATCTCACAATGCTTTCCTAAATTATGTAACTTACCGAAAAATGAAGTTAATGATGGGAAATATAAGCTCAGAACATATTTTGTATGTAAATCATTTATTACATACATCTGAGATAAACTGGAAACAAGATAAAAAGGGAAATAAAGATTGCCTCTGCTGACTGTAATGATATCATTATTAACCATTTGGTTATTTTCATTGTCTTTTTTCTCTTTATGTATTAAACTTTTAGTTATGCTATATGTGTAAAATCATGTATCTTGCTTTTTTGATTAATAATAATGGCATTTTAGGGCTTCCCTCGTGGCTCAGTTGGTAAAGAATCTGCCTGCAACACAGAAGACCTGGGTTTGATTCCTGGGTTGGGAAGATCCCCTGGAGAAGGAGCTGCCAACCCACTCCAGTATTCTTGCCTAGAGAATCCACATGGACAGAGGAGCCTGGCAGGCTACAGTACATGGGGTCACAAGTTGGACACAACTTAGTGACTAAACCATCACAATGACATTTTAAAATAATAGTAATGAATTGATGTAATTTAGATTTTTCTTAATTTCAAAGTTTGAGGTTTTGTGGTAAAGTTATAGCTATGAATTGTGTATGGTTGATATTTTAATTATTGCCCTTGTTAAAGGGTATCTAATTGACTTAGTTGCAAAAATTATAGTGCTGGTGAAGTGTGGCTTCTGCCACAATTAAGCTTAAACCTCATTGTATCACAGGAAGAAGGGTGAGGGATACAGTTCCTGATGCAATATTGTATTACAGTAATGCCATTCAAAGGAAATTTATCTAGAATTAAAATAGAAACACACATAGTTGAAGAGGAAAATTTATACTATCTTTATGTGTATTTATATTTGCTTACATATAGTATACTATATGTGCTTACCAATAGCATATAGATAGTACATATAATTTATACTGTATATGTTTATAATGTATATACATACATAATATGTGTATATAATGTTTATAATGTATATTATAAAATGTCTTGTATACTTCCTGCTTAACTAGGAGGTTTTAGCCCTATCTATTATGTTTGGATTGTCTGTTTAAATGGCTTACATGTTTTGACAAAGTATGCCATTTAAATCACAGTAGTACATCTTTGCCACCAGATTTTTGTCTTGAAGTTACTTGCTGGCCACTATTTATTTTTTTGTTTTGATGACTATATCCTAAGCAAATACTTGTTTTCATGCAGTAGAATTTCCATACCATGCCATTTCCCCCTCTGGTCCTATTTTCTTATTGGAGAAGAATTCAAAGTATCAATATATGGAACATTGTCTATTGCCATTTTTAGAGGAATTTCTTGAAGAACATCACCGGGTCATAGAGTCTAGATTAAGTTCTGTTAGCAGAGAGATTACAGACAGTCGAGCATGTGTCCGAGAGGAGCTGGAAAGCCTCTACCGCAAGATCGTCAGCTACGTGTTACTGCGTTCTGGGCTGGGGTCCCCAACAGACATCAAGATTGTCAGAGAGGCAACAGGTAAAAAATGTACATCATTTCCATTCCATGTGTGAACATACGTGAACATCATATCTTATAAAATATGGTGAATTACAAGTGCTGAACGTTGAAGTTTTCTCCTTTTGTCTGAAAAAAAAATTAGCGCAAATAAGAGGTTAAAATTTACCCACATTCCTCTTACACAGTGTAGCGTCACTAAAACTCAAGTAGCACCTCTGGGAAGTGAATATGTTCATCTTCTTAGAGCTGTAGGTACCTAGGGACGTATTACTCCTCACTAGAGAAGCATTGGCAGTATGATTAAGAGTACCAGGCTGGCTGAGGAGTGGGAAATGTTGGGAGAGTAAATTTCATACTGGTGAAAGGAGTTGAGTTTGTCTTCTAGGATGGATGAAGGTAAACAACACTGTTTTATCCTTAGGAAATACTTGCCCAGTTTCGTATATAAGATAAGGAATAGGCAATATTTCTAATCTTCCCACGGCTTTCTTCCATAATGCTTTTAAAGCATCATTTTTTTTTCTACTCAGAATCCTACTTATAAAGTTTGTTTTAATGCCCATTGCCAAAAAATTACTGATGGATACATAATTGTAGAAAAAGATGTGAGGCAATGGCATTATTTTTAGCAGCTCAGCTTTGATGTATGCTAAATTTTGCCAAGTATTCTGGAATCAGGTATCAGACAGTTAAAGAATCATCTAAGTAACTCTATAAAGACAAGCCCCTTAGCTTTCTGCTGAAAGAGACTTGCTATTTAAGTTCTGATATCTTTATTCTACCATTTTGTTGTCCTTTTCGTGGTTTGTTTAGCTGCCCTACAGAGTGTATTTCCTCAAACTGAACTTGGGACATTTCTAACTCTTTCCAAGAAAGACAAAGAACGCCAGCTGAAAGAACTCACCATGATTGTGACTGGAATTCGTTTATTTAACAGAGACTGTGGAAAGGGAGGAGAAGGCATTGATGACTGTAGGTATATCATTAGGTTAATTCTATAGGTTACACAGGTTTAAATTTTAATGGAAACAGAGGAAAATAATACACAGTACATCACTGGTATTCTTAGGTTTAACATTTGCAGTTTTGATTATACCTTAGATACTGCTACTGTTTGTAATGTACAGTAATCTTTCATGTTATTGGGTCAAGACCATACATTTTTATGTACCATGAAGCCAGGAGCTTTGATCCCTGCATTGGGAAGGTCCCCTGGAGTAGGAAATGGCAACCCACTCCGGTATTCTTACTGGAAATTCCATGGACAGAGGAGCTTGGTGGGCTACAGTCCATTAGGTCAAAAGAGTCAGACACAACTGAGCATGCACTGCACATGAAGCTAGTATGGGGTGTGAATCAGTAAAAGGATCGAGAGGACCTCCAGAGTCCAGCCTCCCCAATTCAATGGACCTCTATGTTCTTTGCATGCATATATGCTCAATTGTGTCTGACCTTTTGCAATCCCATGGACTGTAGCCCACCAGGCTCTTCTGTCCATGGGATTTTCCAGGAAAGAAAACTGGAGTGGTTGCTATTTCCTACTCTAGGGGATCTTCCCAACCCAGAGATCAAACTCGCATCTCTTGCATCTCCTGCATTGGCAGGTGGATTTTTTACTGTTGGTACCACCTGGGAAGCCCTCCAAGCCAAATAATCAAAATGGAATAAAATTCAGTGATTCAAAAAATGAAAATCACCCTGAAAAGAAAACTGTTGCTGATGTGGTTAATGGAATGAAATAGAATAAGAGGAGAATATTTGCAAGTCTATAAATCCAGAGCCTCTACTATGCTGTTACATACTTAATGCATTCATTATCTGTAAGTTTGAAAGCATTTGTTGAAATATTTGCTCAAAGACCAACCAGTAGGAGTAAATTCCTTGTGTGTGTGGCATACATGTAGGCCCACTGAGAAGGTGTTAGTGTCTATTACCAGATCACTGATCTAGTACAATAGGGTAATTGTTTTTGCAATTTAAAAAGTGTTCTAAAAAGTCCAATTCCCATTCTTCATACATTTCCCTACTTTGCTAGATGATTCTGTTGTTTTCCTGTATCCCAGTGAGTTTCTTAAGTGGTACTCTTTTATTTCCTTTTTTACAAGCATAAAGAAGATTCACAGAAGAGATAATAGTGGCTTTTCTAGAAGCATGTAATTAATTGCACGTAACACCAAAGCCTGTCTGTTCTTTAGACTCTTCTATATTTTATTGACAAGGTGATCTGATTTAACTTTTAGTTCTTATTCTGGCAGTGTGGTGTTTTGTTTTATTTGTTTTTTGATAAGTTTTTCTTTTTTGTTCTTTCCTTCCTGATATAGAAGTGATGAAACACCTGCCTCTTTATTATTAATTTGGTTAAGAAGAAAAACGGACTCAACCTACTGTTTAAATATGACTACTTTCTAGGCTTTGTTTTTCTGAACTCTTTTAGCTTGCCTCATGTTTGCTTTATTATACCTTTCAAACCAGTGCCAGCTATTCTACAGGAAGCAATCCCAGCCACCACTCAGCACGTTGATTCCCAGCTTGAGGTGGTTCAGGAACAGGCATACCGCTACACAGCCATCCTGGAGAAGGTAGCAAAGAATCCCCTCATGAGTCAAGAACTTCAGCCCTATATGTTAAGAGAAGCCCTATATAATGTGCGGCAATGCGAGATCTTCCTTCAGGTCATTTTGGTGAGTTATTGTCTTAAGAGCTGGCCATTTCCACAGAATGCAGACTCATATATATATATGTATATATGTGTATATATAGACATATATACACTTGCTTTGAATTAAATGTTGAGCTTAATTTTTAAAAAAGCCACTGATTAAATAGGTTTTTTTTTTTAGCGCTTTCTATGATCCAGATTCCAACTTTTCCACTTACTGTGATCCAGGTTCCAACTTTTTAAACATTCTTTTCCTTAATGGTTTATCATAGGATATTGAGTATATTTCCCCATGCTATATAGTAGGGCCTTGTTTGCTGTTTATCACAACCTCCTTCTACATTGTGGGGTGACCAGGTCATTGATAAAGAAAGCAACCTTAATAAGTGTTCAGCATATATTGCGTCTGTAGGATCAAGGACTGAAATCGAAATGGGAGAGTTGGATGCTGATTTTAATGAAGGCGTGTTGAGAGGATTTTTGATAGTTGATTCTCTTTGGTCCTTGGTAATATGATTGTTGCATGGTATGGTAATGCAGGTATATGTCTGTGTATAAGACATGTTGCATTGTTTGCTTTCATTCAGAACAAGTGTTTAACATATAGTTTGGCAGGTTTTTGGCACTCAAAGAACTTTTATGTAATTACTTGTTCTAATTGTAAAATTTGGTGGAGGAGATTTTTTTCCTGCTTCTCTAGATCTAATAAACAAACCAAACACTCTCCCTGCAAAGAGTTGGAAAATATGGTATGGTAAAGTGGTGATTTTCAACTTTTTTTTAAAAAGCATCAGAGCCCTTTCTGATAGAAACTTACCCAGAAGAAGTTTACTTACTCCTTAAAATATAAAGCAAGTATCTAGACCAAAGGATCAGAGGCCCTTTTCCTCAAGGAGCATTCCCAAGCCATCCTAAGATTCCAGGAAACGCAGTTTCTTAACTGTGTCATGGCAGCAAACTAAGTTTCTACCAGTTACTGTTTTGTTTTCTGGTTTTTTCCCCCTAGCTATATTGAGGTGTAATTGACAAAGTTGTAGGATATTTGAATTGTACAACTTTTTGATTTGGTACACCTCTCTATTCCCTCGATGAATTGATTAATACATCCACCCCCCAGTCGCTGTTTACCTTCACACAGCCTCTTATTTTCCAGTACCCGTAAGACCACAGGATTGGTGGAACTGTCTTTTGTGCAAGTGAATACTAATGTCTTGAGGGATACAACAGGCTGTGTTCTGCCCCCCTTTTTGTTTTCACGTGTATGTTGATTACTCAGTAGTACTTTGTTCGTTTGTTTTGATAAGGCTGTGTCAGGTCTTTGTTGCGGCACTCACGATCCTCACTGTGTCATGTGAGATCTTTCACTGTGATGCATGGACTCTCTACTTGTGGCTCAAAGGCACAGTAGCTGCAGTGTGAAGGCTCCAGAGCACGCGGGCTTCAGTAGTTGTGGCACACGGGGTCTCTCGTTGTGGCGTACCAGTTAAGTTGCTCCACAGCGCATGGCATCCTAGTTCCTGACCAGGGATTGAACCCATGTCCCCCACCTTGCAAGATGGATTCCCAACCACTGACCACCAGGGAAATCCCTTGATACTATTTTTAGATGCCCTAGGTCTGTCTTCTCTCCTTACCTCCACTACAGAGGAGAGAAGGATAACATCCAAAGACATGAATTCATAGCAACAAACTAGGAGGGGTCCTCACAGCTTGTCTACTATCTGTTTGCCTTCAGAAGGGAGGGCTCTAAATCAGCTCCCTGAAACCAAACCATTCTTTAGGGTAGAGGTTCCCCTGATGTGGACTTGCAGCTAGCAGCCTTTGTAATTAGTCAGATACTAAGAGGATTTCACTGTCAGTTTGAGTGCGTAGGGGTCCACAGGAGCAGAATCTCATATTTACTTTTGTCCTTTATGCTCAAAAGGGATATTATAAGAAAGAACTTCGGGGAACTGTCACATATACTCTAAGGATGTTGTGGAGGATGTGTTCCTTCTATAGTATCTTCTCACAGCTTTCGCTCATGAATCGTATTCAGCCAACTGACAGTCTTAAAATCTTTTTGGTGCTGTGCCATTCAGTGGGATCTTGTCTCCTCGACCAAGGATTAAACCTGTGCCCCCTGCTTTGGAAACGAGGAGTCTTAGCCACTGTACCACCAGGAAAGTCTTAAATTCCCTGACATTCTTGAATTCTCATTGGAGTTCTTACTCTTACATCTCTTACTAGAGAGATGGTGAGTAGAGGGCTGAAGGGCCAAGTGTGGGTCTTGCAGCCAGACTTCCTAGGTTCTAATCCTGCCATTGCTACTTACTAAATCTGTGTCCTTGATGAAGTTGCTTGACTTCTCTGTGCCTTAGTCCTCACATCTGTAAAAAGGGGTTACTGATAGCCCCCACTAGGTAAGTAAGGTAGAGCAGTGTTGTCAGACAGATGAAGATGATGATGACGACAAACACAGTGTTTACCATCATCATCGTCAGGGCCTTAGCAGAGCAATTCTAACTTCGTTTCAATAGGGGCACAAGTAAGGGCTCTTACTTTTCTTGAAATAGCTCCTTTCCAAACCCTTTGTTGCTCATGTTATTGAGAAAGTTCACATTCTGATCTTAGCACTCTTCATGACTCTTTCATTCTCCCTTTAGTCAGAGTCAGAATGAGTTTTCTTTAAGTTTCTGACTTTCTTGCTGCTTAATCACTGTTTCTTTTTGTTGTTATTGTTTTTATTTTTATTGAGACATACTTGAATTACAATGTTAGTTTCAGGTGTACAACATAGTCATTCAAAAATTTTAAAGATAGTACTCTGTTTTTAGTTATTATAGAATATTGGCTATGTTCCTTGTGGTATAAAAATATATCCCTGTAGTTTATTTATTTTCTACATTATAGTTTTTATCTCTTAATCCCCTATCCCTATTTTGCCCTTCCCGCTTCTCCACTAGTAGCTATTATATTGTTCTCTATATCTGCAAGTCTTTTTTTTTTTTTTTTTTTTTTTATTCACTAGTCTGTTTTATCGGAAAAGGCAATGGTGCCCCACTCCAGTACACTTGCCTGGAAAATCCCATGGACGGAAGAGCCTGGTGGGCTGCAGTCCATGGGGTCGCTAAGAGTCAGACACGACTTCACTTTCACTTTTCACTTTCATGAATTGGAGAAGGAAATGGCAATCCAGTCCAGTGTTCTTGCCTGGAGAATTCCAGGGACAGGGGAGCCTGGTGGGCTGCCATCTATGGGGTGGCACAGAGTCGGACATGACTGAAGCAACTTAGCAGCAGCAGCAGCAGCAGCAGTCTGTTTTATTTTGTGGATTCCACATATAAGTGGTAACGTACAGTACTTGTCTTTCTCTATCTGACTTATTTCACCAAGCACCATACCTTCCAGGTCCATCCATGCCACTGCAGATGGCAAAATCTCTTTTTATGGCTGACTAGGATATGGTAGTTTTTGATACGCCAGCCTTCCCCCATCAATCTGCCTTAGTTACAGTTGAAGGTTGATCGTTACAGAATGGATACAATTTAATGAGTATTATTGCTAGGTTATAAAATACTTCAGTTTATATTTAGCTGAACCCTTTTCCTATCCATGAAATCTATGAATACTCTTTTTTAAAGTCACATTATTTGAATAAATATTAATAAGATTTTTTGAAATACTGATTCAAAAATTTTTCTTTTGTCAATGCTACATTCAGTTTATGTAGACATTTGGAAAATCCAGTTATATCCTGGGTAAGATGGTGAGTTATTGTCTTTTGATCAGGACTTTATCTGCTATAGTGAACAAATTCAAATATTCTGGAAGAGAAAGGAAGGAGTGATTGCAGTCTTGCTGACTGTCTTAGCTGAGAGAACAGAATTCCACCCTCTGTGGGCTTTTGATGAGCACGGCAGTTACCAAAGAGAGAAAGCCACTTATTGTTTTTGTACCAGTAAAAGTTGCATGACACACAACATTTCTTAAAATATACAAGTCAAGACTTTTGTACGCTTCCTCTGCCCAAGCTGTGTTTGCAGGGCCATTCACAGAATAGATTACACAGGGCTTCTTGATTTTTCTGAAAATGCAAGTAAAATGTCAGTTAGGTGGAATTTGTGCTTGTTTTAGATTTGTTGAAAAATGTTCATAGAAGAAAGTATGAGAAACTTATCATTTAAAAAGTAGGGGAGAGGAAGAATAATGCTAGGTACACATACTTTCCCCAAGCATTTTTTGGACTGCACTATGAAAAGAAGGTTTGTGACTTTATTCTTGTGTTTTTTGCCTCCAACAATCTCATTAGAAATAGCTTTGTGTTAGGATGCTGTCAAGTTTATGGTGGCAGATGCAAGTTTTTCAAAATGTGAATTTTATCATGGGTAACAAAAGCTATCCTTTTCCCAAAATGATGGACTCATTTCATTGACTCTCAGGAAACTATCTGCCAATAGATAAGGCTCCAAAATCATAGTTTGTCTGCCAGTTGTTCTTTCATATAAAAATGCTTTTCTACTAGAGAGGGGAGAAAAAGGCTCATTCATCTTGCAATCCAGTTATATAAGAGAACTATGTGTTTTACTATGCATGATAGCTCAGTTGGTAAAGGATCTGCCTGCAATGTAGGAGATCCCGGTTCGATTCTTGGGTCTGAAGGGATAGGCTACCCGCTGGAGAAGGGATAGGCTACTCACTCCAGTATGCTTGGGCTTCCCTTGTGGCTCAGCTGGTAAAGAATCTGCCTGCAATGCTGGAGACCTGGGTTCGATCCCTGGGTTGGGAAGATCCCCTGGAGAGGGGAAAGGCTACCCCCTCCAGTTTTCTGGCCTGGAGAACAAAGAGTTGGACATGGTTGAGTGACTTTCATTTCCACTTTCAGAGAAGTGTTTTATGTATACTTTCTATTTGATCTGATTGTTAAAAAACTATGCACATAAAGATCAAAATTCAATAAAATTAATACTTCTTACTGCAATATCAAGGATACTGAAAATAGCTTTTTTTATTGAGATACAATTGATTATATTTGTTTCAGATGTATCACATAATTATAATATGTTGCAAAATGGTGACCATAATAAATCTAGTTAAACTCTTCAGCACATATAGTTACAGTTTTTTTTCTTGTGATGAGAACTTTTAAGATCTCCTCTCTTAACAACTTCAATTGTACAATACAGTATTATGAACTACAGTCATAGTCACCATGCTATGTATTACATCCCGTGACATGTATCTTATAAGTGGAAATGTATACCTTTTCATCCCCTTCACCCATTTTGCCCACCTCATCCCCCCACCAATGGGAATTACCAATCTGTTCTCTATCTATGAGTTCAATTTTTTAAAAAAAGATTCCACATATAACAACAAGGTCCTATTATAGAGCACAGGGAACAATATCCAATATATTGTAATAATCTATCATGGAAAAAGAACCTGAAAAAGTTGTATATGTGTAACTGGATCACTTTCTGTATATCAAAAATTAACACAAAATTGTGAATCAACTATTCTTCAATTTTAAAAAAATTCCTCGTATAAGTGAGATCATATGATATTTGTCTTTGTTAGACATATTTCCCTTAGTAAAATTCCTGCAAGGTTCATTCATGTTGTTGCAAATGGCAGGACTTCCTCGTAAATGATGCTGCAGTGAATCTGGGGGCATGTATCAGTGAATGTATCTTTTTGAGTTAGTATTAGGTTAGTTAGTATTGAGTTAGTTAGGTATTCATTTTCTCCAGGTAAATACCCAGAAATGGAATTGTTGGATCATATGGTAGGTCTATTTTAATTTTTTGAAGAACCTCTCTACAGATTTTCCATACTGGCTGCACTGAGTTACATTCCCACCAGCAGCGCACAAGTGTTCCCTTTCCCCCACGTATCTTTGCCAATGCTTGTTCTTTCTTGTCATTTTGATAGTAGCCATTCTGTCAGATGTGAAGTGATATATCATTCTGGTTTTGATTTGCATTTTCCTGGTGATTAGTGATGCTGAGCAATTTTTCATGTATTTGTTGTCCATCTATATGTCTTCTTTGGAAAAAAGTCTACTCAGATTCTTTGGCCATTAAAAAATTTTATTGTTTGTTTTTGCTAGAGTTGTATGGGTTCTTTATATATTTTTGATCAGATACATGATTTGTGAATATTTTCTCCCATTCCATTGGTTGCCTTTTCATTTTATTGATGGTTTCCTTTTACTGTGCAGCTTTTTATTATTTTATTTTATTTTTTTTTTACTTTACAATATTGTATTGCTTTTGCCATACATCAACATGCATCCACCACGGGTGTACACGTGTTCCCAATCCTGAACCCCCCTCCCAGCTCCCTCCCCATACCATCCCTCTGGGTCATCCCAGTGCACCAGCCCCAAGCTTCCTGTATCCTGCATCGAACCTGGACTGGCGATTCATTTCTTATATGATATTATACATGTTTCAATGCCATTCTCCCAAATCATCCTCCCTCCCTCTCCCACAGAGTCCAAAAGACTGTTCTATACATCTGTGTCTCTTTGGATGTGCAGCTTTTTAGTTTGATACAGTTCTACCTGTTGATTTTTGCTTTTGTTGCCTTTGTTTCTGATGTCAGAAAAAAAAAATTCACCAAGACTTTACTGCTTATGTTTTCTTCTAGGAGTTCTGTGTTTTCTTCTAGGAGTTTATGTTTTCAGGTCTAACGTTCAAGTCCTTAATTCACTTTGAATTGGTTTTGTGTGTGGTGTAAAATAGTGGTGCAGTTTCGTTCTTTGCAGGTGGCTGTACAGTCTTCCCAGCACCATTTATTGAAGAGACTATCCTCTCTCCATTGAATATTCTTGGTGCTTTGTGGTAAATTAATTGACTGTATATATATGGGTTATTTCTGCACTGTCTGTTCTGTTTTATGGGTCTGTGTGTCTGTTTTGATGCCAGTACCATGTTGTTTCAATTACTGTGACTTTGTGACTTTGTAGTAGTTTGAAACCAGTTAGCATGATGCCTTCTGCTTTATTCTTCTTTCTCAAGGTGCTTTGGCTATTTGAAGTCTTTTGTGATTTCATATAAATGTGAGGATTGTTCATTCTATCTCTTTGAAAATGCCATTGGAATCTTGATAGGGATCATATTGAATCTGTAGGTAGCTTTGGGTAGTACGATCATTTTAACAGTATTAATTCTTCTAATCCAGGAGCACGGAATGTTTTTCCCTTTATTTATGAGGACTTGCTTTGCAATTAAAATTCTGTATAGTCATGAACAAGTTCTTTTCGGTAAAATGTAAACAGTGTGATTGTTCTAGGACACTGTCAGGAAAAATGAAGAAGTTCTATGTGTCTAATCTGTAGATGGAGCCTACAGGCATAGCTTGGGGGAGTAGCTCTGGAGTAACTTTACTTAATACATCACACCTCTTAAAACCTGTAAGTAAAGCTACTCTAGACCTACTGGAGTAGGCAGATTTATTTGTTTCTGGTTGTTTGTATGTAAATCTAAGTAAGTTAAGCACTGCATTTTCATATTTTGATTTCTAAAACAAAACTAGCAGTCAAGGGAGGAAGAACAGAAGGGTAGACAAGAGACTTATTAGATAGGATAAATGATATGTAAATTATTATAATTTTGAGAAAATATTTATAAAATTATAACAAATAAATAATGGGAGAATGAGGAAAGAAAGAATAGTACAGGTAAAATTAAAACAGGATATATATTACAGAAGTGAATGAAAAATTCATTAGTTGAAATGCAGGGCTAATATTTTATATGTCTTATAATTATTTTTTGTCATTTAAAAAGAGTCTAGTAAAGCATGTTGTTAGTCTACAGATATCTGAGAACTCAAATGCAGCTTTTTTTCTCTTCCAGTAATTGTTACTCTTGAACACTGTTTGTACTAATAAACCTATGCACTGCCATTTCTGGTCACAGCTTGGGGTAGGAGCCAGGGGCTCAGGTGATCTGGTGTAGAAACATGATTCTATCCCTCATTCACTGTGTATCCTTGGGCAATTTACTTACCTTTCTGTGCCTTACTTTTCTTATTTGTACTTACCTCTTTTTGTACTTCTAAATATTTATTGTGGGGCTAATGTGTCACAGGATCCACTGCTTAGAAATGCAGTTATGCTGAATATCAGAGTGCTGCTGCTGCTGCTAAGTCGCTTCAGTCGTGTCCGACTCTGTGCGACCCCATAGACAGCAGCCCACCAGGCTCCGCCATCCCTGGGATTCTCCAGGCAAAACATGGAGTAGGTTGCCATTTCCTTCTCTAATTCTCAAGTGAAAAGTGAAAGTGAAGTCGCTCAGTCGTGTCCAACTCTTAGTGACCCCATGGACTGCAGCCTACCAGGCTCCTCCGTCCATGGGATTTTCCAAGCAAGAGTACTGGAGTGGGGTGCCATTGCCTTCTCCAGAATATCAGAGTACCTGTATGCATTTGAGAAAAATTATAGCCATTGTACTTCAAAGGGTTCATCAATCCATCAAACGTTTCTGGGGCCCTGTTCATATGTTAGCACTGTTCTTGGTGTTCAGGATACCCCAGAGAGCAGAATCCTTGCCCTCACTGAGCTCACCTTCAGGAGATGTGGGGAGCAAGTAGGGCTTAAGACATATATAATTGTGTAGCAAAATATTAATGCAAATTATGTTGTCTTCACAGTCAGATATAATTACCTGTGCTCAAGAAGTGGAAATGATGATAAAGCAGTTAGAAGCCCAGCTGGAACAATTAAAATTGACTGTAAAGTCAAAGACAGCTGTCCCAACATCACAAGTCTTTGTAAGCATTTGTCATCAGCTTTGAAACTTGTTTAAGGGTGAAGGAACTTTGAAGTCCCATAAAATTGGATCAAAAGTAATTTTAATTGTATTTAATATGGAAAATATGATATTAGTTTTATACGAGTTGATCCTGTTCTTTTTGCTTATTTTGTAGTTAATAATCATAGAACTCAGTTGTTGTAAGTTGAATGAGAGGATTCTCTTAGTAGGCAATTGCTACCAAAGTACGTGATACCAGTATTGTCTGTCAGTTCACTTGCTCAGTCATGTCCAACTCCCTGTGATCCCATGGACTGAAGCATGCTAGGCTTCCCTGTCCATCACTAACTCCCAGAGCTTGCTCAAACTTCTGTCCAACGAGTTGCTGATGCCATCCAACCATCTCATCCTCTGTCGTCCCCATTTCTCCTGATTCAATCTTTCCCAGCATCAGCGATCTTTCCCTGATTCAACTGACTCTTTCACAATGAGTCAGTTCTTCATATCAGGTGGCAAAAATATTGGAGTCTCAGCTTCAGCATCAGTCCTTCCAATAAATATTCAGGGCTGATTTCCTTTAGGACTGACTGGTTTGATATCCTTACAGTCCAAGGGATTCTCAAGAGTCTTCTCCAACACCACAGTTTAAAAGCATCAATTCTTCGGTGCTTAGCTTTCTTATGGTCCAACTCTCACATCCATACATGACTCTACTGGGAAAAACCATAGCTTTGACTAGAGAGACCTTTGTTGGCAAAGTAATGTCTTTGCTTTTGTTGGTCATAGCTTTTCTTGGCTTTTAATTTAATGGCTGCAGTCACCATCTGCATTTTTTTTGAATGCTCCAAAAAATAAAGTCTGTCACTGTTTCTACTGTTTCCCCACCTATTTTCCATGAAGTGATGGAACTGGATGCCATCATCTTCGATTTTGAGTGCTGAGTGTTAAGCCAAGTTTTTCACTCTCCTCTTTCACTTTCATCAAGAGGCTCTTTAGTTCTTTGCTTTCAGCCATAAGTGTGGTATCATCTGTGTATCTGAGATTGACATTTCTCCCGGCAGTCTTGATTCCACCTTGTGCTTCATCCAGCCCGAAATTTTGCATGATGTACTCTGCATATAAGTTAAATAAGCAGGATGACAATATACAGCTTTGATATGCTCATTTTCCCAATTTGGAACCAGTCTGTTGTTCCATATCCAGTTCTAACTGTTGCTTCTTGACCTGCATACAGATTTCTCAGGAGGCAGGTTAGGTGGTCTGGTATTCCCATCTCTTGAAGAATTTCCACAATTTGTTGTGATCCACATAGTCAAAGGCTTTGGCATAGTCAAAAAACAGAAGTAGATGTTTTTCTGGAACTCTCTTGCTTTTTTGACGATCCAACAGATGTTGGCAATTTGATCTCTGGTTCCTCTGCCTTTTCTAAAACCAGCTTGAACATCTGGAAGTTCACGGTTCATGTACTGTTGAATCCTGGCTTGAAGAATTTTGAGCATTACTTTGCTATCATGTGAGAGGAGTGCAGTTATGCAGTAGTTTGAACATTCTTTGGCATCGCCTTTCTTTGGGGTTGATAAACTGACTTTTTCCAGTCTTGTGGCCACTGCTGAGTTTTCCAAATTTGCTGGCATATTGAGTGCAGCATTTTTACAGCATCAGCTTTTAGGATTTGAAATAGCTCAACTGGAATTCCATCATCTCCACTAGCTTTGTTTGTAGTGATGCTTCCTAAGGCCCACTTGACTTCGGATTCCAGGATGTCTGGCTCTAGGTGAGTGGTCACACCATCATGGTTATCTGGGCTATGAAGATCTTTTTTGTATGGTTCTTCTGTGTTTTCTCGCCACCTCTTCTTAATATCTTCTGCTTCTGTTAAGTCCATACCATTGCTGTCCTTTATTGTGCCCATCCTTGAATGAAATATTCCCTTGGTATCTCTAATTTTCTTGAAGAGATCTCTAGTCTTTCCCATTGTATTGTTTTTCTCTATTTCTTTGCACTGATCACTGAAGAAGGCTTTCTTATCTCTTCTTGCTATTCTTTGGAACTCTGCATTCAAATGGGTATATCTTTCCTTTTCTCCTTTGCCTTTTGCTTCTCTTTCTCTTCTCTACTATTTGTAAGGCCTCCTCAGACAACCATTTTGCCTTTTTGCATTTCTTTTTCTTTGGGGTGGTCTTGATCACCACCTCCTGTACAATGTCACGAACCTCTATCCATAGTTCTTCAGGCACTCTATCAGATCTAATCCCTGGAATCTGTTTGTCACTTCTACTGTATAATCATAAGGGTTTTGATTTAGGTTATACCTGAATGGTCTAGTGGTTTTCCCTACTTTCTTCAATTTAAGTCTTTATTTTGCAATAAGGAGTTCATGATATGAGCCACAGTCAGCTGCTGGTCTTGTTTTCACTGACTGTATAGAGCTTCTCCATCTTTGGATGCAAAGAATATAATCAATCTGATTTTGGTGTTGATCATCTGGTGATGTCCATGCGTAGAGTCTTCTCTTGTGTTGTTGGAAGAGGGTGTTTGCTATGACCCGTGCATTCTCTCAGCAAAACTCTATAAGCCTTTGCCCTGATTCATTCTGTCCTCCAAGGCCAAATTTGCCTGTTACTCCAGGTGTTTCTTGACTTCCTACTTTTGCATTCCAGTCCCCTATAATGAAAAGGGTGTCTCTTTGGGTGTTAGTTGTAGAACTAACTTCAACTTCAGCTTATTCAGCATTACTGGTTGGTTCATAGACTTGGATTATTGTGATATTGAATGGTTTGCCTTGGAAATGAACAGAGATGATTCTGTTATTTTTGGAATTGCACCCAAGAACTGAATTTTGGACTCTTGTTGACTATGAGGGCTACTCCATTTCTTCTAAGGGATTCTTTCCCACAGTAGTAGATATAATTATGTGAGTTAAGTTTGCCCATCCCAGTCCATTTTAGTTCACTGATTCCTAAAATATCAATGTTCATTCTTGCCACCTCCTGTTTGATCACTTCCAGTTTGCCTTGATTCATGGACCTAACATTCCAGGTTCCTAAGCAATATTGCTCTTTACAGCATCGGAATTTACTTCCATCACCAGTTACATCCACAACTGGGTATTGTTTTGCTTTGGCTCCGTCTCTTCATTCTTTCTGGAGTTATTTCTCCACTCTTTTCCAGTAGCATATTGGGCACCTACCAACCTGAGAAGTTCATCTTTCAGTGTCATATCTTTTTGCCTTTTCATGCTGTTTATGGGGTTCTCAAGGCAAGGATACAGAAGTGGTTTGCCATTCCCTTCTCCGGTGGACCACATTTTGTCAGAACTCTTCACCATGACCCGTCTGTCTTCGTTGGCCCTACGCGGCATGGCTCATAGCTTCACTGAGTTAGGTAAGGCTGTGGTCCATAGTATTGTCTGTGGCAACAGAAATAATCCATAGTGCAGTGTTGAAAGCATGTTTACAGTAGCTAGTTAGAAATTGCCTCCAGCAAAGAGGTGATATAACTTGTGACCTTTCTGAAAAGATAGATAAAATCACTTTGTTTACAAGACCTGCATGTATTCCGAATTTCTGATTATCTGCATCACCTTTTTAGGTAAATCTGGGAGCGATCACTGGGTTGGGAAGATCCCCTGGAGGAAGCCATGGTAAACCACTCCAGTGTTCTTGCCTAAGGAATCCCCATGGACAGAGGAGCCTGGAGGGCTACAGTCCATGGTGTCACAAAGAGTCAGACATGAGTGAGCAATTAAGCACAGGGAGCCCCAAAGATATACAATATGCATTTACAATATTTTATGGAGCATTTTGAGTTTCTGATAATTTTCTGTAATCATTCTCAATATTTGATTTTAAAAACCAAGGAACAAAAGCCTAAGTTATTTCACTTATAAGTAGGGCCTGATTAATTTTTTGTTATATGAATATGAAAAAGAAATATTTTATCTCACTAACACAAAATCTCTAACTTACAGCTTACAAGAAAATGCCCCAAGATGTATCCCTGACTTTCCAAGTTCTTTTGAATCATAATTGAGCCAGATAAATCTAATTATAATGAGTCATATTTAGCTATTTTTTTAAAAAAAGATTTTTTTCCTCTAGACCTTTTGAAGTGAAGTGTCCGTGAATGTTTCTTACATGATCATATGTCTTTGGTTCTTTTGAATAAACTAACTTTCTAACAATTATACCAAAATAATATACTTTGAAATACAAGTTTATTTTCTTGTAATTTGTGAGTCCAATTTCTACTGATTCTATTGTCTAACTTCATGAGACTTTCACTTGTCTTACAAGAGAATTAATCTCTTTATCACAACAGAAATTTGTACTAATTTTTAAGAGTGATTTATAATTTTATTAAACAGTGACATTTTGAACATTTTTGTCTCTTCTGCAGCCCATCTTCATTGCCCTTTCCAACCTGTGGACTAGCTTTCAAGATGAAACTGTCTTGATTAGCATCCTTAGTAATTTAACTACTCATCTTGAGCCATTCCTGGGGGCTCATGACCTGTTCTTTCCTGAGAAAGTGATGCAAGTTCTTCTTGATGGAGTGACTGTGAAAACTGACGTGTGTAGAATAAAAGAGCACATAGGTAATAGAAATCATCTATTATTTCCTCTTCCTGTTAAAATTACCTCTAGAATAAAGTCACTCTTTTGTTTTAAAATTTTCAGCTTTTATCTTTCTGATAAAGTTTTGAATATCTTTCTTGATTATAAGACTACTAACGTTCATTATAGAAAATGTAGAAAACTGTGAATATATAAACTGAAGAGTCTGCTATCCAGCAATAACCACTGGACCATAAAGAAGGCTGTTGCTGAAGAATTAATGCTTTCTAACTGTGGTGTTGGAGAAGACTCTTGAGAGTCCCTTGGACTGCAAGGAGATTCAACCAGTCCATCCTAAAGGAAAGCAGTCCTGAATATTCACTGGAAGGACTGATGCTGAAGCTGAAGCTCCAATACTTTGGTCACCTGATGTGAAGAACTGATTCACTGGAAAAGCCCCTCATGCTGAGAAAGATTGAAGGCAAAAGGAGAAGAGGGCAGTAGAGGATGAGATGGTTAGATTTCATCACCAACTCAACGTACATAAATTTGAGCAAACTCCAGAAGATAGTGAAGGACGTGGAAGCCTGGCATGCTACAGTCCATGGGGTCACAAAGAGTCAGACACGACTTAGCGACTGAACAACAATAATCATTCCTGATGTTATTATTAGTGTTTTGGTTAAGAGTGATTTCATGTGCTCATGGGTTTCAGTTGTAATCTTAGTGATTTTGTTAATTGGTTTGTAGTAGAAAAGGATGTTAATCCTTGCTCTATTTGTGCAAACAAAGCTCCACTTTTTCAGAGTGCTTTTTGCCATATATCTACCCCAGATTCAGGTGGAAATTTATAAATCAATAAATGTTACTCCTGTACAATCGAGCTCATGTTACTCCTGTAAAATCGAGCTCATTTTAGACCCTTTAAGAGATGCACTGATTCTTATATAAAGGCTGTCTTTACCAATAAACTTCTTTTTATATTTGTAGCCCCTTCTATAATTTGAGTTAAATACAACTCAAAATTCATAAGAAATGTCAAAATAGAGTTTGGGAATTGAATTGTTGCCTAAAATGGAAAGTTTTTTGAGAAAATGAAATTAAATAGTTTACTCTTTAAATTTCCTTTTCAAATTCTATTTTTTTGAAAGTGAAAAATAAAATATAGTGGTAACACTCACTCTTAAACTGCTAGAATATGTAAAACCTGAACACTAAATCAGAAAGACTTTAAAACATCCTCCCAGTTAAAGTTTTTCCTACTCATGTCATTTTGTTGAAACAGCATATCTATGCAAATACTAAATGAAATTGAAAAGTTAAAGGCACTTCAGCAGTAGATATTAAATTCAACCATATTGGCAAGATGTGTCATCTCCTACTATGAATCAGAATTGTTTATGCACTAGAACACAATTTATCAAGTCACTGCTCCAGTGAATTGGGAGACCCAGTGTTCTTCTAAAAAAATTTATACTTGCCACATCTCATCACTGTTTGAAGCTTTCAGGCACATCAGGAAAGAAGAGGGAAGAAGGTTTGTTTTTTCTGAAGTATGCATTTACTTCCAGCTGTAGCCACAGGGTCGTTTATAGTGTCTACTGTTTGCATACAGAGCCAGAAACAGAAGTGAAGGTAGCACTGCAAAAGCAAGATGCTCAGGCATCAGTGCTTTGTAAAGGCTCTTTTTTATTTGTGTAAAAAAAAAGTAGCAACATGAAGAAGACTTTTTATAAGTGTGAAGAACAAAAATTGCACTCCTTGTATCAAAATTAAGTTACTGAAAAATGTTTTTGTGACTCTTTCTGCTCATTCTCAACCATTTCAAGAAGGGACGGTCCTAGTATATAAGCATCGTATTCAAAGTATTTTGTCACCTCGCATATTATGTTACTAAGAGCTATGCTGTTAGTTAATTTATTTCTGTTTTAGTCACATAGCAGCCAGTCTCTTCTGCTCATTTACGCAATGAATAAGGTTTCTCTTGTACTCCTCTTTCATTTTAGAAGATAAAGTAAATGTGGCAGATTTCAAAAAACTGGAGTGGCTTTTCCCAGAAACAACAGCCAATTTTGATAAATTATTGATTCAGTATCGGGGATTTTGTGCTTACACTTTTGCTACAACAGATGGTCTTCTCCTTCCAGGTACGTCATTGGAAATAATACTGTTCTCCCTTCTCGAATTTTTTTTTATTTAAATGAAATGTGCTTATTGTCACTCATTCACTTTGTAAAACTTTATGGAATCTAATGTTGAACTAAGAAAGGAGCTACAAATGTGATCCAAATGAAGTATTTATCTCTGAAGCGCTTGCAGTATAACCTGATAAACTGACATAAATAAGTTACAATGCAAGTGATAAGTGATGGAATGTATATCATGAAATATAAGTGCTGCAGTGTCATAAGAGGGGATGACTCATATGTCAGTGAAGGATTCTAGAAACATTATATGGCATTCCTAAAATATGTCATTTTCCAAAGTGATTACTTGAAAGAGCAACACTAGTGTGACCGATATGTTTATTAAAAAATATTCTTTGTCACTTTATGGCTCTATTCCATTAACATAGATCAGTATTTCTGTATAAGTCAGATCCCACTAAAGAAATGGCCAGTATTTTATCAAGTCAAATTCCCCTATGAGGTATATATATATTACTGGAGCTTCTCCAAAACAAAGTAAATCAGAAATTGAGAGGAAAATAAATTATTATTCAAAAACTGCCATGTGAATTAGAAATAGAATCATTACAAAGAATTATTGGGATTGTATATATGCAGGGTAGAGAACATACACTTTGACTCGTTTTTTTATGGTAGTAGATTTTTTTATTATGGGAGTAATAAAAGGTTTACCTTGGGGAACTGAGAGAATAGTATTCTGAGGTCCCATGAGGGTCACTGATAGTGGAGAGAAACCAAACAAGAGCCATGAAGTAATGAAAAGCAATGGAATGGAGGTGGTTTCTTTCTTCTCTGTTCTGTTTTTTCCTTCCCTTTCCTCCCCTCTCCCCAATTTCTCTCTCTCTCTCTGTTCACAAATACAAAAGGAAGGGAGTCATGAGATAGACAAACAGAGAGAAACATGGATGCAGAGTGAAGAGAGCAGTACCACCATGTGGCTGGAAAAGCTATGGATGGAGGAGCCTGGTAGGCTACAGTCCGTGGGGTTGCAAAGAGTCGGACACGACTGAGCAACTTCACTTTCACTTTTCATTTTCATGCATTGGCGAAGGAAATGGCAACCCACTCCAGTGTTCTTGCCTGGAGAATCCCAGGGACGGCGGAGCCTGGTGGGCTGCCGTCTAGGGGTTGCACAGAGTCGGACACAACTGAAGCGACTTAGCAGTAGCAGCACTTGGAGAGCCTGGTTTCTAGTCCCCATTGTCTGTTAGTAAACAGGGTAATTTTGAGCAAATCTTGTGCTTTGGACCTCAGTTTCCAGGTCCAGAAAAGGAGAAGGACCAATTAGGAAATCTCTTTGGTCCCTTCCAGCTCCCATCAACTATGATTCTAAGAAAGGGGGAGAATGAGAAAAGTAGACAGACTTGTGGGGCTTTGGGTTTTAGCATCCTTTCTGAATCAGCTAGTCTGGAGACTTTATTTCTGCTTATTCCGTTGCTTCTACGTCTACACTGTTCTCTGGGCAGTAGCCACCTACGCTGCCTGGGAGGAATGCTCTAGGAGTCTCTCCTTCCTCAAGACTGCAGATCACAGGGCTTGAGTCCCCAGGTGATGCTGGGGCTTACCTGACAGAGTCCTTTCAGATGACATCGTTGACTTTATTGTCTGCCCCTTCTTCCCTTGCACACTGCTCCAGCCCCACTGGCCTTCTTGCTATTCCCAAACATTCCAAGTCCATTTTTCACCTCAGAGCTTTTGCACTGACTATTCCCTCTACTTGGACCACTTTCCCCCTCACCCCCACATAGCTACATACCTTGCTCCCTCATCTTATTCAGCCTTCTCTGTTCACCCACTTTAAAATATCAATCCCAACCTCCTTCCTTTGGCTGTTTAAACTGCTTTACTTTAATCTGTTTACTTATTTGTTTTCTGTAGCACTGATCACTCTCTGGCCTATGCTATATTTATTGATTTGTTTTCACTGTATTCTCAGTGCCAAGAACAGGGTCAATAAATATTTGTTGAATAAGTGAAAGAATGAATAATAAGAGTGTTACTGTTTCCTATATAATTCCCACAAACTGTGGATACTTATAACCCATATTTTATGTAGTATCTTTTCATAGTGGGAAATACTTCCTAACATGCAAATGTGCATTTTGGGAAAAATGTCTCATTTTTGTAGTTCTTACCAAATTATTTTTAAAACAATGCTTCTAGTAGTTGGTTTGGTTTAAGGAGATTTGAAAAACCTGCTAGATGACTAAGTGGCTTCCCATAGAAGATTTTTAAGCAACTTATATCTGGATAGTGAACTATGTTTAGATAAAATCATAATTTAAAGCTTAACAATATGGTACTTCCCTAGCAGTCCAGTGGTTAAGACTCCACGCTTCCAATGCAGGAGGCATAGTTTCAATCTCTAGTCAGGGAACGAAGATCCTGTATGTGGCACGGTGTGGCCCCTCCCCCCCAAATTAAAAATATAAAATAAATTTCTTTTGAATTTTACATAAATATAATTTAACAAAATGTGTAACTTAAAACTGCTAGTTGTAACATTTCAGCTAAATAAAGACATGTGATGTATTAAAAATGGAGTATGAGGGAAGGGTTCTATGAGCGTATTATAAACATAGAATCACTGAGTATTTCCTATCTAATTTAGTTCCTTTTCTTAATTTTCAGGAAATCCATCAATTGGAATTTTGAAATATAAAGATAAGTATTATACTTTCAATACCAGAGATGCTGCATATTCGTTTGCAGAAAATCCTGAAAATTACATTGATATAATTAGAGAAAAAGCCAAAAGAAATGCAGAATTGATTCAGCTACTGGAACTTCATCAACAGTTTGAAAGCCTTATTCAGTATTCTCAGGTAAGCAGGGTTGGCATTTTAAGAATTTATGACATTTAAAAATGTAGTTGATAAAAAAGTTACATTTTGTTGTAGAATGCTTCCCAAGTCCAGGCAGGAGACATGGTCAGATGAGGGCCTTTACAGGTTATCTGAAAGGCATTCACATCCAAAGATGGAAACTAAGGAAATCCACAAAAAGTAAATGAAAACAAGATAAGGAGTCAAACTGATGAATTGGACTGGAAAAAATCTGGAAGGACAAGACTGCTGCTGCTGCTGCTAAGTCGCTTCAGTCATGTCTGACTCTGTGCGACCCCATAGACGGCAGCCCATCAGGCTCCCCCGTCCCTGGGATTCTCCAGGCAAGAACACTGGAGTGGGTTGCTATTTCCTTCTCCAGTATGTGAAAGTGAAAAGTGAAAGTGAAGTCGCTCAGTTGTGTCTGACTTTTAGCGACCCCACGAACTGCAGCCTACCAGGCTCCTCCGTCCATGGGATTTTCCAGGCAAGCGTACTGGAGTGGGGTGCCAATTGAGATAAATCATTGAAACTACAGTATTTCCTTGTCTAAAACTGAAGGAGCTCAGTACAGGTAATACAGGTGATAACTCACGCTCAGAGGTGTGAAATCATTTAACAAGTTTAAATGGCAGTAGTCTGAAAGGCTGCAGAATGAATCTGAAGGTGTGTTTCTGTGTGAATTGGTGCCTATCCCCTAATACATTCAACAGACATTTCCTGAACTGCTTGCCATGTGCCAGGCATGATACTTGGCACAGTGAACAAAGCAGGTAACAATCCCTGCCTGCAGGAGTTCCCATTCTGCTGTTGTAGATCCTTGTTTTCTTCTTGCCTCTCATTTTCACTGTTCCAACTTTTAATTACTCTGTCATCCTCTCTGGTTTAATTTACCCCTTTTAAACTCACTAAAGTAAAATCCTGCAAGGCATTATTTATGAATGTTTTTTTTTAATATGTATCAACATTCTAATGATCAAGCAGGTGGGTTTGGGCTGGACTAACTGGGTTGGCAAGGACCCCAGCAGTAACTGGTAGGAGGAAGATGGGGCTGGTGACTGTGAGCACAGAGGGTGGTCTGAATGCTTGGGCAAGGAGACTGAGAACCGGCCAGGGATGACATGGCTGAAAGGGATCTGCTGTTGGCACTCTTGTTCTGACACGCCTCTGCCAGCCTGTTGATGTGACACTGCAGCTGTCCTTTTAAGGTAGCAGGAAGACAGGGAAAGACTAGACTCAGATAATCAGAAAGGTATGCTGAGTGTGGATATCTTTTCTATTAAAGGACAATTTCCTCCTACATTCCTGGTTTTCCCTTTCTGTGTATTTAATCCTTCACTAACCTTCACTACCCTTAGAAGTGAGTATTCCCTCTACATATTTCATATTATATTCATAATTTTTACTTGCCATTTACTTGTATTGATATAATATTGTTATCTTTCAGCATCTTTTTATCTACCTAATTATATCATAAGGTCATTTTGAAGGCAGAAATTATATCTTATGCTAAATAGTAGGCATTTAGTAAATCATCTGTTTCTTGATTTGGAGAAAGAAGTTAATCTATTTGCCCTCTCCTTCTCTAGGACTGGAGTTTCTTAAGCCTCTCTACCTGCTCCAGCAGCCTCATTTCCAGCATAATCATAACTTGTTTAGCCTGGAATTATTGAATACTCAATATTTTAATACTGTAGTGAGCTTCTGGGTGCTTTGGAAGAAAAATGAATCTATTTAACTAAAATGGATAATAATCTGCTGTGTATACATTGTTTAAGATATATTCTAAAGGTATTCTGATACCTTAAACAAACATGATTTATACCTAATACTTAATAGCTATTCTAAGCTTCAATCCATTTCCAATAAGGTATTCACTTATGCTTCAATTGTGAAAATTGGAGAGGAGCATTTGATTTGGGAATGAGTGATGTTATGTTTTCTCCTTTCAAAATATACCTCCTACATTAAGGAGGTATAAAATAAAATTGGGCACAAATCCACAATGCCCAGGAAATTAATTACATTTGGCTTACTTTAATTATGAGCTTTTATTTTTTTTTTCTTTGCTGATATTTACAAGTAAGTTTCATATTCTTCTTTTTCTAATGTTTTGTTAATTTTAGCTAAATATTTTAGTTATCTGTAAAATAATGTTTATTTTTTAGAAGTATTAATTATAAAACTCTACTTCTTTAGATGAAAGAGGTTGACAAACGTTATATAAAACCAATTACAAAATGTGAAACTGGCACTCAGACGGATACGCACTTGTTGCCACCAACAATTGTGAGATCATATGAGTGGAATGAATGGGAATTAAGAAGAAAAGCTATAAAATTGGTTTGTAACAATATTATCTTCTAAATTATTTATAGTTGGAGAATTTTGAAGAATTTTAATCTGTTATTCATAGAGTTGGTATGCTAAATTATTTACATGAAATAGTGAGTTGTACAGTTTTTTTTTGCTAAAATAAAAATAATTAGCATAATTTATAATTTTCTAGCTTTACAACATTATCTTCTAGTATTAAGCATATGTAGAAATATAAAAGCATGAAGCTGCTCTCAAATTTTATCAGTCAATAACTATAACAGTAATAGTTTCTATCCTTCTGTCTCTCTATTGATCTATATAATGGTTTTAATCTATTGTGCCAACCTATGGGGTGCTAGTATGTAAAGCCCTCCAGCTTCTTCTAATCATTTAAAGCATACTCTTCTCCTTTTTGGACTTTCTTGAGAAGCAGAATGCTACCTCTATTATATCATGGATACATTCGCCTCTTATTGTCAATGTGTTCCTTCCAGACACTTGACACGCCTGTCCTTCCGATTCTTAGTCATCTTAATCACAGCAGGTGCCTACCCTTGAGGGCTTCCCAGGTGATGCTGGTGCTAAAGAACCCGCCTGCCAATGCAGGAGACATAAGAGATGCAGGTTCAATCCCTGGGTCGGAACGATCCCCTGGAGGAGGGCATGGCAACCCACTTCAGTATTCTTGCCTGAAGAATCCCTTGGACAGAGGATCCTGGAGAGCTATAGTCCTTGGGGTTGCAAAGAGTTGGACATGACTGAAGTGACTTAGCACTCAGGCATGCACCTACCCTTGAAGTCTGTCTTTAAAACTTTCATCCTTACTGACTCAGTGGAATTCCCTCCACTCATCCTTTTTATAGCATCTTGTCATTTTAAACAGCAAATACAGTGTGAAGGAACAGACCTCTTTTATCTGTAGCCTTTTCTCAGTATATTTTATCCATCTCTTTAACTGAAATAAGGTATGGAAATAAACGAAGACTACTCATGTGAGAACAGAGGCTATTTATTTAAAGATTGCTGTATCCAAGGAGTCAGTCACCATCACTTGCATTGGGCAGGGACTCAGAGTAGGGGAGAGGAGTGAAAAAGTTTTATAGTGAAAAAGGGGGAGGCTTGGGTATTCCTCTGGAGGAAGTTGACAGGAAACTCAGTTCAGTTCAGTCCCTCAATCATGTCTGGCGCTTTGCGACCCCATGGACTGCAGCACACCAGGCTTCCCTGTCCATCATCAACTCCCAGAGCTTGCTCAAACTCATGTCCATCGAGTCGGTGATGCCATCCAACCATCTCATCCTCTGTCGTCCCCTTCTCTTCCTGCCTTCAATCTTTCCCAGCATCAGGGCTTTTTCCAATGAGTCAGATCTTTGCATCAGGTGGCCAAAGTTTCAGCTTCAGCATCAGTCCTTCCAATGAATATTCAGGACTGATTTCCTTTAGAATAGACTGGTTGGATCTTCTTGCAGTCCAAGGGACAGGAAACAAGAGGCAGACTAACTACATGCAGGCTAACTAGTAGCAGGGCATCTCATGTGATTGGCTTAGTGAACATTAGGCTTTCTCTGATTGGTTCAGAGTTGGAAGGGGAGGCAGCCAAAAAAAAATAGGGCTGTTCTGAGCTGATTGCTACAGCTACTGAGGTTGTGGTTTATCTTCTGAGACTGGTTGCTGCAGAGGTTGTAGGTTAGAGTTCTATTTCATATAAGGTCCAGCCTATGTCTGTTTGTATATTCAGTCTCTCTTGTCACTAACCATATCAATTCCCTTGTTATCCTCCCTGGTGGCAACTTTTTAGCCCCTGATTTCTCAAGATGAGAAAGCTTCAGCTTCCTGGTGTATCTTCCAATCATCGTCCCATTAGCATTCTCACCAGTTATTCTTTTGTAGTTCTTGAAGCTCCCATTCCCTGTATTCTTTTCTATTATCTACTATACTTGCACAAAGTCATCAGATGTGTACTGGGTAGCTTACATACCCTGCTGCTTTGTTCTTCAGGAACTAATAGTTTAGCAGGTGAACATTGATACATTTCTGTTAAGTGGTTTAACAGAAGTGAAATAAAAATTCTATCCCATTGACATAGGTGACTTATTAAGTTGACCTTGAGATACAGATAGGCAATGGAGAAGAGAGGAGTGATGGTTAGACAGACTGTGAGAAGTAAATGTTAGATCTGGGCTGGAAATTTTAAAAAGAGAATGGAGTGTTCAGTGGGGCGGAACTTTGTACTAACTGGACTCTCTCTTCTCATTCTTCAGCTTCATTCAGACCCCCACCTTAGACCAAATTACCCCTAGATTTGCAGCATGTTGAATGCCAGCTCCCCATATATTACCCAGAACAACTTGTTGATAAGACAAAACTGAGTATATGGCTTACAGTGGTGAGGGAAACCACCCCTTCAGCAGAGCTTTGCAGAGTCTTGGAGTGGGGAAGAGTAAGGTCAGGATTTATTGAGACTTCGAAATTTAGTTGAAGGTAGGTGTTTCAATGCCTGGGATCAATTGGGGGATGGGTTTGAGGCTTGAATTGGGTTGGGTAAAGATCATGAACAAGCAGTCCAGGATTGATGGAAATAAGCAGGTGAATCTGAAGGCAACTGATACAAAGAGTCCTAGGGTTTCTTCTCTGTGTTAATGTTTACTACTGAAGAGTTGATGCATCTTTCAGGATGCTGTATAATGAAGTCAAGTGATTTGCTTTGGCAAGAGACTCTCAGAATAGTAAAATTATGCTAATGAAGACATAGGAATAGTAAAGCCCTACTAATGTAGACAATAAGTTGTGGGCAGAAGTAGTTCTCCATCATCTGCAGTATCTCAAACTCTGAAATGTTTCCTCTAATTCTAGGTCTCTCCTTCTTAACTCACATGTTCTAATCCCTTCTGAGTTTTTTCCTGTGGCTTCACCACACCTTCAGTAAAACCCTTATTCTCCTTTATATAAACTCTTCTTTGCTTCCCAGCTAGAGTAATCTGTTTAACCTAATGTTTACTAGTAATCTGTAAAAGGAGTAAGCAAAATGTAGAATAATATAAAATGTTATCTGGAAACATCTGAACATTTCAAATTAAGTGTTGGGTGAAGCCCATTTAAGTAAGACAGTGGAAATCTTAAAATTTTTGTCTTTTAAACAAATAAACCAAGAATGGTGGGGAAAAAAAAATCCAAGTGGTATGACTCTCAAAGTATAATAATGAATTGAGCTCACTGTACATTTGAATCTGTACATTTTATCTTTAGGTTTTTATGTCCATTTTCATTAATCTATTTTCCTACTTCTCAGCAAAGGGTATTTATTTTCTAACATGCTCTAAATTGTCTAATATTTTAATGTTTTGTAGAAACATGCTGTGTTGTAGGACTAATTTCTTTGTGGATGGAGAGGAGGGGGAAAAAAAGGCAGATATTAGCTACTCAGTTCAGTTCAGTTCAGTTCAGTTGCTTAGTCGTGTCCAGCTTTTTGTGACCCCATGAATCGCAGCACGCCAGGCCTCCCTGTCCATCACCAACTCCCGGAGTTTACTCAAACTCATGTCCATTGAGTTGGTGATGCCATCCAGCCATCTCATCCTCTGTCGTCCCCTTCTCCTCCTGCCCCCAATCTCTCCCAGCATCAGAGTCTTTTCCAATGAGTCAACTCTTTGCATGAGGTGGCCAAAGTATTGGAGTTTCAGCTTTAGCATCAGTCCTTCCAGTGAACACCCAGGACTGACCTCCTTTAGAATGGATTGGTTGGATCTCCTTGCAGTCCAAGGGACTCTCAAGAGTCTTCTCCAATACCACAGTTCAAAAGCATCAATTCTTTGGCGCTCAGCTTTCTTCACAGTCCAACTCTCACATCCATACATGAGCACTGGAAAAACTTTGACTAGATGGACCTTTGTTGGCAACGTAATGTCTCTGCTTTTGAATATGCTATCTAGGTTGGTCATAACTTTCCTTTTGATAGCTATTACCTTAGAGTAAAAAGCAGATATTAACTAGTATCTTAGAGTATTTTATTTGTTCTTTAGAGGAATGTTCATTCCAGTGTAATTCTCTTTCTACTTAGGCCAATTTGCGTCGGAAAGTTACTCACTCGGTACAGACTGATCATAGTCACATGAGAAGAGAAAACTGTTCCCAGGTGTACCCTTCAAAGGATGTTGGTACGCAGTCCATGAGGGAGGGCAGCAGCCGAGTGCCCCGGCCGCAGATTTACATAGCTGGTCTCCGTGGGGGCCAAACTAAGACCACCTATGGAGTCAAGGTGAACTTAACTAGAGCGGTTGATGAAACCTAGTTAGAGACCGAGTTTTTAATATGGATACCACAACTTATGAACAGTGGCAAATATTTAGGAGTATGTTTGCATCTGTGAAAATTCACTGACTTTGGGGGGGCTGGTACATTCATTGGTGGTATGAATGTTTTTGGATTCTCATTTATATGCACTGTCAAACTCCTACAAAAAAGGAAACATTGTTTTCTGTAATACATTTTTCATTCTATTAAAATTGAAAAGTAAAACTCTGTCCATTCCTCTTTGACTTCTAAGAAAATGTTTGGCAGTATCGAGACTGAAATTATTAGATATTAATATATTAACATATGATTAGATAGTTATATATAATATTATTATGCTTGGGATGGAAATTTATTTAGATAACTTTTTATACATTAGCATCAGATTATTATGCCTGGGATAGAAGTTTATTTCTAAAATCACAGTTAATATTGAACATTAAAAATTTTAAATGTAGTTAACAGTTTCAGCTTCATTAGCTATCCAATGTAACATGAATTAAATTGGTATAAGATTTCATTAATTTGGAACAGTTAGAACAAAGGCCCACATGATGTTTTTATTTTTGTTTATTTATCCCAATTGAGGTCTTGATTTTAATACTTCAGTATTCCTTTACTCAGATTATTTTATCTGTTTATCTTTTATCTAGCACGAATTTGTTGAACACTTATTTTTTTAACCTCTCATTTCTCTTTTCTAATTGTAATAGTACTTAAAATGTAACCCTAAGTCATAGTTGTGATCACATGATGTCTTTTAAAATCTGGAAATTTTACTTGGAGTCTGGCTGACGGCCCCTTGAAAAGACTGGAATATCTGGCAGCCTTCTGGAATAACTCGGTCAGCCTTCCGTAAGCAGTGGCTCTGCCCTTTTGTAGGGCAGGTGCCTCTGGTTGCAGTGTAACAGCGGGGCGACTCCGATGCCTTACGGGGCTCCCGCTTCACTCCTTTGCCCTGTTTGCCTGACTCCACAGGCAGCTGTTTCAGGCCCCTGTGAATTACTGAGAGCTGAATTTTACAGCTGTTGTTTTCTTACCGCCTTACATGCTCCTAATACACATGGATGGGTAATGAAGACTCTCAGATGGACAGGCTGTTAAAACTGGCCTCAGCAGCTGGGGGTTCATTTATATTTACTACATTTTTTTTTACTTATGTGACTCTTAAGGGGTTTGTATAGTTTGTTTTCTATATAGGTTAAATGTTACATTAATAGCATGATATGCTTCAAAATCCATTTCCCACATATATTATAGAGGTAAACTTCAAAAAACAGATCTCCTTCTAAGTTGTCATGATTTTCATACCTATAGTTTAATTTTTTAATTGAAGTATAGTTGATTTACAATGTTAAGCAAAGGGATTCACTTACATCTTTTTTATATTCTTTTCCATTATGGTTTATCATAAGATACTGAATTTAGTTCCCTCTGTTACACAGTAGGACCTTGCTGTTTATCATACCTGTAATTTAAAAGTGATGTTAAAGATAGGTTGGCTGGCTGTTGAGGCAAAAAACCTGGGGGTGAGAGTGGGGGTGTGAGGGCTCTGTCCCTGAAGATGGTGGGATGGTTAAAGGTGGTACTAAACTTTACAAATTCAGGAATTTGATTTTACCTATTCTAATCAACCATTTTTTGATCTTACAAGATTCCTAAACACAGAAAAGAATGGCCGATAAACCACAATTTGGGGTTCTGAAGTTAGGGCTGAAAGTAGAATTGCCAAGCAAATAAAAACACGAAATACGATTTGCAAAGCTAATATCAGAAAGTCATCTGGTAAGAATAAAAGAATCAGAATAAAGGGAGCTAGGTCACATGGTCAACTCGTCTTCTCCCAGGACCTCTCTAAAGAGTTTTAATCACATGTTGGACCCAGTTTCAGTTGGTCAACACCATTTCAGCAGGTCATAGCCTGAATTCATTTTCTCTACCACACTTGTTTCTCCCTCTGTATTTCCTTCTGTGGTCAAAGGTATCACCACCTACTCAGCAGCATAAATTAAAAACTTCTGGACTGTCTCCCACAGCCCCTACATTTAACTAGTCATTGCACCCTGTTGATTTGGCTTCAGCTGCCTTTGAGATCTGTGTCTTCCTATTCTTACTGCTGTTGTCATAATTTAGATTTAGAACTATTGCTTGATTCACCAGCATAATTTTTGTAACATATAAATCTGATCAGATCACCTGGCTCCCTCCCTGCCAACCCTCACTCCTCTTACTTAAAAAGACACTTTTTTTCATTATCTAGGGGATAAAGTAAAATTCCTTAACACATGTGAGACTTTTCAAAATATATCCCTTTATCTTTTAGTTGCATATTCTGCCTCCATGCTCTCTGTACACATTATATACATAGTAGGCAGAGTCCAAACGGTCTGAATATATTAGAGTCTTCAATACACCTTTGTTCCATGGAATAGACTCCACAGACAGCCCTAGAAAATGTTTGTCCCCATGAAATCTGTTCATCAGTTCAGTTCAGTTGCTCAGTTGTGTCCTACTCTTTGCCACCCCATGGACTGCAGCATACCAAGCCTCCCTGTCCATCACCAACTCCTGGAGTTTACTCAAACTCATGTCCATTGAGTCAGTGATGCCATCCAACCATCTCATCCTCTGTCATCCCCTTCTCCTCCTGCCTTCAATCTTTCCTAGCATCAGGGTCTTTTCCATTGAGTCAGTTCTTTGCATCAGGTGGCCAAAGTATTGGAGTTTCAACTTCAGCATCAGTCCTTCCAATGAATATTCAGGATTGATTTCCTTTAGGATGGACTGGTTGGATCTCCTTGCTGTCCAAGGCACTCTCAAGAGTCTTCTCCAACACCATAGTTCAAAATTATCAATTCTTTGGCACTCAGCTTTCTTTATAGTCCAACTCTCACATCCATACCTGACTACTGGGAAAACCATAGCTTTGATTAGATGGACCTTTGTTGGCAAAGTAATGTCTCTGCTTTTTAATATTCTGTCTAGGTTGGTCATAACTTTTCTTCCAAGGAGTAAGCGTCTTTTAATTTCATGGCTGCAGTCACCATCTGCAGTGATTTTGGAGCCCAAAAAATAAAGTCTGACACTGTTGCCCCATCTATGAAGTCATGGGGTCAGCGGCCATGATCTTAGTTTTCTGAATGTTGAGTTTTAAGCCAACTTTTTCACTCTCCTCTTTCACTTTCATCAGGAGGCTTTTTAGTTCTTCTTCACTTTCTGCCATAAGGGTGGTGTCATCTGCATATCTGAGGTTATTGATATTTCCCCCAGCAATCTTGATTCCAGCTTGTGCTTCATCCAGTCCAGCATTTCTCATGATGTACTCTGCATATAACTTAAATAAGCAGGATGACAATATACAGCCTTGACGTACTTCTTTCCCGATTTGGAACCAGTCTGTTGTTCCATGTCCAGTTCTAACTGTTGCTTCTTGACCTGCACAGATTTCTCAGTAGGCAGGTCAGGTGGTCTGGTATTCCCATCTCTTTAAAAATTTTCCACGGTTTTTTGTGATCCACACAGTCAAAGGCTTTGGTATGGTCAGTAAAGCAGAAATAGATATTTTTCTGGAACTCTCTTGCTTTTTTGATGATCCAGTGGATGTTGGCAATTTGATCTCTTTTTCCTCTGCCTTTTCTAAATTCAGCTTGAACATCTGTTTATCAGATTTCACTTTTTCAGTGAAGGTTTTCCCCATCACCTTTGAGATAATTAATTCTTCTTCTTTGGATTTTCACAGGAGTTTATCCATACTTTTACTATAATAGGGCTTGAAATAAAAAGGTCTATATGTGTCCCTCTGTATTCTCCTGTTAGACTGTGCATTTCTTGAGATCTGAGTTGTGTTTTAGCCATTTCTACCTCCCTACCATTGTTACTGTATCTTGTTGGATGAATGAGTTTTTTTAAAAAGGAATGAAAGAAAGGACAGACTGGAAGCAGGGTATTGGTTGAGTGATTATTTTAATAGTCAAGGTGTTGAAGTAGTTATTGGAAAATAAAAGGAAGAAACACAGAGAGGAAAAAGGAGATCACCTTTGGGGAAGTTGGTGGAAAATAAAGCTGGATGAGGAGGGTTGGCATAGATTTTGGAGAACTCTGAAAGACAGAGGAATGTGCTGCCTTTCTGTAGTATGATATTAAAAAACAACAACAACAAACTGTGGCTGATTCTGGAACAGAGGATCCACTGAGGGAGAGAGATGCTGGAATTGGTGAGATGGAGAAAAGTGAAAGTGAAAGTCACTCAGTCGTGTCCGACTCTTTGTGACCCCATGGACTATACAGTCCATAGAATTCTCCAGGCCAGAATACTGGAGTGGGTAGCCTTTCCCTTCTGCAGCGCATCTTCCCAACCCAGGGATCAAACCCAGGTCTCCTGCATTGCAGGTGGATTCTTTACCAGCCAAGCCACCAGGGTGAGATGGAGAGGAAGCTGTTAACAAGGGTTAGGGCATCGTGGTTTTGGATGACAGGAAGGGACAAATGTGAGATTTAAGGAAGGAGATATAACAGCCCAGGAAAGAGAAGGGAAAATCAAAGTTTCTACCCTGGGAAACAGAGGATGATATGAGAAGGGGAAGTGGTTGGTCAAAAAAGATAATGTGTTCAGTACTAGAAATTTTGAATTTAAGAAATGACAAAGAAAGAAAAGCAGAGGTGACTAGAATTTGATCTGGAGAAGGGTAGTTTGGGGGATCATCACCAGTGAATGGGGATGGAATGAGGAGAAAGAGAGAAGACAGAGAAGCAGTCAGAAGAGTAGGAAAAAAATGTAAAGTGATCTCTGTGATCACGCAAGTAAGGTCTAGGTCTTCTACTTATTATTAGCTGTGTTATCTGATCTCTCCCCACTGAGTTTCTTCATCATCAAAATTGGGATAATGGTTCCCAACTCATTGGCTTGTCTGAGAGGATTAAACCAGTTCAGTTCCGTCTCTCAGTCATGTCCAACCCTTTGTGACCCCATGGACTGCTGCACTCCAGGCCTCCCTATCCATCACCAACTCCCGGAGTTTACTGAAACTCATGTCCATTGAGTCGGTGATGCCATCCAACCATCTCATCCTCTGTTGTTCTCTTCTCCTCCCGCCTTCAATCTTTCCCAGCATCAGGGTCTTTTCAAGTGAGTCAGTTCTTCACATCAGGTGGCCAAAGTATTGGAGTTTCAGCTTCAACATCAGTCCTTCCAATGAATATTCAGGACTGATCTCCTTTAGGATGGACTGGTTGGATCTCCTTGCTGTCCAAGGGACCCTCAAGAGTCTTCTCAAACACCACAGTTCAAAAGCATCAGTTCTTCAGCACCCAGCTTTCTTTATAGTCTAACTCTCACATCCATACATGACTATTGGAAAATCCATAGCCTTGACTAGACAGACATTTGTTGGCAAAGTCTCTGCTTTTTAATATGCTGTCTAGATTGGTCATAACTTTTCTTCCAAGGAGAAAGTGACTTTTAATTTCATGGCTGCAGTCACCATCTGCAGTGATTTTGGAGCCCCCTAAAATAAAGTATGTCACTGGTTTCCATTATTTCTCCATCTATTTGTCATGAAGTGATGGGGCCATGATCTTAGTTTTCTGACCAGTTAGTTAACATGTGTAAAGCATTTGTCTGGTAAGTGCCTTGTTAATGTCAGCCAAGAGAGGAGAGATCCCCCAGTGTTTCGTTTCTCCTGCACCCCACCCTCATTTTTCCTGATTTCTGTTTTCTAGATCTCAGTACTTAGAATAATGCTTGGCACATTAGGACTTTCCTTAAATGTTTGATGAACAAACACAAGAGGCTGAAGAATGGAGTTGGCAACTGCCGAGCTGTTTTAACAGTGTTGGCTTGAGTTGAAATAAGATTGCAGCCAGCGAAGCAGAAAATTATAGAACTAAGTACAATTATCAGTGACTGTTTGGCAGGAAAGGAGAAATGAGATTATGGTAACTAAAAATGGAAGCAGAGGAAAGGGAGAGTTAAGCTCAAATAAGAAATGTTTAACCTGGGGTGAGGGGAGGAGGAGATGAGGGAGTAGGGTGAGAGAGAGGTCCAAGAGGGAGGGGATCTATGTAGGCATATGGCCGATTTACTTCATTGTACAGCAGAAACTAAGACAACATTGTAAAGCCATTATATTCTAATAAAAAGAAAAAATAAAATCTATTAACTTAAAAAAGAAATATTTAGATACTGATGATTATTACTCATTTAACTCTTTTTAAACTCAGTTCAGACACTGAATTTTACTTTGTGTCTTTGTATTTTTAAAACAAATTTTCTCAGTTCTAAAATGCTACAATCCTTCTGGTTTGTCTTTAGTAATTTTTATACCACAGGAAAGAGTTGTTTTAAAATCACAGTGAAAGTGAAAGTTGTTCAGTTGTGCCCGACTCTTTGCGACTCCATGGACTATACAGTCCATGGAATTCTCCAGGCCAGAATACTCAAGTGCATAGCCTTTCCCTTCTCCAGAGGATCTTCCCAACCCAGGGAGGGAACCCAGGTCTCAGATTAGTTTGGGATTTTTTAAAATAGAAGAATGAGAGTAATATGCTTAAGCTGCATTTGTCTACACTGTTCTTTAATGGTTTACTGTACTTTAAACCTTGCCACTTTTAGTAATCTATTGTACAAATACCATACTTGAATTGAGCTACAATCTCCTTAAGCCTTTTGGTATTTGCTTCCTGCACAGTCTTTTTGTTTAATGAAGTTCACGCTTTTACTTTGTTACTAATGGAGATAGTAGTGGGCTTCCTTTCATACAATTCATTGAGACTAGGGTAGCTCTGATACCTAAGCAGAGACAGAAGTGACAGGGTATCGAGACAAATACTGCAGTGTGATAGTGACAATCAGAAAAATCACTGGGGTCTCAGATGGAAAGAGCAACAGCTGCTGTAAGGTTATTTCATCATCAGGCAAATGATCTTATAGCTCACATAATGGAGATGTCTGCTCCTTGCTCTAACCAAGGTTTGTACAGAAAACTAGACACACATAAAAGAAACACATTGAACTGATACTTGTCTTGGAAGACTTAGGATAATTCGAAATGAGAAAGTAAAAATTACCTTAAATCAAGAATGTAAATATCTGCTTGGCCATTCACTGGGCTGGGATGAGAAACACAAAAATCCCAGCTTCAAAGTTAACAGGAAACAATATCTCCCTCAAGGATATGCTACAGTTGTAAAGTATAATAACACCCTCCTTTTCTGAGTGTCTACTTTCTAATTCACTGAAAAGTTTTGTTCTCTGAAATCATACACTACTAGGAACCCTGCTGTGGAAATTGTATCAGTAACAATGAAACACTCTATTCTTGCTTGAAGGGTTTCAGTCACTTTGATCCAATGACGCAGCTTCAGTTTCCAGCCTAGTTCCAAAGCCTTCATTTAGGGGACTCCTGAGTGTAACAGTTCACATATACAGTAACTTTGGAGTTTCCAAGAAACAGGATCCTGAGACTATTTAGCTCTGATGTTGAGTTTTTCACACACAGCCCTGTTTTGAATCTAACAAAGTACTGCTTCTTTTTAAATTTCACCCACTCTAGTATTCATGTCTCAGAGAAGGCAATGGCACCCCACTCCAGTACTTTTGCCTGGAAAATCCCATGGATGGAGGAGCCTGGTAGACTGCAGTCCATGGGGTCGCTAGAGTCGGACACGACTGAGCGACTTCACTTTCACTTTTCACTTTCATGCATTGGAGAAGGAAATGGCAACCCACTCCAGTGTTCTTGCCTGGAGAATCCCAGGGACGGGGAAGCCTGATGGGCTGTCGTCTATGGGGTCGCACAGAGTCGGACACGACTGAAGCAACTTAGCAGCAGCATCAGCAGTATTCATGTCTAGAAAATCCCATGGACAGAGGAGCCTGGTGGGCTACAGTCCATGTGGTTGCAAAGAGCTGGACATGATTGAGCAAACATACACAGTAAGTCCATCCCTCCCCCAGATTCTGTAACTGTCTTTTCCTTTGTTTCCCGAGACCTCCCACAGTTATTCTGATGTGCAGTCTCCTTCACTGGAATGGACCAATCATCCTGACTCGATCTGACTATAGGTTTGTCCCTGGTGGGTTTTGGGCTGATCAGGTTAGGACAAGAGGCATCAGAATCTAGTCAAGGCTCATGGTAATGGAGCAGAAAGTCTTTGCAGGCAATGAAAATTTTAAGAAGGAAAATTTACATTATGTGAACCAGAAATGCCACAAAACTAGCTCTAAAGCATTTTACCCACCACCCTAATTATGATCAGTGTGTATATGTGTAATACTCTTCTCCCCAAGAAGGAACCATAGTTTCTTGAAGCGTAGTTGATCCCATGGCTTAGAAGAGGGAAAAATCAAGACTGGCCTGGAACCTGGGACCTTGTTGCCAGAAATAAAAAATGTTTCAAAAAATTTCTGCAGATTTAAAGAAAGGAGTGGATGTATAGGGTTCATACTGGGGCAATTTGAGTGTTCAAAGAATAATTACAGTTAATTGAAGTAAGTTGAAACTATAATGATACTCCAAAATAGGAGATAAATAAACCATATAAAACAATATAGAACAAAATAAATGTATGATAGAATATTTTTAATTTTTGCAATTAATTTCAAGTACAGATATGAGTTTTTAAGTATATATGGGTATGTATAAGAACATACAGCAGGGAACTGAATAATTGCATAAGTGAGAACTGTACCAATTATAGGAAGAGGTGATTAGCACCAGTCAGCACACATACAACCAGGCAGAGGGAAGATTCAACATTGCTCTGAACTGAGATTAATCAAATGTCTCACTATATAAACTATGGTCTCCTTCTTTGAGTTCCTTCTGATATTGTCGTTTAGTTGCTAAGTCATGTTTATTTGCTAAGTCCTGCTCTTTTGATACCCCATGGACCATAGCCTGCCAAGCTACTCTGTCCGTGGGGTTTCCTGGGCAAGAATACTGGAGTGGGTTGCCATTTTCTTCTCCAGGGGATCTCCCCCACCTAGAATAGAACCTGCCTTCTTTACACTGAGCTATCTGGGAAGCCCCACTCCCCCCTATTAATGTGATGCTAATAAGTAATGAAAAATTTTGCAATAATATTAAAAGGATATATATATAAAATGACCTTAGGTTCAATTCAGTCACTCAGTCATGTCCAGCCCTTTGTGACCCCATGGACTGCAGCATGCCAGGCCTCCCTGTCCATCACCAACTCCTGGAGTTTACTCAAACTCATGTCCGTTGAGTCGGTGATGCCACCCAACCATCTTATCCTCTGTTGTCCTCTTTTCCACCCGCCTTCAATCTTTCCTAGCATCAGGGTCTTTTCAAGTGAGTCAGTTCTTCACATCAGGTGGCCAAAGTATTGGTGTTCCAGCTTCAGCATCAGTCCTTCCAACGAACATTCAGGACTGATTTCCTTTAGGATGGACTGGTTGGATCTCCTTGTTGTCCAAGGGACCCTCAAGAGTCTTCTGCAACACCACAGTTCAAAAGCATCAATTCTTTGGTGCTCAGCTTTCTTTATAGTCTTTATTTCTTTATAGAGAAATATCCATATATGCCTACTGGAAAAACCACATCAATATATGGCTACTGGAAAAACCATAGCTTTGACTAGATGGACATTTGTTGGCATAGTAATGTCTCTGCTTTTTAATATGCTGTCTAGGTTGGTCATAACTTTTCTTTGAAGGAGCAGTGTCTTTTAATTTCCTGGCTGCAGTCACCTTCTGCAGTGATTTTGGAGCAAAAAAAAAAAAAAAGTTACTGTTTCCACTGTTTCCCCATCTGCTTGCCATGAAATGATGGGATCAGATGCCATGATCTTAGTTTTCTGAATGTTGAGTTTTAAACCAACTTTTTCACTCTCCTCTTTCACTTTCATCAGGAGGCTCTTTAGTTCTTCTTCACTTTCTGCTATAAGGGTGGTCTCATCTGCCTATCTGAGGTTATTGATATTTCTCCCGGCCATCTTGATTCCAGCTTGTGCCTCATCCAGCCCAGCATTTCTCATGATGTGCTCTGCATATAACTTAAATAAGCAGGGTGACAATATACAGCCTTGACATACTCCTTTCCCTATTTGGAACCAGTCTGTTTTTTCATGTCCAGTTCTAACTTTTGCTTCTTAACCTGCATACAGATTTCTCAGGAGGCAGGTCAGGTGGTCTGGTATTCCCATCTCTTTAAGAATTTTCCAGTTTGTTGTGATCCACACACTCAAAGGCTTTGGTGTAGTCAATAAAGCAGAAGTAGATGTTTTTCTGGAACCCTCTTGCTTTTTTGATGATCAAGTGGATGTTGGCAATTTGATCTCTGGTTCCTCTGCCTTTTCTAAAACCAGCTTGAACATCTGGAAGTTCACGGTTCATATATTATTGAAGCCTGGCTTGGAGAATTTTGAGCATCACTTTGCTAGTGTGTGAGATGAGTGCAATTGTGTGGTAGTTTGAGCATTCTTTGGCAATGCCTTTCTTTGGAGTTGGAATGAAAACTGACCCTTTCCAGTCCTGTGGCCCCTGCTGAATTTTCCAAATTTGCTGGCATATTGAGTGCAGCACTTTCACAGCATCATCTTTCAGGATTTGAAATATCTCAACTGGAATTCCATCACCTCCACTAGCTGTGTTCGTACTGATGCTTCCTAAGGCCCACTTGACTTTGAATTCCAGGATGTCTGGCTCTAGGTGAGTGATCACATCATCGTGGTTATGATGGATCATGAAGATCTTTTTTGTACAGTTCTTCTGTGTATTCTTGCCTTACCTCTTACCTCTTCTTACTATCTTCTGCTTCTGTTAGGTTCATACCATTTCTGTCCTTTATTGTGCCCATCTTTGTGTGAAATGTTCCCTTGGCATCTCTAATTTTCTTAAAGAGATCTCTAGTCTTTCCCATTCTATTGTTTTCCTCGATTTCTTTGCATTGATCACTGAGGAAGGTTTCTTCTCTTTCCTTGCTAGTCTTTGGAACTCTGCATTCAGATGGGTATATCTTTCTTTTTCCCCTTGCCTTTCACTTCTCTTCTTTTCACAGCTATTTGTAAGGTCTCCTCAGACAACCATTTTGGCTTTTTGCATTTCTTTTTTCTTGGGAATAGTCTTGATCACTGCCTCCTGTACAATGTCGTGAACCTCCATCCAGTTCTCAGGCACTCTATCAGATCTAATCCATTGAACCTTATTTGTCACTTCTACTGTATAATCATAAAGGATTTGATTTAGGTCATACCTGAATGGTCTAGTGGTTTTCTCTACTTTCTTCAATTAAGTCTGAAAGTCATTTAGGGGAAAGATCATGCTACGGAAGGTGTAGGCTGCTGGGAATCTCACAATATTGTACCCATGTTCCTGTAAGAATGGAGGTACTTATATCCAACAATATTTTTAACCAATCCACATATCTTGAAAACCATTTGACGGTGAATTATTTCTAATATCGCTTATGCCAATTAACATGCTTCAGTGAACGTGGAGATTATAGCGGTTGAAGTCTGTGCCTGTTGATATGCCTAACGTTTTGAAGCGAAGACTGTGCAGTTAGAATGTCTGGTAAGGTAAATATAATCAGAGATGATGCTGACGATGAGGACACAGCCACAAGACTTTGAACAATATATAATATAAACTTTAAGTTTAAATAAGAGGTAACAACAGAAGTTAATGAGTGAGGAACTTAATGCAAGTTACAGAAGTTGCCTAGTTTCTGTTACTTTCCGGGTTTTAGGACGATATACAACAGCTTTGCCAAAATCCTTTCATCGAAGACCAATTCCTATTTGCCGCCAAATCACCTGGTGAGGACTACAGTTCCCAGAAGGCAACGCTCGGCTCTCGCGACTCAGCCTCGTTAGCCGGCCGGGAGTTGTAGTTTACAAAAGAACGCTGTGGAACGTAAGTTTTACTCCCTTGTCAACAGAAACTGGGCGGTATCGGTCTCTTCTCCCTCCGGGTCCGCCCCTTTTCTGCAGCGGTCGAATTCGTGAACCTAGTCCAGGTGCTTGGCTGGGCGGGAAGCCGCGGCCGGTTGGCCGGCGGGGCGCTCTAGGCCCCGCGGTTTTAGTCTCTATGACTCCGGGAGGCGGTCCCGGGTGCCCTGACGCGAGCGGAGGGGGTGCGGGTCAGTTCCGCGCGGCGCTGTCGGGGAACCATGGCAGCCCCAAAAGGTGAGGCCGGGGCCGGCGGGACTGGAGAACCCGGGTCGGAGGCGCTATGCCGAGCGAGCCTCAGCACTTGTCTGCATCTGTCTGCGGGCGAGCATCTTCCGTGCCCGCGGGGCTCGGGTCTCCGGGGGGTAGGCCCGGGCGTCGGGGAGCGGGGATTTGTGTTGAGCGGCTCCCGGGCTTGAGCGCGCGCTGCCACGGGTCAGGGGAGCGTGGGGCAGCCAGCCTCCCACTGCGGCTGCCTTCCCGGGGGGCGGACTCAGGGCCAGCCGGTTTGGCGGCCGGAGACCGCGCCTGCCTGGACGAGTGGGTGGGAACAGAATTCAGACAGGCCTGGGCTGTAGCGGACCGGGCGAGGGGTCAGTGCGCCGGGCCCGGGCTGGACCCGCATCACTCAGCGGGAGGCAGGACGGGTCTCAGTGCGGGCCGGGGTCACCGCGTTTGCTGTCTCCGCGGTGCCTTCTACACTGGGGTGCTCAGTACCTTAAGGGTATGCTCCGGGTGCAGAACCTAAGCAGCGGCTGGTCCACCTAACAGATACTGAAAACATCCTTGGGGCAGGAGAACAGCCTTGCAATGTGACGAGACGGAGAAAGCTGTCGTTAACAGTTACTCTCGAGAATGTTATGTGGTTAGAAGTAACACTTGAATATTTTGTGGGAAGGATGATACCCATCCTCCGCCCCTGCCCCTTCCCCAGGGATAGCTCATTAGAGTAATAATGTTTGATGACTAATTGCCTTTTCCTGAGTGTAAGTATCATTAACTCTGCAGCTCGTTTGCTTTGCTGGATGGGATAAGTTGAAACCGGAGTTGAGTTTCTGAATGGTAAAGCTACAAGAGATTGGGCAACACCCGGATTCTTCTCCACATTTCCTCCATAGAGCTCTTGGCTTCACCCCTGAGTATACGTTGAACAAATATTTGAACAATAGCTTTTTGCTTGGGTGGCAAATTATTTTCCTGGTTGGAGAGGCCACGTTTATCCTTCAAGCCCTGCTCAGGGGCATTGTCTGCAATTGCATATGCTTCTCGCATTTCAAATAAGCCCACCTTTAAGAGTCTTTTATAGCAACACCCGAAATAAAGGAAAAAAGTAGAATTCTTTTGATAATTGACATAAAATGAAAATAGCAAGATGAATGGTGAAGGCAATTGCAGAATTACCTAAGTCAAATCATCTGAAATAGTTGCTCAGTTTACAGATTTAGGCTTATTGCCAATACCTATTTGTTGTGCCTGGGTCGTGTGATAAATCTTACATGTCCGCTAGAACTGTGTAATACAAAATTGCAATCCCAAACTTCCTGATATTCACAAAGGATTTATTTATCTGGGACTTCCTAATTTCCACCTTCTCAGGTGTTACAAATAATGTCCCCTCTAAAATATAGTGAACTACAACTGAGAAAAATATACAACTCCAGTTTGTAAATTTCTTTTGCGGGGCGGGGTGGTGGGATTCTCCACATATAAACAGAAGTTGTGTGGGAGCTAATGGGAGCTTTGAGAGAAGGAGAAAACAGTGCTGATGTGCCACTGTGCCCACTCAACAATGCAGTTAAGCTGTGGACTTTTTGCCACCGCATGGATCTTAGTCCCCGACTAACGATTGAACCTCTACCTCCTGCAGTGAAGCTCAGGAGTCTTAACCATTGGACCACCAGGGAAGTCCCAGTATGGACTTGTGATAATACTACCTTGAAACAAACTGAAATTGCTAATAATTGCACTTTCATTATACAGATATCTAAACTTATTTGCTTGCTCTTCTATTTAATTGGTAGTTATTTTCAGGAATATCAAATGTATTCCCATTTAATCACTATGCTAATAGGTGTATTTTCAAAATTTTAGCCATTCATTGTGTTGTTTTGGAATCAGGAACCTATATAATCGCTGACATAGTTTTTAGTTTAGGAGTCCTAACCTCTCTTATTTAGGAAAGTATTGATAATCTAGGACATGTGGGTTGGTAAACTTTTTCTGTTAATAGCTGATGGTCTCTGTCATAACTACTCACCCTGCTGTTGCAGGGCAAAAAAAAAAACTAATAAAACTTTTTGTGACACAGTAATTTGAATTTCATATAATTTTCATACATCACAAAATGTTATTTAAAAACTTTTTTCCAACCATTTAAAAATGTAAACCTATTCTCAGCTTTCAGATCATAGAAAAATGAGAGGAAATGTACTTTGTTCACCCCTGATCAAGAAGATGGGAAATGCTTTCTCCTGTACTGCTGTTTATTTTTTGTCTTACATTTCCTCCTTGTGTAGGAGAGTTTTAGGGCAAGTGAAGTATTACAGTAATCCTCTTCAATCTCTTTTACATTAACATTGCCTTTTGGGTCCTCAAGATCGATTGAAACTTTAGGCAGAGATAAGCTCTATTTTTTCTGTTCTGCCATCCAGCTTTTTAGGTAAGACCTAATGTACTTTTAAACATCTGCCTGAATTTTGCAAATAATTCTTTAATTCACCCAGGGAAAAATATTTATATTGAAGAACCTGTTTTCCTAGTAAGTTTCCACCTTACCATACAAAGATGATTTGTTTGAAACTTTTATTTTCCTGTGCAAGTCACCTTTGAATTATGGTTAAGCTTCCAAAGTAGTTAAGAAGCATACTTAGATGTAATGTAGTTATAGTAGCAGCCCAGAGCAACCTCTGTCCCTCTGGTTCTTAGCCCAGGTTGTCAAAGTATGGCCCATTGGTCAAACCCAGCCTATCACTTGTTTTTGAATGGCCTGTGAGCTAAGAATGGTTTTTACAGATGAACGTTTGCAGTTGATCTGATGGAACACCAACTTTGAAGACCAGTGAAGCATAATGTTACCTGCCTTCACCTCCACCCCCAGAATTCCCGTCTTCTCAATATAAGAAAGCATTGTACTCAATTATTATTATATTTTGAATTTTTCCAATAAATATAAGTTAAATGTGAAAATATGTTTTCTCTCTTGTCACCTACATACACCTACATGATATCCTTAATTTTGCCTCATGGCCTAAAAAACCTAAAATATTTACTTTTGGCCCTTACAGAATAAAACTTGCTGATCCCTGTTTAACATGTGCCTGAAGATTTGAAAGAAGGTTAAATATAGCTGGGGATGAGGGAAGTATGAAGTGGGTAAAAAAAGTAGAAATAGTTTGAGTACTAGGTGATGGCTGTCTCATAACAGGGCTGGGAGTACTGAAGGAGACCTGGCTCCCCACTGCTTGTGGTTTTATTGAAGTTGGTGGACCAGCCTTGGTGCCCGAGTGATGGCTGATGCTCAGATATACTTACAATAAGTTCTTAAATTGAGTGTTCATAAGTTGTGTATATTTCCTGGATTTCAGGTTTTACAGAACTTCATTCTTAATACTCTTTTTGTGTGTGTGTTATGAGTTATCTCTCATATAATGCTGTGAAATGAGAGGCTGGATGTAATTTATAAAATTCTGTATTATTTTATCATTCACTTATTCCTTTTGTTTTCTTCCTGCTGTCTCTCTGTTTAGAATATACATTGCTGCTATTGTTTTTATCCTGCCATCAATGTTTTGCTTTCACAAGTATGAGTTATAAAGATATATAAAGTGTGTAATTTATAACATCCTAAACTAGAGTTAGTTAAGCCAGATATCTTGCAATTGAGCCCTCCCCAGGAGCAAAATCTGTGCCTAACCAGTTGATATTGAAAGTCAGCTATGTATTGTGTGTGTGTGTTTCTTTTCATGTAGTTAGAGAGCATTGTTTTGAAAACAAGTTTTTTAATGTATTTTGTGCTTGAAATTGGAAAGCATCTTGAAGTATAACACTGATTAACTTTTATATACATAATGTTGTCTATTAAATAATATCTTTGCACATATTTTCCAGAAAATGTCAATTTATTATTCAAGTTATACTACTTGGCAGTGATGACCCTGGTGGCTGCAACTTATACCATAGCTTTAAGATACACAAGGACATCAGACAAAGAACTCTACTTTTCAACCACAGCCGTGTGTATCACAGAAGTTATAAAGTTATTGCTAAGTGTGGGCATTTTAGCTAAGTGAGTATAAATACTTTTTAGTGTGTTAAATTTTTACTTTTTTACTCAGTTACGTTCTTTATTAGAAAATTCAAGCTATATCTTCATATGTTTGATTGCTCTAGAGCAAGCTTTCTCAGCTCAGGTCATTTTTGCTCCCCAGGAGGTATAATTTTGGTTGACCCAACTTGGGGGATGCTACTTACATCAAGCGGGTGGAGGTCAAGGGTGCTGATAAACATCGTGTGATGCCGTGTCCTCCAGGACAGCAATCCATAACAAAGAAGTCTCCATCCCCAAATATCAGTGGTGCCAAAGTTGAAAAACCACCATAAAGCAGGTGGAGTTGGCTAACTATGGCCCACTGGTTAATCCAGTTTGCTGCTTGTTTTTGTTGCAACACAGACTGTGTGGCTCACACAGCCTAAACTATTTACCATTTGGTTCTTACAGAAAATGTGCTGACTTCTGTTAGAGAGGAATAAAGCGATCATAATAGTTAACATTTCCTGAGTATTTTCTATGTTAAGTGTTAGACCCTGTACTAAGTGCTTTTCCTTAGTTATCTTGTTTGGTCTTTATACATTCTTTAGGTAAGTATGGTAATTACCCCTATTTTACCTACACGGTGTCTGAGGTTCCTTACTATCGTGCTATTAATATTTGGTAGCACTGGGGGCTTTGGATCAGTAACATTGGGTGAAAATTGTTTTAGCAAGGCTGAAATATAAGACAGGGTTGAGAATAGTGCCTTTGGAGTGATACAGACCTAATTTTAGTCTTAGACTCATTGGGATTATGACTTTCCATATATTCCTTAGCTTCTCTTCTTCTCCTAAGCTTCAGTTTCTCTATTTCTTTTTCTTTTTTTAAAGTTCACGTTTTAAGTCTTTAGTGCTGCCCATAAGCCCAGCAGTTTTTTACTTGTCTGTTTTCATTTCCCACATTATATTCATAGACTGGAATATTTTAAGTCTAATAAAAATCAGGTGACTTTCTCCCCACCAGTAAAGGAAAGTGGGAAATATATGCAAAGGGAAGTTCTGGACCCTGTCTATAAAACCAGGGGTAAGAGTCCATTCAAGATAGAGGAAAATAGCCATAGGCTGTGGATGAGAGAAAACAGTAACAAAAGACAAAAGAAAATGAGACAAACAAGAAGGCAAGCTTCGAGTTACACTGTATAGTTTCTTTAGTTTGTAACTGGAGAAAGCAGAGTTGTGAGAATTAAAATCTGGTAGGAAATTACTTGAAAAGTTTTTTTTAACCTTTTTTTTTTTTTAATTTACTTATTTGGCTCTGCCAGGTCTTAGTTGTGGCACGTGGGATCTAGTTCCCTGGCCAGGGATCGACAAGGCCCCCTGCATTGGGAGCCCAGAGTCTTAGTCATCGGACCACCAGGGAATTCCCATACTTGGGAAAGATACACGAGATGAGGACCCACCTGGGTCATGTGGACAAGTGAATTCATATAGGTTTCAAGATGTATGCTGGTGAGTGTAAGAAACAGTGAAGAATAGCAGGTGTAAGGGTTAAATTACATTTAAACACTTTAAATTTCATTTAACAAATATTTATTAAGTGATTTCTGTGTGACAGTTTTACAATAGGTGTTGGATATAGAAATAGACTGGAGAAGGAAATAGCAACCCACTCCAGTATTCTTGCCTGGGAAATCCCATGGACAGAGGAGCCTGGTGGGCTACAGTTCATGGGGTCGAAAAGAGTTGGACAGGACTGAGCAACTAAACGGAGAAGCCTGTGGCAACCCACTCCAGGGTTCTTGCCTGGAGAATCCCAGGGACAGCAGAGCCTGGTGGGCGGCCATCTGTGGGGTCGCACAGAGTCGGACACGACTGAAGTGACTTAGCAGCAGAGCGACTAAACCACCGCAGAAGTAGACTTGGTATGATATGAAATAGATACAGTATAAATAAAATAGATGTTGTGGAATGAATGAGATATGGTTCCTGCTTGCTTCAAATTTAGGTTTAGTGGAAGAGACAGAAAATATACTAGAAAACACATGCATGATTACAAATAATCCATCTGAAAAAAATACTTTAAAAATGATGTGGAGAGGGAGTAAAGAACAGAAAAATAACTTGAAGCTAGACAGTGGAAAGGTTTAATAGAAAATCTGTGTTTGAGATTTGTCTTATAGGCAGAGCTACTGTGGCAGTCTAATGTGTTGGGTTGCAAGTAGGTTAAAATCTCAGACGTTTACAGTTTCTTAACAAGATCCATTTTTAAGGAAATTTGGCTTCCACTATTCTGGTTTTAGAAAAGACAGAGGAACCAGAGATCAAATTGCCAACATCCGCTGGATCATAGAAAAAGCAAGAGAGTTCCAGAAAAACATCTCTTTCTGCTTTATTGACTATGCCAAAGCCTTTGACTGTGTCAATCACAATAAACTGTGGAAAATTCTTCAAGAGACGGGAATACCAGACCACCTGACCTGCCTATTGAGAAACCTATATGCAGGTCAGGAAGCAACAGTTAGAACTGGACATGGAACAACAGACTGGTTCCAAGTAGGAAAAGGAGTTCGTCAAGGCTGTATATTGTCACCCTGTTTATTTAACTTCTATGCAGAGTACATCATGAGAAACACTGGACTGGAAGAAACACAAGCTGGAATCAAGATTGCTGGGAGAAATATCAATAGCCTCAGATATGCAGATGACACCACGCTTATGGCAGAAAGTGAAGAGGAACTCAAAAGCCTCTTGATGAAAGTGAAAGTGGAGAGTGAAAAAGTTGGCTTAAAGCTCAACATTCAGAAAACAAAGATCATGGCATCCGGTCCCACCACTTCATGGGAAATAGATGGGGAAACAGTGGAAACTGTCAGACTTTATTTTTCTGGGCTCCAAAATCACTACAGATGGTGACTGCAGCCATGAAATTAAAAAATGCTTACTCCTTGGAAGTAAAGTTATGACCAACCTAGATAGCATATTGAAAAGCAGAGACATTACTTTGCCAACAAAGGTCCGTCTAGTCAAGGCTATGGTTTTTCCAGTGGTCATGTATGGATGTTGAGAGTTGGACTGTGAAGAAAGCTGAGCGCCGAAGAATTGATGCTTTTGAACTGTGGTGTTGGAGAAGACTCTTGAGAGTCCCTTGGACTGCAAGGAGAGCCAACCAGTCCATTCTGAAGGAGATCAGCCCTGGGATTTCTTTGGAAGGCATGATGCTAAAGCTGAAACTCCAGTACTTTGACCACCTCATGCGAAGAGTTGACTCATTGGAAGAGACTCTGATGCTGGGACGGATTGGGGGCAGGAGGAGAAGGGGATGACAGAGGATGAGACGGCTGGATGGCATCACTGACTCTATGGACGTGAGTCTGAGTGAACTCCAGGAGTTGGTGAGGGACAGGGAGGCCTGGCGTGCTGCGATTCATGGGGTCGCAAAGAGTTGGACACGACTGAGCGACTGATCTGATCTGATCTGATTCTGGAGAATGTCAGGTAAAGGAGAGGCCTTATTGTGTCTTTAAAAGGCAAGAATCTCTATATTTGAAATGCCAGAACAACAACCAATTTAGGAATAAATAAATTAATAAAAATCTTATGGCTTAACTTCTTTTAATACAAAAATGGAGATAGTGGAAAAGAGGCACAGGGAGCACATTTCTTCTCCTTATCCCCCAGCTTCTTTAGGGAGAAAAAATTATGACCCAGGAATGAAATAGGACTGTTAAGCATGGAATCTGCTATTTAAAGCTGTAAGATCAAATCGTGGTTCAGTTGTTTTGTAACTGTTTAAGAATTTTTTAAAAAGTAGTGAAGCCTTTGGTTTAACTCAGCAGTTGGGCTAGTGTCCTGCCAACCCACTGCATGGACTTTTTGTGTTATTTTGATGCTTTCCCAGCTTTGCATTGCTCGCTTATAGTATTTCTTATTTTAAGCTATTCAATGTTATGGGTATGGTCAGTTGAAGTTTGTTTTGTGGAAACTTTCTTTGAAATTAATATAAAAGCAGAAAAGTTTCTAAGAATTCATCAGATTAGTTAGATAATGGTGTTGAAACAACAACTGTGGAAAACCAAATACTGTACTTCGTTGTCATCATCATCAGTAACCAGATGGCTGTTTATGTCACCAGGATAATGTAGTGAAAGTGAAAGTTGCTCAGTCATGTCCTTTGTGATCCTATGGACTATACAGTCCATGGAATTTTCCAGGCCAGAATACTGGAGTGGGTAGCTGTTCCTGTCTCTAGGGGATCTTCCCAACCCAGGGATTGAACCCAGGTCTCCCACATTGCAAGCAGATTCTTTACCAGCTGAGCCACAAGGGAAGCCCAGGATAATGTAGAGCCTCTTTTATAAACATTACCTGCAGAGTTCACAAGACCAGGGACAATCAGAAAAAAGTAAAGAATTATGAGACAGAGTTTTGATGGCTGCTGGCATTTGACTTGACATGGCTAGCAAGAGTTTGGCTGCGAAGAAAAATCATTTAAAACACAAGGAGTTTCCAAGTGGGAAAAAACACTGGGGGAAAAAAAAGATTACAAAGCATAAAAGAAGTGAAATGAATTAGAAACTACTGGATTTTAAAGCAAACATAATTTTTAATGAGAAACACGTTGGCAAATTATGTGGTTATTCAAAACACATTGGTAGGGCAGAATTTCTTGGAGCAAATCAAGAGGGCATCTGTGAAAATGTTAATTTCTTGGAATGGTAAAATAGTGAAAGAATTATTTACAGCGTTAGGTCACAGGTTGATAGCTGCAGAATGAAATGAAAGGACATTGTGTATTACTTCTTCAGCTTATTCAGCAGTATGTCATGAGACAGTCGCTAATGAAACTAAATCAGCGCTGTGTGGGAAACACACCCAGTAAAAACGCTGCAAGTTGATTCTAGATCTTGAAAGGACAGCTAGCTTATCACGGTTCCCCTGAAGCAGTTTGGAATATGGAAAAGATGAATAAAATAGATGGCTGGACTGTGACTGAACAGTTAAGAGTTGGAGCACGTGAAAGCACCTAGAACTTTATGTTTGTCTTTTTGATGCAGTTGTGTGAAGTTTGCAGAGTAGATTTTCCAGATATTCTCTGTGCTGTAATTTCTTTATACACATACTAAAATCAGTAATTTAAAAAAAGTGGACCAAAGGCAAATAGGATGTTAAGTAGTTTGTTCCCCCCCAAAAAAGCCAGGTTGGATGTCAGTGCTTTATTTGCTGTGGTAGAGAGACTTCTAAATATCAGAAGATACTTGTTACTCAGAAATTTTAGGAGTTGCTTTGTTAGTACACATAAGAAACAAATTGATTTCATAATTTTGAACTTATATTGTTTGAAAATGCTTTACCACATGATGTTAAACTAATTCCTTCTATAAGGGTAAAAACATGACATTGGACTTTTTTACTTTGTTTTCAAAGTAGAACCAACACTTTATCATCTGAGAGAAAGGATGAGGACTTCAGGATATTGTGGGAGAATGTGAAAGAATTCTGTTAGAAATAACTAAAGATTTAGAACTTGGAGAATCTTCTGAGAAGAAAAAGGGAAAGTTAGATCTTCATGATTAATACATTTTCCCTATGTTCCAAAAAACTAAGTTAATGTAAAAATTAGATAATACTAAATTTTGATTGGAAAGTTTTAGATAATGACAGAAAAGGGAAAAAGTGAACTACCATGTCAATGGAAAAAACTGTTAAAGGAGGTAAAAGCTTATTCGCTTCTTCCCATTCTTTACACTCTATTAAAGGGCACTAACTTTATCGAGTTGATAACTCCAGAACCTCACTTGTTTCTGATGTGTGCAAAGCTTGCCCCACTTACTTAGGATGGTCCCTCCAGTAATGCTCTTTGCTCAGTAGTATGCTTCAGTTCAGTTCAGTTGCTCAGTCGTGTCCGACTCTTTGCGACCCCATGAACTGCAGCACGCCAGGCTTCCCTGTTGGCTAATTGTTAAAGTAAGTACATATCATTTTATACTGTGTGGAGATGGGGGCAGAGACTCAGGACAGTTCTTAAAAGTTCTTAACGTCTTGCTTATAATTAAGTTCACTTAAAGAGAAATGTGTCACTGCCATGTCCAAATACTCTGTTTCACTACCTTCAAACATTTTTTTCTAATTTTTTTTAGATGTGGACTATTTTTAAAGTCTATTGAATTTGTTACAATATTGCTCCTGTTTTATGTTTCTGCTTTTTAAAACTTGGATTTGTTACAATATTGCCTCTGTTTTATGTGTTTTTTTTTTTCCTCTCGTTTGTTTCTGTGTTTTATGTTTTGGCGATGCATGTGGGGTTTTAGCTCCCTGACCAGGGATGGAACCCTCGCCCCCTGCATTGGAAGGCGAAGTCCCAACCACTGGACCACTAGGGAAGTCCCAAACAAACGTTTTAAATATAGTCATGCTTTGTTTCAATATATTGCTAAAAAGATGCAGTGCAATAGTCAGGTTCATTCATTTATCAAGCCCCAGTTATTTGCTCTTGCCTGGAAAATCCCATGGACAGAGGAGCCTGGTGGGCTGCGGTCCATGGGGTTGCTAGGAGTCGGACACAACTGAGCAACTTCACTTTCACTTTTCACTTTCATGCATTGGAGAAGGAAATGGCAACCCACTCCAGTGTTCTTGCCTGGAGAGTCCCGGGGACGGCGGAGCCAAGTGGGCTGCTGTCTCTGGGGTCGCACAGAGTCGGACACGACTGAAGTGACTTAGCAGTAGCAGTAGCAGTTATTTGCTCAGCACTTTTCAGGATGTAAGAAATATAGCTGCAAATTAAAAAGATCTATTCTGTCCTCATGGAGCTTGAGTCTGGTGGAGAACTAGATATTAAGCAAATGAATAATCAGTGGGTGATGGTAAGAGGATAAGTAGTTTGTTGCATAGTAGCTAAGTCATGTCCAATTCTTTTGCAACCCAATGGACTATGGCCCACCAGGCTCTTCTGTCCATGGAATTTCTCAGGCAAGAATACTGGAGTGGGTTGCCATTTCCTTCTCCAGGGAATCTTCCTGACCCAGGGATCAAACCCATGTCTCCTACTTGGCAGGTGGATTCTTTACTGCTGAGCCACCAGAGGATAAATAGAGGATGCTGTAAATAAGTAAGAGGGGGGGTCTCCATTTGAATATGAGGAAGTTATATTTAACACAGACCTGAAGATCAAGCAGAAGATGGGCAAGAAAAGAGCAGAGAGAAGGTAAAGAGAAGGTAAAACACTGTAAAGAGACAGTGTGTTAAAGAACAACAACAGATCACTGGAGTGCTATGAGAGTGGAGTGGTACTAACACGAAGCAGGAGAGGTGGGCAGGCATCAAGAGGAACTGTGTGCCTGTGAAGGAGTTCAGATTTTATCTCAAGTGCATCAGGAAATCACCAAAAGGATGAAACCAGGGACTAACAAGGCGACCCATAGTATGGTGAGTCACTTTGGCTCCTTTGAGGAGAATGGACAAGAAGGGTGTAAGAGTTGGGAGTAAAGAAGCTTATGAGAGCCCAGGGATTGTGGGCATGATGACAGTGTGATGAAGAGAAGTCAATGAAGAGAAGCTTCTGCTTCTCAAAAGTAGAAGCTACAGGACTGGTGATGGCTTTGGATAAACAGTTGATTACTACTATCGCAGTAGTTCCCACGAACACTGAATTAGTGATTACTGAACTTGCTCGTAGAGGAGCAGGGATAGGTTCCTGTGAGCCTCTGGTCACAACATTTTCATCAGCTGATCACAATAGAACCTTGTTTCTGTTTAAAGACACCTCATTTAATATGTATTGTTGACTTATTAGCATTGAACTCAGGGCCAGGAGTGCTGTAATTCACGCCGGGACAAAGCTTCTCTACCGTGTTTTCTCCATAAGGCACACCACAACTTTCTGGCACTAGGGAACACTCGCCACCACTTCAGCACTATTGCTATAATGTATAATAAGTTGAAATTTCCTTAGAAAAACCAAAGAATAATGCTTCTTTGGGTGTTTGTTGTGAAAAAAATTTTTGAAAACCCAATGAGCATATATCTAACTTCATTTTTTTGGAAAGGAAGTGACCACTCTCTGGAATACTGGCTGTTAATCACTGTCAAAATGTGTTATGTAAAGTGCCAAACATCCTCTTTTAAGATTGCAGCAACTGCTCTTGCTGTCTTCAGACAGTCAGGATTGTTGCTGTTGAGAATGGCAGGCTGCCGGAGAGTAAAGGTGTTAAGGAAACATTCTCCGCTTAAGAACAGGTGAGGGAGACACACAGGTAAACACAGTTTTTGTTTGATTCTTGTTCCACTGTTTTAGCCTTAGGTATTATTTCATCTTCTGTAATGAGAAATCTGAGGCTGAGGGAAGTTTTAATTTGCCAAAGATCCCTAGAAAATGGCAGTGACAGCATTAGAAAGTTCCCTGATTTTTATTTTCAAATTATTAGTCTTTTAGAACAATGAAATAATTGAGCTGTTATGTGATTAGCCAGGGCAAAGATAAGCATTTAGTAGTAGCATTGTTAGACACCTCAGTAGTTTTATTTTTTTTCTTAAGTTTTCATTTCCAAATGTTAACATTTTACCATGTGTGTTTTATCATATTCTTGATTTCTGTGCATTTGTATGTGTATAAAGTTTCTATGAACTGTTTGAGAGCAAGTTTTACACAAGCTGCCCTTGTCCCTAAATTCTTCAGTGCATATTTTCTAAAAAACATAACATTCTCTTACATACTTACATATATCAAATTTGAGGCATTAGTATTGCCGTGATACTGCTAACTAATTCACAGACCTTAGATAATTTTGTCAGTTGCCCACTGGTGTCCTTTAATAATAACATAATCACACTTTAGTTTTACCTCTAGCTGCCTGTAACCTGAGACTGTTATGTGTTTGCCACTGTTAAAGAGCATAGTCCATTTGCTTTGTAGAATATCCTTCAGTTTGTTTGTTGAATGCTTTATTATGATTAGGTTTTTGGTCAGGAATATCACAGAAGTGATACTCCTTCTCAGTGCAGCTTATCAAGAAGCACATAATGTCTATTTGCCCCCATTACTGGTGATTTAACTTTGATTTCTTGATTAAGGTAGTGCCTGCTGCTGCTACTAAGTTGCTTCAGTCATGTCTGACTCTGTGAGACCCCATAGACGGCAGCCCACCAGGCTCCCCCGTCCCTGGGATTCTCCAGGCAAGAACACTGGAGTGGGTTGCCATTTCCTTCTCCAGTGCATCAAAGTGAAAAGTGAAAGTGAAGTTGCTCAGTCGTGTCGGACTCTTTGCAACCCCATGGACTGCAGCCCACCACGCTCCTCCGTCCATGGGAATTTCCAGGCAAGAGTACTGGAGTGGGGTGCCATTGCCAGGTTTCGCCAAATAAAGTCACCAATTTTCTCTTTGTAACTAATAAGTATCTTATGGAGAGATATTTTGAAACTAGGTAAATATCCTCTTTCTCTTCATTTTTTGATTTGATGTTTCCAAATAGTAATTTCCCAATTCTAACACTCTCTACACATTGATTGGTTGGCCTTCTACTCTGAGGGTCTTCCGTGGTGGCTCTGACAGTAAAGAATCCGCCTGCAATGCAGGAGACCCAGGTTCTATTCCTGGGTCGAAGATTCCCTGGAGGAGACCAAGGCAACCCACTGCAATATTCTTGCCTGGAGGTCTCAAGGACAGAGGAGCCTGGCAGGCTGCAGCCCATGGGACTGCATAAGAGTTGGAACCGATTGAGCAACTAACATATACATACATATTCTACTCTAAGAAGCTTTTCCTTCTTTCTGTCCTTTACTCCCTCCATCCACCTCTCACTCTCAGTGTAGATTCATGGATTATCTTATTATGATGGCTGGAATCCATTATTACCACTCTTTATTTCTGTGCTCACATTGTCCAGATTTGGACAGTGGGATCATCCTCAAGTTTCCCCGTTTTTTTTTTTTTTTGTCTTTTTTCCTTCCTCTGTCTTTTTCATATTCTTACCAATCTTTGAGTAGTTTCTTTTAGCATAACAAAGGGTGCGTTCCCTGCCCCAATCCTGAAACCATAATTTCTCTAGGAAACCTTTCTTTTTTACAAGAATGGTATTTAGAAACCAGAATCTGGATGCACATTGGTACTGGAGAGATAACATTATTTCTGGGCCCTTTACTCTGTTTCTATATATGTATGTATATAACTATGAGTTATATATTGTTTGATACCTGCAATTCTGACCCAGTACCACAGAGTTCATTACAACTTTCCCCTTTTCTGTATTTTCTTTTCCAATGATGGTAAGTTTGACTTTCATTATTTTAAAGATATTTACTTATTTGCTCAGTCCTAGAATATATAATAAGTAGATTCAGAATTTCTAACATACAGCTGTGGAAAAGCAAACCTACTAACTAAAGTTCAGTATTTGTATGTAGTTCTTTTTGCATTTAGTTTTGGAGCATACAGTAAAAAGACTGTATTTTAGAATACTTGCGTTAGTTCTGTTTTTCTCCATCAGTGTTATTTTGGTATTCATGAAAAAAACTGACAGGTTTGTTTTTTCTTTTTGGTTTGTTTGTTTGTAATTAATTTGGAGTTTTCCACCATCTTTGTTTGATTTTACTTTTAAGTTTCAGTAATTTTTGAAATATGAAATTATACTTGTTTTTATCATAAGTTAGAACTGCCAAAAAAAAATGGGGACTGGGGGGAAGAATTGACGGGTGGCTACCTTACTTGATAAATAAGGTTTAAGGTTTAAATGGTCTGACTGGGGAATTTTAGTGCATGTAACTAAAATGCATGTACATGTATGTATGTACAGTGCTTGTAATTTTGTGTGCATACAAAGTTTACACTGTGCTTTGCTTTTTAACTTTTTTCCACTTAAATGTTTTATCTTAGAGATGGTTCCATGTCCATACATAGAAATCTGTCTTATTTTTTTGAAGAGCTGTGTGGTATTCTATTATACAGATGTATTATATAGACCAGTTTCTATTGATGGACATTTGGATTGTATCCAGCCTTCTGCAATTGTAAAACAAAGACATAATTATCTTTTAATATACACTGTTGTGCATATGTATGAGTTATATACATATGAATGAGTCGTATATGTATGAGTCAGACCACTCATATGGTAAAGGAAATAAACATCCTATTTTGTGGAGAGGGGAGCAGCTTAGCAGTCTGATGCAAAAGCAAGTATTTGAATGTTAAGTTATTGATTTCTAAGTTATAATCCAGTTGAAACATAAAACAAATACATGTAAAAATGTTTTAGGTTCATAAAATAATTACTACAATTCACAGGAAAATTGCTAGTTAGCTTTACTAAACTCTGTCATAGCTATTAAAATGAACACTTTTGATTTACATCTGTCATTGGTGATATGAAAAAGGAAGTGCAAACATTGTTACATTGTCTTAGAACAAAGTCAGCTTTTTGTAATTTGCTGTCCACCACAGCCTGTAAAGACTAAAGAAACCTAGCTGCTAAGTCACTTCAGTTGTGTCGGACTCTGTGTGACCCCATAGACGGCAGCCCACCAGGCTCCCCCATCCCTGGGATTCTCCAGGCAAGAACACTGGAGTGGGTTGCCATTTCCTTCTCCAATGCAGGAAAGAGGAAAGTGAAAAGTGAAAGTGAAGTCGCTCAGTCTTGTCCGACTCTAGCGACCCCATGCATGGACTGCAGCCCACCAGGCTCCTTGGGATTTTCCAGGCAAGAGTACTGGAGTGGGGTGCCATTGCTTTCTCCAAGAAACCTAGAAGGATGTGTAAATAAACATATTACTTTGTGTGTGTCTAGTAATAAATGCATCTTAAATCTTTGAACTACTTATCCATGTAAGACTGGAGAAAATTATTTTACTATTTCATAGTATTACCTAGAATAATGAATGAAGATTAACTTTGCAGATAAGAAATTTGTAAGCAAAACTGCAATTTCTTAAGCTCAAGAGTAACTTGTGCTGTATTATTATTCCATTTTACACAGTGCCTTGGTAACCTAGCCAAGGATTTTAGGTCTCCTAGTAGTTCTTGTCAGATCAGGAGCTGGAAGAATGAGACCTACTTTTGACCAAACATAGATCAGAAAGAATTGGTTTCAGCTGGTTAGTAGGAAATTTAGGGGGGTAGGCAGCAGCAGAATCTGTCTACAATCAACACGGAGCTTCAGCATATCTTCAGGTAACAAGAGGTTGAACATAGATTCTTTTCCAGTGATAAAAATCAAACAGTAAATTTAATGGGACAGACTATTTTTTTTTAAATATGCTTTTTTATTTTAGACATGCTTTCTCTTATCTCACAATGTCATTTATATAATTAGATTCAATAAATTTGCTTTTAACAAAATATACTCATTAAAGTGCATGGGATTTGATTTCCAAGAAAATATCAGGGTGGGAAAATGGAAGAAAAAATGGCCTTTGGTTTTTATGTGTTCCTTTCACTAGGGCTTCCCTGGTGGCTCAGAGGATAAAGTGTCTGCCTGCAATGCAGGAGACCCAGGTTCGATCCCTGGGTTGCGAAGATCCCCTGGAGAAGGAAATGGCAACCCACTCCAGTATTCTTGCCTGGAGAATCCCATGGACAGAGGAGCCTGGCGGGCTACAGTCCATGGGGTCGCAAAGAGTCGGACACTTTATTAAATAAATCTCTTTATTTAGGAAGTTGCTAAGTGGTGTCCAACTCTTCATGACCCCGTGGAATGCAGCATGCCAGGCTTTCCTGTCCTTCACTATCTCTTGGAGTTTGCTCAGACTCATGTTTGTTGAGTTGTTATTTAGAAAGTTGCTAAGTGGTGTCCAACTCTTCATGACCCCATGGAACGCAGCATGCCAGGCTTTCCTGTCCTTCACTATCTCTTGGAGTTTGCTCAGACTCATGTTTGTTGAGTCAGTGATGCAATCTATCTCATCCTCTGTCACCCTCTTCTTTTGCTTTCAACCTTACCCAGCATCAGGGTCTTTTTCAGTGAGTCGGCTCTTTGCATCAAGTGGCCAAGGTATTGGAGCTTCAGCGTCAGTCCTTCCAATGAATATTCAGGGTTGACTTCCTTTAGGATTGTCTGGTTTGATCTCCTTGCAGTCCAGGGGACTCTCAAGAGTCTTATCCAGCACCACAATTTGAAAGCATCAATCCTTTGGCGCTCAGCCTTCTTTATGGTCCAACTCTCACATCCATCCATGACTACTGGAAAAATCATAGCTTTGACTATATGGACCTTTATTTTACTCTACAATGTCATTAATTATTCTTGAGCTTTTGTTTTCTTTTACAAGTTCTTCTAGCTACCTCTGCTATTTTTTGTAACTTATTTCCAAATGTCTTGTTATAATTACATAATATTGATATAATTCTGTGGTGAAGTTTGAGCTTTCCACTAATAGCATTCTGGTAGACCTTGGCTTCTCTAATATCTGCATTAGAGAAGAAACCAGAAAAAGATACTAAAGCCTTCTTGGCAATGAAGAAGTAGTAATTCCTAAGCATCCAAGAAAAAAGATCCAATAAAAAGGATCTAATAAGGAGCCACAGACCTGAAGGTTAATCCGGACACAGTACACCATACTCTGCTGGTTTTGCTACATTGAAGAAGTGGAGTATTCAGATTGACCGGTGATGTCTCACAGCCCTTCTTTTGATGTGAAAGCTGAAAAGTGTAGAAGTGATAAGAAAAAGTGACATGGAGAAAAGGTGCCACAGCAACCCTGATTATTGTTGCAGGCATGGTGGTTAATAGAAGAAGCAATCAGATCTGTAAGCAGCCCATACTCGTGCAGAGCAAGAGAGTCAGTGATAAAGAGACCAACTCTGATCTCTGGACAGCCAGTAGTTCACCTGATACTCTTGAGTGTTTAGAGTATCTCTGTGGAGTGGATGTGGGGTGGCATTGCCCATAGATGGGGATTAGAGGAGGGATAAATAGCCACTAAACTAGAGCTTGAGGAATCGTATATGGGAGATACATAGACATGAAAGGAAGTAGAACATAAAAGATGGGTACAAACTGGTACCCATCTTTCAGGAGTTCCTTAGGGAACCACCCTGAAGACACATCAGTAGAAAAGTAAGTATTTTGGAAGGACATAAAGTAACGGTTCAGTGAAAGTGGTGTTCTGTAAGATTTATATTTCGTCCATCATAAGGTGCTTCTTAGAATTATGACAAAATGTTCAATTATGTTTTCTAATATATCACCTGTTAAAATGGTTCTTTGAGTTGGACCTCTGTGATTCTTTTTAATCTTTTTTTATCTTCAGTTTTATAATGGAAAATTTGAGAAATTTTTCTTTTTACTCTTTTAAGATGCGGAGAATTATATGGAACATCATAGATTTGTGTTTTTTTTTTTTTTTAAAAAAAATGTTAAAGGTTTAAAGGGCCAAACTTCAGGTGTCTGGAAATCTCTATGTAGATTTTCCCAGTACAGTCATCTTTCTTGTATTCTCTCCCTCTTCTGGATGGCATTTGTCCTCTCTAGGCTGTGTGTTACTTTTCAGCATGAGGATTTCCCATTGTGGTGTGGAGTGTATTGAATTTGGCAGCAGATGGTCTGTAACTAAGGACATCATGTGTTTCTGTGGTCCAGGCCAACTTTCCTGTCTTAAGTATTTTCTTGGGGGCTGTAGTGTTCTGTGGTGAAAAGGCATGGGTAGTCGGTTCAACATTATGGACTTTTTGCTCCCCGTCAGAACCTGGGTAATTATTTTTGCCCTATTTAATATGAAAATACCCAGTTAGTGACTGTTGATTCTAATATGTTAACCGAAAATTTGGAGGCTCATTGTGAGTTGACATAGATTGGTCTTCCCAATGAAGCATTATGGTCCACTTAAGGATATTTTGAGCTGTAGTTAGGAGCCTTTTGATATAACATTTTTTGGTGTTGATGCTTATGAAAGTGTTCTTTGATATGTATTTTCAGGGAATAAATGAGCTGATTTATAGCAGGGGAAAGTATGAGTCAGATTAGCTATTAATAGTTCCTCCTGCAGAAAAATAAGAATACTTAAGAGCATGCATTAATCAATATGCAGTCAAGTAGTGAACTTTATGTACACTGTAGATAGTTTACTGGTATTAATTATTCAGATTTCCTGCAAAGTTATATAGATACATACTTGAGTTTTATGAGAATATGGTTATCTAAAGATTTATTGTCCACCATATTGCACAAACACCGAATTAGTTTACAAATAATATTGACCTACATCACTCAATTCCTATTCTTATCTCATTGAGTGATGCAGGTCAATATTTATAAATTAATCTCAAGTAACTTCTTTAAGTACTAAAGCTTTTTCCTTTTGTTTGCAGTTTAAATCTATTGTAATTAAAAATTGTTTAAAACAGATATGCAGTCTGATTAATCTAAAAAATAATCAGGGTAAACTTGATATAATGGCAGTTAAAGTGGCAGGGATTAATTTTTTATGGGTAATATCAGCAATTCTGGTTTCCTGTTATCTCATAATTTCATTTACTCAGAAGCCTCTGGAGCTCTGAGCAGAGGTGGATGATGGTAAACCAAGTTGTCATATTTTCCCAAATAGAAATTGTAATTGTTTTCCACTTATTGTTGGTATATTTCTTTTAATAAATCTAAAATTAGTCAAAAATTCTAAAAATAAACTAAGTTTGCTAAATTCTATCAGTGAACTTAACGCATTGTAGCTCCCCTACCTGTGATGGTATCTAACAGGATGACCTTTCATGTTCTTCCTCACCTCCTCTCATTTCCCCTTTTTGTTTTCAAAGAGAAACTGGTAATCTGGGTAGATTCAAGGCATCTTTGAGAGAGAATGTCTTGGGGAGCCCCAAGGAGCTGATGAAGTTGAGCGTGCCTTCCTTAGTGTATGCTGTGCAGAACAACATGGCTTTTCTAGCTCTGAGCAATCTGGATGCAGCAGTGTACCAGGTAGGTGGTAATCAAAAGTGCAGAATCTTTAAAAACGTTTTTATGGTGAAAGGATTTTTATTAACCCTTTATCTCACTATCAAATATTTTTCTCAGTTCTATTAATGATACCAGATATATTTGTGTCAGAGTCTAATGTTAGCTGAGTTGATTAGTTCATTGTTTTGTTCTTAGGTGACGTACCAATTGAAGATTCCCTGCACTGCTCTATGTACTGTTTTAATGTTAAACCGGACGCTTAGCAAGTTACAGTGGATTTCAGTTTTTATGCTGTGTGGGGGAGTCATACTCGTACAGTGGAAACCAGCCCAAGCCACGAAAGTCGTGGTAAGAAACAAAATACTTAATGTAACTAAACTGGGAAACTTTTTAAAGTCTTATGCACTTCAGACAGTCACACTGATGCATGGAGCTTGATTATATTTCTTTGAGTGAAAATAACCTTTGCCAGACTTCCCTGGTGGCTCAGACAGTAAAGCATTTGCCTACAATGCGGAAGACCGGGATTTAATCCCTGGGTCGGGAAGATACTCTGGAGAAGGAAATGGCAACCCACTCCAGTACTCTTGCCTGGAAAATCCCATGGATGGAGGAGCCTGGTAGGCTACAGTCCATGGGATCGCAAAGAGTTGGACATGACTGAGCGACTTCACTTTCACTTTGAACCTTTGCCTTACATATATCCTTTTTTCTCCTCAGGAAAATGTTATTGTTAAGGAGAGGTATACTGGCTTCTTTTTTTTAAAGAGGAGAAATATGCATAAAATACGTTAGAGATGGATGGTATCTTAAACTCAATATAATGCCCCTCCTTCATTTTATGGATAACAAAATTGAAGTAACTTCAAAGAGAGGAAGTAACTTATCCAAAGTTCCACAGTTAACAGCTAACCTGTGACTCAAATTGTGCAAACTTCCACACAGTGTATATGTTCAGAATTTCTAGGCCTCTTTTAGACGTTTTCTCAGAAATACCGGGCAAAGTTTTCTCCATCTAATTTTCATGTTCTCTTGCAGTCACAAAAATTTTTGCTTTGTACATAACAACCACTGTCAACAATTGGGCTTAGAGAGGAGTAGTAGTGGTTTTCCTGATAATTGATAACTAAAATAGGGCAAAAGGCGCCTTCACGTCTTTTAGTCCAAGAGTTAAATATTAAGGTATATACCTGATTTTTTAAAAAAAGTATTATATGCTTTAATTGGTTGTTTTCCCAAAGAGTAGAAAGAAGAACCACAGTGGAGGATCTGAAGGCCAGGAGCTTCCTTCTGCATATTCTTCCCAAATGAGAGACCATGGGTTCTCCCATCCAAGTACTAACCAGGTCCCACCCTGCTTAGCCTCCAAGATCAGAGGAGTTCAGAGTGGTATGACCATAGGGGGCCCATGGTCTTTTAGGAGCGGAAGGCAGCCGGGGAGGTATACAGAGCTTGTGAAACTAGAAAAAGTCAGCTTTTTACGTACTTTCTGGCCTGGCTGAAGAGTTTTTTTCCTCAGAAACTGAGTTTTAAATTAAGTTTTTATTGTCTTTACATGATGTTTAAATGTGCTTATATTCTTGGTGACATTTCAAACACTGATCAAATATGTACTGCATTGTAACTCGGATGTAGACCATTGGAGAAATTATTTGTCTGGGAAATAATGCAAACACTTAAAAGTTAAATATGAACTTCCAGGACCACTTTACATGTTTAGCAAATGTCCACCTCACATAGGTAATGTGTATGAAAAGCTTAGTAAACTAAAGCAGAGAATTTGACTACTGGAGCACTCTAGAAAGTTCTTTCGTATCTTGAACAGAATGAAGCTTCCTGTAACTGCCTCTTGTTCCCTGCTCTCATCAGAGTAACTCAGACCCCTGCTAGCTCCACATGATGATCCTTGGAATGTCTGAGAACAGTGTCACAACCCTACCCTCTGTGTCTTTTTCTGTCCCACTATTGAGAGAACCTTGTTTCTTTCTATAATATGCCTTCTGGAGACTTTGTGATCCCTGGCTCGTGCCAGTGCTGCCTTGTATTTCTTTTCTAGATGCCTTTAGCCATTGTTTTTCCTCAGTATGTCCCCAAAGCTCATACCATCTCCAGATGTTGACTGAATAGTGTGAGTTGTGGTGGTGGTGGTTGGTGGTGGTTTAGTTGCTAAGTTGTGTCTGACTCTTGTGACCCCATGGACTGTAGTCTACCAGGCTCCTCTGTCCATGGGATTCTCCAGGCGACAATACTGGAGTGCGCTGCCACTTCCTTCTCCAGGGGATCTTCCTGAGCCAGGGATAGAACCCGAGTCTCCTGCATTGCAGGCAGATTCTTTACCAACTGAGCTGAGTTGTAGTTCGCTAATTACCTCTAGACTTGTTCAGTCAGCCTAAGGTTATATCAGGGTTTTTTTTTTTTTTTTTTGGTTGGAGGTGGCTATCCATTCTGTAACTGATTATATAACCACATGTAGCTGTTTCACACACACACACACACACACACACACACACACACACACACACACACACACACAGTTTTTCTCAGATGTGTTTTGTGCAGCAGGCTTCTAAACCAAAGTGCAAGATGTGTTTATATTTATTAAGCCCATCTTGTTAGCTTTGGGTTAATGTTCAAGCCTCTGAGGACTTTCCAGTCCTTATTGGTTGTTAGCTTTTTCTTGAAATGTTATTATGCTTTCTGCAGATGCAACACATATGTCTTCTGGGTCTTCACTGAAAATTTTAGACAGGACAGGATCAGAGTTCTGTGGACATGGCTTTAGATCTCTCTTTGACTCTTTTTTGTCCTCTAGCTTAAGAAACATTTGTTATCTCTGACAGTTTTCATGAATCAGGAATTCAAGGGTGCCTGAGCTCTGGCTTCTTTTAGACATTCTGGCTTGAGGGGTCTCATAAGAGGTTGCAGTCAAGATATCAGCCAGGGCTGCAGGCAGCTGAAGACTTGCCTAGGCTTGGAGGAGCTGTTTCTCTGGTGGCTCATTCATATGCCTGGCTGGTTGATAGTGGTTGTGGGTCTAGCTTGGTTTTATTCTGTTAATTAGCACTTTGCTATATGAGCATTCACTCAGCTATGAATAGAACTAGTTATCCTCACTCCATTTCTCTGTCTTAGTAACAAAAATACTATGCAAATCTGACAGATTTCTTACTGAACATTATCTCTGTGGAATTCCCCTCATCACTTAACTAGGAATCCTTTCAGTAAGACAATTTGGTATGTCATCTTCTTCTTGAAGCCACACTGTGTGTGTGTGTGATGACCATTAGACTTTTTAAGCTCTATAAGTCATCTGTTCTGTGATTTTGCTTGTATTCAGTAACAGCACTGCAGTCACACTAGTTATTAGCAATGTTCTAAGTGCTTTACACACATGAACTCACTTATGCCCACACCAATCATATGAGATGTGTGTATTTATTTCCATTTTCATATGAGGAAACTGATAGGGAAAGAAGCTTAGCAGTGGGTCCACAGTGACCTTGCTTGAGCCCAGGCGGTGTGGCTCTTGAGTCTGTGCTTTTGGTGAGTGTACTGGCCTGCCTTCAACTTCTCAAGCTGCTCTTGATAATTTCTGCAGCTTTTCCTCTGCTCTGCCTTTCTGAAAATCAGGACAGTATTTGCCCAATTCAGATTTTCTGGCATAGTTTCCATGCCCTAGTAATATTCAGAGATATAGTGAACACTATCTTGACTTGCTACTGTTCTTAGTCAAGATGCTTCTCAATTTAGGTAGGTGTTTTTATGATAGCAAACCACACATCTTGGACTTAACTTTCCATTCATTCATTCATTTAAAATCATTATTCACAGAGAAAGTGGAAACTATATTTGGGTAACTCTTATTTTCTTGCTCTCTAATAGTATGTCATTTAGCCAAAGAAACACTTTTTTCTTTTAAAGGCCTTCTTCAAAGTATTTTTGCAAGCCTCCACTTATTCTGAGTTTTCAGTTTTTTTGATACTAAAATTCCTGGTTGGTTCCTCTTGGTTTTGTATACTGTAATTTTTTTTCTTAGTGTTCCTATAAAATGAGAATTCATTGAAGATGCCCTTAACTAGTGACACCTGACTTGTTTACTATTCATGAGAATCTCATTCTTCTGAAACTCTTATCCTTCTTGAACCATCTTCCCACTAGCTATGGAATTTCTCAGTTTTATTTCTTTGAATTTTCATTTATTCAAGACTGGAGCTCAGGTCTTAACTATGCTGTGTTTGGCTGTTGCTTATCCTCTTAAAACACTGCCCTTAAGTTTCCATGACTTCTACTTCATCGCCCAGTAGTTTATCAGTTAGAATTAAGTCTAGAGGAGCAGTCAGTGTCTATCACCATTTTTCCTAACTGTAGAGATTAAACTGGCAGAAAAGCCAAGAATTTGTCAGACATTATATTTAGTAGCTTGAGCTTTCTAGTGTCCTTCCATTATTTTTTCTCATCTCTATGCCAGTCTTATAGTTTATATTAGGAAAGCATCCATGTTAATCCATTGTAGTCTATAGCAGTGGTCCTCAAAACAGTGTACATCAGAATTAACAGGAAGGTTAAACAGATTATGAGGGTGGAGGCTAACAGTTTATGATTCGGTAGGTCTGGGGAATGCCTGTCAGTTTTCATTTCTAACAGGTGATGCTGCTGCTGCTGCTGCTGTTCCAGGGACCATACTTTCAGAATCATTAGTTCATAGTATCTTCTATTTCTCCTTTTATCTTCATGCAGATATCTTCTCTCTCAGGTCCTTAAAGTAATACTCTCCTTATATCAGGCTTATTTGTTTTGAACAAGGTATGTGCTTATCACGTTACAGTCATGTGTCTCAACCCTGTAGTTTCTGAGTGCTACCACTCAGATAACATTGATCTCTGAGAAGAGACTGATGAAAGCTCCTGAGGGTTAGTTTAGGAAAGAGGAAATAAAGTTGAAACAATAGGTTGGGGGTCCATATACCTGCATCTGTTAGCAAAGTATTATGAATATATATACATGTTAATCAGCGCTGTGTATCAGCTTCCTCTTTATTCATTTAGTATCTAAAATAGTGTATATGGTACATAAAAGTCATGCTATTAATATCTGATAAAAATTCAGTAAAGCTGGAAATCTTACAAGTCCTTTATCCCATAGGTGATAGGGAATAAAACAAGTCAAAGTGTCGTCATTTCCATGATTGATCCTATAAGGGCTTGATTTATGGTGGTGTCAGAAGTTAAAATTAAGTGGTGGCTGCTGCTTGCATGCTAAATTGCTTCAGTCGTGTTTGACTCTTTGTGATCCCATGGACTGTAGTCCACCAGGCTTCTCTGTCTGTAGGATTCTCCTGGCAAGGATACTGGAGGGGTTGCCATGCCCTCCTCCAGATCTTCCCAACCCAGGGAGCGAACCCGTGTCTCTTGCCTTGGCAGGCAGGTTCTCTGCCACTAGCACCGCCTGGGAAGGCCAACAGGTGGCTGACTATGCACAATTCTATGCTCAGGTGCCACTGTTATTAGGAAGAAGCCACACATGGTTATCATTTATTGTGCCTGTGATTTGACCAGTATGTTTTTAACTTAATACTTTTGTCTGTCCCTGGGATGGCATTTTGTTTGGTCCTGTCTTATTCTACAGAAAAGCTGTGTCTGATACACATACTTTCAGTAGAACTGTAAACAGATTTTTGTATTCATTTGTTTGGTCTCTTGGATGAGTTGTGTTTTTAGTCACTAAGAATAACTTTTAAAACATTACTATTGCAGGTGGAACAGAATCCACTGTTAGGATTTGGTGCTATAGCTGTTGCTGTATTGTGCTCAGGATTTGCAGGTAAATCATAAAAGCACCACTTTATTCAGTTGTCAAATTGTTTTTCTAGGAAGCATGTAGTAGTGTTTAACTCAGCTTAGATCTCAGTCCTTACTCATTTTTGCAGTTACCTAAGAATGTATTTGTCATCGTTGATTATTCCCAGTCCATCTAAGAACCCCAAAATAAATGAAAAAAGACCTCTGAAAATGTAATAAGTTAGCCATCAGAAAGCTCAAGTATTTCTATTTTTCTGGCACTGACCTCAGGCTAGATTCAGCTGCTTTAGGTTGCTAGTTACCAGCTTGCTATCTGTATTTCCCTCATACTCTCAATTTCTTTCTCTGCTTCAACAGATTAGGAATTATGGAGTAGGGAGGAAAGGGAGGTGGAAAATACCTCAGAAAACCTAGTACCCAGAAGTAAGAGCCAAAAAGGGAGAGAAGAATCAAAACCACTAATATCAGATAAACATGGAGGTCTGGACTCACATGTGTAGGGAAAAGCAATCCTTCACTGAATCAAGAAGAGACAAAAGTATGAATGTTAAGTGCAATATAAGAAATGAGATGTTTTACAAATAGTTCCAATGGAGAAGAAACTGAAAGGGTATATTAGTTATAGCTATACATCTTTATTATTTATTTGTGCTATTTCAAGAGTTAAGACTATTTTTTTATTTTATAGTACTTTATTTTTGACTGGGAAAGTAATCTTTTTCTCTCTTCATCTAGTCATTTGATAAGAGGGGAAAATCTAAATTTAGGAATAAACTTAATGACAGCATTATGCTAGACTTTTATTCTTAAACAGCAAATCAGAAACAAAAATTGACTTACACTCGAAATAATATACTATTTGATTTTTAGCACTATTTTGAACAGTTAAAGTGTGTCCAACATTCTGTTTAGTTCAACCTCTCAGTACACAAGTGAGGAAACAGTAGGTGGTTTAATACCCCTCTATGCTTGGAGTAACTGAGAACTGAGTAGTTGAATGGTTTTTCCAGATGAGGAAAATCAAAGTTAGAAATAGGAGTAGCCATTACGTTTGTTTCCATTCTCTGGCTCTTTCCAACATAGGTTCATCAAAGAAAAAAATCTTGGTTTTCATTTCATTTTAGTTGATGGGTACTCTAGTGGCAGAGTCTCTAGCGTTTGTAACGAAACTCTTTAATGTTCTTGTTAAACACGCATTCATTTCAAGTATAGAACTTATAGCTGTGCTATATGACTTTTTGAGGGAGAAGTTACGTGCTTTTTTGGAGTACCTAAAAAGCTATGGATCATCAACCTCAGAAAAACACAGATATCCACAAAACACTGTCTGGTTAGGGAATTCATGTTCCTTCTGACAGTGTGTATGAACTTGGCCTATGGACCCCTGCTTTAAAGGAAAGTGGCTTCACTCAGCAGGTTCTATTTAAATTTTATTTTGGTTGTGTTACTTATTCTGAAAAAAAAATTCCTGGTGGTGATTATATAGGTTATTTTGCAAAGTGGAGAGTATTCATCACTAAGCAGATACTATAGGAGTATGATTAAGATAATTGACTCTTAACAGTATAGTTTTCTAGCTGACCAAACCAAGTGTTTCATTGGCATTAGTAGACAGCTTTGGTGATCTAGCTCACTGCTATAATAAAGGCAGAAACTTAACAATATTAAGATTTCCTATTAAATGTGGGTTAGAAAGCTCCCTCTTGGTTATTAATTCTATATGCTCTGTAAAAACAAACTGGTAATGTTCAGTATGGCATGTGTCATAACCAGCATAATAAACGTGCATCAAATTAATAAAATGTTTCCTAAATCATATACTTTATATCTTTAGATTTTTATTCTAAATGAAAGACATTTTAATTTCTAATAATATCTATTTCATATTTGCATGCTTAATTTTCTTTCAGGAGTATATTTTGAAAAAGTTTTAAAGAGTTCAGACACTTCCCTTTGGGTGAGAAACATTCAGATGTATCTATCGGGGATTGTTGTGACATTAGTTGGCGTCTACTTGTCAGATGGAGCTGAAATTAAAGAAAAAGGATTTTTCTTTGGTTACACATATTATGTCTGGTTTGTCATCTGTAAGTATCTAGGAATTAAAGGTTCTAGGTAGATCTTTTTTAAAAAAAATATTAACAATATAATAATATAGTATATATTATATTATGTAATATGTTAGATGTCATTTAAGCCTTTATAGCATTTTAAAATTGTTCCTTTGATACTGAGAATACCAGCTTGAAAATGTAATTTTGATTTTATTGACTTACTTTTGTGGCAAAGCTATCCCAAAACAATTTTTGCCTTCACAATCAAAAGTACCTAATGTGTTAGCAATAAGTGTGTACAGTTTAGTAGTAGAGTACATAGCCCTTTGGGCATCTGAAAAACAATGTTTTGTAGGAATTACAACTCACTTTTAGTACAAACTCTCTGAGAAGGCTGCGTCTAAGGAAAATAGCATTTTCCTAGGTAAATTAATGGCATCTCTGGGGATGAAAAGTGCCCCACCGTCATAGAATGTTTCATATGAGTGTTAAGATTCTCTTTCTTTCTGTACACAAGTCCTTGCCAGTGTTGGAGGCCTCTACACGTCTATAGTGGTCAAATACACAGACAATATCATGAAAGGCTTTTCTGCGGCAGCTGCCATTGTCCTGTCTACCATTGCTTCAGTGATGCTGTTTGGATTACAGATAAGTATGTCTTACTTTGTACTGTAAGTTTTTAACAGGGAAGAGCTTCTCATTTCCTTGGTTCATCTTTTATTAAATATGGCAGTTGCTTATAGTGTTTACAGAAATTCCTTAGTTTTGCTATAGTTTATCCTAGAAGTGCATCATATATGTGTGGAATGTGGGGTTCACGGTACTTGTTATTTAAGTGGTTCCAGAGCTTAAACCAAGGGTGTTACTTCTGTGTGAGAGTGAGCAGGCTACTCAGTAGGAAGAGCATTTTTGCAGTCAGGGCCTTCCTGTTTCCCAGGTATTATATACAAGACAGCTTAAGTGCTTCAGTGTGAATACAGTATGACTAGGTACACAAGAAAAGAAACAGAAGGACTTGAGGAATTGATTACTTACCCCAGGGAATTACTGTAAACTTGGCTTTTTTTTTTTTTGAGGAAAGAACAGTAAAACTTCATTTCCCCCTTAGTTTGTACCTTCCGTTTTAGACTTGGGTATAACCTGCTTTTGAAACTACAATCCAAATCTAAATTTTCTTTTATAAAGCTATCTTTATTTCATTTAATACGTAATTAATAAAGTCATGACTGTAGCTGGCATTCTGGCACCTCCTTTATGCTTGTCCTCCTGATTTTCCCTAGCCATATCCACTATTAATTGGCTTCTGAATTATTTAAGCAGAGATACTGACTTATCAGATATACCATAAACTAATACATGAGGAAAATCTGTCAAATATCAACATAAAGAATTAGATCTGGCCTGTATTTACATTTCATTTTAAAACTGACTTGTTATAAATGCAAATAGAAGAACATCAATGTTGTAGATACCTTAGAAAAAAATTGGTAGTATGGTTCAAATCTTGCTTGTACCATTTATTAGCTGAACAGCCTTGGGGAAGTTACTTAACCCACGTCTCAGTTTCTGTGTCTGTAAATTGGGAACAAGATCACCCATCTCCTAGGGTTATTTTAGGCGAAGTGCTTATTCGAACAGTGCCTGGCACACAGGTGTTCTGTATAAAGGCAGCTGCTTTCCATTTCTAGGCCCTCCTTTAGATGTTTTTTCTTCTCTTATTTTCACTTTGCGTTTTGATCCATCTTTATGCTCAACAAATCCTATGCCTGTACTCCTAATGAATATCTGGGAACAGTGTAAATGCTTTCTGGTCAGTGTTCTGGCTGACTGATGTCAAGGAACTTAATTAAGAATGTTAGCAATCTTAGTTTTCTATTTAATTTACCCTCTTCCCCCCTTTCTGAAGGAAAAGCTAGTCTGTCTTAGGGATGAATTAAAATCCATGGCTCGATGTCATTTCTCTGCATGACATTTTTTTAAAAGATAGTAAGACTGTGCCCTTGTATTCCCTAAAATAGAATATGGCTTAGTTTTGAACAGAATATACAGTTTGACACAAATATTTAGTTATATAACACCTCCTTTGGGCAAGTAATTCAGTTATGTCCTGATTTTCAGAATTAAGAAGATTAAAAAAAAGGTTAGCAGAAAATATAAGTTTACTGATTAAATCACCACCTCATTTGCTATTCAGGAATGCAATCCTCAAAGGTTTGAATCATTAGTCACCTAACTTTTTGAATTTGCTAACTACCTCTTACTCTAAACTTTAACAGGCTTCTAGTATCATGGAAAATCCATACTTCCCTGCTTTTTCAGTCAGCATATAGGGATGTTGGTATGCTCTCGGTCCGTGATCCAACGGTCCGTGATCCAAGACAGTGATACATGTGTTCTTGAAAAGTGTGTAGTCAGTGATTGTCACTCCCTTGACTTTACCACTTTTTGTTTTTTTGGGTAGGGGTGGCGCTAGAATTGATTACTTTTCTAAACCTTACCATCAAAATACAGAACACTTAAAATTTATTTTCCATACAATCTGATAGTGTAAACCCACAGTTCAAAGTCTTCAAAATTTTAAACTGATCATTGTTATGTAGTTTTAAGGGCACAAATACAGATTAAGCTCTTTTTTTTTTTTTCCTTTCCAGCACTCACCTTTGCTCTGGGTACTCTTCTTGTTTGTGTTTCTATATATCTCTATGGATTACCCAGACAAGACACTACGTCCATCCAACAAGGAGAAACAGATTCAAAACAGAGAGTCATCGGTGTGTGACTTTAGCCTCAAAAGAGATTCCTACTAAGACTAAACCATTTATATTAAACTAGAGCCTTAAGTCAATTTCAGAAGGTAGATTTAAAAAACAAAAACTGTTTAGCCTAAGAATTAAGAAGAAAGCTATGTGAATGAATTGCAGAGTTTTAATGTGACCTGTTTGGAATCAACCTGTTTTAAGAATGAAGGATTTTTATTATTGTATATATAACAATGTATATATAAAAGTATGGAGATGATGTGGTGTTTAAAAAAAAATCATGTGAGGCTGCAATATTCAATTAATGAGGTTTGGGGTTATGTTAAAGGTTAAAGTGCCAAAGCCATTTCTGTACTAACTGTTCTCTTGTTCAGGTACCAGGGGAGAAGGGTTGACCCCTCCTTATTCTCCAAGGCATGTACAGTATTTAGTCCCAGCAGCAGTGAAGACTCTCTTCTTACAAAAAGGAGGCAAAACCAAGACAGGCTAGTTCAGAAACAAACTGAATGTGTAACTTCTCCAACTGAATCTATTTAGAAACTCAGACAATGATGTGTGGGTGGTGACTGAATACCCCTTTAAGTGCTGTCTTTGTGCCATTCATTGTCTGGATTCATATTTCTTTGCTGTTAGAGGATATACTTTTCTTCAAAAAATATTTCTAATGTCATTTTTGTACTTTTTTAAATAAAGTATGTAACTGTCGGGCTCTCAATAATTTGTGAAACTTCAGTGTTTTTTTAAAAAATTTCTATGATATGGGAAAATTCAGCAATAAACTTAATTTATTATATGAAATCTGTTTGCTCACTACTTGTATTGTAGATATGACCATTAAGATAATGCTTAAGCATAAACACAAGCCCAAACCATTAAATTTTTTAACTTTCTATATGGGACTTTTATCAAGTTGCAAAAAAGGGCTATAAAGTAACTCTAGCTAGCATTAAACAGCAACAAAGGGAATTTGTAAGACTGTAGGGCTCTAGGCTGGATCATCAAAAAAGCAAGAGAGTTCCAGAAAAACATCTATTTCTCCTTTATTGACTATGCCAAAGCCTTTGACTGTGTGGATCACAATAAACTGTGGAAACTTCTGAAAGAGATGGGAATACCAGACCACCTAACCTGCCTCTTGAGAAACCTATATGCAGGTCAGGAAGCAACAGTTAGAACTGGACATGGAACAACAGACTGGTTCCAAATAGGAAATGGAGTACATTAAGGCTGTATATTGTCACCCTGCTTATTTAACTTATATGCAGAGTATATCATGAGAAACGCTGGGGCTGGAAGAAGCACAAGCTGGAATCAAGACTGCTAGGAGAAATATCAATAACCTCAGATATGCAGATGACACCACCCTTATGGCAGCAAGTGAAGAGGAACTCAAAAGCCTCTTGATGAAAGTGAAAGAGGAGAGTGGAAAAAGTTGGCTTAAAGCTCAACATTCAGAAAACGAAGATCATGGCATCTGGTCTCATCACTGCATGGGAAATAGATGGGGAAACAGTGTCAGACTTCATTTTTCTGGGCTCCAAAATCACTGCAGATGGTGACTGCAGCCATGAAATTAAAAGACTCCTTGGAAATTAATTACTCCTTGGAAGGAAAGTTATGACCAACCTAGATAGCATATTGAAAAGCAGAGACATTACTTTGCCAACAAAGGTCCATCTAGTCAAGGCTATGGTTTTTCCAGTGGTCATGTATGGATGTGAGTTGGACTGTGAAGAAGGCTGAGTGCCAAAGAATTGATGCTTTTGAACTGTGGTGTTGGAGAATATTCTTGGGAGTCCCTTGGACTGCAAGGAGGTCCAACCAGTCCATCCTAAAGGAGATCAGTCCTGGGTGTTCATTGGAAGGACTGATGCTAAAGCTGAAACTCCAATACTTTGGTCACCTCATGCAAAGAGATGATTCATTCGAAAAGACCCTAATGCTGGGAGGCACTGGGGGCAGGAGGAGAAGGGGACGACAGAGGATGAGATGGCTGGATGGCATCACCAACTCGATGGACATGAGTTTGAGTAGACTCCGGGAGTTGGTGATGGACAGAGAGGCCTGGCGTGTTGCAATTCATGGGGTTGCAAAGAGTCGGACACGACTGAACGACTGAATGACTGAACTGAATTGAGGGCTCTAGGCTATAGGAATTAATGTACATTTCTTTCAGGGAGCTGCTTTTTCAAAGACTTGGCTCTAGCAATCATTGACCCTGTGTCATTTTACTCAAAATTCAAATACTAAGGAAGCTAGGAATACTAAGGATCTGGGAAAGGGAATGCTTTTTCCAAAGAAGAGGCGGGGGATACTAGACCTGTAAACAGGTCCCAACTTAAGTTTTTATTCCATGGCTGATTTATGCTGGAGAAATATTGATACTTTAAGTAGAGAATTAGCCATCTGGAAGCTAATTCACTTAAGATTGGAGTCTTTTCTAGGATTAACAATGTATGTGATACTTGCCAATATAAACCTAAGCTCACTCAACTAAAGAAGCCTTAAAAAAAAAAAAAAAAGAAGCTTTAGTTCATGCTAATTGGCTTCTCTATGCATAGACTGTCATTGGTATTCAGAAGACTTCTAGTATCAATAGTTAGAATAAATTTTAGCAGATCAGAAAGGAAATTCTCAGATGAGGATAGCTGAACCTATCAAACAGATCACATCCTACTCATGTTCCCTAAGCAGGTAAATGTACTTAACAATATGCAGATACACGAAACTGGGAAACTCCATTTCAAATATGCTTTAATGGGCTAATTTACAAGGATCCTAAGTCGGTATCTGTAAAGTAATTCCTTGTTATTCAGATGTATTCAGTGCCCCAGTTCATGTAGTGTGCTAAGAGTTATCTGTACACAGCAATGAAAAGATAAGTAGAAGATCTGTTTTCTGGGAGTAGTCAGCTGTATTGGCAAAAAAGCTTAATTTTGGTCCCCCTAAATTTAATAAGAACACTCATAATCCTAAGAAAATTGAGATTTTTCTTCACAAGTTTTAAAAAAACCAAATAATCTTATTTATAAGAAGAGTTTCTGGATGAATGGTATAGTAAGAAACCTCAAGCCAGAACTCACATCACCCCATGAACACATACATCAGCATGTGGAACAGGTCTCACTGAGAAGTAACTGGAAATGGGCAGAAAGACTTGTACACCAAGGTTGTAAGAAAGATCCACACAGAATCAGTAGGAAGGAAGGAGAAGCGGCAGTTTGGGACTAGTGCCCCAGGGAGGGGACTCAGAAGGGAGATCACACGGGTAGAGAATCTGGGCACCCCAGCCCTGGGTCAGACACAGCCAGCCCCCTTGGCTGGTCAGAGGGCTGGTGGGACAGGAGGGCTGGGGAAGCCCAGGTGCCACTAGACTGGAGTGTGTGCACCTGTGGGGACTAACTCCCCCTGTTGGTGGGAATGTAAATAGGTGCAGCCACTTTGGAAAACAATATAGAGGTTCCTCAAAAAACTAAAAATAGGGCTATGATCCAGCAGTTCTACTCCTGGGTATATATCCAAAGAAAACAAAAACACCAAAGAGCTATGCCCCCCACCCCCACCCCCGGATTCACAGCAGAATTGTTTGTAATAGCAAAAATATGGAAGCAACATAGTATCCAGCAACAGAAGATGTGTATATACATGAATATTAGCCATAAAGAAATGAAATTTTGACATTTTCGACATTTTCAACCATATGGACAGGCCTAGTTATTATGCTTAGTGAAATAAGTCAGAGAAAGACAGATACTCTTGTTATCACTTATATGTGGAATCTTAGAAGTAAAACAAATGAATACAACAAAGACAGGTACAGAGAACAAACTAGTGGTTACCAATGGGAAGTGGGGAGAAGCAAAACGGGTAGAGCTTAAGAGATACAAACTACTATGTATAAAACAGGTAAGGAAGAAAGATATATTGCGTTGCACAGGGAAATACAGTCATTGTTTTGTATTAACTTTAAATACAGTGTAATTTATAAAAATAGTGAATCACTATATATACCTGAAACTAATGTAATATTGTAAGTCAACTATACTTCTATTAAAAAACAAAAACCCTCAAGCCAGAGTTTAAACTCTAGTCCTCTGTCTCCAGTAGACCAAAGTGACTTTAAAAAGACTTCACTTAGTTTTATAAAAGTCTTTTTAGTACTTATTGACCATGAGAGAACTCAGATGATTTTAAAAGATAAAAAAATTTAATAAGTTGACAAATCACTTAATAAAATGTAGACAATAAAATATAGATTCTGACACAGAATAATAGTCAATTCTATTCTAAATAGCAAGGCATATAAGAATAGATAACTAGAATTTAGTATTTTAAAAGCAATTTAATTAGAAATTACATTCTACATACAGGTGTTATTCCAAGAAGTTTCATTCCGTTGGCTAGGACTGAGCGGACAGCTCTGAAAAGGTGAAGTCTGGCCTACAAAATAAATCAAAGAATGATCAAAGGTCAATCCAATAACAGGCTAACTATAACTGAATAAGTAAAATTGCTTTTAGAAGTAATTCTAACATTCTTCTAAATTAAAGTAGGAACAATATCGCCAAGTGCCCGAGGGTTGGCTGTGAGCAAAGAAAGACAAATTCCTAGAATTTGTTTTAGGAAGACTGGTACTCAAGGGTGGTGGGATGGGAGTGACAGAAACACCATGAAGTACAGCTTCAGATGAGAGGAACTAATCACTCTATCACCTGATGCAGGAAAATATTTTGTCATATGTTGGAAAGTAACGTTGATTGTTACAGCCTAATTCCAGTTACTGCCTGAGTGTATAAGTACACTGCTGTAGTCTGACAACAGGATGCTATTTTAGGAACATTTACAAGACTGACTCAGTAATAACAGTCTGAGGATGCTAGAGATGACAGTGAGCAACTGGATACGACATACCCCGGCCACCTCAGGAGGACTGTTTCTGACGTGCAGTGTTCTGTGTGCCACCGCAGCGAGGTGACTGGAACGGGAAGAGAGAAATCAGGATCAGAACCACAGGAGTTTCCTATGTGACATATAAGCTTGATGTCTAATCTCACTCCCTCAATTTAGACAAGTCAAAGCCCAGAGCCACTGAAGAGTATTTCCAAAGTTGAATGGATGAGATTGAATTCACTGCTTGTCGCTAACTGGCAAAGTGAAACACATGAAACTCCTGTTTTAGATTTTTGGTCCTGGTTCTACTACTAGGGCTTCCCTGGTAGCTCAGATAGTAAAGAATCTGCAATGCAGGATACCTAGGTAAGATCCCTGGGTCGGGAAGATCCCCTGGAGGAGGGAATGGCTATCCACTCCAGTATTCTTGCCTGGAGAATCCCATGGACAGAGGAACCTGCTGGGCTACAGTCCATGGGGTCACAAAGAGTCATACACGACTGAGCAACTAACACTAACACTACTATTAATAGTAATGGATGGTATTATAATTTTGTTGTCCTTTAAAGTTATGATTTCACTGTTTTATAAGTACAGGGATTATTTTTTAATAATTAGCTTTCCTTTATTTAGGCATCCCTCAGGATGAGATGTAACACAGCCTGGCCTGTCTCCTCTGTATCGTGAGGTGGTGGTTTAAGACTAGTTATCAACCCACTCTGCACACACTGGCCACTCTTAAAATATTTTTTCTGTTTAGGTTATGGCAGCAAGAAGAATACTCTGCCATAGAAATGATGCTTACGACATTGGTTCCAATGACTGTGACAATAAAGATTTTCTGGCTTCTTCATTTCTATATGTCTAAGTGAAAATTAAAAGGAAACAAAAATCTATAAATCTGGGGAAGACAGGTAAAAAGCATGATCAAGAAAAAAGTCCAAGTAAATCTCTGATTTCAACAAATCTTGAGTAAAAGCAAATACTTCCTTTCTTAAATAGCTTTATGAGAAGCTACAACTTTGTTGCTCTAAGACTCAACCTCTATTCAGAGTTTCTAAAGCAGCCACTGCAAAACTTCTATCAAAGTGTTACCTACTCGCTTTCCAATTCATCCTCTACCCTCTATCAGACTGACTTTCCTGTGCCTCTGCTTAAATCTTTTTTTATGGGCCTCACTGTCCTGAACATAGGCCGGAATGCTTCAGTGCACAACAAAAAGGCCACGCATTTGTTCCTCATTCTCCCAGAGCTGCGTTTGTAGTTCCCTGTATGTGTCACCTTCTTGCCCAGCTGGGGCTTTTCCCTCCGCTGCCACCTTGTTTCTCCTGGCTTACATCTACTCCCCTCCTCTGAGAAGTCCTCTCTGATCCCTCAAGGCTGGGCTGAGAGCCCTAACCTCGGCCCTCATGTCCACTCTATCCTAACACGCACTCTACTGTGACCATCCATGATGGAGCTATTGGTTCCCGTTCAGTGGACGACAGTGACAGGACCTTCAATCACTGAGTGAATGAACATTAACTGCTAACTGCAAAGATGAAGCGAGAAGTCCTGTAACTTAAAGTGTGTAATTTTTTAGGCTGACGGATTTGTCTATGGGAAACCTTTAGAAAGAAAGGTCCTTTGTTATATCAGGTCTCAAATACTTAATGCCTGAAAATAGCAAGTTTATAAAGTACCTTAGAGTTAGAAGGTAGCTGACAATGTGCCTGGGCTGAAGGTCTTGAGATGACCTATAAAGTACCTCGTCGAACCTAAAAGAAAGATGAGAGGAGTGGCTGGCAGGGGAAGGCTGGGCATGTATTACCCTCCGCTAAGATGCTAAGACAAAGATGGTGAAAGGTTGACTTGATATCATTAACGGTATTAGACATATGAAAAACCACCTTGTGTAAATTTGAAGGTGAAGGCACATTTTTCTTTCTTACAAATTCCTCCATGGCACGTACTTTCTAAATTATCTTAAAATCCTGTAGGCCTAGCCTAAAGCAAGGACTTAAATCATAGCTGTTAAATGTACACAGTCTCCAGCCATGTTTAGGAACATAATCGAGCAGTCTATTCACTGCCAAGAAAACCAGGTTGGCTTATTTTTTCCTCAAAAGTAAGCCAAATGTAAGTAAACTAACCCCTCTTCCCAGGAAAGAACCACAGACCACTGTGTGGCAATCAGAAAATGCCCTTGTTGCTAAGCATCCACATCCCTTCCAGACATTCTGGAGATTAGTCAGTCTCTCCTGACAAGTATGGCTTCACTGATAATTCTGGTGAGAGCTCAGAAGTATGGTCTCCTGCCCAGTGTATTTGAGGCTGCCCTGAAGCCAAGAGGCAAATGAAAGGCTTATGGTCTCAGGGAAGGTGCACAAAGGCAGGGATTTTCCTCCACTTATCACAGAGGGTGAGAAGATGATTGTTTCTGAAACTTAAAAGGTTACGCTTTTACTAGGCTTTACATTCTCACACTTTGATCTGAAGGATGTTAGGCATCTGGGCTAATTTAATGGTGATACTGTTTTTAAAGCCTCAGGATCAGCCGTGAGCATGCCCTCTGTCTGCTCTCAAAGGGTAGGCATTCACTTTTTGGTCACATCTTTGGAGAAGTGCTGTCTACAGTCACTGGTCTGTTCACCTCAGTGGTCAGCAAATGAGAACAGTCCCTTCACGGGGAAGCAGCAGACTGGATCTTGTTAGGACACCATACCTGAGAAGATGCTGGAGAATGGAAACAGATTGTGGCTCCTGTAAGCAGGCGGTGTTGAAGTCATTGAGATAACCGCATCCAAAAGTCTCTTCCAGACTGTTGTCAAGTTTAAACACAACAAAGAATTAAGCAAGTCAGCTGGGCTACGAATAGTTGCAAATAAGGAACATCTTCCCAGCATGCATACCCTCACCCTCCTTAATCTGTTCTAGACTTGGAAGCTAACAGCATTTGACTCGATGCCTCAATTTTTCCTAAATCTGTTTCTTCATCTGAAAATGGAGTATATTCCTTGGCGGGATTATTCTGAGTGCTAAATAAGGTAATACACAGAAAAGCATTGTTATACAGGTACGCAATAAATAAACGTTCAAAAACGCCCTCAAGATCAAACATAATAGGAGGTCCACCAGACTTCACCTAGCTTTGAATGTTAGATGTTGGAGAAGTGCAGAAAACAGAGCCTTTGGTCTTCGAATCACTCCACCCAGGCCTCACCCTGAGAAGGCCAGAGCCGTCCTGTATTTCCCTGCAGCCCCTTGTCACCTGTGGAGGCGGGCGTGTGTGTACTGCAGGAAGACGCCCGTGTCCCCGCGGCTCTGGAAAACACGATCCCAGCTGAACTGATAGTCAGACAGCAGGAAACCTCTGAAGTCCTAAAGCGACAGGAAATCTTCAGTGTGAGGAGTTGTTGCAGCACCAAATCAAAGGCCCTCCCTCCCAGGAAGCAGTTTTCACAGACCTGAATGATGAGGGCTGCAAGTCCCACCTGCTCTGCTGTCTCCTCGGGATTCTCCAGCTCTTTGGTCGCTGAAACAGACAAAGGTAGCTACTTTCACCTTGCGTGAAACTGTACAAAACCCAGGATTGAAGTGGAGATGTGTTGTGTGTGCTAAGTTGCTTCAGTTGTGTCCAACTCTTTGCAACCCTGTGACTGTAGCCTGTCCATGCGATTCTCCAGGCAAGAATACTGGGGTGGGTAGCCATTCCCTTCTCCAGGGGATCTTCCCAACCCAGGGATTAAACCTCTGTCTCTTATATTGGCAGGCGGTTCTTTCCCACTAGCGCCACCTGGGGAAACCTGCCCAAACGTATGTGGACAGCATCAGGAACAAACAGGTGCACAGTGGGTACTTTACTTGCCTATTTGGGCGGACTTAACTTTGCTAATGATGTTTCCCAAGCCTTCATTAAAAGGGAAGAGACATGATTTTCCTTACAAATATCCCATATAAGACAGTAGACTTCTTTACTTCTGTTACTTCTTTTTCCAAGGGTGAAGCTTACACAAAGCCATGAGGACTTGTGACTCGCTTCAATTATGGAATACAGGAACTCTGCATAACCAGTCCAGCTGTGGAGTGACGATGCTGGAGCTGCCTGGGCAAAGAGGCTCAGGGTGTATCGATTCACGTTATTGGACCAAGCCACAGCCAAGTAGCAAGCACCAAACCCTAGCACCCTGAATTAGTGAAGCTATTTTTGACAAGGTTAGTGAAAGTTCCAAGGAGGGATGGTCAGAATAAATCACACTGCACAAGAAGTCCAGCAAAACTAAGAGTGGACGTAAGTTATGCCTGTAACAAAACAATGAATTTACTCTTAATAGAAGCCATGTTCTGTAGCATCCTCAATCGAATCTCATTTAGAACATCTTCCAGAAAAGTAACATCTCCTCTCCGAGTTTTCATTCCCTGCACTACCCCAAAGGGCACGTGCTGGCACCTGAAATGGAACAGCAGGCATTTAGTTCCCTGAAAACTGAAAAGGAGCTGCTGATCAAAGCAAGTAACAAGACACTTACAGAGAACAGTTTGAACTTTTAACTCCTGTGATTAATAAAAAGTGAAACATGCTGTGATGTGTTGTGTGCCACAGAAGACGTTAAACACACAACCTCACTTCATAGTCACAGGATATGATTAGACTGTTAGTTGCCTTTATGAAAAAAAGGAGATGAGAATTAAGCATTTTGAAAATCAAGCCATTGAGAGCAGTCATCTAATAAAACCATTTATTAAATGTTTAGACAACAGAAATTAATATAACCCTGCAAAACTAAGTGCAAAGAACAAATGTTTTTCCACACTAACAGCTTGAAACAAGAAAGTAAAGTCTGAATGAAAATCTTTATCAACCTGGTACATTTTTGGACATGGCTGACCTAGCAACAGCTGAATGCTCTTGAGAAGGCAATTTAGAATCACACAGACTGTACCTTTCTGCCCAGTCATATCCCATGATCTGCAGCATCTGGAACACTTGCTGAAAATGCTTTTTTTGCCCTTTATCTGTCTTGAGAAAAAAAAGTGTATTTAAATAAAAGAACAGTGATAAGTTAAATCTACAGTGTTGTTGTTTAGCTGCTAAGTTGTGTCCAACTCTTTGCAGCCCTATGTACTGTAGCCTACCATGGTCCTCGGTCCATGGGATTTCCCAGGCAAGAATACTGGAGTAGGTTGCCATTTCCTTCTCCAGTTGATCTTCCAGACCTAAGGGATCAAACCCACGTCTCTGGCATTGGCAGGTGGATTCTTTACAACTGAGTCACCAGGGGAGCCCATTGAATCTACAATACATTGGACATAAATCATATTAAAATATTTGAGTTTTGACAGACTAGAGTCCTTATCAATGGATCAGTTTTAAATAAACATATGAAGAGGATGCCACTGGAAGAATGTCTAAGCAGAGTGCTCTACAAGAGCAGGAGGAGCTGCAGCACTGCACTGAGTATTATACCCAAATTACTCCTTTCTCAGCTATTGTGACCTTTATCTCCAAGAAGGCCAGAACTAAGCACTAAAAAGATATTTAATAGCAATTTTTCCCCCTTAGGAGAAAGGAAGGTTTCACATGGAAAGAAAGGAAGGGAAGAGGAGACTAGAATATTACTCAGCATAAAAGGAATAAACCACTGACATATGCAAGTTTGGGTGGATCTCAAGGGCATTCATTATACTGAGTGAAAAGAGCCAATCTCAAAAGGTTACCTAGTGTGAATCCATTTATGGAACATTCTCAAAGTGACAAAATTATATGATGAAGAACAGGGCAGTGGCTGCCAGGGATGAGGGTTGGGGGAAGGCATAATTACTAAGTGGTTGCCATAAACGAAGTTGTTTTGTGATGGCACAGTTCTGTATTATGAATGTGGTGAAGGTTACCTGAACATACATGTGATAAAATTTCATAACCATCCCCCCATCCTTCCACAATCCAGGCCCTAACACCAGTGTCTATAAATATTGGTGAAATTTAATTAGGGTCTCTACCAATGTTAGTTTCCTGGTATCTTTAAGGAAGACTAAAAGTAATATGCTGCTGCTGCTGCTAAGTCGCTTCAGTTGTGTCTGACTGTGTGACCCCATAGACGTCAGCCCACCAGGCTCCCCCGTCCCTGGGATTCTCCAGGCAAGAACACTGGAGTGGATTGCCATGTCCTTCTCCAATGCATGAAAGTGAAAAGGGAAAGTGAAGTCGCTCAGTCGTGTCCAACTCTTAGCGACTCCATGGACTCCAGCCCACCAGGCTCCTCCATCCATGGGATTTTCCAGGCAAGAGTACTGCAGTGGGGTGCCACTGCCTTCTCCAGAAGGTAATATGGAAACTGTACTATTCTGAAACTTGTGAGTCCTAAAATATTTAAAGTAAAAAGTTATTTTTAAAAAATGCATTATGACACATACATATTCATTACACATAACCATTCTTTTGTGTAATTTTCTTTTAATATGAAGCAATGTGAACTCTTTCATTTTTAAAGTTTTTTTTAAACATAGTGGTTGCCACCGTAAATACACTTACCACTGAATTCTTTCTATAGTTTGACAAATTATTTTTGCATAGTTTTTCAACAAGGCTTTCAGTTTCTATCTTTGCAGTTTTCATGAGGCAGGCATCATAACCTTTTGTTTTTTACTGTGATTACTTACCACATAGATCATTTTATCAAAATTATACTTTTCCATTCGATCTATAGCAGCTGCAAGATCTCTGAAAAAAAAATGGCCGTAGATTAAGTTACTATGCAGATCTGGGTAATAATTTGTTTCACCTATTTAATAGTAATGAAAGTTTTCTAATTAAGAGCTACTGTTATTCCTCAGCCTCAGGTATAGGCCCCATGCTTCTATAATCCCAATACCATGCTTAGCTACAAAGCAATTAATAACACAATCAGCTTTGGGAAAAGAATTATGAAAGTGCTGTGAAAAGATAAAAAATAAATAAAAGCTCTGGGACAAGTAGTGATAATAACTAAATAGCTCTAGGCAAAGCGTTTCTAGGTAAATGCTTTATGATTTGTTAAGCCTTTACTGTGAAGAATCGCCCTCCTATCACTGTTCTGCAATATGCTTTCCTAAAGAACTTATTTAAAGCATAGGTGATACAACACCTGAACAGGTATCTTCTAGCCACTCTTCCAAAGCCTTGGATCACTCATAAGCAATATTTTCTAAAGTATTTGAAAAATACCATAAATTCTTTGACTAAAATTCTACTTATCTCTGGTTAAGTATCCAGTTTGCACACAGTATGAAATATTAAGAGTAACAAACTCATAAACTATGAAATTTTAAGTAAACATTATTTAAATATTGAACTTAAAAATTATTTTAATTACCTTATGGGGAATACAGTCAATAACTAAGTAGTATCTTATACGGTGACATATTGTACCTAGACTTACCATGGTGATCATTTTGAATATATAGAAAAACAAAATCACTTACACTGCTGTGAACTGGGAACTAACAGTGTAGTAGGTCAATTACAATTAAAAAAACAAACTCACAGAAAAAGAGATCAGATTTGCAGAATTTCAGAGGGAAGGGATGGGGGAGTAGAATTGGGTAATGGTAGTCAAAAGGTATAAACTCACAGGTAAAAGATAAATTTAAGAACTAGGGATATAATGTACAAAATGGGAAATTCACACTGCCATATTTTACATAATGAAGTTGTTAAGAGAGTAAATCCTAACAGTTCTTATCACAAGGAAAAAAATTTTCCTATTTCTTTAGTTTTGTTATCTACATGAAATGATGGATGTTCACTAAGTCTACTCTGATAAACATTTCATGATATATATAAGTAAGTCATTAGGCTGTATACCTTAAACTTACACAGCGGTGTATGCCAATTGTATCTCAGTAAACTGCAAGAAAAAAAATTAAAGATATTTTTGCTTAACACTACATGATGCTGGAAGAATCATTTTGTACTCACCTCATGCTCCTGATAAAATAGAGCATGCATCCTGAATGGAGGTAAAAACTGTCTTGTGAGGGGCCAAAAAAAATACTTACATATGTATAAAACACATATGTATATAATCCAGACAAATATGTGGTGTTAAAATTTCAAGAGGGTGGGCACAAAGAAAAATATGGCTAAAAAGGCTCTTGAGAAGGGTTATAATAAAAGATGGTTGTAAAACAGTGATATAGATTATCCCCAAAATGAAGTCATAAATATACACCTCCATTATATTTTTCTATTTGACTCAAGGACAAAAATAAAGAGAAACTTTTTGATCCAATGAAAAAAAGAGATGAATGTAAGAAAAAGTCCTAGGCTGAGTTTGTAGAATTTGGATTTGAAAGCTGAAAGAAATGCCAGGTCATTTAGTTCAGGTCTCTTTTCACCAAGTAGGGAATCATGGCCCAGAGAAGTTAAGTGATTGATGATTACGGTCTCAGAACAAAAATTCAGGTCTCTAGTCTCACTCTGTGCTCTTGTTGGTATCATCCTGTACTTTCGTTTGTCTGTTACAACAATTCCTTTAACTCACATGCACACACATAGTTTTATTCTATAAGGAAACCATCAAGGGGCAGAAACAACTGAAATTAGAGCAAGGTGAAAAATCAAACATTTCTACATCTGGCAAAAAGATAGTTATTCTCCCAAAGAAAAAGTGGAAAGTACAGGTATTAAGATAAATACACAGAAAAATCTGGACCTAATGATAGCTCTGCAAAAGATATCAGATAAGAATAGTTACAGAGTCTCCATTCTGAGTGGACACATTTCTTTCTTTTTTATTTGATAGTGGACTTGCAATACTGTATTAGTTTCAGATGTACAGCATAGGAATTCATATTCGTGAAGAATATAGTCCAGATGAGTGGAGAAACAACTCCAGAAAGAATGAAGAGACGGAGCCAAAGCAAAAACAACACCCAGTCGTGGATGTGACTGGTGATGGAAGTAAGGTCTGATGCTGTAAAGAGCAATATTGTATAGGAACCTGGAATGTTAGGTCCATGAATCAAGGCAAACTGGAAGTGGTCAAACAGGAGATGGCAAGAGTGAATGTCGACATTTTAGGAATCAGTGAACTAAAACGGACTGGAATGGGTGAATTTAACTCAGATGACCATTATATCTACTACGGTGGGCAGGAATCCCTTAGAAGAAATGGAGTAGCCATCACAGTCAACAAAAGAGCCCGAAATGCAGTACTTGGATGCAATATCAAAAATGACAGAATGATCTCTGTTCATTTCCATGGCAAACCATTCAATATCACAGTAATCCAAGTCTCTGCCCTGACCAGAAATGCTGAAGAAGCTGAAGTTGAATGGTTCTATGAAGACCTACAAGACCGATTAGAAGTAACACCCAAAAAAAGATATCCTTTTCATTATAGGGGACTGGATGCAAAAGTAGGAAGTCAAGAAACATCTGGCAAATTTGGCCTTGGAATACGGAATGAAGCAGGGCAAAGGCTAACAGAGTTTTGCCGAGAGAATGCACTGGTCATAGCAAATACCCTCTTCCAACAACACAAGAGAAGACTCTACACATGGACATCACCAGATGGTCAACACCGAAATCAGATTGATTATACTCTTTGCAGCCAAAGATGGAGAAACTCTATACAGTCAACAAAACAAGACCAGGAGCTGACTGTAGCTCAGATCATGAACTCCTTATTGCCAAATTCAGACTTAAATTGAAGAAAGTAGGGAAAACCACTAGGTCATCCAGGTATGACCTAAATCAAATCCTTTACAATTATACAGTGGAAGTGAGAAATAGAATTAACGGACTGAAGCTGATAGAGTGCCTGATGAACTATGGACAGATGTTCATGACATTGTACAGGAGATAGGGAGCAAGACCATCCCCAAGAAAAAGAAATGCAAAAAAGCAAAATGGCTGTCTGAGGAGGCCTTACAAATAGCTGTGAAAAGAAGAGAAGCGAAAAGGAAAGATATACCCATTTGAATGAAGAATTCCAAAGAATACCAAGGAGAGATAAGCCTTCCTCAGTGATCAGTGCAAAGAAATAGAGGAAAACGAAGAATGGGAAAGACTAGAGATCTCTGGGGAACATTTCATGCAAGGATAGGCTCAATACAGGACAGAAATGGTATGGACCTACGAGAAGCAGAAGATATTAAGAAGAGGTGGCAAGAATACACAGAAGAACTGTACAAAAAAGATCTTCATGACCCAGATAATCACAATGGTGTGATCACTCACCTAGAGTCAGACATCCTGGAATGTGAAGTAAAGTGGGCCTTAGGAAGCATCACAATGAACAAAGCTAGTGGAGGTGATGGAATTCCAGTTGAGCTATTTCAAATCCTAAAAGATGATGCTGTGAAAGTGCTGCACTCAATATGCCAGCAAATTTGGAAAACTCAGCAGTGGCCACAGACTGGGAAAGGTCAGTTTTCATTCCAATCCCAAAGAAAGGCAATGCCAAAGAATGCTCAAACTACCACACAATTTCACTCATCTCACATGCTAGTAAAGTAATGCTTAAAATTCTCCAAGCCAGGCTTCAACAATACATGAACTGTGAATTTCCAGATGTACAAGCTGGTTTTAGAAAAGGCAGAGGAACCAGAGACCAAATTGCCAACATCTGCTGGGTCATCGAAAAAGCAAGAGAGTTCCAGAAAAACATCTACTTCTGCTTTATTGACTATGCCAAAGCCTTTGATTGTGTGGATCACATAACTGTGGAAAATTCTGAAAGAAATGTGAATACCAGACCACCTGACCTAACTCTTGAGAAATTGGTATGCAAGTCAGGAAGCAACAGTTAGAACTGGAAATGAGCAACAGGTTGGTTCCAAATTGGGAAAGGAGTACGTCAAGGCTGTGTATTGTCACCCTGCTTATTTAACTTATATGCAGAGTACATCATAAGAAATGCTGGGCTGGATGAAGCACAAGCTGGATCAAGATTGCTGGGAGAAATATCAATAACCTCAGATATGCAGATGACACCACCCTTATGGCAGAAAGTGAAGAAGAACTAAAAGCCTCTTGATGAAACTGAAAGAGGAGAGTGAAAAAGTTGGCTTAAAACTCAACATTCAGAAAACGAAGATCATGGCATCTGGTCCCATTACTTCATGGGAAATAGATGGGGAAACAGTGGAAACAGTGGCTGACTTTATTTTGGGGGGCTCCAAAATCACTGCAGATGGTGACTGCAGCCATGAAATTAAAAGACACTTACTCACTGGAAGAAAAGTTATGATCAACCTAGACAGCACATTAAAAAGCAGAGACATTACTTTGCCAACAAAGGTTGGTCTAGTCAAGGCTATGGTTTTTCCAGTAGTCATGTATGGATGTGAGAGTTGGACTGTAAAGAAAGCTAGTGCCGAAGAAATGATGCTTTTGAACTGTGGTGTTGGAGAAGACTCTTGAGAGTCCCTTGGACAGCAAGGAGTCCAACCAGTCCATCCTAAAGGAAATCAGTCCTGAATAGTCATTGGAAGGACTGATGTTGAAGTTGAAACTCCAATACTTTGTCTATCTGATGCAAAGAGCTGACTCATTTGATAGGATCCTGATGCTGGGAAAGATTGAGGGTAGGAGGAGAAGGGGATGACAGAGGATGAGATGGTTGGATGGCATCACTGACTCAATGGACATGAGTTTGAGTAAACTCCGGGAGTTGGTGATGGAAGGGAGGCCTGGCATGCTGCAGTCCATGGGGTCTCATAGAGTTGGACATGACTGAGCAACTTAACTGAACTGATAGGTTATTACAAGATAACAGATTTAATTCCCTATTGCTTATGAGTAAACACATTTCTTATAACAACTACTCAAAGGTTTATTTAATCTGTCCAGCAATAATTGGCTAGCATAAAAAAAAAAATTTCTACTATATATCTTTGTATCTAGAAAAAGAAATGTACCTCTTAGATATATAGGTGCCTAAGTCCAATTATATGGAATTGATAAAAGGAAATGCCAAAAAGTAACAGAAAGTAAGAATTTTCTAAGGGACAGTAAGGTATTGGATGGTTGTTTACAGTTGTCTGGGGAAAAAATGATGGTAGTTAACAACAACAACTATATGCTATAGAAGTGGTTTGTCATCTAAGACTCTAGGATGGGAGACACGAGAACCTTCTGCCAGCAGCGCTCGATTCTGGCTGTCTTTTGCTTGTGTGGTTTTTTTTACTGTCCTGTCTTCTCCTTGCTATTAGCTTTGTCTCAGAAATAAGGGTGCTTGATAAACCTGTGCTGTACTTAGTTACTCAGTCACATCTATCCGACTCTTTGCGACCCCATGGACGGTAGCCTGCCAGGCTCTTCTGTCTATGGGGATTCTCCAGGATAGAATACTGGAGTGGGTTGCCATGCCCTCCTCCAAGGGATCTTCCCGACCCAGGGACTGAACCCAGGTCTCCAGCATTGCAGGCAGATTCTTTACCCTCTGAGCCACCAGGGAAGCCTGGTAAATAAAGACTGCTCCTTTCCATAGGGTTTGGTCATGGAGACAGATGACAGAATACAAGCGACATGGCCTGCTTCCCCCATGGCCTATTTTACCATAAATCAGAATGAGGACTGGCACTCATGTACCTGTTAGATGATCTTTACAGAGTGAGGATACCACTGAGCCAACATGAGCTCCTTATAGCATACATACTCTGGCAATGTGCAAATATAAAATATTTATAGTTGGCAACAAGGTATTTCAATTTTATAGTCTGTAGAACAGTGTATTCATCTCTGGAAGTCTTATGATGTTTAATGATAAACAGTTTTCGACTAACTTTTCTGATGGCATTAAACCTTTCCAGGAACTATAAATAGCAATAAATATAAACTCAATAAAAATATCTTGAGTGATGAGAAGAGATTTTAAGAAAGTAGAATTTGATAACAGTTTTGAGAATGAAAAAATTTGTCTTAGCATTAATCCTAGAACAAAGAACATGAAATCACACGTTCTACTGATGAGCTTCATATAAGACACAAACCTGGTTGCATACAGAGACGTCCCGTCACTTCGCATTACAGTACAAACTGAGGAGGGGTCACCATTCCCTGAAAGATCTACTACAGCAGTGCCTTTTCTAGAAAACGCAAAAAAAGGGAATTCTGAAACAACATAATGAATTAAGACCTTTAACAATACAGTATCTATAACCTTATCTTTGGCAAACTGGAAGCTATTTTTATTCCTTAGGTAGCAATAAGCAGTATAACCAACAATGAAGAAAAACAGGAGGCAATCTGCACTTGAATGACTATTAACAGTAGGTATTTGGTTTAATATTTACTTATCTTTTTAAATTCTGTAGCTTTGGATGAGGTAACTAAAGTCTTTAACACACTGAGTCGAAAACGAGATTTCAACTACAGTTTACCTATGAAACATGTTCTTCAAATCCAAGTTATTGTAACACTCAATATTGGGTTAGTTTTTAACATGCAAGAGTAAACTATGAGTAATAAAATAAGCAAACTGTGTTACTGTCTTTCCTGCCCAATCAAAAATTAGAATCTGTACATGGCGATCTAAAAATTTTCCTTAAAGACACTATTGAGGATGCTGTGAACCACATCCTCTTGTCTTTCTTAAAAGGATGATGAGAGAAGCTGCTCTTTGGAGCTATGAAAAATGGTATATCTAAGCAACTGGTTTGCTTCTATTACACATGCCTGGGCTCCTATGAAAGTACCATTTCTCTGGCTGATGAGCTCAAAGCTAAATTGGAAATCTACCGTACGCAAAGAAGCAGAATCCCAGTGTGTGTCACATGATGTACTAATATCATTCCTGACTTCCTATTATTTTCTGCTCCTGCTTCTTGATTTCCTCATTTTACTCTTTCAAAAGCTTTGTGTTGTATTATAGCTATTTTTAGAAGCTGTTTTTAATCCTTTTGAACAGGACGGGATCTTTTTAAAGAGGCAGGGTTGAGTATGAAGAGTTCTATTTCCCTATTCCAGTTATACCATTATCAGCTTGTGTGAGCTTAGACAGATCACTTTACACTTTCTGTGCTTGTTTCCTCATATGTAAAGACAAGATAATAGTCTTTCTCCCAAGCTTACCAGGATTTTGCTTTGGCAGCACAAAACAGCATGTGGAAAACTAGTCTGAATGGCAAAAAGCATGATAACAAATGCCAGGAAAGCTGCACACGAGACTCTGCTGTCTTTGCTGAGAGAATACATCAATACTAACTTCAAAGAACTACAAAGAACTTTCTAAAGAACAGGAACCTGATCATACAGTGTTTTCTGTAGGAGTCCTTTACTGTCCAGCAACTTTAAGACTTCTTGAGATTTTTCACGGTAAAACGATTCTCCTGAATATTCATCAAAGTGTACTCCTAGACGCTAAAAGGGTTCAGAAACAAAAGGAAAAAGAGTTACTTACAAGTCCTATTACCTTACCCTAAGACAAAATAAAATGCTCTACAGTCTGTCATACAGATGGGGAAAATAAGAATTAAGTCACTCTGGCACTCCAGCCTTCTAGTGGCTCCCCCTTATCAGTCAAGCCCTCACAGTGGTACTGTGCTGTCCGGGAGGGGAGTTGCTAGGCACCTGTGGTTATTCAAATGCACATGAAAGAAAAGTGAATAGTTTCTGAGTCACACTACTCACACTGAAGTGTGAGCCCTTGAAAGCGCTCAATGGCCACGTGCGGCAGGAGGCCGCCATAGTGGGCAGCACAGATATGGGACGTTTCTGCTGCAGCAGGAAGCTAGCCATTTCCACTGCACAGTCCTGGAAAATGTCCTATCTCCTGCCCTACTCTACAACCCCCTGGACCCTGTTCCTACTGTTCTTCATCTCGCTTCCTTACTCCAGCCATGTGGGTTCTTTGATGAAACCCTGCTCAGGCAGCCCATCTGATCCTCCCTCCTCTGTTTCACTTTTCTCCATGCACGCATCACCACTGAACACACTCTCAAAGTTCTTGTTTAATCTGTACTGCCTTGAATTTGTTTAACTTGCTGTGTCCATGTGAGAATGTAAAGTCCATGAGAAAAGAACTTATATGCCTTTTACTAACTGTTGTATTTCTCCCATTCCCAACATGGTATTAGATGAACAAATTTATAGCCATCACATATGCCTAAGGAAGCAAGAGAAGAAACAATGGTTAAGAAAAAGTGAAGGGATGATAGAAGAAAGAAAAGAAATGCCAGACTGAAACGAAGTATTAGGATATCACTTCATATTCAGCCTGTGAAGTTCATTTTTAAAATTTATTTCATAGCTCTAACTTTCAGCCCAAAGAAGAATATGTGAGTCCCAACTATCAACTCAGTGACTAACAACAAATCTGAGCTTCAGAAGCAACCTTTCTAGCCAGGAGTACCAGTGAAGAGCTGTATTACATGACAGGATAGCAGGAGAGTGGGTGGGTACCTGGTAAATCCGCATGTACTCATCTATGCTCAAGTCCCGAAATTTCTGCCATAGGGCAAGTGCTTGCATGTCGCCTAGTTCCAGTCGCTGGAAGAACTCATGTGCTGATTTTGCTACGTTTTTATCGTCTGCTGCTTCTTTATTAACTTGTACATAAACCTAAAGGCATAATAGTATATTAAATGAAGTACACTACCAGTCACTGTTATCTTCAAAACAGAAAAGAGGAAAACAAAACAATCCTGAGAATTTTCATTTAAAGGTTACACAAGTGCCCTTCTCACGAGCGTAACCTTTTCTTTTTCTTTTGCTATGGACCCTTAGTGAGCCCTACCAACCTGTTCTCAAAATGCATATACATAGGATTATACAATACAGGAAATAATCACATTGAAATATAAATGTTCAAATATTTAAAAATATTTGTGATATAGTAACAGAGGAAAACATTAAATTTCTGATTGAGGTTAATGAAAATAATGCGTAATTTTTTTCTTCTCATCCAAGTTCATATACTGTTAGGTCAAGAATGCCTGGTTTAGACTAAGCTAGCATTTCTTCTTAAAAAAAAAAAAATGTGAAATTATTATTGCTGCGACTTCTCTGAGAAAAGGCTGAAGACAGTAGACTAGTTCAATCTGGGAAAGAAAAGGCCAAAGGATGATTTAGCAGTTATTTAGCAGTAATGAAAAACATTTTAAACTCTTCTCTAAATCTGCAAAGACCAGGAAAAAAAAAACAAACAGGTGATATAGGAAGACCTTTGGGATAGTTAGCTTAATTATACTCCAACTTGGGCTCTCGAGAACCGTGGGAAGCACTCACTCCAGTGTGCTTTTGCGTGATCTGTCCTGGCTGGCTCAGCTCTGCCCCACCCAGTGACGGGAGTGCAGGCGGACGGCTTATTAAGGGCTCTTCCAGTGCTAGGATTTTGTGTTCACAGAATCATTTTCCAGTCTCTAAAATACAAAGCTGATAAGTGATACAAAAATATCAACAATATAGCTCAAGTAATATTGAAGTGATGCATTATGGACTATAAAGATTTTATTTACAAGTTGTAACTCACTTCCAGGGTGAAACATGAACAATAAATTTATTATCCTCATATTTTTTCCAGCAAGCTATTAAAGTAGTATGATAAAAAAAAAAATTGGCAAATAAACTACCCAAAAATATGAGACCTCTAAACCCTTGCATACTCTTAAAATATCATGGTAGCAGCACTTAGGTAAAAAAAAAGTGATTTTATTGCTGGAGACTACTTTAGGACAACCATAATGTGGCTTATGAGTTCCCAGGTGGCTCAATGGTAAAGAATCGACCTGCCAATGCAGGAGATGCAGGTTTGATTCCTGGGTCGCGAAGAGTTCCTGGAGAAGAGAATGGTAACCCGCTCCAGTATTCTTGTTTGGGAAATCCCATGGACAGAGGAACCTGGAGGGTTACAGTCCATGGGGTCGCAGAGAGACAGACATGACTTAGAGACTAAACAACAACAATGTGGCTTATACCCACTAGATACTACTAACAAAAGGAACAGGGTATTAAACACTTATCTCAAGCTAAAAAGGCCTCAGCTTTCATAGATGGCTCATGTTAATTACTGGAATTGCAAAAGTGAACAAATAAGTGCTTTCAAATAAAGGTTGCTGTTGTTTAGTTGCTAAGTTGTATCCAACTCTGAAAAGAGTTAATAACACAGCAGGTCTAGAAACTGCTATCCTTAAAATGTGTTGTCTGCAAATTTAGCTCTTGGCTGCCATCTGGGGAACTTGAATTTTGACAATGCTCCTACCAATCTAACCAGTAAGAGTGGGTCACAGTGCCTCTAAACTGCTTGTGCAAACAATATAGTTTATGCTAAACACCCGCTTTTCTTCCAGGAGTTTGGAATTTTAGTACCTAGCTACACAGAGGGCGGCTACATAATCAGCCTCCAGTGAGCTTCCCTGGTAGACAACATTTCACACAGGCTGTCACAATTTGTTGTAGCAGGAATTAAATACATCCTGGGTGACTCTATTAGCAAAGGACTTGGAGGCTTGGGCCTGATTTCCTCTGGACTTGCCCCCATGTGCCTTTTCCCTTTGCTGATTTTGTTTGGCATCTTTTTGCTATAACAGATCTTAGCTGTGAGTTCAACCATATGCTGAGTGTTGTGAATCCTTTCAATGAACCTTTAACTTGAGGGTGGTTTTGGGAGACCTGATACTTATCATAAAGAATTAATTTCTACATGGTCCTATGAATAAGTCAGAACACAGAGAAAGAAGATTTTTGGTATGAAAAGTTATGACCAACCTAGATAGCATATTGAAAAGCAGAGACATTACTTTGCCAACAAAGGTCCGTCTAGTCAAGGCTACGGTTTTTCCTGTGGTCATGTACAGATGTGAGAGTTGGACTGTGAAGAAAGCTGAGCGCCAAAGAATTGATGCTTTTGAACTGTGGTGTTGGAGAAGACTCTTGAGAGTCCCTTGGACTGCAAGGAGATCCAACCAGTCCATTCTAATGATCAGTCCATCCCAGATCAGCCCTGGGATTTCTTTGGAAGGGATGATGCTGAAGCTGAAACTCCAGTACTTTGGCCACCTCATGCGAAGAGTTGACTCATTGGAAAAAGACTCTGATAATGGAAGGGATCAGAGGCAGGAGGAGAAGGGGATGACAGAGGATGAGATGGCTGGATGGCATCACTGACTCGATGGATGTGAGCCTCAGTGAACTCCGGGAGTTCACTCAGACTGGCGTGCTGCGATTCATGGGGTCGCAAAGAGTCAGACACGACTGAGTGACTGAATTGAACTGAGGAAAAAAGAGAGTCACTGCAAAACAGTAACCTGCAGACTTCCCGACTTTTGAATGACCTATCCAATGACAACTGCTTAACAGTCCAGCCTGCAGAAGTAAAGGCATACATATATCCATAAATGGCTTGTTATTCAAAATTAATATCTCCACCCTCTCCCTGTCTCTCTCGCGCCTCTTCGCTCCATCTCCCTCTCACATACACGTGTGTGTGGTGTGTGTGTGTACATGCACATTCAGTTTAGAAGTAAATACATTTTAAAAAATCCTTATTTTCAAAATAGGAAAGGTATTAGATTAAAAAAAAAAATCTAGGATCCTAAACTCAAACAGTCAAACATTAAAAAATCTAATATACACTCAAAATACTGATAAGAATATTTTAGGAAAAACATCACCAGAATCTTTTTCTCCCTTCCTTAAGATTTAAAACAGAAATAATTAAAACAAAAAGCCATTCCTAATTCATGAAGACAAGCTTGGCATTTCATCAATTTGTAGGGAAAAACCAAACATTACTGAGAATCAACTGACATTATTAAACAGAACAATAGAAGAGCCTTAACTAGCATTTAACAATCTGCCTGTAAGCATACTATATAAAACTATTAACATTCATTAGCATACTAGAAAAGAAAACTTTTTCCTTTGAAGTAAAATTTATACAATGCATTTCTGAAATTACACTTTTCCATTTACAGTTACTTTGAATCCACTACCCTCAGAAAGTATGTATTCTGAAGACAGCCCCCTTCTGAGGTTAGATCCAGACTCAAAGGGAATAAAAAGGAAATTTTAAATTTGCATTTGATATGTAACAGTGTGGCTGAATTAAAGTATTTTTGAGGATGGTTGAAGAAAAGTGTTTTTGAGGATGGAGATGCAATTTTTCTTTTAGGTTACTAGACTGCAAAAGCCAGCTGTATTACTAGTTAAGAGAATAAAATAAATGTCTGAGACTTCCTGAAAGGAGTATTAATCGTTCCTTCTATTTCTAAATGTTGGCATTGCCAAAAGGCATGACATTTTATTTCTAATTTAATTAATTATAATCAGCTCTTGGGATGATCTGCCCAAATGAAAGAAATAAGTGTGAAAACTTAAAGTAGCAGACAATGCCCTCTCACTCCCCACTCAGTCCTTAAATTTGATTCTTGAATACATGAGCCGCATAGGCACAACTGAATTCCTTGACGCAGGGTTCTAACCCCACTCCTGGTTATTTTTGTTTTTAAAACTGAAAGTAACTGCTAAGGATGGTTAGCATAACTTTGACACTAAAGATTCTTTTATCTCAATATTCGTTTGTCCTCTATCTTAAAATGCATTTAATTTTGATCTCATATTTTAGAAAATAACATATAACAAATTCCTGACTATAATTCAAACAATCTCATTTAACGTTTCATGTATTGATCAGAAATTTCTCTGGTTGGGACCAATTCCTAATATTAAATGAAATATCAAAGAAATTCAAATTCATGTTACTATAATTTAATATATCAGTTAAAAAAGTAAAAACTTCCTAGGTAAAAAAAGAAATCATTTGATGTAACTAATGAATTAATGACCAAACTTCTCCTCATTAGAACATCATTAGCAGCATATAAACAGCATTTTATCATCCCTTTATCTTCTTTTAATGTCTGGAATTTCTGATTTTTATTCTCTGTGTACATATAATTACATTCATGGTATCTTACACCTCTGTCAAAGGGTGGCAGTTGCCGACTTGTTGTGGGTCACCATGCACATGCCTAATAAGTACTGTTCTCTGCTGAAAAACCCGTTCTTCCCACATTTCAGTGGGGTGAGACGATGACAGAGCCCTTAACATGCAGTCTGGCCTTGCTCGGTATTTCCATTCTTGTTCCAAGAACACCCAGAGAACAACGGGACCTGTGGCGCTGTCCGAGGGGAGTAAGGGTGAGGGACAAAGCATGTGGCTTTGGGGAAGACATCACGAGCAATGGTGAAGCAGGGAAGTTGCCAGGAGAGAGGAGAGAATTGCCTAGACTGAGAAGGGCCTGAGGGGAAAACTCCTGGGGACAGTGTGGGCTGGGCAGCCCCTCAGGTGGCGGCAGGCCCTCACAGGGCAGTGGTTCACAGTGTCCCCACACATGGAGGCTGGTCTCCGGGCCTCTGGGACTGAGACCCAGCAAGACCTCCCAGGTGAAGTCTGTCACGCAAGCAGAGCTGGGTGCCTCCAGGGCATCATGTAGGCTTGGATCCTGGGCATGTCAGTCACGAGTAGTGTGCACTGAAGCCAAGAAGAGGTCTCGATAGCTCCCTTGGGATGCACACAAGAGCCTCTGTGTGACCTGGGAGGTGGAAAACCCCAAACCTGACTTGAGTTGGCTCCCACCACTCTCAAAAGTGATCGCTGGGTTCAGACTCAGGTTTATAATTTAAAAGCTATTTCTTGTAGCTGTTATAACAAGTAAAATCCACCTCAATCACAACAATCATTTTCCCTGAAAAAAGTAATGTGGATTAAACCAACAGATTACATTTGAATTCAATTCTTTAAACAGTATGAACTACTAACTGCATATATAATCCTATATATGTCTAGAATTGATTTAGTCTTGATTTACTTTGAGAAATTGTTTTGAGATTCTGAAGTCAGAAAAATATATGGTCTTTTGATTTTAAAAAATGGGAGCAAGTAAACATTATCACTTTTTAAATTGGTGCTTTGGTCCTGCCTTATCTTGTTTTTATTATTTTGCTACTGATACTGGGAAACTCAGGGCAAAATCTCTTCTTACATACACATTACCTAGTAATACATTATCTCCAACTTTCTATGTCTTTTTTGTTAAATGCCCATCACTGTGATTACCTCAAATCCTTTTAGAAAAGGGGCAGGGTAAAAATAATGAACTACTATAGGGATCATTCTGAAGCTTTACAAATGCCAGTGCTAGGGGACTTCCCTGGTGGTCCAGTGGTTAGTACACGGTGCTTTCCCTGTTGGTGCCCAGCTTTGTTCCCTGATCAGGGAACTAAGATCCCACAAACTGTGTGGCATGACCAAAGGGGAAAAAAAAAAACAGCCAGTGATAGGGTACAAGGCTAATGAATATTGTATTGGCATATTTACCTCTTATGAGAGGCTGCTCATATTTCAGAGAATCTCTATAGTTCTCAAAATACAATTAATATGCAACATCAATGAGTGAAGCTCTAAAATCTTCTGCAGCAAAAAACAAACAAGCAAAAAAGCCACCAAACCAAAAAACCGAAAACAGAAAAAAGTGACTGGGTTCTATGTTCTTAAAGGTACAGAGTTAGCTTTTATTAAGGTCCATTCAAGTAGCTTAAATCTAGGAACTCTGAGAAATTACTTTTAAAAATCATTAAAACTGAGTAAATGATGACCCCCATATACCTATGATTTAGATTTAACATTATTAACATCGTAAGAACTATTTCTTTTACATTAGTAGGAAGGCTTTTTGAAAAGTATTCCAAAACTTACTACTACTGTTTTCTTTGAATCAATAGTGTGAATTTTAAACAGCAAATATATTATTTAACTCATCAGCCAATTTGGGGGAGGGGAGGAACTATTAAAAGCCACTTCTCTGTTTCGTGAAAAATTAGTAGAACAAGGAAAGGAAAGGTTTCGAATGTTGGCTGAAAAATAGTCCTAGGTCAATGCACAGCATGGCCAGATGTCCTGGTTAAAGAATGACTACAGGTGCAGAGAACAACCATTTTAAATAGAGCAAAGCACAAGCATGGAAATGTAGCAGAGAAATGACTGCATTAAATATTTTCATCACAGAAAACAAATGCTAAAACTATAATATAATTTCTAACCTGGCTAAGAAACTGAAACTGGGGGAATACTGATCATGGTGCAAATTAGAGGCACCCAGGCCATGAAATCTGCTCCTGGATGGCCAAAGCCAAATTTAAAACAAATACGCCAGAAGACAAACTGTGACAGCTAAACTACTAATTGTGCCTGGGGTACAGCAATTTAATTTTGAAAGAAAGGAGAATGCTTTGTAAATAATGACAGCCAGTGGAAATGACTGGCTCAGAAAGGCACTCTGCAGGGCCAGTGGTGGGGTAAGACAGTACAGCACACAGAGCCCTCTGGAGCAAAGTTGCCTGTGGTGGATTCTTGGGCTTGGCACTTGGGTTCTTCACCAGTAAACTGCATAATAAGTTAGATTTTGGACAAATGCTAAATAGTGTATCCTATGAGAGTTAGCCCTTCCTTGGAGCTTTACAAAAGGTTTCTTTATGCCATAACTTAAACAGAAGAGGCAAATTCATTGAAGCATTTACTGTAAGGCACTGTGTCTGAGGCTGCAGATAAAAGACCAAGAAGACAGATCCTTCCTCTAAAAGAGCTCCATCTGTAACTTGAGAAGGAAAAAAAAGGATTTGACCAAGGTTCAGGTTTTTTGTTTAGAAACAGGACAAAATCATTAACATTTGCTTACCACTCAAAAAGGGACAAACTTTCTCATTTATATCAAAAGCTGTTGCTGGAAGTAACCTACAGTGACAATTGTAATTTTAAATGAAACTGGGTCCGCAAAAATAGCACAAAGATGGTAAAAAATCTTCCTGCCATGCAGGAGGCTTGGGTTCAGTCTCTAGGTCGGGAAGATCTTCTGGAGAAGGGAATCGCAACCCACTTCAGTATTCTCGCCTGGAGAATTCCATGGACAGAGCAGTCCATGGGTTTGCAAAGAGTCACACACGACTGAGTGACTAACACTTTCACTTTCATAAATCAAAACATAGGCATTTAAAATGCAAGTGAGGGTACAAACTCAGGAGGAAATCACAAATGTTAATGATATTTAAGAATCAGATGTGTTTTGTTATATTTAACTACAAAATAATATAACAAAAATGAAAACTAAGCGCTCTCTGTGGCTCTGGCTAGAGAGGTAAAGCGTCGCTTGGCAAGTGCTCTTCCTCACACACAACCTTAGTCTGATCGCCCATATGTCGCCAAAGTGGCTGGTAGTATCTGTGCTCCTTGTCAGGCCCAGAGATAACAACTGGGACAATGAAAACGAAACACATTTCTGGACAGGAAGAGCTTTATTGATAAGCTCCAGGAAGAACTGAGGACAGAAAAGCAGAGTGAAGGGACTAAATGAGGTAGAATGGAAAGACGTGCACATTGGGCAAAAGCCAGGAAAAGGAGCTGAAAGACGAATGAAAAAGGACACACAAATTTGGAGAGACACATATATGCCTTCCTCTACAACAGAACAAGAGCAAAAACGTATATACTCATGTTTCCTCAAGTCTAAATGAATTATAGTTATTAGAGCAAAGGAAGCTGCAGTACATAACAACAAATAAAAGCCCAAAATAATTCTTTGCTGAATCTGATATTCTGTGTGTTTATGCCAAGATTCTATACCTGAACAAATACTGTCCCAAATCAACTAAAATAGTAATAAAAGAAATATTTGGATAAGAAAATTAAAGTAAGTCCTTAGTAAAATATAAGCAATATTTTCAATAATTTTGGGTCCTTGTTTTAAGAACAGTTTTGTTGTTTGTTTTTTTTTAAAGCCCCTGGGAGTAAAAATGTGTTACCAAGCTGCACTGTACTCTGAAAAAAGATGAAGCATTTTCTAATTTTTTTTTGCCAACTTACTTCAAAGAGATGCTGTAAAGGACTGGACTGCAGTTTTTCTTCATAGCCAAACAGCTGGAAGCCAGTTCCCAGAAGACCTACCACAATAATCCATAAATGAGAAAATTTAAAAATGGAACAGAAGAGAACAGTCATGGCAGGGAACAGGTATGCATCCTAAGAATATTGCAAAACACACACTATCATGTCCTGCTACCCATAAACTGACACAAGTCAAATTCAATATATTGAATCACAAATTAAATATATATAGAAGGGCTCACTGAAATTAATTCCACAGAAACCAAAAGACTGTGAGCTCAAAGGCAGAGTCTGGGACTAATTTATCTTTGTGCTAACAGTGCCCAACACCTACCTCCCTACAAGACATCAGTAAAACAAGCATTTATTGAGCAACTACTCTGTGGAAGGACATCGTGCTACCAGGCACTTGACACACTAGACACTCAAAATTTGTGAAAAGACAATGATAGGAAGTGATTTCAAATATCTTTTAAAATTTGTAGATGTGAAAATAAAGATAGGAATCAGATTAGTGTTACAATTATTAGTTCTCAACTGAAAGTAAAACTCTGATTACTCTTCTCATTCAAGGTGACAAAATGCTTTTATCTGGCTATATATTTGTCTTTCACTTGCCATTGTTTTGTTTAAGTTTTTGGTTTTTTTTTAGTCTTTTGTAAGTTCAAAATTCAGAGATGGTATTAACTTGAACTTTTAAAAAAATAATAGTTGAGGTTTGAAGATGACAATGAAAATTCTCAGTACAGACTGTGAATATTTATATTCTAAGATATATTGAATATTTCTATTCTAAGATATTTTGCTAAAAGGTGACCACAATTTTGGATTTGAAGGATATATGTAGCCTGGGCCAAGAGTAATTTGTTTCTATGTCAGTTATGTAGCTTCAGATCTAAAGAAGCTATTGCTGCTGGGCCTTGCTAATGTACATTTTTCTATACAGACTCAGCAGAAAGTGGAATGTTACTAAACACAGGGTAGGTAATCTTTGGAGCTTAGACAGGAACTACAAGGATGATTAAAATAAGTACCAGCACTATTCACTTTTAAGCAAAAGCAAATGTGATCATGATTCAGGGTCCTGGGAAGTTGGGTGTGAAAAGACACCCAAAGCATTCTAAAGAAATGGAGACAGGAAAAATAAAGGCCAATTCCATTTGACATTAAACCTAATACATTTTCAAAAATTATTTCTGTACTTAAGAACTGTTGGTCACTTTTAATATGGGATAGGTGAACAGCCAAAATTAAAACTCTTTAACAATGATGGTTTGATGGAAATGTCGACAGACCATTAACCATAGTAGTCCTTTAGAGAAAAACCACTACAATAAAACCTTGCAGCTAAAATTTAATGAATATCATAATCACATATTTGCTAATGGCTGTGAAGTGCCTGAATCAGTCAAACTCATATAAAGTGGGTGCCATCTATTAAATCTGACTGTTGAGCTTAGAGCCCAAAACTCTGAGTGCCCACTGTGAGCTGCAGGTGGGTTTTTAAATGCGAGGTGTATTTTCTGTTCCTCCACAATGAATAGGAAGGACACTGTTAGGGTCAAGTTCTATTCTTTTTAGTGTCTAAAAAAGATTTTTATTAACTGAGAGGATAACGCTCGTAAGAGAAGATCATGATAAATTTATCTTTCAGAAACTCTGATTTCATTTCAGTAGATATGGAACATGGTATTTAGTACTGAAAATGTTACTTAGCCTTTCTTTTGGAATAGACTGTGAAAGACTTCCCAAGACAGATTCTTTCATCATTCTGAGTGCCTATAATGTGCTAAGCACGATGGATACAAAAATAACTAAGACATAGCCCATGCTTTCAAGAACATTTCACCTAGCAGGGGAGAGTAGCATGCAAAAGAATACAGTAAGAAGAGAAGCCCATTTGGGTAGAACTGGATACTAGGAACTTGGTGATGTGAGAAGGTGGGCAAGGGTGTGTCGGGGTGTCAGAGAATGCTTTTCTGAGATGACACAAGGGCTGGATCTTAAAATGCACATGGTAGCTGCCTGAGATTTTAATAAAAAAACTTTGCATTTTACATGCTACTAGTCCTTCCCTACCACATCAACTTCATTTATCTTATCATTCCACATCTTGACTACTGCAGTATATGAGCTGGGAACGGTTCTGAGTAAACTCAAGACATTAGAGATAATCTGTGGCATTCAACTCTTTGGGTCTCATGCTTTTCTTTCTCTTTTCATTTTGACCAATCGCCCACTCCATGACTTGTACAATTTAAGGGGAAGCCAAAATATCCCAGGTTGTTTTTCCTCTAGGCCACTGGCTCAGGCTATGACAAATCCCATTTCCTGTAGGTTGGCCCGGGGAGGCTGTTGAGAAGGGTGTATACCTAGTCTTACTTTTCCTCTAATACTTACATCTACATTTAACTAATGAATGTAAGCTACTTTAATAAAACCACAAAAGTCTGTATTTTTCAGGACTTGTTCTGTATGTATGACGTTTCCTCCCCCCCAAACTTACTTGTATGGTGAGAATTATTCTAATAAGTAAAATACAAGATTTATGGAAAAGAGCCATCAGGAAAAAAACAGGTAGGAGGCACTACTTCATCCAATGGGAGTTTGCCCATATTTTGTCCAGATGATCAAGTAATGTGATATTAAAACAAATTAATCTTAACAATGATGTGAAAAATAAAACCTCAAACTTACTTACCAAACTGCATGCCCCAATCGCCAAGATAATTTATTCTTGTTACTTGATGTCCTAAAGCTTCTTTGAGATTTGCTATAAAATTTCCTAGTAATCAATAAAATACATAGTTTCTCATTCTGTTTTGGCATAAGAACCACCTAATATCAAAGCATAACAGAAAATTCTGTTGACAAAATTTACTTTTTTAAAAAACAAAAACATTTATTATTGTGTTTTCATCTATATTATGGAAAGGGAGTAAAAATTATTTTGGAGGATATAGTTATTCTAAATCTCACAATTTTCATCAACATTAATGGAGGTTATGAATACACAGAGTAACTGTGATTCCAAGTCAATTCCAAGGACAGAAAATAACAGAATCTCAGTAATTAACAGAGAATATATAATTTGGTTGTTCCCTACTTAGCCATATAGTTTTTTTTTTTAAATAGCTCACTCCACCTTCTTTCAGTTATGAAGTCCAACCTCTCATGCTGCTCCCTAAATAATAGCACACAGGAATCCAAGGCCTTCACCTTTCTGTACTGCTGATGCAGGTTTGACATTTGACATCTATTCCATTGTGCATATACTAAAGCTAAAAGTAACAGACCCCAGAACCTCTTGCAGTTAGGGTTCCAGAAGTCATGGGCAATCAGATACACTTTGCTTATGATCTAGAAGGTGAAAAGCAAGTTACCTTTATTTTTTCTGAGAAGCACAGTGGTGGAGGTTTTGACTTTTAGTGGCATCACTACAAGAGGTCCTAGTGTCCTGTCATACAACTTCCAAGGGGAGTGAAAGATAGGATATGGGTGACCTCTTTTGCTTCTCTGAATTCTCGAAGGTACAATAAACCAGGAATGATGGCAGGTTCCTGACTCTGGCAGCAGCAGTAATCGAAGAAAAGGCAGAAGCTCCCTTGATGATGAAGTTCTGTGGTAGTTTTGGGCATCATCTATATCAGCTTAATCCAAAGCGTCTTTAACACTCCCAACAACTCTGCAAGCTATTCAATATCCCATTGTAAATTCCCTCCTGCTTTTACTAGAGGAGATCTGCTGCTGCTGCTGCTAAGTCGCTTCAGTCGTGTCTGACTCTGTGCGACCCCATAGACGGCAGCCCACCAGGCTCCCCTGTCCCTGGGATTCTCCAGGCAAGAACACTGGAGTGGGTTGCCATTTCCTTCTCCAAGACGATATCCAGTTTTCTGCAAATAACCCCTCACCAATAGGCATAGCTGACAAATTACAGTAGCTACTTCTCCAGTTTCCCTACTTCTAGACTTCCCCAAACTCTATAGCCCCAGCAACAGAATTCACCTTTTGCAGATGGTACTCAGACTGTACCCCTATTTTTTTGTAGTACCTTATTATTTTATGTGTGTGCTTAGTCATTTAATCAAGTCCAACTCTTTGCAACATCATGGACTGTAGCCCATCAGACTCCTGTCTATTGCTTGGGGATTCTCCAAGCAAGAGTAGTGGAGTAAGTTGCCATGCCCTCCTCCAGGGGATCTTCCCAACCCAGGGATCGAACCCAGGTTTCCTGCATTGTGGACAGATTCTTTACCATCTGATCCACCAGGGAAGCCCATGAACACTGGGGTGGATAGCCTATCGCTTCTCCAGGGGATCTTGCTGACCCAGGAATCAAACTGGGGTCTCATAGCAGGCAGATTCTTTACCAGCTAAGCTACCAGGGAAGCACCTATTATCTTATAAATCCAACTCAATGCTTGAACCTAGGCTTTTGGAATTAGGCTGCTGCTGCTGCTGCTGCTAAGTCACTTCAGTCGTGTCCAACTCTGTGCGACCTCATAGACAGCAGGCTCTGCTCACCCCCGCCCCCGCAACCTGGGGATTCTTCAGGCAAGAACACCGGAGTGGGTTGCCATTTCCTTCTCCAGTAGGAATTAGGCTACCTAATTTCAAATCCTTGCTGCTATACTTTACTAGCTTTGTGATTTGGGGAAAGTTACTTTTGGTGTCTGAGTTTCCTCATCTATAACCAACAGGACTTGATAATTAGGGCTACTGTGAAACTAGTGCAGATAATACATGAAAACACTTAACATGGTAAGTTTCAATAAATATTATCTCTTCCTGGTTCAAGCATTTCCCTTAACAACTGTCAAAAAAGTTTATCATGCTTTACCCATCAATTATTCCTATGCTTTTGACTAATGTAGTTTTTCTTATACAGTATATTTCTTATATTCTTTTTCATCAAGTCCTGTCATTTCCTCTCTTATAATGCCGCTTGAGAACTTTGTAACAAGAGTCGACTGTAGTGCAACATAACCTATTCCAGAAATACGGACATTCTCCAAATCTTTAAAGTATTCCAGTATGGATTAAATCACTTTCTTATAAGTATGCAAAAGACAGATTTCTATACTGGAAGACAGATTATATGAGATAAACTCTAAAGTCCCTTCCAATTCTAATATTACACAATTCTAACTGCAGTTTTAAGATGGGCTACTATATAAATCATGTTTTAATAGAAATCATAAGTCTACTGTACACTCAAACATTACAACCAAGAAGTATTACAGTAATCTTTGTTAGGATAGTCCTGTTTAAATTTTCAGTCTTGAAAACTCAGACTGAGTTTATTTTTTAAAACAAAATATATGGACAAAAAGAATTGGGAGGATAACTATCAATCCCATATAACGGTTTTCATTTATGCATCTTTCAGTTCTTCTTAATATGCATACATACTTTTAACAAGTTAAAATCAAAATATACATACCTGGTTTCTAAGTCAATCTTTTGGTTTTGAAACAAATTTCTTCTTGTCATTTTTAAACCAATTTTTTTTCATTTTGGGATCATATTTAATTAGCATTAAGCTCATATAAACTTCATTTTTTTGTTTCTTTGTCCTTTTACTACTTAAGCATTAAACCAATACTGCTTCAAAAGTCATGTTCAGTATTTTCTGTGAAACTAACAGTACTTACCTATGATGGTAGAACGCAAATGTCCAACGTGAAATTTTTTGGCAACATTAGGTGAACTGCAAGATAATTGTAAAAGTTATTTTTTTCTGTTCTACAAACAAGAATTCTAAAATGAATTAGGTCATAGCTCTATAGTTAATATAATTGTGGACTAAAGCCTTTGGTAATTTTGGACAAAGACAGTTAAAAATTAGACATTTAGAGTACTTCCCTGCTGGTACAGCGGATAAGGATCTGCCTGCCAGTGAAGGAGACACAAGTTCGATCCCTAGGCCGGGAAGATTTCACATGCCAAGGAGCAACTAAGCTATGTACTACAACTACTGAAGCCCATGAGCCTAGAGCCTGTGGTCCACTGCAATGAGAGCCCGTGCACTGCAACGAAGAGTAGCCCCTGCTCGCCAAAACTAGATAAAGCCCATGCACAGCAATGAAGACCCAGTGCAACCAAAAATAAATAATTTTAAAAAATTAGACATTTAGAGCAAAGATAAATTAGATCTCAGAAAGAACCACCCTTAGGGAATTGATCCTGTGACTCAAGAGGTAGTCACATAACATACACAGAAGTGGCACACTCAGCAAGCAGATACAGTAGGGGCTTGGTAAAAAGATGAAGAAATTCAGAGAGATTGTTTTGACACAAACAAGGTACATTATTAGAAATTAAGTTTAGTGCACTAGTTCTCAATTCTTTAGGGTCTAAAAACTATTGTGGACCCCAAAAGAATTTTATTTATATGAGTAATATCTATCAATATTTATTGTATCAGAAATTAAAACAAAATATAAAAATATTTATGTGGAAGGCTTCCCAGGATAACCAGAAATAGAATTTACCATTCCAAATTCTCAAGCAACACATTTGTTGCTCTTGGTGGCTGAGAAGTTGCAATTAAGATTTAACAATACCTAATGCTAGTTGGAGAAGACTCTTGAGAGTCCCTTGGACTGAAAGGAGATCAGTCCTGGGTGTTCACTGGAAGGACTGATGCTAAAGCTGAAACTCCAATACTTTGGCCACCTCATGCAAAGAGCTGACTCACTGGAAAAAACCCTGATGCTGGGAGAGATTGGGGGCAGGAGGAGAAGGGGACGACAGAGGATGAGATGGCTGGATGGCATCACCGACTTGATGGACATGAGTTTGAGTGAAGTCCGGGAGTTGGTGATGGACAGGGAGGCCTGGCGTGCTGTGATTCATGTGGTTGCAAAGAGTCAGACACGACTGAGCGACTGAACTGAACTGAACTGAACTGAATGCTAGTAAAGTAATGCTCAAAATTCTCCAAGCCAGGTTTCAGCAATATGTGAACCATGAACTTCCCAGATGTTCAAGCTGGTTTTAGAAAAGGCAGAGGAACCAGAGATCAATTTGCCAACATCCGCTGGGTCATGGAAAAAGCAAGAGAGTTCCAGAAAAACATCTCTTTCTGCTTTATTGACTATGCCAAAGCCTTTGACCGTGTGGATCACAATAAACTGTGGAAAATTCTCAAAGAGATGGGAATACCAGACCACCTGACCTGCCTCCTGAGAAACCTATTTGCAGGTCAGGAAGCAACAGTTAGAACTGGACAAGGAACAACAGATTGGTTCCAAATAGGAAAAGGAGTACGTCAAGGCTGTATATTGTCACCCTGCTTATTTAACTTATATGCAGAGTACATCATGAGAAACGCTGGGCTGGAAGAAGCACAAACTGGAATCAAGATTGCCGGGAGAAATATCAATAACCTCAGATATGCAGATGACACCACCCTTATGGCAGAATGTGAAGAGGAACTAAAAAGCCTCTTGTTGAAAGTGAAAGAGGAAGAGTGAAAAAGTTGGATTAAAGCTCGACATTCAGAAAACGAAGATCATGGCATCTGGTCTCATCACTTCACGGGAAATAGATGGGGAAACAGTGGAAACAGTGGCTGACTTTATTTTTGGGGGCTCCAAAATCACTGCAGATGGTGACTGCAGCCATGAAATTAAAAGACGCTTACTCCTTGGAAGGAAAGTTATGACCAACCTACATAGCATATTAAAAAGCAGAGACATTACTTTGCCAACAAAGGTCTGTCTAGTCAAGGCTATGGTTTTTCCAGTGGTCATGTATGGATGTGAGAGTTGGACTGTGAAGAAAGCTGAGCGCTGAAGAATTGATGCTTTTGAACTGTGATGTTGGAGAAGGTTCTTGAGAGTCTCTTGGACTGCAAGGGGATCCAACCAGTCCATTCTAAAGGAGACCAGTCCTGGGTGTTCATTGGAGGGACTGATGCTGAAGCTGAAGCTCCAATACTTTGGCCACCTCAAGAGTTGACTCATTGGAAAAGACCCTGATGCTGGGAGGGATTGGGGGCAGGAGGAGAAGGGGACGACACAAGATGAGATGGCTGGATGGCATCACCCACTCGATGGACGTGAGTTTGAGTGAAGTCCGGGAGTTGGTGATGGACAGGGAAGTCTGGCGTGCTACGACTCATTGGGTCGCAAAGAGTCAGACGTGACCGAGCGACTGAACTGACTGACTGAATGCTTCTAGAGCACATTCACTCTCCGACAGGCACAGTCTGACACATTTTACATGCATTAACTCAACAGTCAGAAGAACTGTGATATAATCTCTTATTTTTGATGAGAAAATTGAGACACACAAAGGAAAAAAGATATTGAAGCACATTTGGCAATATCTTGAGGACTCTTGAACCTAGATGATAAGCATACGGGGCTTAATATACATTTTCTCTCTTTTGTGTATGTTTGAAAATTTCTTAAGTTTTTCAGTATTAAAAAAGATATTAATAAGACACAGCTGGTTAAAAATGGCAAAAACAAGAGCTTACTTGTGGTCTGTCTCCAAAGCCTTGTTATTTACCTTTTTAAGGGTATTACAATTTAAAACCTTGAACTGACAGATCTGTATACAATTGTGGCAATTATGAAACTATAAGGAAATTCATGTAATCATTATTTAGAAAGAAAGCAAATGTTCTTCTATGGGATTAAATAATAAGTAATCTCCTGCTTCTAGTCAAGAGAGAAGAACAAGGCTTAGGCTTAATTACCCGTCTTCCTTAAACAACAAGAAAACTAGAAAGATTTATGGAACACTGGTTTTATGAAACTGAACAGGACAGTAAAGGACTGTGATCCCTAGGAGAAGGTCAGCCAACAGGGTGACCCTTAGGACTGCTTTACTAGCAAATTCATGAGATGTAGCTAAAGCAGACCAATGTATACCATGAAAATGTTTATATCAGAACAGAAGAAAGGTTTCAAATCAATGACTGAAGACTCTCCTTTAAGAAACTAGAAAGGGAGGCTCAAACTAAATCCCAAGTAAGCAGAATAAAAGGGAGTAATTGAGATGAAGGTTAAAAAAAAAAAAGACAGAGAAACTGTGATATCATTACCGGTAGTGGTAGTTATGTGACCTGGCATCTTTGATAAAACTCATTAAACTGCATGTTGAAATACAGTGATTTGCATTGTACTGTATACCTCAATAAAGCTGATTTTTTAAAAAATACTATAAAAAACTAAAAATAAGCTGGCCATTGGATGGGCTGATATTAAAAGAATGTAAGATATATTGTTTAATAAAAAAGGAGAAGAACAATGTATAATGTGTATGATCTCTAGGTGGGTAAGCAAGAAACTGATATTGGTGAATGTCTGCATAAAGAGAACCAGAAGACTGAGGTAGGGAGGACACTGCCTTCTCACTGCACACCCTTTTGTCATCTTTGAATTTTCAAAAACTAAGGTTATTATCTAATAAAAATATTATCTAATAATATAGTTTTTACATAGCTTTTGAATTTTTAAAAATGCAAAAAGGTATAGTTGATTTACATTATATGTTTCAGATGTACAACAGTGAATCACAACCTTTAAAGAAAATACTCCATTTAAAGTTATTATAAAACATTGCCCTGTGTGGCACAATATATCTGTGTAGCTTATTTCATACATAGTAGTCTGTATGTCTTAATCCCCTATCCCTACCTTGCCCCTCCCCACTGGTAACCCTGTTTGTGCTCTGTATCTGTGATTGTTTCTTTTTTGTTATATTCATTAGTCTATTTTTTAGATTCCACATATAAATAATAACATAAGTATTTGTCTTCCTCTGACTTATTTCATTTAGTACAATGCCCTCCAAGTCCATCTACGCTGTTGCAAATGGTAAATTTTCAGTCTTTGTTATGGTTGAGTGGTATTCTACACAAACCTCATCTTTATCCATTCATCTGTTGATGGACACTTAGATTATTTTCATATCTTGGCTCTTGTAAATAATGCTGCTGTGAATGTTGGGGTGCATTAATCTTTTTAAATTAGTGTTTTTCTTCTTCAGATATATACCCAGGAGTGATATTGCTGGATCATATGGTAGTTTTATTTTTAGTTTTTTGAGAAACCTCCATACTGTTTTCCACAGTGGCTTTACCAATTTACATTCTCTCCAACAATGCACCAGGGTTCCCTTTTCTCACATCTTTGCCAACATTTGTTATTTGTGATCTTTCTGATGATACCCATTTTGATAGGTGTGAGGTGATATCTCATTGTGGTTTTCATTTGCATTTCTCTGATGATTAGCAGTGTTGAACATCTTTTAATGTGCCTGTTGGTTAGAACTTTTGTACTTTTTTTTTTTTTTGAATTAGAAGAACTGAATCTGTCTAGAGCTTCAAAAAACCTCCCTTGAAATATCAGTTTGACATTCTCTGGCACCGCATTCCTACTTGGAAGGAAATACAATGAAATGGAAAATACAAATTCAACTCCTTTGGCAGCCAAAGTAACTACTATGGATTACAACTTGTATGCTTTACTGGAACTCTGAAATATTACTTCATGTAATTTCCTCAATCTTGTAAGAAAAGAGATATTACTACTCTTATTTTCCACATATAAGAGACTAGAGAAATAAACTGTCCCATCCCAGATGACCGAATCAGTTACTAAGTGAAAACTAGTACCCTGATCTACTGGACTCCCATTTTCCCAGAGGTCAATTTGTTTTCTGGGAACACTTCACACTGAGGAACAACAGTGGGTGGGGGAACATGTGTTGATAAAAGAGAAGAATGGCTACCACTGCTGACTGTGCTCCTGCAGATTTGATCTGAACACAATAGGAAGGGCTGACTCAGGAGAGAGGCAACCATTGCTGATGGTTCAAGTCTTACTCTACCCACCACATAGAGCCAAAGTCTGAGGTAGACAGTCATCTACTCTGGCACTTTATCACACTCCTCCTGGATCTAACAAAATATAGGGAAACCAACCATATATCACTATATCAGGGAGGCAGTAAAGGTTAAACATACAGGATTCAGAGTTAGCTCTGTGACTCTGAGCAAGCTCCTTGACCTAGCATCACCATCATCATCTCAATTTAAGGGCCAAGTTTCTATTTTTCAAAGATTTCTTTTGATGTGGACCATTTTAAAAGTCTTCACTGAACCTGTTACAATACTGCTTCTGTTTTATGTTTTGGTATTTTGGCCCCAAGGCATGTGAGATCTTAGGTTTCTGACCAGGGATCGACCCCTCACCCCCTGCATTGGAAGGAGAACTCTCAAGCACTGGACCACCAGGGAAGTCCCTGGGGCAAGTTTCTTGAACACAGTATTTCTATCTCTTTACTTTGGGATGAAGTCACCTGGTCTATTAAAGATACTATATATTTAAAGAAATTCTCTCTTCCCATCTCTTTCATTTTCAGAAGAAATTCAGGAAGGATGTTTTCTATCAATTTTTACCCTCCTGTCTACCTCTCTGTCTCCCTTTTGAAATCACAATAAGAATCACAGAATCTGGAATACTTCTAAGGGAGGAAGCAGCTCTAGTCCCCCACCAATGCCAGATGAAAAACAACAGAAAGCAGAGATGACCGCTGGGAAATAGACTCTGCTTTCATTAATGATCAGATGCTTATAAAAGTTCCAGCCTTCCTTAACTGCTTTGGAAAAAAGTTGAGAGAGGCAAATCTGTAAGTAAATAAAGTGCAGTTCAAAAAGCCTCCAGAATACAATTCAAATGGAACACGCTATTTTTAGACATTTCTTATAAGCACAAACAAAAAGGAGTATTATATGGGAAACAAAAACTTTGGAGAAAAACCAAAGAATCAATGACTAAGAAAGACTAGTCTTGGTATTTTGATTTTGGTTGGGGAGAAGGGATGGTAAAGAGGAAGTGAACATTAAGAAGGCACATGGGTGGCAACTTTTCACATTTCAAGAAGCTGGCAATAGCACTATTTCAAGGGTGAATGTGCAGTAACAGATACTATTCTACTTTCCTACTGATATTCCTTTACTGCTAGTTAGGTAAGAGCAAGGAGTATAAGAGTACTGAAGTGCTTCCCCAGAGAAGGGTATGTATACTGCATCACTGTAAAGATATAATGAAAAGAATTAAAAGTGTCTACAAACTCTTTGCCACTCTTTCATTAAGAGATATAATCTATTCCCCTGCCCCGAGTCAGGGATGATCTTGTGACTTGCTTTGACTAGCAGTGACATAAGTGATGATATGCCTGTTACAAGACCAGATATTTTACTATTTTGGAGTCCTGAGCACCTTTGTAAAGAGGTCTGGCTACTCTGCTGGAGAGAGAATACAGAGAGATGCCTGGCCAACCCACAGGTGAGACACCAGAAAAGTAAATGAGTTACCTGGATTTCTAGCCCTAGTATAATGTCTAGATGACTAGAGTTGCTTAAGTGACCACAGGCAAGCAAAAAAACCATTAGGCTATGCTCTTCCCAATTTCCTGGTCTATACATGAAACATAAAACAACTGGTTGTTGTTTTAAAACACTAATCAGTAGTGTGGCAAACTTTTTCTTAAAGAGCCAGACAGTAAATATTTTAGGTCATCTGGTCTCTATCTCAATTATTTGTCTATTGTACTCAATTGCCACTAGAGTATCAAAGTAGCCACTCTGAAAATATGTAAATGAATATCTAAGACTGTACTCCAAATTTACAAAAATATAGCAGGCTGGATTTTGCCCATGAGCTAAAGTTTGCCATTCCCTGTATCAAGTTTTGTAGTGGCTTGTTAAGCAAGAGAAAACTGAAATGACAAGCAACTTTCTTTGGGGGATGGCCTTAGAGTAGTTCCTCTCTGGTGTGAGGATGACTGCAGAAGTCTCTGTTCTTTTGATGCAACAACATTTAAACTTTAAATATCCTGACTGAAGCACACCGGTAGCATAAGATTTATTCATAATTTATATCTGCTCCATAAGAAGGTTAGCTTACTCAACAATCAATCCTTGTCATAAACAGGTGAGTTTACCAAGTCTTAGAGGGTCTGCTTTTTCTAAGAACAGGATTGAGTGACAGAAGACAGTACAAATAAACCCCATTCACCTCTGATTATCCAGGTGCTAATCATAACTAAGTTTAAGTTATCACCATAAATTATGAGTTAAGAAACCAGAAATAGTATTTACCACGTCCACTTAAAAAAAATCTTCCACAAAAACATATACTAAGAAAAAGGCTCTAGCAAGTTCTAGCTAAGTGAGAAAACAGCTCATCGACACTTTTCCTTAGCTTTGAAAAAGGGATTTCTCCAATAATGGTCATGAGCGGTCACCTGCTAGCCATACTCCAAAAGTAATCTTTTTTTTTTTTTTTGGTTACCTAAGAACAATTCAAAGATTAGATAGTTTTATTGATGGCATGGCATGTAAGAAAGTTATCATGAAGACTATTTAGAGCCATATTAAAACATCAAGCTATTTTTCTGGTAATTTTATTTTATTTTTTTATTTTTATTTTTTTTAGGACAAACTAATCTCTTTATAGCCAAACGTGTTCATAAACCTTAATCCAGTGACCTATTTATTTTGAGTAACATTTAGTATATAGAGTGTTTGAGTTGGGAGGACCCTTCTTAAAAGGCAGGGCTTAGTAATTTTAAATAATATGCATTTCATGTAATAGACCCTGGGATGTTAGATCTGAATTGGTAACATCGGTAAAAATTGAGTTCCAGTAGTAATAAGCACTCTTATAGCCAGAACTTGGCTTCTAAATACCTTCCCTCACAAAAAGGGAACTAGGACTTCTTGGGGGAAATGGACAATTTCAGGTCTGAGTAAGACTGGAACATCTTATGCCAAAAAGAAAGTATACCAGGACTTAAGGGAACATGCAAAGAGAATAAAGGAGCCTGATCTGGGATAATTTGAATATGTGTGTGCTTAGTCACTCAATTGTGTCCAACTCTTTGCAACCCTATGGACTGTAGCCTGCCAGGCTCCTCTGTCCATGGGGATTCTCCAGGCAAGAATACTAGAGTGGGTTGCCATGCCCTTCTCAAGGGGATCTTCCCAACTGAGGAATTGAACCCAGGTCTCCCGAATTGCAGGTGGATTCTTTACTGTTTGAGCCACCAGCAATCCCACTTTTGGGCATATATCCAAAGGAAACAAAATCATTATCTTGAAGAGATGTCTGTTCTCCCATGTGCACTGCAGCATTATCACAATTGCCAAGGTATGGAAACAGCCTAGGTGTCCATCAGTAGATGAACGGATAAGGAAAACGTGGTATGTATATATAATGGAATATTATTCAGCTTTAAAAATGAAGGAAATTCTGTCATTTGCAACAACACGGATGAAACTGTAGGGTATTATGCTAAGAAAAATGAGCCAGACAGACAAAGACAAATACTGCGTGCTATCATTTAAATGTCAGATCTAAAGACTAAAAAGTCAAACTCTTAGAAACAGAATAGAGAAGTAGTTGTCAGAGGCTGGGGGCTAGGGGAAACAGGAAGAGGTTGGTAAAAGGTTCAGACTTTCAGCTATAAGACAATTAGTACTGAGGATCTAATGTATAACGTGGTGAGTACAGTAGATAACACTATCTTGTATAATTGAAATTTGTTAAACAAGTAGAACAAATGTTCTCACACAAACAAAGAAGTAAATATGTAAGGTGACAGCTATTAACTAACTCAACTGGGGAAATCCTCCCACAGAGTGAGTGAGTGAGTGAGTGTGTGTGTGTGTGTGTGTGTATCAAATCATGCTGTACACTTTACCTTATAATTTGGTCAATTATACCTCAATAAAGCTAAAAATACATACACATACATCACAAACACAACAAAGCTTGTTTTCTGGTAATTATATTACTTTGCAATTCTTAATATGATAGTAACCATCATATGTACCTTAAGAATCTACTAAAATGAACTAGTTCTAAAAAAACAAATCAAAAAATCTATTAATACATAATTAATAAAGGAAAAAACCCATAATAACCATTAGGTACTTTTTTGGTTAAAAGTTCAAAAAGTTTTATTCATGGTTTAATGATCAACTCACTGTGACTTTAATTACATAGTCTCACCGATTTTTCATTTTTCCATGTGTAATTTTGTGAGACCCAGATGATAACAGTAAAATACCCACCTGCCCAGTCAGTTGATCAACCAATGCATATGACTGGTAGGTACTCACCTGAATTCAACCACGATCCTCTTCTGGGGGAGGCCAGAAAAAAGTTCACTTTTTAATCCATATTTTGAGCCATCTTCAATCACCTGTTGCAGTACTGTCTGTAAAGTAAAAGGTATGGGATTTAATGATACAGAAAAATTGCAATTTTCTCAATTACTTTGTTACTGGGAACTAATTCTTGCTAATTTTCTCATTCTAATTTATGGAGCTGAGAATTTTACAGCATTGTTAGCAGCTCTGCCTTCTTTGATCGCTAATGCTAATCAGAGTAGTCATGACACAAGTTAACATCTACGGGGCTCATGTCTATTCATCCTTACAGCAGCCAATGATGGAGATATTTTACAGATGAAGAAACTGAAGTTTAGAGAGGTAACTGCCAGAAGTCCATAGCAAATAGCAACAATAATACTAGAAGCAGCATCTAATATTTATTGAATGCAGATTTCAAGCCAGGCACTGTACTAAACATTTTATATGTATTATATATATTACTCCTCACAACTACCCTGAAATGAGTATTATTTTTACAAGTGAGGAGACAGAAGCTCAGACTGGTTAAGTAACTTTCCCAAGGTCACATTGCAAAAACTTTGCTCACTCCACAGCCTAAGTGTTAACTCGGCATGGTGCTGCTACTTCTGTGATACTGATGATCTCAGTAATGGTAGAAAACAAATAAAAAAAAATATATAATTCAAGTGCCTCTTGGCTACATAAGAAATGAGGCAATACCACAGAAACTGTCAAAACATATTCCAGGTTAACTTTTAGTTACTAACCACAGAATTACTATATAGGTTACAAAATTCATACTTTATTTTTTGCTAAGGGTGATGATGCATTTATTCATTATTTATTTTTTACTGTAGGATTTTGAAATGACTGATAGATTTTTATTTACTCTTAAATTGATTTTGTTCCACAAACAGGATTTTACATCCTAAAAATGTAGTTTCTGACATGAAGAATTCTATGGTTAGAGCTCTTAAGACAGTCACTAAATCGAAAAGGCAGAAAGGGAGTAGGAGGCAATAAAGCAACACTTTTAAGAAGCCTCTACTGAGTGCCAGGTTCAAGTCTAGAAGCTTCTATGTTATCTTTAAGCCTTACAATCTTAAAATGGGCAACATTTCCCATTTAACTGATGCAAGAACTAGGTTCAGATATAGAGAAAATCTTTCACTGACACTGTGCATTAAGCTATATAGAGAAGATTATATAGACATTAAATATTGTCTATTGTACACGAGGGACTCATTCAATGTTTGTTACTCCAAGAACATGGGTCACAAGAAGACTGCAAGTAGGGCAGTAAATGTTATAGGTAATTCACACTTGGATCATTCAGAGGTTAAGGCTTATCCATCCTTTTCATCCTCTATCCCTTTTTATGTAAGGGATGGCAGACTCCAAAAAAGGTAGTAGCAGTTAGTTAGAATTCTCTTTTAACAAATGACTCTTGAATAATTGATTTCTCTGGCATAAACAAACTAAGAAAAAAAAATCTTTAAGACTATCTTATGTGCTTCACTTCCAAAGCACTCACTGACAATTGAACCCACCTGCTAACTAGTTTCTTTCTCTACTACTACACTGAAGGTGCTCTCAAAATCAGTATTTTAAATGTCAACTCAGCTGAATACTTAAGTTGTGTTTATTAATCAATTCATTTTTTGTAAAATTAAAAAAACTAAACAAATTAAGATAGGGCTAAAGTCTGCTCTAATCCTCGTCCCTTTCTGCCTTCCCCAGGGGTAACCACTTTTAAGCATCATTTTGGGGGATGACGACTCCCTCCTCCTTGAAACTACCCTTCCTTCCTTGGTTGCAGTGACATCATTCTACTGACTTTTGCTTTCCTTTGTAGATCCCTCTTTCAATGCCCACCCCGATTCCCTCGCTGCACTCTTTCCTCACTTCTCGCTCCTTATTTACACTTCTTCTAGGTGTAAAGTCCTAAGACTTCACCACTTACCTACCAGAATCTTGTGCTATAGACTGATCTACACAACTTAGGATCGAGCATCTCCCTCAGGCACTTCAAATAGAACATACTCCTCTTCCTTTTACATTTTTCATTTCCACAAACTTCACTCTGAACCCTCCAGCTAACCAACTCAGAGACTTGGGAGTCCCTAAGATCTGCCTTTTTCCCTCAACCTCCAGAATCAATCATCTGTTAATCACCAAGCTCTGCATGTGCTGTCTCCTACATATCATTCTAGTTTTCTCCTCTGGTTTAGACCCTCATTATCTGTCAGCTACACTGCTACAAAAACTAAAACAGAAAAGTAACACCTATCTTACATAATATACATATTCAATCAGGTCTACGGGCTTTCCTAGTGGCTCAGTGATAGAGAATCCGACTACCAATATGGGAGACACAGGTTTGATCTTTGGGTTGGAAAGAGCCCCTGGAGAAGGAAATGGCAATCTACTCCAGTATTCTTGCCTGGGAATCCCATGGACAGAGGAGCCTGGTGGGCTAAACACCGTGGGGTCACAAAAGAGTCAGACATGATTTACTTTCTGTTTAAAGGTTTCAATGACTTCTTACCACTTAAGTGATTTTACCAGTTTCTGGTTTGATTTTTACATGCATATCATTTTTACTTTTTTAATTTTGAGGAAATTAATTTGTTGAAAAGCACACTGTAATACTGATAAAAATCACAAGTTAGAAGTGTTTTATAATAACAGATAATATATAATGATTAAAATGAAATAAATTTCATTAGCATAATACCAAAAAATCATAACAGGGGCCACCTTTGGTACACATAACTCACCATGGAAATGACGACAGAGGAAAAAGCTGAAACTATTATGCACTATTATGAAACTATTATTCCCACTGTGTAATTTCACATCCTTCCCCATGCCATCCAATGTACAAATCATACTCAATCAACTTCTGACTTCCAAACAATGCCATATTCTTATTTGTACCCTGGCCCAACTGTCCCCTCTTCCTGGAATGCCTCCCCAAGTATATTCTTTATTTTCATCCTAATTCAAGGTTACCTTTTGCTTCCTCAAGACAGATTTACTTTGAGGGAGTAAAGGAAAAAAAGAAAAGATTTATGTGCTTCTTTCTTTCCACCGGGTTGCATCTTATACATGCCTTCATTATATGATTCATCCCAGTGTCCAGCCATTACACATTACCTTGTGATTTTTTTATGCTTTTCTTTCCTTGAGGCCAGGACACATGCCATTTGTCTCTGTATTTCAGTAATATAGTCCCTGGCAAATAATAAGCAAGGGGTTTATTGAATTAGTGGGCACAAAGAAGAATGTCAGAGAGCTAGTAAAGTTACCTGATATTACAAAAGAGAAATAAGTTAGGGGCCATCTATTCACCAATATTTATGTTTAAAGGTAAGATATACTTGGTAATGTAAATGGAGGTACATAAAGAACTTAGCAGAAATTAAATCTTTCAAAAGTTTCACTTTTTGGAATGCTTTAGCCAATTAATGACTATTCCAATTGGCTGGTACTTTCTATTTACCTCCCACCATTCCATTTTCTGTGGATGAATTTTGCCATTTTATTGAATTCTTTATTGGTTGGTATTTCTCTACAACTTTCAACAGAACTTCTAATGAAGCTACCACTGCTTGATTAACAGGTCAGTTCCTTAGTCAGTAGCTGAAACATGCTTAATCATTCATTCTTTCCACATGTTCAACTGACACTACACATGACTTGAATGTAACCACTGCCTACTGACATAAACTCAATTAGTAAAATAATGAGCAAAGTTAGAGCCACTGAAATCAGTCTTTTTTTTTTTTTTTCCTTAAGTTTTGGAAGAGCATGCACAGTTGAATTTGGCAAATAAAACTGCATGTATGTGAAATAAAAAATAAGGTTATTCATTGTGTATTTCTAAGGCACACCAAAAAAAAAACAAACCCAAATAGGATTTTGTTTGCTTTTTCCCTATGTGGTTAAACTCGTTTTCTGTTTTTCCTCCCTGTAAACCGAATTAACTATTAATTGAAGCTATAGTTCCTTCTGAAAGTCATCTGTGAAAAGTGAAAGTGAAAGTTGCTCAGTTGTGTCTGACTCTCTGTGACCCTATGGGCTATATAGTCCATGGAATTCTCCAGGCTAGAATACTGGAGTGGGTAGCCTTCCCCTTCTCCAGGAGATCTTCCCAACCCAGGGATCAAACCCAGGTGTCCCGCACTGCAGGCAGATTCTTTTACCAGATGAGCCACAAGGGAAGCCCAAGAATACTGGAGTAGGTAGCCTATCGCTTCTCTAGCAGATCTTCCCAACTCAGGAATTAAACCGGGATCTCCTGCATTGCAAGCAGATTCTTTACCAATTGAGCTATCAGGGAAGCCCAAGGAACAAGTTTGGTACCAAAGTGATCGTTCTTCATAGTGATAAGTTCTTCTAGCACTGAAAAATATAGTATTATCTAGCCCCAGAGATTTGGCAGTTTGCACTACTTTTAATTTCACATTTTAGCCTCCTACCTTTGAGGATGATTTATATGAGGACAGTATAAACTGCTATTAGTGATCCAAACCTAAGCTAACATTTAATCATCCCGATTCTGCCAGTATTAATAACTCAATTGCAATGCATGAACAGATACATTTTATGCAAGACTGAATTTGTACATGTGTAAGCAATGACAAACTCATAATTCTCTGCTTGATGATTAAGTTTTGGACATAGATCATCGGCTACATGTTAATCTTGATAACTTCAAAGTGGAAAAAAAGTTTTATAATGGTCCTGAGAGGGTTGAATTTTCTTTTCAATGCGATCTGGAAACTTGAGACTCACAAGTGAATATTGTTTAAGGCCCAAAAATAATGGAGCCAAGTGTAGAAGAAATTAGGCTTTGAGCAGATAAGAATTATTAAATCATAACTTATAACACAGGTAAAATGCTTAATATTCCTTTCCCAAACTATGAGTACTGCTCTAGGATGTATCTTTACTGTGACACTGAGCAGGGCTTCTGTAAGCAATCGGCTTGCCCTTTAATGAAAATCACATTATCCAGAGCCTCAAAGTTGTTACAATGAAGGGAGGGTTTCCACGTGAGGAAGAGCAGCTGAACCCCAAAGCTCTCACTTTTTCCCCCACACTGTCAACTGAGAAGGATTTGCGAATATTTTTAATAAGTGAGCTAGTGGGCATCCTTATACCACAGAAAAACCTCAATTAATTGTAATAAAGCATGAAAACTCACAACCATTGAAATTTTAAATTATTAACAAAATATATGCCTTGCCTCAAAATATAAACCACATCTCCTTCAGCTAAGCTGGCTATAAAGGCAAACATCTACCATAGCATATTTTCCCATCTCAGGGAAAACAAAAAATGTAAAATATTGGCATCTATCAAGGGGCCTAAAATTTGGAAGGCACACTGGTAAGCTGCCTTTCTCCTTCTACAAACACTGAAAAAGCAACTGGGAAGAAAAGAGTTATTTATTTCAAAATGGGACATTAGATTCACTGGTTTGCCAAGTTGACATGAAATGTTATCAAGAGCCCAACAAGATAAAGACACTTTTTGACAATCTCAAAACAAATTTCCTTCTTGTTCCTGTGACAGATTTTGGTTTAACAAGTTTAATCTTGAAATAACAGTGGAAAAAAAGATAAAAGAAAAAAGTTCAAAGATCTAAAGACAAGCATGAAACACTTTTTCAGAAGAATTATAGGACTGATGGGTAAATATCTGTAAACTATATAACCTTGTTAAGAAACTGTATTAGAAGTTTTGGTTTTATCTTTATTTGCAATTAAAGACCATAGTATATACAAAGTCTGACCTATCCAACAATTGTGTTGTTTTTTTTTTTTTTAATAATAGACCAAACAATGCATTATGATAAATTTTAAAGTTCGATTGAGATAAAACTCAAAGGGTCTCACACCACTGCTTATCTAGGATTACCTGTCCTCCACACTCACTCAACAGAGACCCAATTCCTCTATGAGGTTTCCCCAACTCCTTCAGGTCATTCTATTTCACCATCTCTGATCTTTCTTATGCTTACTGTACCACTTTAAGAAAATTCATATTGTTTTATTAGAAGAAAAAGAGTCTTATGGTTTTTCTCGTATACATCTTATGCTTCCAATAGATTATAGGCTACTAAAGAGTGGCAACCAGCTACTGCTTTCAAAGTATTCAATGTACTACTTTGTACTTTGTACAATGTACTTTCAATGTACTGCTTTCCTGTATTCAATATGGAGTCCAATGATTCATTTAATAATAGTATCTCGCACTTACTGCATGCCTGGTGCTGTGCTAGGAACCGTGTATGTGAGAAAAACAGATGCTATAAGCCCTAATGGAAATTAGAGTTTAAAGGGCAAAAGGCATTCATCAAATAAGAAAAATGTAAAATAGCAACTACAGTTAAGTTTTGCCAAGGAGGCATATACAGTGTTAAGAGAGTGTATGAATGAAGGGGTCAGAAAGGCACTGCTAGGGAAAAACCAAGATGTGCAGGATAAGCAGACTGAACTTGGGGTGATTTCCACGCAGTGGGATCAGAATGTGTAAAAGTTCTGAGGCAAGAGGAGGCAGGATAAGTTTAAGAACCGGAGGGAAAACACTGTAGCTGAAGCGGAGGGAACGAGAGAAGGTGCAACAGCTGACCGTAACCTGTTCTTACCTTTGTTAACAGTTCTCTGTTGATTTTGAAATTTACAGTCCCTTGACCAGTGCTGATTTCACTCACCACTGTGTCACATTTTAGCTGAAAAGATATAAAGTAAAACAGGTATGTTATAAAATAGGCCTAATGAGTTTTGCAGTTCTAATCCTATGGGACTGGCTTCCAAGGACAGCAGATGTGTCCTTTCTCATAGTCATGTGTCTGGACTTGGGCTTAGCTGGTCTCTCCAGCTCTGTCATTATATTTGTGTTCACATGTTTTCTTCTTTCCCGGCTGGAATGCTACTCTACTCAGAGACTCTCTTCCTCTTTCCCATTCTCTCACTTCAAATTCTCTAATGTGGAAAAAAGGGAGCCATCACTTGACCCCCACCTCACGTACTATAACATGCAATGAACTCTTTATTTTACCCACCTTTCGTAAGAGTGTTAGAACATGATACCCTGTTAGGGCCTCTGCTAAAACAACTTACACCCCCATAAAATATGTAAAAAATTTAAATATTTGGTCTTTAATGAACACGCTTTACATTTTTAACCAACCAGATGTTCAAAGCAGCTGGGAGACTTAAAGAGATACCTGTTGTTACTGAGGAGCCACCAGCTTTCATTTTTGAGAACTCACAGGAGGAGGAAATAAATATTGTAGTTAGGAGAATTTTATTCCTGGTGTGCTTCCTGATAAAAATCTGGGTTGAGAGACCATGGGTTCAATCCCTAGTTGGGGAACTAAGGTCCTGCGTGCAGTGTGGCAAAAAAAGAAAAAAAACCTGGGGTGATTTCTGTGGTCAAATAAACATTGACTTAGCTACCAGAGCCTCTTTATTATACTCATTCTTTATATATTTTTTTCTGTGAAACTGACTTTCATTGTTTGGACTCTTCAGAGTGCCCATGCCTTCCTCAGTGTCACATGTAGTAATCCTATTTAAAACAAAAACAAAACAACTTTGTCCCAGATCTTCCTCTTTCTTTCTGAAGGTATTAGACACTCACAGTTTAGATGTGGTCATTCTCCACAGTCCTGTCAACTCCTCTCTCAGATACTGAGCCCATCGGAGATATTAGAAATGAAAGAGGATTACTAAATTATCTAACCACTTCTCTGAAATCATGGTTCTATTTACATCTAATCATTTCTTCGCATATTTTAATGTTCATCTTCTCAGAAACTCATTTTTTAAAACTGCAGCCCACTGTTCTAATTTATTAAACTTGTTCTCCTGAATTCAGAAGTCCATCCAGCTTCAATGTGTAAATTTAATTAACACTCAGTCTTCCTATAAGTAATCAAAAAACTGAATACTGTCAGCTCAACAGGAGTGTTTCATAACTAATTTCAAAAACCATCCTAACCTTATAATATGCAGCTAAAATAAATTTAAATTATACTTTCCAAGGTGTCTTGAACAAAAATACTATTAAATTCATTATTATGGCTGACATAGCCTGCAGAATATTTTTTTATTTAACATGTTTATTATAATGTCAAAAGAGATAATAGTGCTAAAGTACCTTCTCTGCCAGTCTCATGGCTTGAATTTGAATATCTGGTCTTGAATGGTCATTGTTGTTTTCCAATAGAGAATCCACAGAAAGCTGGAAGTCAGCTACCTCTCTAAAGACAGACATGAAACAGGAAAAGACTGTTACCTTAAAAATGTTACCAGAGGGAAAACAAAAAAAGACTAATCACTTTGGGTTCTCTACACTGACATAATCTTATCAGAAGAAAGCAAAGCAATTAGAAGTATCATCACTATGTACTGATTGAGTACTTTATCTTATAAAATTCTTCCTCTTCCATCACCCAGCTGTAGCCTTATGGTATCTCTGTAAGAGACACACAGCAACCACCTTATTTGACAAATGTGAAAAATGACGTCTGGCAAGTTCATTGTCTCCCCTAAAAGTCTACTGCAACTACTAAACAGAGTCAGAAAAAAGCTCAAGTCTCTTGACCTCTTCTACAAATCTTCCTCCACTATTTCAAATACTTCCTTCTTTCAAGCCTCTTCATTGACCTTCAGATGACCAAAGCAAAATTTTTAAAAACTGGTGAAATCTGAATTTTAACATGCTGCTGCTGCTAAGTCGCTTCAGTCGTGTCCGACTCTGTGAGACCCCATAGACAGCAGCCCACCAGGCTCCCCTGTCCCTGGGATTCTCCAGGCAAAAACACTGGAGTGGGTTGCCATTTCCTCCTCCAATGCATGAAAGTGAAAAGTGAAAGTGAAGTTGCTCAGTCGTGTCCAACTCTTTGCGACCCCATGGACTGCAGCCCACCAGGCTCCTCCATCCATGGGATTTTCCAGGCAAGAGTACTGGAGCGGGGTGCCATTGTATTATTCTTAACACTCAGTAGTTCTTTAAAGAGACAGACACTGCCATTCTTTTCATTGGGTTGGTGATGAAACAATGCAAAAACAAAGAAACCAAGAAAGAAACTAGGCAAGCGAGTAGTGAAAACAATCATTTCCTTCAAAGAGCAGTTATCTCTAAGGAAGGATGGTATACAGGTGGCTTCAACAGTAACCAATGTTTGATTTGTAGAAAACAAAATTTGGAAAAATTTAAGACCTAACATGTTAGAAAGTGAGCATGAGTGTTCATTACATTATTCTCTATAAATTTTCTATAGTTTGAAATTGTTCAAGGTATAAAAATAATATACAAACTTCCAATTAATTACTGACACTGAATGTTTAATAACGAAGTAGAGAATGAGACTCTCTGGGCAGAATAGGTGGGCTGAACCACTGTCTGTCTAGCCCATTTCTAGCCCCCTCACCTGCTCTTGGACTTCCCTGGTGGCTCAGCTGGTAAAGAGTCCACTTGCAATGTGGGAGACCTGGGTTCAATCCCTGGGTTGGGAAGATCCCCTGGAGAAGGGAATGGCTACCCACTCCAGTATTCTGGCCTGGAGAATTCCATGGACTGTGTAGTCCATGAGGTCGCAAAGAGTTGGACACGACTGAGCGACTTTCACTTCACTTCAACACAAAACACAGGAGCACAAATAACTTCCTTATCATTCTTGAAATCCAGGCATATGTCTAAAAAATTGTGTAACTTCTGATCACATTAAGGAATCTAGTCAATAATAACCACTAAGAATTTTCCTGAGCCTTGAGCAGTGACCAAGGTGGCAGAATAAAAAGACCCTGAGCTAACCTCCTTCTGCATGCACATGAAAACTGCAACTATTTAACAGAGCAACTATCCACTGAAGTCACTGGATGACTAGGCGGCTCAGACAGTGAGGAATCCCCCTGCAATCCAGGAGATCCAAGTACCATCTCTAGGTTGGGAAGATCCCCTGGAGAAGGAAATGGCTACCCACTCCAGAATTCATGCTGGGAGAATTCCACGGACAGAGGAGCGTGGTGGGCTACAGTCCACGGGGTCACAAAAGAGTGGGACACAACTGAGTGACTAAGTATAGCAGCACAACTTGGGACAGAGACACTGACAGCAGTCAATTTAGGGAGCTCATTCATGAGGATACTGGTGCTAGTAAATACCATTTTGAAATTCTCCTTCAAGCTTATTAGTGCTGGGTTCCAGCTTCAGGTACTAGCCAGTCTTATTAGTTTGGGGGTATTCCAGGCCAGGTACATGGCCCCACCCAACAATGGGCTGACAATAGCCAAGGGATCCCCAGGCTGCCACAAGTGTTCATAGGGACCCTCCTTCCTCACTGGGGTGGGCATCAGCCCTGGGATTCCTGGACCCTGCAGCAAAAGATATGGCTCAGCCCACTAGGACACAGCCTTACTCAACATAAGGCTGACACCACCTCCAGGATATCCCGGGCACCTCAGCCAGCCGGGTCAGGACATGGCCACACTCACCAGTGGGCGATCACCAGCCTTGGGTCACTTTGACCCTGCCCTCCAGGAGGCCATCACCAGCCCCAGGACTATTCAAGGCCGTGGCCCTGTTCATGAGCAGGCTAACACTGGCTCTGGGACTGTGGGCCCTGCAGCTAGCCACCCTAGGACTTAGCTCCCCAACAGAGAGGCAGCACTAGTCTCAGGATCCCTGGGGCCCTGTAGCCAGTTGTCTTATGACCCAGCCCTACCCATCTGCTGGCCTGTACCAGGCCCTGGGGTCCCCTGGTCACACAGCCAGCCACCTCAGGACCCAGCCCTGCTGATCAGCTTGTCATCATCAATAATGGGACACATCAGGCCAAGTACATCTCTGGGCAGGGACACAGCCCCACCCAGCTGAAGGTCAGGCATCTCAAGACCTCCAGAGTCCCAAGCTTCCCTGGGACTTGGTCCTGCCCACCAGAGGGCCCAGGACCAACCCCCACCCCGGCTCCCCTCCCCCCCGCCCCCCATTGCTGGCACTACTCCTGGACCCTCAGGGTTACATTAGACCCAGTACCACCTACCAGTGGGCTGACAGACTGGGACCACTAGGGGGGCCTTGTAGCTACAGACACCAGGACCTGGCTCTGCCACCAATAGGCCAACACTAGCCCTTGGACCTTCTGGGGCTCTGTAGCCAATTGACTTCAACCAACCATGGATCATGAAGTACCGCAGTTCATGCTAGCTGAAAAAAAAATCCACATATAGCTGCACCCATGCAATTCAAACCCACGCTGTTCAAGAGTCAACTATATAATTCAGAGAATTAGACTACCTGAACAAATAGATTCATATCACATTAAATAAACCACATTAACAAAAATAATATTTCTTAATTTTCCTGGCATGTTATAGCACTTTAGAATCAAATTAGAAATACAGAACAGTTAGGTTTTGTTTCAGTACTCTAAAGGATAACTGGGGTTATGAAGACAAAGCAGTAGCAATTCCTTTAAACAAATTCAATATGCAGAATTTTCAACTGGTAGATTAGAGAAATTGAGGTCCTCCTTATTATTTATTTTCTATGAAACAAAATCTTAGTTTTTCAGACTGCTAAAGTGGAACTGCACAAAGGAACTCAAAGCAGGTATAGAAAATCTTATTCAAAAGAGGGGCCAAGACAACAGGCAAGTGAAAAGATGCCCAGCATCACTAATTACTAGGAAAACGCAAATAAAAATGAGGTATCACCTCACATCAGAATAGGTACTGTCAAAAAAGTGAGAAATAACAAGTGCTGACAAGAATGTGGAGAAAAAGGAATACTCATACACTGTTGGTGGGAATGTAGATTGGTGCAGCCACTACGGAGATTCCTCAAAAAGACTAGAGCTACCATAAGATCCAGCAACTTCTGGGTATTTATCCAAAGAATATGAAAACACTAATTTGAAAAGATATAAGCACCCATATAGAGAAGGCAATGGCACCCCACTCCGGTACTCTTGCCTGGAAAATCCCATGCACGGAGGAGCCTGGTAGGCTGCAGTCTATGGGGTCACTAAGAGTCGGACACGACTGAGCAACTTCACTTTCACTTTTCACTTTCATGCATTGGAGAAGGAAATGGCAACCCACTCCAGTGTTATTGCCTGGAGAATCCCAGGGACGGCGGGGCCTGGTGGGCTGCCGTCTATGGGGTCGAACAGAGTCGGACACGACTGAAGCGACTTAGCAGCAGCAAGCACCCATATATTTATTGCAGCATTATTTATAACAGTCAAGGTATAAAACAAACTAGTGCCCATAAATGAATTGATATAGAAGATGTACACACACACACACACACACACACGAACAATGGAACGCTCCTCAGTCATAGAAAAAGACGAGATCTTGCCATTTGGGACAATGTGGATGGACCTTGAGGATATTATGCTCAATGAAGTAAGTCCGACCAAGAAAGAAAAATACCGTATGATTCTGCTCACATGTGGAGTATAAAGAACAAAAAATAAGTGAACAAATCAAATCAAACATACAGATACAGAGTTCTAGTTACTAGAGGGGAAGGGATGGTAGGGAGAAGTAAACGGGTAAAGGGGATCAGCTGCATAATGACAGATGGAACACTAAATTTTTGGTGGTGACAAAGCATGCTATACTGTATACAGAATATTGTCCATGTGAAATATATATAATGTTACCTCATTTAAAAAAAAAAACAAGAAACAAAAGATGGGTCAAGACAGTTCAGCTTACTAAAGGTCTTTGAAACACAAAATAAAAACAGGCATTTCCATTATTATGCAAAATGCCCTTTACAGATTCATAAATTAGGTAACTGTTCGAAACACTGAATCAGTTTACATACAAAGCCCATCTTTTGGTCAGTGGTCTCCTCTATTCTTGGAACTCAATACAGATGAAGTTGTAACAGGCTATTTTAAAAATGCTCTTTTACAAGATCATATGTAGCCTTTCTCTTTCTTTTCCACTTATCCATTTGTCCTATTCTGGGAAAAAACATTCATTCTACTTTGTCTTAAAATCCTAACAAAGTTAAGGGGACAAAATATTTAAGGACATGATGGTATAGTAATAATGGTATCATTATATCGTAACAGTATAATGATAATTTAAGCTTAAAGCATTACGCCTACTACGTAGCTAATTTCTTGTCATTATTAATTAACTGAGAGAGTATTTTATTCAAGTATTGAAATTTTCTAGTCAACTGGGAGCCTGGTGGGCTGCTGTCTATGGGGTCGCACAGAGTTGGACAGGACTGAAGCTACCTAGCAGCAGCAGCAGCAGTCACCTGGTAAACAAGTATCAATGAGAATGATCAAACTCACAAAACAGCTCTCTCTGAATCCAAGTAGCAACTATATAGAGTATATGTAGCCCTAACCAGTAGTTCTCTATCACTGCTGCTGCTGCTGCTAAGTCACTTCAGTCGTGTCCGACTCTGTGTGACCCCATAGACAGCAGCACACCAGGCTCCCCCGTCCCTGGGATTCTCTAGGCAAGAACACTGGAGTGGGTTGCCATTTCCTTCTCCAATGCATGAAAGTGAAAAGTGAAAGTGAAGTCGCTCAGTCGTGCCCGACTCTTAGCGACCCCATGGATTGCAGCCTTCCAGGCTCCTCCGTCCATGGGATTTTCCAGGCAAGAGTACTGGAGTGGGATGCCATTGCTTTCTCTATCACTGGGGGGGTCCTCAAATGGAAACAAACAAAAAAACTGAAACCAAACAAAACCACTAAAAATCTAGCAGTCAACATGGCACAATAGTATTCAGGCATTAGATACGTGTTTAATCTCTAAGATCTCTTCAAAAACTCTGATTTTCTAACTAGAATCATAGTTCTTTTATTTGCTGTTACAGAATTAACTCAAACCTTATTCCAAATTTCTCAAAGACTGCCATACAGTTATCACACTAGACATCAAAACAACATGAGAATATTAATATAATCTGCCATGTCAGAGTATTAAAGCATAGAATTTTATTATTTAAAGCCATAGAAATAACACATTAAATCATGTATTAAGGATAATTTCTTTTATAAACTGGAGAGTAACTGCATTTTTTGGTTAACTGACAAAATCAATCACATTCTAGATCATTACAAATATATTATACTCAACTCTTTTCTGGAAATCGGAACTGCAGATATTGACTTGATCAAGTTTTCTGGTGGAAGATCCAACACTCTGGAAAGCTAGAAATCAAACAAAAAGAATAAAACAGTGCAAGATTGTTAATATATTTGTTCCAGATTAACAGAATGCTACTCAACAATTAAAAAAAAATGCTGAACCACAACACAAATGAGCTTCAAATGTACTTTGTTTTGTGACAAGTGCCAGAATCAAAAGACTGTATAATGCACGATTCAACTTATTAGACATTCTGGAAAGCCCAAAACTCTAAGATTGAAGATTAGATCAGTGGCTGCCAGGAGTTGAGGACGAGAAGAGGGTTTGACCATATATTGGCAAATAGAACTGTTTACTAAAAAGGATCAATTTCTATTTGTAAATTTAAAAAACTTTTCTTCAAAGAGTAGGGATAAACCACTGAGGACCAAAGATAATTTGCTTTTTATTCATTCATAAAGTCTTTTTGTGCTAGACACTGTTTTAGGAGTTGTGAATACAGCAGTGACTAAAAGACAAAAATCTCACGCTACTTAAACAAGCAAACAAATAAATAATGGGGGGGGGGGGGCGGGAGGAACCTGACCCACAGGCTCTACCAAGTTTACTCCCTTGCATTTTTGAAAAGCTCACTGACTGACCCTCATCAGTTTGTTGGAGGAGACATTCTTACTTATTGAATGATTCCCACATGATAGAGATTTCTTACACGCCTAGTTTTTCTCCCAAATAATTCCATGGATCACTATTGTAGACTTCATGAGTGATGAAACTGAAGTTCAGAGAATTTATGTAATTTGCTTAAGCAGAAAAACAGAGATGTGAACACAAGCTATCTTATAAGCAGAACCTACATTTAATCTCTATGTCACATCTATATCCTTTCAAAGAGAAATGTATGAAAACAAAACAGTGAAACAGCAGTACAGTCATATGAATTTAAAACTGTCTTCACCTTTCTCCCCTAATTCCTCAATCTTTATGCAACCTCTGCAATGGTCAAGTCATAGCTGGTGAGAGAAGGGAAAGGGAACAACGGGGTGAATAAAAAAAGAACGTTGGAAGAGATTAAGAAGCAATCTTAATCCTCTTCAGAGGTGTTTGTAAGTGTTCAGAAGGAGAGGAATGAAACTAAAGCCACTACCCCCATTATGAGTAATAATATCTACCCTAATATCAAAATAAATTGGTAAATTTCATAAACCTAAAAAAAGGTTAAAACTTGCAGACCTGGAGCTATCATTTATGTTTAGGATACTCTGTAGTTCTGCTTTGATCTAGCATATGCTGATTCTTTAAGTTTAAATCTCAGAGTGCAGTCTTTCTTTTTAAATTCTAGCCTTTAGGAATTGAATTACTGTATACTTTACAAAAAAGGCTTTTTTTCCTTAAGACACTTGCTCAGTAGTGGATAAATAGTTCCAAAGCATTTACCAAATAAAGACTGTAATAGTTCATGTTTATATTGCAAAATGTTCCTGCCAGTACAGCTACATCAATAATAAAGGGTCCACTTTTACTATCTATGAGTCCTTGAGAAAGTCATTTTACATCAATGAGCTTAAGTTTTCCTATCTGAAAAGCAGGGATAACAAATCTATTAATAATAAACTAGGGCTCTTGTGAAGACTAACAAAATTGTGTCACATAACAAGCATGTAATAAGTATTATTTCCTTCTTCCTTTAAAGGGTTTTATTTCGGCCATGTCTTTCAAACTTATCCATAGCAATAAGATCTTCTGCCTATTCTTCTATTATATTTTTGCCTATTTTAAATATATCTAAACTCTGCTGAAAAATAAAAGACTGTCATGCAGTTATAAACAAATTAAGTCATTAGCCACTGTAGTTGCTGACCAATAATACACCCGACAAAAAAAATGAGGCATTCTGTGCTTTGGAAAATCAGGCCCCTTTAGAAAGGTCTATGTACATCTCAGCAAGAATTTTAATAACCCAGATTCTTGAACCTTCCTATATCTGAAGCAGCACTGAAATAATTAACTGAGACATTTGTTCCTTGTGATTAGCTGTAATCTCTTACTGAGATGTAAGCTTGACTGTACGCATTCCCTAGCCAACAGCCACGACTCAACTGGCTTCTCTTCCTACCTCTTTAGAGCAATTCACTCAGAGCTGCAAAGTGGCGGTCTCCCAGGCTACAGTCATCAGTAAGGTCCCTGAGTAACCCACTCCAGTGTTCTTGCCTGGAGAATCCCATGGATGGGGGAGCCTGGTGGGCTGCCGTCTATGGGGTCGCACAGAGTCGGATACGACTGAAGTGACTTAGCAGTAGCAGCAGCAAGGTCCCTGAGTAAAACTGAAACTCACACAATGGAATACTACTCAGCCATAAAAAGCATAAAGCCATCTGCAGCAACATGGATGCAACCAGAATTTATCATAATAAGTGAAGTAAGCCAAAGAGAAAGACAAATAACAAATGGTATCACTTATATGTGGAATCTCCAGGAGATGGTGAAGGACAGGGAAACCTGGCGCGCTGCAGTCCACGGGGTTGCAAAGAGTCGGGCACAACTGAGCCAACGAACAACAAATATGTGGAATCTAAAAATATGACACAAATGAACTTATCTACAAGACAGAGACTCATGGACAAACAGAGCAGACTTGTGAAGGAGAGGTGGAGTGGGAGGCTGGAGTTAGTAGATGTAAGCTATTATATATGGAATGGATAAATAACATCTTACCGTATAGCATAGAGAACTATTAACATAGTCAGTATCATATGATAAACCATCATGCAAAATATAAGAGAATGTATATATATATGTGTGTAACTGAATTACTTTGATGTACAGCAGAAATTAAACACTGTAAATCAACTGTACTTCAATAAAAAAACACTATAAAAAAATGGTAAATTTGGTTATGTGTTGTTGTTCAGTTGCTCAGTCGTGTCCGACTCTGCGACCCCAATGAACTGCAGCACACTGTGCTTTCCTGTCTGTCACTATCTCCCGGAGTTTGCTCAAACTCATGTCCATGGAGTCAGTGATGCCATCCAACTATGTGTACTTGCCCGCTATGTGTATTTTCCCACAATTAAAACCCAAAAGACAGACTTGGGGATTAAGTAGTAGAAAGAAGTCTTCTTTAATCATCTCCCATTTCCTACCCATTAACAAATTAAAATGAAAAGGAAGGAAGAAAGAAAAGGAGAAAGGAGGGAAGGTTAGAGGTTGGTTGGTTCTCCATCAACAAATACAATATGATAGGCACAGCTCAAAGTTATAAACTTCAAGAATGGAAACCAAGGAAAGATACAGCAGATTCTGAGAAGAAATGGAGCAGCTGTTTGGCAAGGCTCCTAAAGTGAATTAACAACCTCATTAATACACCAAATCTGGAGAGAAAACATTGAATTCTCCACCCTGCCTGCCCCCCCCACCCCCACCAACCCATCTATGACTGATAGATGCTACAGAACTGCAGGCAAGAACGGGTAAAACAGAGAAGTGATTTAGGGCACTTTCCAGCAGAAGTGAAGATTCTAGGGCTAGAATCTGAGGGCCTCCACAATGGAAACACAATATACGCCCCAATCACAGGGAGTAAATCCTGATATTGTGTTGCATGGGCAGGAAGAGTCATAGGAGAAATTTTTATAGGAAGACAGAAAAATGTCAGAACTAGCAGCAAAAAATATGCCAAGTCAGAGTTCAGGAGTAATGTGTACAGGTCACCACGACCTCCTGGAGAGACAGAAGAGGAGTAGAAAGCTGCAGAGTGTATATTTTGTAACCACAAAAGTGAGCTGAGCCAAGAATAATGCTGATATGGAGAGTAAGGAAGTTGCCCACACAATCAGGAAGCAAATATGAAGTCTGGGCAGAGCTGTCAAGCACTAGTAAGATGAAAAAGAACAGGCATGAAAAACAGACAAACTGAAAGACAGCTCGATAAGGAGAGAGCAGGGGCAGGGACTGCAAGAAAAAAAAAAAATAATGAATGTGGCATACAAGAGATCAAAGAACTCTAGAAGAAAAATACAATTTAATACAAAGACATTCTTCACAAGGGCTTCAAGATGTCTGAATATAATAACAAGAACTAAATGACTGAAACAGAGTGAAATAAAAATGGAGTCTGATGATCAAACATTATAGAACTAATAATTAAATACAAAGGAAGAGTGTAGTCAGAACTGAAAATAGAACATAAAAGGGCTAAGATAATCAGAGAATATACATTTTAAAAAAACATAAAGCAATCAGACAAAGATAAATAAAATTGGGTACAAGATAACTCAACCTTAGGGTAACTTGTGTCCCTAAAATAATAGATAGCCAATGGAAATTTGCTGTAGGACTTAGGGAACTCAAACTAGGACTCTGTAACAACTTAGAGGGGTGGGAAGGAGTAGCAGGTGGGAGGGAGGTTAAAGAGGGAGGGGACATTTGTCACCTTTGGCTAATTCATGTTGATGTATGGCAGAAATCAAACCAATACTGAAAAGCAATCCTCCTTCAATTAAAAATTAAAAAACACAACACCAGCAGCAAAGAAGCAAGTGAACAGGAAGAAGAGGTACACTGGCTCTCCAGCTGCAGTAAGTCTAGAGAGACAAAGCACAAACCCACACGCTAGCGTGCCAAGAAGAGATGCAAAAGATTCTCAAACAGAATGGAGCAGCCTTATTTAGCAGGGCTCCTACCTTAGTCTCATTTACCAGCAGTCATAGAAATGAATGAACAAAACCTAAGAAAAATAGAAAGTACTCATAGATTTATATTGTGGCTCCCCCAGAAGCGGGGCCTGGGAAAAGGACTGCGTGCAGGCAGTTTATCTGGGAAGTGACTCCTGAGAGCAGAAGTGATATATGGGGGAGAGTGAGAGAAGAGAAGAAGTAAATATAAGATAGTGCTATCAAGGTCACTGATGCAGGCAACAGCGGCTTAATTTCTATCTTACTTTTGTATACAATGTATACTGAAAGTGTCTATCCAAAAGTAGGGAGCAGGAGCCTCCATCTCTCAGTGATTGAGCGGGAGTTCCATGAGAGTGTTCACTCCACCCAAGCTGAGTCTGTGTTGGTAGCAGGCTTTTTGACAGGATGAAGCGCTGTCGATGGTAAGTAAATGGAAGCACATGTGAAACTGTTCACATCAGTGGCAGCTAGAATCAGGTGTGACCTAGGTAACAGGGCATAATTGTCAATAAAAGGGAAAGCATCCCTGAAATAAAGAACTAAATCTAAATTGTGGTGTATTACTGCCATGGCACACCACTCACCAGTAAAATGAAAGAACTTGATCTCTGTGCACCATTATGGAGAAATCTTTTAATATTTGAAGCAAAGAAACAACAACAAAACACCCCAACATGCAGAGGATAACTAAAATTTGATTACTGCCTATATAAAATTTAATAACTTGCAAAAGAATACTATATAGGAGTACTTTCGTAGGTAGTAAGTCACATGCACAGATATGATAAACACAAAACCTCATATGTGAAGAGAGTTTGCAACCAGGGATGGATCCCCAGGGGATTTTAATAGTATTTGTAATAGTTTATTTCTCAGGTTGGGTGATGGGTACATGGGTATTAATAGTATTCTCCATGATTAAAGACTGTCTTAAAAGGGAAAAAAGAGACAAACAAATGGAATCTACAGATCAAAATAAATGACTACATCAAAAAAACACAATGACAGAAACAGAAAATGACACATCCTGGTCAAGTCACTAAATTTCAAAAATAAAGCACCCAATCAAGAAGACTCCAGAGATGAAATAAATGTATTTTACTTTGTCACCATGCTAACTATTCACAAAGATCACATTCTGGTTAAAGCAAATAATTTAGAATTTATATAAGGCGAGTTTCATCTACTGGAGAAGCTACAAAATGATACACTTATTTCATCTGCTCAGTTGGTTTTTAAATTGAATTAGTTGCCAATATATGAAAATCAGAAAAATTTTAAATAACATTAGATTATTGTATGGTGTTTGCATCTGTGGTATCAGACTTTGGAAAATCAAAGTCAGAACTAAACAATCTGGTGTTATTGCTTTATTTCTAAAACAAAGATTTTTAATATTATTCCTAAATCTACTATTTTCATAGTTTTTTTAAACACGCTAATTTTCCAGTGATTAACCCTCCTTTTGATATGCCTAGGATTTTTTTTTATCTGAAAAGTCATAATTTCTTTCTAAAAAAAGTTAAAAAAATAATGCCCTTCTTGAAAAATCTACTCATAAACAAAGGCAGCCAATTAAGCCATGTATCAGAAGATTGGTCATATACCAGGTAAGCATTGTATTTAATTAAAAATAGAAGTATGCAGATATCATTAATAAGTGTTACTAACTTTGACAAAGTTACTGAAAAGGTAGAGGAAAGTTACACCAGCCTTAAGAGTGTCATGTATACTGCCTAAATCTGAAACATCAAGATTTTAAGAAATTAACATTCAATGTTATATTAGTTTCAGGTGTACAACAGTGTTGCATGAAATGACAGCCAAAGTAAGTGCAGCTACTATCTATCACCATACAAAGTTGCTACGTTACTGACTATATTCTTTATGCGTACATTGTGTCTGGTGACAATTATTTTACAGCTGGAAGCTTGCACATCTTAATTCCCTTTACCTCTTTTGTCTGATTCCCCCAGCCCCTCCCCTTTGGTAATCACCAGTTTGTTCTCTGTAGAGATGAGTCTCTGAAACATTAAGATTAAAAAAAAAAATAACGCTCCAAACTGTGATGCTGTTCATGATCTGTTAACTGCTCATTAGAAAATGAGGGCTCATTTAGAAAATATATCAATAATTCTTTGAAATGTACTTTTGTTGCTACTGTTAAATTCAGGCTAAACTGTGTTTAACACTTTTTACTTAAAACTACATTTAGGTTACGAATATATGAGGAATCAGGATAGTATACTTTTAGCAGTCGGACATTATTCATTGTAAAGCTTAAAAAAAAAAACTGGTTACAATACAGCCCAATTTTTATAAAAAGCCTATCTATCCTTTTTTCCACCTGTATACCTGCAATGAAATGTATCTAAAATAAAGGTCAACATTAGTGATAACTACTTATGGGGGAGATTTTTAAAAATATTCTTGGTACCTTTTTTATTGTAATTCTTTACAATAAGCAGGTATTACTTTTGCAAAAATGAGAAAGGTTTTTTTACTTTATGCACAACTTTATAAAAGTATCTACTGTTAAGGAATTCCTGTTGAAAATTAAGCAGTATCGTTCAGATACACAGTTTTCTGGTTACCTAACTTCATGTAGGGTTGCTGCACTGCACCCTGCAGGCCCGAAAGCCTTGTTGATGCCCAGCCTGGAGACCAAAAAAAGGGACCAGGAGACAGTGACAGACACTAATGATTTATCAGATAGAAAAATCTTACATGTCTGAAGCCTGCTGCTGCTGCTAAGTCGCTTCAGTCATGTCCGACTCTGTGCCACCCCATACACGGCAGCCCACCAGGCTCCCGCGTCCCTGGGATTCTCCAGGTAAGAGTAGTGGACTGGGGTGTCGTTGCCTTCTCCCGTCTGAAGCCTAGGACCTGGAAAACATCCCACCCTGTAGAGCAGACAAGACACAACAGCCATTTTTGCTACTTGGGGGAAGAAGGAGCTACCATTCATTTATAGGCGGAACTGCCATCAGGTTGGCTCACCAGTTACCAGAAAAACCAGCAGCTGAGGGAGGGTTCAAGAAAGAAGGCAGTAACTGAGTAAGCTCTATAATTAAGAGGATTGGATAGTCATGTGGGTGAAGCAGGGCCTGGTCAGCAGAGAATACAGAGAGCAAGGGAACAGCCATCTTGAATGGCCTGACCAAACAGGTGCTAAAGTTTTTACCTAGGCTAGTGGATAATAATTAGGTCCCCAACTCCAGCCTCTGGGGGTAGTAGTGTGGAAAGGTGGTTCAAAATACCACATCCTCAAAACTCTGAGATAATAATGACTAATGAGTACTACATTTATACAATATATAAAACACAATCCTGAGCACTCTATTAATTCATTGAATCTTAATGCCAAGTCTATAAGGGAGCTAAATAATTTTCCATTTTACAAATGAAGTACAGTGAACTTACCTACTTATCAGAGAAGCTGGATTTAAACCTGTATCTTCTGTTCTTAATCACTATACCAGGGGTTTCCACATTTTGCTGCCCATGGGAATGACCCAGGGATCTTTAGAAAACACTGGAGTCTGGCTCCCACATGCAAATATTCTAATTAATACAGGGTGTGACCTGAGCAACAGATGTTAAAAAGCTCTTGGGATTGATTCTAATCTGAAGTAAAACATGGGGACCACTGTACCATACCTTTCCGCTGCTGGTCATCTTTAGCTAGCTGCTATCAAGCCTGAGTGAATATCAGAATCACCTGATAAGGTTTAGAACTTCAAGGCCCCTACCCCATTACAGCCCAAGGGACCTGGGCTTAGGAATTGTTTTTAATGCTTCTCAGGTGATTCTCGTCTCAAGTAGACAAAGCTAGAGACAAATTGCAAAAGGAGAAACCAGCTGCCTCCCATGTTAACAATCAGTGCCCAATTGAGGGAGGGTTTTTAATTCAAGGAGTATAATTCAAATGGATGGGGCAAATACACAAAAATAAGAAAACATTAAGAACCACTGTCAAATATTGGAGAGCATGGTTTTTCATTTCCTTACAGTCTCATAGGTTCCAAACTATTCTGGAAATAATAGGACTTTCTTCAACTGTCTCTGAGATTGAAATTAGTGTTTTCTCTGATGAGAAAGTGACCTAAGAGTTTCTTTGGCTACAGATTTCTTTTTTATTTCCCTTTAGGTAAAAGTGTTCTCCTGGGTTTCATCTGGGGCTACCACAGATATAACAAGGGCATTTTGCTAGCTATCCACTTGAGGCCTCATAATAGTGAAAGAAAATTTTTTTAAAGAATATGTCAGAAGTTTATTTAGTTGAAAATAAAGCACTAAAAGAAGACTAAGGCTCAAAAATTTAAACCTGAAGACAGAGGAATAAAATCCACAAGGCACAGTCCTTGAAAAATAAACTAAATAACTTACAACTGAGCAAAGAGGAACCCTGAGGTTGAAAGCAGAACCATGTCTAAAAGGGAGAATCAAAGTGAAAATTCACATATGCCAGATCTGGTTTGGGAACCTATCACCAGAGATTCTCATGAATAACACAATAATAACACCTACTGAATGCTGACAATGTGCCAGGTACAATTCTAAACCTTGGATTTGGCAACCTAAAGTCAAAGATTCCAATGTAACAGAACCTGGCTCCCAGGATACCTGGCATGAAAAAGACAATAATTAATCAGCTTGAGGGCAGTTCTCAACAATTTGTTTCCCTTACACACAGGCACACATAAGTCCTACATTTGGTAGTCAGGAACTGAACACAGAGTCAAAAAAATATACTATCAGTGTGGCTAGTCTACATAGACTTGAAATTCAGTTAGGAGTTTAACTTGCCAGGTTCCAGATCAAAATCTCCAATAACCACACAAAAAATCCTAATTTAGCTGATGAAAAAAAGATCCTTATGCTTTAGCAACCAAACATATATGTGGCAGAACTGATACCTTATAGAAAATTAATTCTATATTTTTATCCAGATAACAGTCTACAAGGCAATGAGTTTCAAAATTCTTGAAAGATGATCAATCTTTTTTCCAGATTCTGAATTACTTAAACTATCAATTATCCTTGGTTACTCCTCATTTCTGACTCTACTATAACCAGATCCCAGGTGTATGTTTGCCAGCAAGAGCCAGTGCACCAATATTCCCACATGTGCAGAATTTCTTCAGGTCTGAACTAGTTCAGACTCAAATAGTCAGCAAACAAGGTATCAACTGAAACTTCAGTTCAGTTCAGTTGCTCAGTTGTGTCCGACTCTTTGCGGGAGCCTTCTCCAGCACCACAGTTCAAAAGCATTAATTCTTCCGCGCTCAGCTTTCTTTATAGTCCAACTCTCACATCCATATATGACTACTGGAAAAACCATAGCCTTGACTAGACGGACCTGTGTTGGTAAAGTAATGTCTCTGCTTTTTAATATGCTGTCTAGGTTGGTCATAACTTTCCTTCCAAGGAGCAAGCATCTCTTAATTTCATGGCTGCAGTCACCATCTGCAGTGATTTTGGAGCCCCCAAAAATAAAGTTTGTCACTCACTGTTTCCATTGCTTCCCCATCTATTTGCCATGAAGTGATGGGACGAGATGCCATGATCTTAGTCCTCTGAATGTTGAGTTTTAGGCCAACTTTTTCACTCTCCTCTTTCACTTTCACCAAGAGGCTCTTTCATTCTTCTTCACTTTCTGCCGTAAGGATGATGTCATCTGCATATCTGAGGTTATCGATATTTTCTCCCAGCAATCTTGATTCCAGTTTGTGCTTTGTCCAGCCCAGCATTTCTCATGATATACTCTGCATATAGGGTGACAATATACAGCCTTGACTTACTCCCTTCCCGATTTGGAACCAGTCTGTTGTTCCATGTCCAGTTCTCACTGTTGCTTCCTGACCTGCATACAGATTTCCCAGGAGGCAGGTCAGGTGGCCTGGTATTCTCATCTCTTGAAGAATTTTCCACAGTTTGCTGTGATCCACACAGTCAAAGGCTTTGGCATAGTCAAAGGTATGACCTAAATCAAAAAAGAACTTCCCAAGTGATTTGACAGTAAGTTACCTGCAGTTATTTATAATGAAAGAAATTTAGCACGAGTCTTAAAGAACTTGTGGTTTGAAGCTGAACTGAATGCTGGTGAGCCTGTAAGAACAGGTTGGAAGTAAACTACACATTTAGATAATACAGTCGTTGCTGTGGTTCACCCGAATGTGTGAGAGTATCTTCCCAAATTACCAGGCCTAAGCTGCAAAATTTATGTTGGGGAGATACTCCAGCTTAGGACTAGATGACAACAACTGGACTGGTTTAACAGCTCCTTGAGGTCATGAGATTTGACAACACAACTCAGCAGTCAGGGAGCTGTGTCTGCTATTCACTGTTATCAGTGTATCTCCTCTATCAATTTATATATTCAATAGATAATAAATTAGTGAGGAGGGGAGCTTAAGGTCTTTAAAATATAACAGTCACATAACAATGAAATGCAGTGAGCCTATACTGGAAAAAAAGGCTGTTGAAAAACATCAACAAAACAGGAATGGATTGTAAATTAAATTTTAGAAAAAGTCTATCAGTGTGATATGAATCTAGTAACTGAACTGTGGTTATCTAAGGTAAGCCTTGTTCTTAGAAGTAAACAGTTGGGTATTGGGAGGTTCATTTATGAAAGTTCATTAGGAGTTAATTTATGAAACCTACTCTCAAATGATACAACAAAACAGATCATACAGATATAAAGATAATGATGAAGCAAATGTGTAACACATTTATTGGTGAATCTGGAAAAAGGGTGTACGGAGTTCTCTCTACTACTCTTACAACTTTTCCGTAAGTTTGAAATTGCTTCAAAATTAAAAGGAATTAAAATGAACTGGCTTAATTTATCCTCAGCATCAAAACCTAAAGGAAAAGCAAGTGAGAAAGGGAAACAAATCTGTACCGTGTCATTATGTTTCTGAGCCAGACAAGAGTGCTGAACATTTTACCAAGGTCATAGTGCAGAATCCAAACAATGTGTGTTTTGAATCAGTTGGGTTGGTTAGTCACTGAACTCCACAGTTCTGTAGCTCTGTGACTTTATTCTCTCCATCTTCTTGAGTCTAAGTGTCCTCCTCTATGAAGTGGAGATAATGCTGCCAAGAGCATAAGATGAGTGAGATGATTAAATGAGATGCTAATATCAAGTATTGAACACCTCATCTACATACCACTGTGCTGAGGGTTGGGAGACAAATCTCTATGGGACTCTAAGTTTCTGCAAGTCTTATGCAAAACCCAACTGCTCTTTGTCCTGGACTATCTTTTCAAGGATATTTGTATTACAGATAGCTATGTGAGACAAAAATAGTGTTGCACATCAGAATAAAGGGGAAAATGCCTGCTGTCATTACAAAAGTCTCAGGGTCCTCTCCTATATAACACACATCCTCTGACCCTCTGCACAGGGCCCTCTGGGAAGAGTTGGAGCTTGGGGAATCCACACAAGAAAATGTTGATACTCTGGCTACTACTTTTGCTGGGAATAATGAAATAATATAATCCTTTCTCCCAGGGCTCTTATATTTTCTGCCACTGTCCATGAACTGTGGCTGACTAACTTGTAGAGTAAAATCACAAACTCTTCACAGTTTTCAACACTAAGCCCTCTGTGCTAATATTACATTATTAAAGCTTATCAATAGCCCTGTAAAGTTCAGTAAAATGCTGCGTGGTACAAGTAAGATATTCCATATCATCATCATCATCATCAATCCTTGCAATAAATTAGCAATCAATACCATCATCTGATAGCTGACAGATTAATTAAAAGCTGCCAAGAGTAAATCTGTTACATTAATGAAAGGACTGGAGTTTGAATTCTTTGCACCCTTTTACCATGTCATCTCACAGTTTTAAAATTATGAACTTATTTGGAGAAACTGAAAAGTTTATATTACATCCCAACAAGTATTTTTCAGGCACTTTGCTGATCTGGGCAAAGAACAGTGAAGAAAACATGCTCTCTGTCTTCATGACGCTTATAACATACACCAAAACAAGTAAACCATGACAAAATAATTAACTCAAAAGTGTTATGACAGAAGCAGACAAGGGACTGAGACGGAGAACAACTGGAGGACATATTTATCAAACCATAGGTTGTCAGTTGGGAATAAATTCAGTGAGTTCCAACCAGGATTTCTGTGGGAAAATGAAGCAGTACAGAATAGAAAAGAATGCACACAGATTACAAACTATTGTTCTGTGCAACTTCCATCTAGTATAGGAAGTCATAGTACAAAGTGCATTTCTTCAAGGCACAGGGAATAATCTATGCAATCTGAATGTGATGGCAATGCAAAGAACTTACTAGGTTGGAAAATAAGAAAATTACAGTGCGGCTACAATCCTACAGAAAGGGCTAGAGTGGCATGAATTACTGTTGGAAAGAAAGATGTTAAGGTTCTGACAGTGAGTTTGTGTAGTTTTAAACAGATAAGTGATCTGATTTATGCTCCAGAAGTCACTTTTGTTGCTATAAAGAGAATGGATTGGAGAGAGGGCAAGAATGGAGACAGAAAGACCCATCAGAATGCTGCTGTAAGGAGCTGATGCAGGTGACAATGGTGGTTTGGCTTGGGGTTGGGGGAAAGAAGGAACAGCAGCAATGGGAAAAGAGTGGATGAATTCAAGATATTATTTTGAAAACAGAATCAAAAGAACTTACTGAAGTAAGCATCAGAGGTATACTCTAAAGAATCAGTCATCCCCAAATATTGTGGTTCCATGAGCATGCCATGCTGTCTTATGTGTCTATGGACATGCTCTTCATGAAAAATCCTATCCCCACCAAGCTCTCACTCTCCTCACTTAGTATACTGCAACTCAACCTCTCCTCAACAGCACCTTTTCCACAAAGCCTTCTCTGACACTAACAGGCTATCTTCTCCATATTCCCTCAGCATTTCACACACGGTTTTAATACAGTGGTTACAGACTGCACTGCAGCAACCTGTTTATATGACTGTTTCTCAAATTACTCTAAAGCCATGCCAGGAAAGAACCCATATTCCATTTACTTTCAGCTTTGGGTCTGAGGTGCTTAAAAACTTTAGGTGCTTAGAAAGTGCTTAGAAAACTTTAGACTCCAAGAACCAGAGAAATGACAACATAAAAAGATCTCAGCTGGGTCGCTAGTGTTCAAGAAGGAAAGATGAGACCATGAACCAGTTAGTAGGAGTGTCCAAGATGACTGGGTAGGAAGACCCTGAACTCACCTCCTCCAATAGGTATAGCAAAATTACAACTATTTACAGGTCAACTATTGAAGAGAAAGACCTGAAGACTAGCAAAAAATGTCTTCTTACAATTAACAATATAAAGAAGGAACCACAACTACAATGGCTAGGAGAGGTGGAGAATAGTATAATCAAGACCCATACTCCCAAATGGACAACAAATGGGAGGAAAATTACAAGACCAGAGGTTCTTCCAGAGGAGCGGGGGATCCGAGCCCCACATCAGGCTCCCTAGCCTGGAGGTCTTGCACCAGAAAAACAAGTACTCAGAACATTTGGCTTTGAACGGTGGAGGGGTTAACTTTCGGGAGAGCCAGTCTGTTTGCAGGAAACAGACTCCACTCTTAAAAGGGTGCACACAAAATATCATACACTCTGAGACCTATGGCAGAAGTAGTACTTCAAAAGGAACAAAAAATAAGTGAGCGAGCCTGCACCAAACTAAATAACTTTTGCACAGCAAAACAAAAAAGGTCACCTACTGAATGGGAGAAGACAATTGCAAATGATACACCAGACAAGGGGTTGCTACTGCTGTGTCCGACTCTGTGTGACCCCATAGACGGCAGCCCACCAGGCTCCGCCGTCCCTGGGATTCTCCAGGCAAGAGTATTGGAGTGGGGTGCCACTGCCTTCTCCAGACAAGGGATTAGCATCTGAAATATATAAAGAATTCATACAACTCAAAAAAAAAAAAAAAAACCCAATTAAAAAATGGGCAGAGGACTCGAACATACGTTTTTCCAAGATATGCAGACAGCCAATAGGCACGTGAAAAGATGCTCAACATAACTAATCATCAGGCACATGCATATCAAAACCACAATGAGATGTCAATTCACATCTGGCAGAATGGCTATTATCAAAGGACAACAAATAACAAGTGTTAGTGAGGATGTGGAGAAAGGGAACCCTTGTGCATTGATGTTGGGAATGTAAATTGGTGAAGCCACTATGGAAAACAGTATGGAGATTTCTCAAAAAATTGAAACTAGAACTGCCATGCTGCTGCTGCTAAGTTGCTTCAGTCGTGTCCGACTCTGTGCGACCCCATAGACGGCAGCCTACCAGGCTCCCCCATCCCTGGGATTCTCCAGGCAAGAACACTGGAGTAGGTTGCCATTTCCTTCTCCAATGCATGAAAGTGAAAAGTGAAAGTGAAGTCGCTCAGTTGTATCTGACTCTTCGCGACCCCATGGACTGCAGCCCACCAGGGTCCTCTGTCCATGGGATTTTCCAGGCGAGAGTACTAGAGTGGGGTGCCATTGCCTTCTCCAAGAACTGCCATACAATCTATGAATTCCACTTCTAGGTATATATCCAAAGAAAATAAAAACCCTAATTCAAAAAGATATATGCACTCTTATGTTCATTACAGCACTATTTACTATAGCCAAGATATGGAAGTAATGTAAGTGCCCACCAATAAATGTATAGATAAAGAGCATGTGGTATATGTATACCATGGACTATTATCCAGCCATTAAAAAAAAAAAAAAGGAGTCTTGCCATTTGCGATGACAAGGATGGATTTAGAGGATATTACACTATCTGATATGTCACACAGAGAAAGTCAAATATTGTATGGTTTCACTTTTATGTGGAATCTAAAATGCAAAACAAATGATCAAACATAAGCAAACAGAAACAGTTATAGCTACAGAGAACAAACAACTGGTTGTCGGTGGGGAGGTGCTGATGAAAAATATCAATAGGTAAGAGTGATTTAAGAAAAAAAATGACTGACTCATTAATCAAAATTTGCTGAATCAATGTGCTCTTTCATGTAACATATTCCTTCATTCCTAAATTAGGTAAGGAACCCCATTCATAAAGGTATGTATTGCACATATTTTTATTTTTATCCTTGTTTCAGATCATCTCTCAATTATCTTGTTTGGGGAAATACATGTTTGCTTAATCTTAGTTTATGTTGTCACACAACTCTGTTACATTCTGTTTAATGATCGGATTGTGCTCCTCGCCTTCACAAACTAAACAGCACAGTGTATAGGAAGGAGCTGATTTCAAAGTTAGATCTTTGTTCATGAACCAACTCTTCGGTAGGTTATTTAATCTCTCTGAATCTCAATTTGCTCACCTGTATCACAAGGTTAATACTTCTCTATTGCAGGGGTGTCCCAAGGTTTAAATGTGACTGTGAAGTAATTAGCACAAATATACTCAATACATATTAATTCCTGTTTCCCCAACTTGCTTTCTCTGTAAGGAAGGATACTGCTGCTGCTGCTGCTGCTAAGTCGCTTCAGTCGTGTCCGACTCTGTGCGACCCCATAGACAGCAGCCCACCAGGCTCCTCTGTCCATGGGATTCTCCAGGCAAGAACACTGGAGTGGGTTGCCATTTCCTCCCCCAATGCATGAAAGTGAAAAGTCAAAGTGAAGTCGCTCAGTCGTGTCTGACTCTTAGCGACCCCATGGACTGCAGCCTACCAGGCTCCTCCATCCATGGGATTTTCCAGGCAAGAGTACTGGAGTAGGGTGCCATTGCCCGAAGGATACAGCCTTTGAAAAATTAAACACAATACATTTCTGGTAACGGCACTATCTTGACCTCAGGGTGTTTGTAACCAACTTACACAAAAGCTTGGACACTGAGGTCCAAACCTACCTACCCTGGACATAGTTTACATGACTAACATGTTTTTATTATTCATGTTAACATGATTCTCTTATTTCTTTGCTTTCAATAGCATGATTTTACTTTTTTGGAAGACTAAAAAAAGAATTATTTTTGATGAACTCTAACATTCCAGTGTTTTATTTCCATCCTTACTACAGAGTTGTTTAAATACTGAAACTGATTCTCCCTAAAACCGAGTTCCTCTGCTAAGTTCACGATTAACCTCTCAATCCAAAATGTTATTCCCTTTCTTATCTAACACCCGATCCCCTCAAGACTGAGGAGGAGCATCAAAGGAAAAGGACTGAAACCAACCAGGACCCTGTGGGTCCCTCTTGGGTATAAAAAACTTTCTAGTTCCCTTCAGCCCTCTAGCTCTTCCCTGAGTTCCAAACAGGCAGATTCAAAAAGTTATAAATTCGGAAAGTGAGGGAATACAGAAAAAAAAGGAAAAGCAATCAAACAACCAGGTAGGGAGAAGGCAGAATCCTAATTACCCCTCAGGGGATACACAAAACAATCTACTTTGAATTTCTCTACTGGAACTAGGCATCCACCCAGGTGAAGGAGGGTTAACTATCTGCTAGCTAAGAACTCGGACTGGTCAGAACCTAAGGAATGAAGATGTTGATCCTTTCTGACCCTGGTGATTTCAACTAAACCTTATACTCTCAACCACTGACTCAATATGATATGGAATTCACCTGCTCAAGCCCCTTCACGAAAATGCACAATACCTTTAGCTTAAAACCTCCCCGATTTTGCCACCTGAGAAGATATTGCTCTGGGAAAGGTAACTATTGGCAACCCCCACATCTCCGTACTTGCGCAAGTAATAAATCCTTCCTTCTCATCTTTGGTTTGGCTGCGTCTTCTGCCCCTACACCCCTCAAGAGGCAAAATGTTTTCCAGGAACAATATGCCTCAGAATCAAAAAAAAATAGGGCCTCATGTTACATTTGGAGTTACCAAAAACAACACTAGGACGGGCAGTCAAAATGATTGGAAGAGAAATGACTAGCTTTGAAGTTGTTGCTGCTGCTAAATCGCTTCAGTCGTGTCCGACTCTGTGCGACCCCATAGACGGCAGCCCACCAGGCTCCCCCGTCCCTGGGATTCTCCAGGCAAGAACACTGGAGTGGGTTGCCATTTCCTTCGCCAAAGCATGAAAGTGAAAAGTGAAAGTGAAGTCGCTCAGTCGTGTCCGACTCTTCCCGACCCCATGGACTACAGCCTACAGCCTACCAGGCTCCTCCATCCAAGGGATTTTCCAGGCAAGAGTACTGGAGTGGGGTGCCATTGCCTTCTCCGTTTTGAAGTTAGCTCTTTTCAGATGGAAATTCAGATCCATCAACTACACTAAGAGAAATGAAGTGAAGTGAAGTCCGTGGACTGTAGCCCACCAGGCTCCTCTGTCCATAGGATTCTCCAGGCAAGAGTACTGGAGTGGGTTACAATTTCCTTCTCCAGAAAGGATCCGGGGATCGAACCAGGTCTCCCGCATTGGAGGTAGACGTTTTAACCTCTGAGCCACCAGGGAAGCCCAACACTAAGAGAACAGAACACTAACTTCTAGGGGGTCTAGGCATGGCCCACTGACTTTCTATCCAGGTAACTCACACTGAGCGGCGGGGCGGTAAGCAGTGAGCGAAGCAATGTGCGCCTTTCAAGGTTTACTTTTCACCCTGAAAACTGATCTGGGCCGCAGGCTCAACCCTCGACCGGGTTTGCCTCGGCCGCTCCAGCACCTCCTGAAAGCCGAAAGCAGGCGGGAAAAACAAACAGGGTATCAGCAAAACCCACGAGGCCTCCCGATGACTGCGGGCTGGCTCGCAGCGGTGAAAGGAGCTTCGTGGCTCAGGGGTCCACCATATGCCAGTTCCCGGGCCCGTACCTGACTGGCGATGGACCTGCGGAAACCGCACGCCATGTCTGACTCCACGAAGCGGGTTCCTCCAGAACTTCGCTCCTCCCTTCTCTGCACGCCCCGCCTCCGCGCGCCGGAAGCCCGCCCCGAAGGGTGCTGCCAGCCAATCAAACAGCAGCGTGGCCCGCTACTAACCTCTGCCCCGCTGCCGCGAAGGAGCGCGGGAAATCCCGAGTGCATCTGGCGTTCCACAGGTTGCTGGAGCCATGGCCACCTCTTCGGTGTCCAAGGTATGTGGGGGCGGGCGCCTACTAGGACTCCATAGCTGCCTCATTCTCTTGTGAAGGAGGGATGAAGCAAAGGTTACATTGTCCAGTTGTCCTGGCTCGAGGGGCAGGAGCGGCGGGCTGAGCTGAGGCATCTTTGCTCCGCGTGTGGTGCAGGCCAACTTTGCTTGGGTAGCGAAAACGCCGAAATGCCTTAGTGTTTTGCCTCGGAGGAGGTTTTAAGTTCTGCTTTGTGGAGGTCGGATCCCGGGAGGATGTGCCCTAGTCTGCCCTCTTTTTTCCTTCTCGTGTTTATTGTGCGCCAAACGCTGTTAGGTACAAGTAGTAAACAAAATAGACGCAGATACTTTCATCATTACCGAAAATTCTTTTAGTGCCTCTTTAGACACTGAGTGCCGCTTAGAAATATTAGGAGTACAGCTGGAAGCTCCTGAAACTTAAGTTATGTGATAAACCTGTGAATGCAGATATAGTTGCAATGACTTTTCTCGCGTTCAAACAGTAAATTAATGAAGGATATACCATGGATTTAATTTTTAATTTTGATTAAAACTACATTAGAATAAAATCATGAGACTCAGTACTTTGCAAGAGTACATGTTTGGGAAAAACTACAAAGCGTAGGATTCAAGCGTACTGAAGTTTGAGCGACTGTGATGCCACGTGCAAATGCCAGAAGAGCTGTCACTGCTAGTATTTTTTTTTTTTAGGGTTGATGCTGTTTGCATTTTGCCCTGGTTATAAAGTTCATAGGTTTTAAAAGGGTTTTATTGGGAGTATAGTTGTTTTACAATGTTGTGTTAGTTTCTGTTGCTGTTCAGTTGCTAAGTCCTGTCCTTGTACAACAAATGAATCAGCTATATGTATACATAAATCCCCTCTTTTTTGAATTTCTTTCCTGTTGGTTCCATAGGTTTTGAGTGGTCTGTCCCCCAATCCTTTTTGTTGCTTAAGCTTTTCTTATTTTTGTATACTTTGCAGGATTGTGAGAGGTTTATGGTTTTTTCTTTTTTCAGGAAAGCATTTATGACGTAACAGATGCTTGTATTGACATAATTATGAAGGACACCTTACATAAATGAGAATCTTTAAGGACTGTTTTATTGGTTTATTGAACTGTCATCTTCCTTTTTTATTTAAACTAAACTTCTCTTTCCTTGTCATGTTTTCTGGCTGTTGGCTTTCCTCCCGTCTTCCATCTCCAACACCATTTCTTGATCAATAGTTCAAAGTGAATAATGGTATTACTCCCGCTGCCATATATTGGGATCCATTCCCAGGGCTCTTCATATCTCACTCCTTCATTGTTCCTTTTCCTGCTCCTGAATTGCAGGTGGCTATAGAAAGGAGGCAGTGACAAGCTTGTCATGGCACCAAAAGATTTTTCTTAAAAAAAAAAAAAAAAAATTAAAAATACTTGTGTATTTTAAATCGTTCCATTCAGTTCAGTCGCTCAGTCGTGTCCGACTCTTTGCGACCCCATGAATCGCAGCACGCCAGGCCTCCCTGTCCATTACCAGCTCCCGGAGTTCACTCAGACTCATGTTGGTCGAGTCAGTGATGCCATCCAGCCATCTCATCCTCTGTCCCCTTCTCCTCCTGCCCCCAATCCCTCCCAGCATCAGAGTCTTTTCCAATGAGTCAACTCTTTGCATGAGGTGGCCAAAGTACTGGAGTTTCAGCTTTAGCATCATTCCTTCCAAAGAAATCCCAGGGCTGATCTCTTTCAGAATGGACTGGCTTGCGGATAAAATTGTTCAAGACACAATTCTTATTTTGGACCCTGCTTCCTAGGTAGCTCAGTGGTAAAGAATCTGCCTGCCAACGCAGGAGACTTGGGTTCAATCCTTGGGTCTGGAATCCGATGGAGAAGAAAGTGGTAACCCACTCCAGTATTCTTGCCTGGAAAATCCCATGAAACAGAGGAGCCTGGCGGGCTACTGTCCATGGACACAACTTAGCGACTCAACAACAATTCACATGGCCAGTTTATATTTGTACAGCAGTCCTTGGGTCTATCCCGAGATGGCTTTTCCTAGGTATATTTCTTTCATTTTCCATAGAAATGGAAATCTTGAAGAAGCTGTCCATGGTACAGCTTTAGGATTGTAGAACAAGCATAGGACCAGCAGCTTGGGGCCTGTGTATCACTAGTCAAATAATAATGAAACTCAGTGTAGCTAGGAAATTACCCAAAAAGTTATTTGACAAGCATTCATCCATTTTGTATACTGATTGCCTAATGTGTATGTTAACACTATTCCTAAATACTGGGGAGACAGTTGTGAATTAAATGCAGTCTGTACTCTGAAGGTGCTTAGTAACTGGGGAGACAGTCATAAATAGCTATCTTACATAGGGAAAATAATTTAAAACAAAGCAAAACAAAGATATGCAAGTACTGTGAGATATTAGGGGAAGGAATAATTCTTCTGATTAGAGAAATTGGGGAAGGGTTCCCAAAGCAGGTGAATTGGAGTCGAACTTTAATGGATAAATGAATAAGGATTTTTTTTTTCAGATGAAGAAAGATATATAAGGTGAATCAGTAGCCAGAATTGTCTGTGTCCTGCCAAGGTTCTAGATACTTGGAATTTAATTAAATAATGAATGTTTCTTTAGAGATGGGAAGGTGTCAGTATTTTGTCTCATCTTGATGTTAATGTTCTTTTTTCACTGGGTTTTATAAAAATGGAGCTTTAATGGGTTTAAATTTCATCAGTTTTTATTTTCTTTGTCTCTTAGATTAGCTCCCAAAGAGTAAAATCAAAGAAGAGCTTCCCATTGGAGGGAGGAGAAAGAAGTATTTAATTCCCTTGTTGTTTAAGAATTTCCCTTCTATAATTCAGATTGAAGAAAGATTTCTTAGCACTTTAAAGAAATGCCTTAAACAAATCTGTTTATTCATAAAATACTATGTTAATCAGATTTGTCTACTCCTTGGCTGCTTTGACTTTATGCTATTTTTTCTCTCTCTTTTTTGTAGGGTTGCTTTGTGTTTAAGCCAAACTTCAAGAAGAGAAAGATCTCTGTGCCAATAGGTAAAATATCTTAATATGAGATTTGTTAGTTTTCCTCCCTCAAGTCTGAACTAACCTAACTCTTAATAAATTAGTAATTCTCTTGCCTAAGCTTGCTTTGCTTACCGTGTTGATATAGCATTTATGTTCGAAGGCGTAGGACAGAGTGGTAAGGGCACTGCCCTAGGCTCTAATCTAAAAGAGGATCCAAATGTACCTTCAAAAGACAAATTGAAATTTCCCTCAAAGGGTTACCATTCTTCAAAAGAGATTGTCTTAAAAATCCCAGTGATTTCTTGGAATGAGGTAGGGAGAGTTGACTGCACAAATGCAAGGGGGATTTTTTTGAGTGATGGGTATGTTCTCTAGATAGGATGGTTACGTTAAGTGTACACCTTGGTTCAGTTCAGTTCAGTCACTCAGTCGTGTCCGACTCTTTGCGACCCCATGAATCGCAGTATGCCAGGCCTCCCTGTCCATCACCAGCTCCCGGAGTTCACTCAGACTCACGTCCATTGAGTCAGTGATGCCATCCAGCCATCTCATCCTCTGTCGTCCCCTTCTCCTCCTGCCCCCAATCCCTCCCAGCATCAGAGTCTTTTCCAATGAGTCAACTCTTCGCATGAGGTGGCCAAAGTACTGGAGTTTCAACTTTAGCATCATTCCTTTCAAAGAAATCCCAGGGCTGATCTCCTTCAGAATGGACTGGTTGGATCTCCTTGCAGTCCAAGGGACTCTCAAGAGTCTTCTCCAACACCACAGTTCAAAAGCATCAATTCTTCATACCAAACTGTTAAATGGGCATATTTTATTATTTGTAAATTACACTTCAATAAAATTAAATTATTAAAAAAATACTATCTTCTTCTATTTATATCCAAACATCTGTTTAGTGGTCATGTTAGAAGACTTGACTACTTCAAACAAATTAAGATGTTGTTACCAGTCAGAAAATGTTTATTGCACTGGTTCTTAATTGGGGCTGCAGATTATAATTAGTTATTTTTACATATTTATTTAGTTGCTCTGGATCTTAGTTGTGGCACACAGGATCTTCATTTGCCACATTCGAATTCTTAATTGCAGCATGTGGGATCTAGTTCCCTAACAAGGGATCAAACCTGGGCCCCCTTCATTGGGAGCACGGAGTCTTAGCCAGTGGACCACCAGGGAAGTCCCAAGATTAGAATCACTTGAGGAACTTAAAAAAAAAAAAACCTGATTATTTTTTCAGTATAATTGTAGATTCATGTGCAGTTGTAAGAAAAAGTGGAGAGAGTTCGCTTGAACTCTTACTCAGTTATCCCTGTTGGTAGCATATCTCGTGCCTGTAGTACAGTTTCACAACTAGCAAACTGACAGTGGTACAGTCTGTCGACCTTATTCATATTTCAACTTTCTTAAAAATGCTGATGCCCAGACCCTATCCCAGACCAGTTGAATCAGAATCTGTGGGAGTGGGACCCAGGTGTTAGTATTTTTTAAAAGCTCCTCTCAGGCATATTGAATATTTCCACTCAATATTCAGTACTATGAAGATTCATTCCGATGGGAAAATTATGTGCAGTTAAGTATACTCATGCACTAATTTTGTATTAAAAAAGGAAAACTGGACTATCCTATTGTTTGGCTAAGAAAATAAACAGTTCAAATATATAAAATTGGATTTTTCTAAATCATCACAGAAAGTAGACCTTAAAAGTGTTAATCCATCAGTTTGAGACCAGCTAGGCTTCCCTGGTGGCTCAGTCTGTAAAGAATCCACCTGCAATGCAGGAGACTGGGCTTTGATCCCTGGATTGGGAAGATCCCCTGGAGAAGGAAATGGCTACCCACTCCAGTATTCTTGCCTGGGAAATCCTGTGAAGAGAGGAGCCTGCTGGGATACAGTCTATGTATGGAGTGGCTGAGAGTTGGACACGACTGAGCAACTGACACACACGTGTTAATTTGTTTAATCCTCTCAGCAAACTATGAAATCAGTTTTAAACTGTTTTCTGCACTAAAGTATGTGAGGATACTTAGACTAGAAAGAACTTTCTCAGTGCTAGTGCTAGCAAGTGGCAGAGCTGAAATTTGAAATCAAGCTGATTCCAGAGCCTACGGTCTAACCACTACTTAATACTGTCTCTCATAATATGAGGCAAGTTTTTGCTTAGAACTTTTTGTGTTGAATTTCAGCTGTAACTTACTAAGATTTGTTTAAAGATTTTTAGTGTTAATAAAGCGAATATGTATAATTATATAGTTTGACCTTTGAAGTACCTGAGGGTTTTTTTTTTTTTTTTTTTGGTATGTATGTGCTGATTAAAGGCCAACAGATACTGTTTTATTACGAAACTCTTAGGGGGAATTGACCCTGATTATAAGATGGAGCAGAAATGAGGAAAACAAATCCAGATTTTAGCACTTGCTTTCGCTGGCTTCAGTTCTTGAAACAAATTGCCTAAAGAAGTAGGAAGATGCTCTGCATTCCTCACCATTTGTCCCCTTGGCTTGAAGACACTTGGGCATATATATAACAGAAGAATGGTACCTCTCCCTTGCTTCAGCGTTGTATGGATGACTGCACATCTGTAACACAACTGGGCAAGAGGTGGAGAGGGAGGGAGGGAGGGCCAGGCAGCGGCACTGGCACTGCAGGGGGTATTCACCTGAGCAAAGCAGCTAGACTAGGAGCAGGAAGGAATCTGTCAACAGGGAGAGCTTACTTTCTTTAGCTTATCTTAATACTTACTTTTTTTAACTTTTTACCTACCATATCTACAAATGACAGCAGTTAAAGTGTCCTGCTGCTGTTTTTTCCCCTCCAAATTTTAATAGTTAAAATTATATATTTTGATGTAGCATAAAAGGTAATACCACTTTAATGTTTTATATGCTTTTACTCTTCAAATTCGGAGAAGGCAATGGCACCCCACTCCAGTACTCTTGCCTGGAAAATCCCATGCACGGAGGAGCCTGGTAGGCTACAGTCCATGGGGTCGCTGAGGGTTAGACAAGACTGAGCGACTTCACTTTCACTTCTCACTTTCATGCATTGGAGAAGGAAATGGCAACCCACTCCAGTGTTCTTGCCTGGAGAATCCCAGCGACGTCGGAGCCTGGTGGGCTGCCGTCTATGGGTGCCAGTGCCAGCCGGCAAAGTTGATCAGGTCCCGAGAACGTGCAAGGCGGGGCTGAGAAAAGAAACTAAAGCAAGAGACTACAACAAAGATGGGGTCGAGAGGTTCAGACACATCTCCACGAATGGACGCAGTCTGACACCAAGTTTTATACAGAAAAGCGTGAGAAAGACAAGACAGTTGACATTTTTTCTTGGTTGACCTATACATCTTACAGACAGTCACAAGAAATCTTGAGAGCATGGGAATGGCACCCTGTTATTATTTCTTACACCAGATAACATCTCTCTGTGCGTGAGAAGTTTGCACAGAACTCTAGGTGTCTGCAGTAAATAAGCGCCTAATCTCTGGGGTGGCGGGACAGAGAGCTGTGTAAGCGCCTGATCTCTGGGGCGGCGGGACAGAGAGCTGTGTTTGCAAGCAAACCCTCAAGGACTGAGGCAGCTCCCAGAGCTGTGTCCTTCGGACAAAGGACCCCGTTCTCACGGGCAGCTCCCCAAATATGGGGTCGCACAGAGTCGGATACGACTGAAGTGACTTAGCAGCAATGTATCTTCTTGCTTTTATTTGGTTTGCATTTTTATTCTATAACCTTGTCTATCCTTTACCATATGATGACTTCAGTATATTCTAAGGCTTTTGATAAATTTTAAAAATCAGTACTTATCAAAAACTGAGTAACAATTAGAAGGAAGAGTTCCTAAACTTGAAAGAAAATTTCTATTCCAAACTATCAATTAACTTTAAAACTTGTTCAGAGGATACTAGCAGCATCTCAGTGAAATCAGAAAAAAATATGTACTTTCCCAATTATTTTTTAATACCATGACACTTCTAGCTGTTGCAATATCTATCAGTAAACAGGAAATATGAAGAGAAGTGGAAAACTATAAGGCATATAAAATATTTGACTACTTTACATATTCGAATATTAAAAAAGAGACCTGTAGTATTTGGAGATGTGAATTTTTTTTAGCATTTTTTAGTCACTTCTTTAGAATTTTTTTTAGTCACTTCTTTAGAATTTTTTTTAGTCACTTCTTCCCTAGTCGTCTACAGATTTTAGTTCATCCAGTCAAACACCAGTATAATTGGTTTTGAGAAGTGACAAAATTAATTTGAAAGAATGTCTTAAATTTTTTTGAAAGAGAATAATGTTTGATGGTAGTAGGAAGAAGCTGAATCTATTTGATATTAGAATGTACTACACAGCTACAATAATTAAAAGAGTCAGAATTGGTACGGGAGTAGAGTTGGATTTGGTAGAACAAAAGAAGTTCAAAAACAGTTTCAAGTGTATTTGTAAGTATTCAGACCATAAGGGCATCTTACATTGGTGGGAGCAAGGATGGATTATTCAATAAATGAGTATTTTTTAAACTGAAAGTTTGCAACCCAAGTGTGAGTCATGAAATTAATTCAGTGGGTCCTGACAGTTTTAAAAACAGGTTGGAAAACGTTTGCTATCACATGAAAATGAAAAGTACTTCTTTAGGATTTTTGTTTTTCATAGATGTACATGTATAGGATGTAAATGTGTTCCTTAGTATGGATCATGGTTTAAAGAGTTTGAAAACTGTTGCAATAAATAGTGTGTTGATAAATGGCTAACCACGTAGAGGAAAACATTCAAGAAGGATGTAAAATGCAGACTAAATAAAAGACTGCTATACTATTTCAGTTGAACAAAGAATAAGAATAGTAGCAGTTAAATGAATGAGAATTAAATGAATGAAAATAGAAAAAGAAAAAAAAGAAAATAGAAAAAGAAAAAGAATAGTAGCAGAAGAATTAATGAGAATCATTTAGTAAAGGAGAATAAATGAATGAGAATCACTTATTAAAGGAGAGTTCAAATATGTGAAGTATACAGAACCTTGTAAGAGCAAATAGAGAAAATACATTAATACTAGATGTATGTACCTCAAACCAAAACCATTAAATAAACTATTAGAAATTTTTAAAAAATGATAGAAATACAATCAAAATTAAAAAGATTTTTGAACTTACAAATACCATTAGTATAGTAAAAATATAGATATAAATAAAATTAAATATAAAGGATACTGAATGTTACATATAAAATATATATATTTCTGATGTTTATTAAAAAATTCAATCCTGTCACTTCTTGTGTGATTTTGCACAGAGATTTCCTAAGTGTTACCATGTAAAAAAGAAACTGACTGATTTCTTTCTGTGTTTTTAGAGGACTATTTTAATAAAGGGAAAAATGCATCCGAGGACAGTAAGCTTCGCTTTGAAACTTACCAGTTAATATGGCAGCAGATGAAATCTGAAACTGAGGTGAATCCCTTTTATTTTTTAAAATAAATAACGTTTCTTTAATATCATACCTCTCATGTTTGTTGGCTTCCCATTTTCTACCAATTTATAAGAATATTGATGACATATAGTTAATCTTGGTTAAGCATAATATGTGTATCCTAAAACAACCACAACACCCTTGTTTCAAGTATTAAGCCTAGCTTCAGGTATTGGGACATATGTTTACAGTGGTGGCTCCTAGTGCATAGGCCCTTTTCATATCGTCACTACTTCTAAATAGTGGCACTCTTTTTATTTTTTTAATTAATTTAATTAGAAGGTAATTACTTTCCAATATTGTGGTGGTTTTTGCCATACAGCGACATGAATCAGCCATGGGTATACATGTGTCCCCCATCCCAACCCCCTGTCCCACCTCCCTCCCCATCCTATTCCTCTGGGTTGTCCCAAAGCGCTGGCTTTGAGTGCGTTGCTTCATGCATTGAACTAGCACTGGTCATCTGTTTTACATATGGTAATACACATGTTTCAGTGTAAATAGTGGCACTTTTTAAATTATCCATTCAGTTACACATTTAAGAAATCAAGCTAATTCTAAACTACTTCATTCTCTCATCCCCCTTTTCAGTTGCCATGTTCTTAATATTTCAGCTCTGAAAAGTTTCTCCACCATAGCAGATTTGTAGATGTGAGACCAGCATCTTGAGGGGACTTGTTTTGTTCGACCACACAGGATTGTATTTCTTGTTCTTTTGTGTCTTTAGGGGGCAGAGTTATGTACTTCCAGTTTATTACTGCTTCCCACCACCCTCTATTGCTTTCCACCTGATGGCTTTGCTCCTTGCTGTATTCTGTGGGACCCTTGAAGCAGTTTGGATTTATGGTTTCTAGTTTAAAAATGCTAAATCACTTCAGTCGTGTCCGACTCTGTGTGACCCCAGAGACGACAGCCCACCAGGCTCCCCCGTCCCTGGGATTCTCCAAGCAAGAACACTGGAGTGGGTTGCCATTTTCTTCTCCAATTAAAAAATCTAAATGGTCCTAATAAATTGTCATCATATCCTCTTAACTGATGTCCCTGCCTCTGATGTCAAACCCTTCAGGTCTGTCGCTTGTCCCTATGCCACCATTGGCCAAATCCTGTGGGGCAGATCCAGCCCTATGCCAGGCTACAGGGGTTTTCCAGCCCCACTACCAGAATAGCTCCTATGATCCCGTCTAATCTGGCCTTCACAGATTAACCCTTCTTAACCCCGATTTAATCATACCTCTGCTCCAAATCCCTTTAATGGTTCTCCCCACAGGACAAAATCCTAATGCTTCAATTTCAGATATATATTTCCTTGGTCTAGTCCCTTGAGTGTTTTGTCCAGTCTCATTCCTGGCCACTTCTCATGTTCTTTATGTTTAGCTATGTCTTTGATTCCGCAGATGATTGGTGCTTTCTTCCTTGTTTGCCTTCTCCATTGTCCATTCCCATTCCTTCTTCATTTTTTTTCATCCATCACCTCCTGCATCACCTGCTCCGTGCTTTGGCTCAATTATATTACCTGCTCAGCTTAAGTTGGATGGTCCTTCTTTTTGCATAGATTGCTACAACAATATTGGAACAGTGTATTTTAATTTAATTGTAAGTGTTCTATCTCAGTTCTTCTCTTTTCTTAGGGAAGAGATTTTTTCATTTGTAAGGTGATTAGAAAAGCCTTGTTGAATAAATAAATGAGATTTTTTAAAGGAAAGAATCCCAAACACTGGATATTCACTGGATATTTAAGGAAAAAAAATTTAAATTTCATCTAATAATCATTTTACATGTGATCTTTGGAATTGAAATTATGATAGTTTTCTTTCTCAGATTTGGAAAGATGTATCAGATTGCTGCTAAAAATAATTTGTGAAGTTTTGTGTTTTCTTTGTAGAGACTACAGGAGGAATTAAATAAAAACCTATTTGACAGTCTCGTTGAATTTCTGCAAACATCTCATTCTGGGCTCTGGAAGAATTCTAAAGACTGGAGCTGTGAAATAAAACTCAGAGAAATTCCAACTGCTGCTCTTGTTCTAGGTACAAATGTGTGTTTGTTTTTTCGTAAATAGTGGTTTTGTTGTTGAGAATAGTATGGAATCACCTGTTCTGATAAATTTGTTTTGTCTTTTTCATTTGCGTAATTACATTGATCAAAATTTGCATACTTTGAAAACCAATTAAGTGTTCTTACATTAATCATACATCTGTAAATTAAATTGACCAAGGTTTAGTTAGTACCCTCCTCACCTTTTTGTTAGAAAAATGAAGGGGCAATAAATTTGTATTACTATTACTCTTTCTTCATTAGTTATTTTAATATGAGATTTAAATTCAGTGATAAACTATCAGTATATTGATAGATGTGACTTTTGCTTTTTAAGTCGTATCTTTAGTGAAATTACTCTGACCTTAATTTTATTTCCCTGTGCTTATTTTTAAAAATTTTGTATTGTAATATTGTGTTAATATTAACTGTTTGGAGGGGGAGGTTGGATGAAATATGTATGTTACTTTCAGACTGCAGATTGTAAATTTTTTAGGTGCTTAAGTATCCATCACTAATATCTCATTTTAATTAAACATCTGGAATGCAGGATATTGGAAAAAATTCTTTGGAATATTAGCAAATTTTCTTCATTCCTTTGAAAGGAAAGTTGGATTTATTTGGATTCCAACTTAAATTCCAATACATTTAAGAGTATTCCAAACATACTTTTCATTGTATTTCCAATTTATTATTTATTCAAGGTATTTATATTAGTGAGCTTTCAGATAAGAAATTAATTCTGTTATTTAATACTGCCTCTAACACTGTTCATTACCTAAATATTCTTCCTGATATTCAGGGCAATACCTCTCAAACTTTAATGAGCCTATAAATAATCTCCAGGGATCTTAGTAAACACAGATTTTCATTAATAAGTATAGGGTGGGGCCAGACTTATTTGCTGGTTATTTAAGCTTGGTCATTTCTAACAAGTGTCCAGCTGATGCCCATATTGCCAATCCCAGGACCACTCAGTAACAAAACTCCAGCGAATGGTTGTTGTAATGCTGTGGACCAGTTTTTCAGTGCAGTTTTAGTTTTAAACCCCTTCCATTTACTGATGAGAAACAGAGACCTAGTGATGGCTGGCCTGTACTGTCGGGGTTTTAGTTTCTCTCCTGCCAGGTTATACAGCCTGATAGATGGCTATTGTTGTTCAGTCACTCACCTGTGTCCAACTCTTAGTGACCCCATGGACTGCAGCCTGCCAGGCTTCCCTTTCCTTCACCATCTCCTGGAGCTTGCTTAAACTCGTGTCCATTGAGTAGGTGATGCCATCCAGCCATCTCATCCTCTGTCCTCCCCTTCTCCTCCTGCCCTCAATCTTTCCCAGCATCAGGGTCTTTTCTAATAAGTCAGCTCTTTGCGTCAGGTAGCCAAAGTATTGGAGCTTCAGCATCAGTCCTTCCAGTGAATATTCAGGACTGATTGCCTTTAGGATTGACTGGTTTGATCCCCTTGTAGTCCAAGGGATTCTCATGAGACTTTTCCAACACTACAGTTCAAAAGCATCAATTCTTTGGCACTCAGCCTTCTTTATGTTCCAACTCTCACATCTGTACATGACTACTGGAAAAACTATAGCTGTGACTATATGAACCTTTGTCGGCAAAGTAATGTCTCTGCTTTTTAGTGTTCTGTCTAGGTTTGTATAGCTTTTCTTCCAAGGAGCAAGTATCTTTTAATTTCATGGTTGCAGTCACCACCTGCAGTGATTTTGGAAGAAGAAAAATCTCTCACTGTTTCCACCGTTTCCCCATGAAGTGATGGGACCGGATGCCATGATCTTAGTTTTCTGAATATTGAGTTTTAAACCAGCCTTTTCACTCTACTCTTTAACTTTCACAAAGAGGCTCTTTAGTACCTCTTTGCTTTCTGCCATAAGGGTAGTGTCATCTGCATATCTGAGGTTATTGATGTTTCTCCCATCAATCTTGATTCCAGCTTGTACTTCATCCAGCCCAGCATTTCGCATGATATACTCTGCATATAAATTAAATAAGCAGGATGACAGTATACTGCCTTGATGTACTCCTTTCCCAATTTGGAACCTGTCAGTTGTTCCACATCTGATTCTAATTGTTGCTTCACCTGCATACAGGTTTCTCTGGAGGCAGGTCAGGTGGTCTGGTATTCCCATTTCTTGAAGAATTTGCCACAGTTTGTTGTGATCCACACAGTCAAAGGCTTTAGCATAGTCCATAAAAAAGAAATAGATGTTTTTCTGGAAATCTCTTGCTTTTTCTGTGATCCAGCAGATGGTTGCAATTTGATCTTTGGTTCTTCTGCCTTTTCCAAATCCAGCTTGAACATCTGGAAGTTCTCGATTTGTAAACTGTTGAAGCCTAGCTTGGAAAATTTTGAGCATTACTTTGCTAGCATGGGAAATGTGTGCCATTGTGCAGTGGTTTGAACATACTTTGGCATTGCCTTTCTTGAGGTTAGAATGAAAACTGACCTTTTCTAGTCCTGTGGGCACTGCTGAGTTTTCCAAATTTGCTGGCATATTGAGTGCAGCACTTTTAACAGCATCATCTTTTAGGATTTGAAATAGCTTAGCTGGAATTCCATCACCTCCACTAGCTTTGTAGTGATGCTTCCTAAGGGCCACTTAACTTTGTACTCCAGGATATCCGAGTCTAGGTGAGTGATCACACCATCATGGTTATCTGGGTCATTAAGATCTCTTTTGTATAGTTCTTCTGTGTATTCTTGCCACCTCTTCTTAATATCTTCTGTTTCTGTTAGGTCCATACCGTTCCTGTCCTTTATTGTGCTCATCTTTGCATGAAAAATTTTCTTCAGTTCAGTTCAGTCACTCGGTCATGTCCGACTCTTTGTGACCCCATGAATTGTAGCACGCCAGGCCTCCCTGTCCATCACCAACTTGTGGAGTTCATCCAAACTCATGTCCATTGAGTCAGTGATGCCATCCAGCCATCTCATCCTCTGTTGTCCCCTTCTCCTCCTGCCCCCAATCCCTCCCAGCATCAGGGTCTTTTCCAATGAGTCAACTCTTCGCATGAGGTAGCCAAAGTATTGGAGTTTCAGCTTTAGCATCAGTCCTTCCAAAGAACACCCAGGACTGATCTCCTTTAGAATGGACTGGTTGGATTTCCTTGTAGTCCAAGGGACTCTCAAGAGTCTTCTCCAACACCACAGTTCAAAAGCATCAATTCTTCAGCACTCAGCTTTCTTCACAGTCCAACTCTCACATCCATACATGACCACTGGAAAAACCATAGACTTGACTAGACAGACCTTTGTTGGCAAAGTAATGTCTCTGCTTTTGAATATGCTGTCTAGGTTGGTCATAACTTTCCTTCCAAGGAGTAAGCGTCTTTTAATTTCATGGCTGCAATCACCATCTGCAGTGATTTTGGAGCCCCCAAAAATAAAGTCGGACACTGTTTCCACTGTTTCCCCATCTATTTGCCATGAAGTGATGGGACCAGATGCCATGATCTTAGTTTTCTGAAGTGTCTCTAATTTTTTTGAAGAGATCTCTAGTCTTTCCCATTCTATTCTTTTCCTCTGTTTCTTTACATTGATCATTTAGGAAGGCTTTCTTATCCCTCCTTGCTGTTCTTTGGAACTCTGTATTCAGATGGGTTTATCTTCCTTTTGTCCTTTGCCTTTTGCATCTCTTGTTTTCTCAGCTATTTGGAAGCCCTCCTTAGATAGCCACTTTGCCTTTTATGTTTTTTTCTTGGATATGGTTTTGATCACCACCTCCTGTACAGTGTTAGGAATCTCCATCCATAGTTCTTCAGGCGCTCTCAGATCTAATCCCTTGGATCTATTTGCCTGATACATGGTTGTTTGATAAAGTCAGGGGTCTGAGGAGAACATTTTTCCAGTTAAAGACAGTGTTGGTTATCATGTTTCCAGTAGCAGTTTTCAAGCAGTTAAAGTTTTATAGTAGCAAGTCTCAAGCTGTTACCCAATGTCTGCTATCGGAAACTGCCTAAGCATCAAGGCACCATCTAGAAATCACAGATTGTGACGTTAGGGAGCTTATCAGTAGATAGAATTTTTTTAGTGGGGAAGTGGCCAGTCAGCTCTGATAACTGCATGCAGAGCACCAAAACTGATTTGTGGAAATGAGACCCAGGGATACAATAAATTCTTAAAGAGCCTAAAGTTTTAATTTAGTTTTAGACTGTTCCCTCAAAAATCAACTTAGCATGACTTACCTTTTGTATTTTGCTATGATCATTTAATAGTATTAATGTTTGGATTCTCCTCAGTTGTTAAGTTAGGGTCACACTAAGGGCCTTATTTTTGAATGATTATTTTAAAAGCTCTTTATGAGTTTGAAATTCCTCCTAAGATGTTTTCACGGGTCATTACACATCCCCAGTAGTTTTTTTTTTTTTTCTTAAAGAAAAGTTGTGTTAAATACCTTCCCTGACAGGTATAGTGCCTGCCTCTTTGTATGTGTTTGTAATGGAGATCTTTTCATTTATGCAGTATATTTTCTTATTTTCTATTATTAATCATGTTTTGAAAATGTTTTACTTAGTAATTCACTTGGCATGTAAAGTTGCTTTTCTTATTGTTAAATTATTAATGATAAAAATGATGGTATAATATTGGTTTATTATCCCATAGGTGTGAATGTAACAGATCATGATTTAACACTCAGAAGTCTAACAGAAGTCCTTCAGAATAATGTCACTCCTTATGTAGTCTCATTGCAAGCTAAAGATTGTCCAGGTAAAGTATAAATGCTCTAACAGCCTTGATAAGATGTTACAAATTTCCATCCTTTTCTTTTCTCGCTTTAATTATCCTCTTTATTTGTGGGAACAGTGTGGCACTACACTTTTGGCAGGATGAGGTTTTTTAAGTGCCTCTCAGAGTAATCTTGACGTTTGCAAGACTCTTGACCACTTTTGTTCAGTTTATTCTTGCCCCACCCCTACCATATCAGCTTCACTACCAGTGATAGTTCAGGCACTTCCCAAGATGTGTTCCTGAAGCCAGTAAAATTTTAAAAAATTGGGCAGTTTGGAATAGGAAGTTGAGAATTGAGGACTGAGGAACTTTTTATTTAGCCCAACCGAGAAGAGACTACATAAATAGGCTCATATTTACAGCCTCAAATCATTGTATCATTCCACTTTGAAAGACCACCATGGTCAAAAAAAATAGTCCATTGCCAGAGCTAATCTCGATGGAGCCATTAAATCATGAATGTGGACACTAACAGAGTCAGATGTGCTTAGATTTGGACTGACAAAAGGGCTTAAGTGGTTATATTCATGTTCATATACTATTTGAAATTAAATAAAAGTCCTTGGGACATCTTTAAAATGACTATAGGGATTTCACTGGCAGTCCATTGTTTAAGACTGCACACTTCCAATGGAGGGGGCACAAGATTGATCCCTGGTCAGAGAACTAAGGTCCCACATGTCGCATAGCATGGCCACCAAAAAATAAAAAAGATGATTATAAGGAAGAGTTTAATCAGTAAAATAACTTATGTAAATAATATTGATCTCTTTTTAGGGGCCTTAAAAACCTTTTGCTGTCCAGTGTAATTTAAATGTATATTATTCTTAATATAATTTGTAGTTTTCATGTTTACACATTTGCTTAGGTAACACTTTTATTACAATAAATAAATACAAACTTTGTCCTAGTATTAGTCTGAATTAATAAAATTTAAATATTAAGGAGAGAATACTAATGAACCTTAATAGTTAATACGTTAAGTGTTATGTTAATATTAAGTGTAGGAAAACACGTTCTACTGAGATAGTGATCAAAAAGTCTTAGATTTGTTTTAAGGGAATATTCTTTCTTATGTTTTATGTTCTATAGATATGAAACATTTTTTGCAAAAGCTGGTCTCACAGTTGGTGGACTGTAAAGTAGATGTGCAATCCAAAGAAAAAGAAAGTGTTCAGGTCATCCAGAAAAATGTGCATTATTCAATGGATTCTCTTTCCGCTTGGTATATGAGTGTCACACAGGTAAATGTAAACTGACAATTTTTTTTTTTTTTTTTTTTGCCAAGAAATTGGCGTATGATTGAAGAGGCTTGGAATTACAGTGAACTTAGTACTGTTTTCATCTAATAAGGATATGTTTATGCAGCACTAGGTAGCTAATTTAGTAGTAGCTACTTATTTTTCCTAAGGTTACTAGAATCTAAAAGTTTTCTTTTATTGGTATGCAACCTAGTTCCTGGGAAGTGTTTAGTTTTTTACAGGGTCATTTTATTTGTGGGAGAATGTTATCTAATGTCAAGACAGCATCAGGAATTTGTTCTGCTGCAGATTCTATCTCTATGACAATGGCTATAACTTTAATATATTATCTCTTGGGTTCCTCGTTTACTTTGGTGCAGTAGAACCATGCTTTCAGTACCCATTGTTTGATGAGGAATAGTCATATATGTATATATTCAGTTGAGTTCATTCACTCAGTCGTGTCCAATTCTTTGTGACTCCATGGACTGCAGCACGCCAGGCTTCCCTGTCCATCACTAACTCCTGGAGCTTGCTTAAACTCATGTCAATCAAGTTGGTGATGTCATCCAACCATCTGATCCTCCGTGTCCCCTTCTCCTCCTGCCCTCAATCTTTCCCAGTATCAGGGCCTTTTGCAATGAGTTAGTTCTTTGTATCAGGTGGCCAAAGTATTGGCATTTGAGCTTCAGCATCAGTCCTTCCAGTGAATATTCAGGACTGATTTCCTTTAAGATGGACTGGTTGGATCTCCTTGCAGTCCAAGGGACTCTCTAGAGTCTTCTCCAACACCACAGTTCAAAAGCATCAATTCTTTGGTGCTCAGCTTTCTTCACAGTCCAACTCTCACATCCATACATGACCACTGGAAAAACCATAGCTTTAACTAGATGGACCTTTATTGGCAAAGTAGTGTCTCTGTTTTTTAATATGCTGTCTAGGTTGGTCATAACCTTTCTTCCAAGGAGCAAGTGTCTTTTAATTTCATGGCTGCAGTCACCATCTGCAGTGATTTTGGAGCCCATAAAAATAAAGTCTCTCACTCTTTTCATTGTTCCCCATCTATTGGCCATGAAGTTATGGGACCTGATGCCATGATCTTCGTTTTTTGAATGTTGAGTTTTAAGTCAGCTTTTTCACTCTCCTTTTTCACTTTTCATCAGTAGGTACACACACAGATATATATATATACACATACATAATGTATACATGTATAAATCTCATGTGTTCCATGTTTGGAGTTCTCAACGAATAAATGCTCTGTAAGTGAAGTATGTTTAACAGGCAGATAATATAAATAGAAGTTTCATTCTACCATGACATCTCTGGTGAAACTGAATAACCTAGATGATTCATGAGTAACTGCACCATAAAAACCACAGTCTTAGTTTATGATGCTGTTGTAGCCAGATAGTATGGGAAAAGTTACTGAAGTCACATTTTCTGCTGAATGTATTTGCTGAAGTCATCATAAATGAAGTTTGTTTTGCTTTATATAGAGATTAAACTGATTCTAATGCTTACCAGAATATGTTAATTTGATCCAAAGTTTGTTTCTGGAAATCAGATACTGCCTGAGATTTAGGTCAGAAATCTTTAAAAGTTGGGATTGGATCAGATAATATTTAATATGTTTTTCAACTTGAAATTTCACAGTAGTGGAACAGCAAGTAGTGTTACTCATTACAGTTTTTAACTAGAAACACTGGTTCTCCCCTTAAAGCAAAATATAACATTCTATGAACAGAAAAATCAATTTTATAGAAAATATTGCCTTCTCCCCATGCTTTTCCTGTCATTTTCTCAAATAGAAGAAAATATAAATATTTCATATGAGTTATAGATTTTATGAATTTTTTTCTTCTTGGTTATTATTCCCATGTCAGACACAGAATGATTCTGCTAATAACTGTTGGAATGAATTTCTCTTTATTTTGTGGGAGAAATAAAAGAAATAATGTTACTGTGAAATATGAAGAACAATATATCAACTTGTGGCATTATAGCATTGTTTGGGTGGTAAAGCTTACTTTTAATTTTAACTCTTTCTTTCCACCACGGCTCGAAAGAAGACAGACCCCAAAATGCCAAGAAAAAAGAGAACTTCTTCCAGCCAGTGGCAGTCTCCTCCTGTTGTGCTTATCCTAAAGGATATGGAAAGCTTCACCACAAAAGTACTCCAAGATTTTATAATTATCAGCAGGTAGATGGTGTATCTTCTGGCTTTTTCACAAAATTTTTTATTAAGAAGACATATAATTTTTAACTCAAAAAACAACCTTTTGCAGAGAAAATGCATAGCAGTTTAATCTTCATTTTGATGCTAAAAGATTGAAACCAGGATGGTTTCAAAGTGTTTATAAAATTGAATGTTTAAAACCACCTATCAGATTTTCATGTGCTTTTTGATCCCAAAATTAGACTCAAAAGATAAGTTAGCCAGTTTTTAATTAGAATGAGAAAGCAGAATGAAATGTAGTTTCTCTCCCAAGGTTGTCTGTTTCTTACTTGCCCACTAGACAGATAAGCTACTCCAGGTTGAGCTATTCTTCTTGTGTCTTATTTTCTGATGCCTATCCACTTAGAAGGTCTGAGTTACATATGTCTCTACTGAGCAAGAAATTTTTTAAAAATAACATTATTTTATATGGATTTCTAATGAGAAACAACTTGTATGACCTTACCTGAACTTCAAGACAATCCTGTGAGACTTGAAATTAAAATAAATAACCCTATTTAAAAACCCAGTGACATGCTTTTCTCATGGTACATTTTTTTTATGTAATTTATATTGGCATCTTCTGTATCTTAACTTGCTTAATAGTTATGGCTACATTTGCCTAAACCTATATTGTGTGAGAATCTACTAATATTAATACAATTCTTACTTTGATAGTCCTTCCCCGCCCCCATTTGAAACTAAGATTTCCAGATTCTTAAGACTTCTCTTAATGTTGACATTGAACAGATTTAACATGCTGAAAAAATGCACAGTACAGAATAGTGATATAAAAGCTATACTTTTTGGAACTCAGACTTGTGACTGCTTTTACTATTGAAAGTAAGAAAGAAAAACTTAAGCAGTAATAGAGTGCAAGTACTTTATACTATGAAAGTAGACCTGCACACCGGTAGAATACTGAGAAGCCGTACCTATTATGAGGGAACAAACAAAATCATCCGCCACAATACAGAGGGCTCTGATCTGCAGTAGCTCTAAGGAATATTGCTGCTTTAGTCTGTGGAAGTCATTTGTGTTCATACTGGTAATGCTAAGAATAAATCATGTTCAGTAAGTTTGAGTTAAGAATGCAGGGAAAGGATGTAACATTTTTAAATTATGTCCATTAAAAATATCTTACATGTTTTTAAGAAAATTTTCCTAAAGCTTAGCTATTATGGCGGGATTGACATAGTGTGGAGAAATGTCCATAAATTAGTGAGCTTCGTGTGACTGAACTGTTAGGCTAGATGTCTAACCATGAGGAAGACTGTAGGTATGGCTCAAACTTTGGATGAGAGTTTGAATAGTATCTGACACTTCTTTTAACACTGATTTTGTATAACCTAAGAGGGAAGCACTCGGCCTTTCTGGACCACCATGTTCTTATTGCTAATCTATTAAATAGATTGATTTCAGAGCTAAAATGTCCGGGAAATAGCTAATTCTGTGCTGCCGTAACAGAGGAAAATGAGTGACCTAACACTTTTTATTATTTAGAATGATCTTCCTTAGCATTGTGTTATAAAGTAGGCATTAAACAAAGGTTGTCTTATTTTAAAATATGATGTATTGAAATATATTTGCTAAAGACTTTGAATTTTTGTAACTTCCTTTGAAAACCAGTCAACATCTACATGAATTTCCACTAATACTCATTTTTGGAATTGCTACATCTCCTGTTGTCATCCATCGGCTGCTTCCTCATGCAGTATCATCTCTATTGTGTATAGAACTGTTCCAGTCTTTGTCTTGTAAGGAGCACCTGACTACAGTACTTGATAAGGTAAAAAGAAAAAATTGTACCAGTGCAATAGGATGAAAAGAAAACTTCCAAGAATAGACTATAAATATAAACGTTAGTGATAAATTTCTGGATCTCTCGCTATGATATTGTATATGTTCCTACACATATTTTTGTACTTTTATTTATTTTATAATGTATAGTTTGGCCTTTTCACTTAAAATATAAGCTTTATGGAAAAAGTAATCATATCTTTCTATATCTACCTACCTATTAACCCTATTAACTAGTCATTACTCAATGGAAAATTACAGGTTTTTTAAATAAATTTTTACAAAATTTAATGACTCCCTAGTAACTAGCAATGTTTTGACACTACATTTTATGTTAAATGATTTGGAGTTTTTATGGACTCTTTCCTGTCATGCTGCTCATGACAAAAAGTAAGTACTAAGGTATTCCCAGACCTTAGCTCTGTGTTTCTACCTAAGTGGAAATACTCTACTTTAGTATTGACCTTCTGTGAATTGTTGCTGAACTCAGCTCCTTGAAGATGTGCTTTGTACTGCTGTGTAATTTAAACTAATAATGACATTCCACTTATTTAATAATCACTTTGACATTTTTTCCCTTTAAAGGTGGTATCCATTGACAGCTGGAAATTTTTCCAGCTACAGTATTTAAAGTTGCTTAGTTGTGACCAAATTCAGTTGGCCTTCTGTAACTCTGCTTCAGTTTGAAAAGCCTAGTATGACTTCATTTTCAGATTTTAAATCTTCAGTGTAGCCACTGAAAATTAGCTGACTGATACAAATTTACCAATTTAATATTTTTTAAATAGACACCTCTTAATTTTAGGTTTCTCATTCAATAGTACATAATGCATTACTCTTCATTACTGTGCATAGATGAAAAAGAAATCTTATCAAATAATAAAAATTGCCACAGCCTACAGCTTCTTCAGTGACTTCTAATGGGAGAAAAGAGATTGTATAGATGATATTTTTTGATAGAATTTAATAGAACTTTTACAAATTAGGAATCGAATGAAGGATGATGAACATCTTTGATTTGAAGATGTAGAATGAATAGCTACTTGTGTTGTTGTTACTGTTTTATAAATTATTTTAAAGTTTTGGTTGATATTTGTCCTACAAAAAATCTAGCTACTGGTATAGCTTTCATAGGTACTGTGTTATAGTATTATTTTTTGCCTCATTATTTACTTGATGTTTATGATGAGTCAAGACTAACGGAGTATGTCCTGCCTTCCTTTTCTCTCTTTCAGCTTCTTCTTACAACTCAGTTTCCATTTAAGCTAAGTGAAAAAGTGTTGCAGATTCTGACCAACATCTTTTTATATCATGATTTCTCAATTCAAAACTTTATAAAAGGACTTCAGGTAAGAAGACACTAGTAGGTTTGAAAGTTCACAAGCTGATTCTAAATAAATTTGTGTGTTATTTCAGACTGACTTTTGAATGTGATAATTAGACATTTTAAATGACAAGATCTGGATAAGTAAATTCAAGTTATATTATTCTGTGTTCAATGAATCCTTTGCTATCTTGCATCAAAATGTAGAAAATATGTTAATTCAAATATTAAAACTTGAAAAGACCTCTCTCCTTTCCAGTGATTCTTAACCATTTGGTGGGGGAGGAGGGGAGGACTTAACTTTTTGAGAATCTGATGAGCACTAATGGGCTTTTCTACCCGAGAAATGATATATATAAAGGGTCATCAAAGTTTTTCTTTAAAGGGCTATATATTAAATATCTTTGGCTTTGCATGATACATGTGGTCTCTGTTGAATGTCTTATTTTTTAAACATAACCATATTGGGACTTCCCTGATAGTCCAGCGGTTAAGAATCTGCCTTGCAGTGCAGATGTGGGTTTTATCCCTGGTTGGGGAACTTAGATCCCACCTGGGAGCAACTAAGCCCACACACTGTAGAGAGCCAGTGTGCTGCAACTGGAGAGTCCATGCATCTCAACGGAAGATCCCGCATGGTACAAAGAAGATTCCACATGCCACAACTGAGACCCCACATAGTCAAATAAATACATTTTTAAAACAATCCTTTTAAGGTATAAAAAATGATTCATAGTTCCTGCTGCTGCTGCTGCTAAGTTGCTTCAGTCGTGTCTGACTCTGTGCGACCGCCATAGACGGCAGCCCACCAGGCTCCCCCGTGCCTGGGATTCTCCAGGCAAGAACACTGGAGTGGGTTGCCATGTCCTTCTCCATGCATGAAAGTGAAAAGGTGAAAGTGAACTCACTCAGTCTTGTCTGACTCCTAACAATCCTATGGACTGCAGCCTACCAGGCTCCTCTGTCCATAGAATTTTCCAGGCAAGAGTACTGGAGTGGGGTGCCATTGCCTTCTCTGTCATAGTTCGTGAGTCATATAAAAATTGGCTATAGACTGTAGCTTGCAGTGCCCTGCACATGTGTTTGTGTTCATTTTATTTATTCCTGTATACTGTGAATGCATTTTCACTAAGGTTTCATAACTTGCCAGAAGAAAATTAATGAACCTAGTCTAAATAACACCTAATCTAAAAACGGACCCCATTCCCAGTAATTTCAAAGTTAATAATACTTCCTTCTCTTGGCAATTACCTAAAATACCTTAACAAAGTGTAATTGTTGTGAACCCATGCTATTTGTCAAGTTCATTAAAACCTATGTATTAGTAATCTTTAGCCCAAGAGTACAGTAGGATATTTCATGTTCATGTAGTGCCTTGAAGATTACAAATTATTTCTTTTCTCTTATGTATTCTTCTTTTACATTAAACACAGTAGTGTTTTATTACATAAGAGTATTAGCTCTTATGGCAAATATGTGTCTTGTTTTTTCAACTTTGACTTTGTAAAAAGAGTATTTTAAAGCAAGAAAATATTATTTACCTTAGTGAAAAGAAAGTAAAAGTCGCTCAGTTAAGTTCACTTCAGTCACTCAGTCGTGTCTGACTCTTTGTGACCCCATGAATCGCAGCACTCCAGGCCTCTCTGTTCATCACCACCTCCCGGAGTTTACTCAAACTCATGTCCATCAAGTCAGTGATGCCATCCAGCCATCTCATCCTCTGTCGTCCCCTTCTCCTCCTGCCCCAATCCCTCCAAGCATCAGGGTCTTTTCCAATGAGTCAACTCTTCGCATGAGGTAGCCAAAGTATTGGAGTTTCAGCTTTAGCATCAGTCCTTCCAATGAACACCCAGGACTGGTCTCCTTTAGATGGACTGGTTAGATCTCCTTGGAGTCCAAGGGACTCTCAGGAGTCTTCTCCAGCACCACATTCAAAAGCATCAATTCTTCAGCGCTCAGCTTTCTTCACAGTCCAACTCTCACATCCATACATGATCACTGGAAAAACCATAGACTTGACTAGACGGACCTTTGTTGGCAAAGTAATATCTCTCTGCTTTTGAATATGCTATCTAGGTTGGTCATAACTTTCCTTCCAAGGAGTAAGGGTCTTTTAATTTCATGGCTGCAGTCAACATCTGCAGTGATTTTGGAGCCCCAAAAAATGAAGTCTGACACTGTTTCCACTGTTTCCCCATCTATTTCCCATGAAGTGGTGGAACCAGATGCCATGATCGTAAGTTTTCTGAATGTTGAGCTTTAAGCCAACTTTTTCACTCTCCTCTTTCACTTTCATCAAGAGGCTTTTTAGTTCCTCTTCACTTTCTGCCATAAGGGTGGTGTCATCTGCATATCTGAGGTTATTGATATTTCTCTCTGCAATGTTGATTCCAGCTTGTGCTTCTTCCAGCCCAGTGTTTCTCATGATGTACCCTGCACATAAGCAGGTGACAGTATACAGCCTTGACATACTCCTTTTCCTATTTGGAACCAGTCTGTTGTTCCATGCACAGTTCTAACTGTTGCTTCCTGACCTGCATACAGGTTTCTCAAGAGGCAGATCAGGTGGTCTGGTATTCCCATCTCTTGAAGAATTTTCCACAGTTTGATCCACACAGTCAAAGGCTTTGGCATAGTCATAAAACAGAAAGAGATGTTTTTCTGGAACTCTCTTGCTTTTTCAGTTATCCAGCGGATGTCGACAATTTGATCTCTGGTTCCTCTGCCCTTTCTAAAACCAGCTTGAACATCTGGAAGTTCACAGTTCACATATTGCTGAAGCCTGGCTTGGAGAATTTTGAGCATTTACTAGCGTGTGAGATGAGTGCAATTGTGCGGTAGTTTGAGCATTCTTTGGCATTGCCATTCTTTGGGGTTGGAATGAAAACTGACCTTTTCCAGTCCTGTGGCCACTGCTGAGTTTTCCAAATTTGCGGGCATATTGAGTGCAGCACTTTCATAGCATCAGCTTTCAGGATTTGAAATAGCTCAACTGGAATTCCATGACCTCCACTAGCTTTGTTCGTAGTGATGCTTTCTAAGGCCCACTTGACTTCACATTCCAAGATATGTGGCTCTAGGTGAGTGATCACACCATCATGATTATCTGGGTCATGAAGCTCTTTTTTGTACAGTTCTTTGTATTCTTGCCACCTCTTAATATCTTCTGCTTCTGTTAGGTCCATACCATTTCTGTCCTTTATCGAGCCCATCTTTGCATGAAATGTTCCCTTGGTATCTCTAATTTTCTTGAAGCGATCTCTGGTCTTTGCCATTCTGTTGTTTTCCTCTATTTCTTTGCATTGATTGCTAAGGAAGGCTTTCTTATCTCCTTGCTATTCTTTGGAACTCTGCATTCAGATGCTTATATCTTTCGTTTGCTTTTCGCTTCTTTTCTTTTCACAGCTATTTGTAAGGCCTCCCCAGACAGCCATTTTGCTTTTTTGCATTTCTTTTCCATGGGAATGGTCTTGATCCCTGTCTCCTGTACAGTGTCACAAACCTCTGTCCATAGTTCAGGCATTCTATCTATCAGATCTAGTCCCTTAAATCTATTTCTCACTTCCACTGTATAATCATAAGGGATTTGATTTAGGTCATACCTGAATGGTCTAGTGGTTTTCCCGACTTTCTTCAATTTAAGTCTGAATTTGGCAATAAGGAGTTCATGATCTGAGCCACAGTCAGCTCCCAGTCTTGTTTTTGCTGACTGTATACCAAGCTTCTGCATCTTTGGCTGCAAAGAATATAATCAATCTGATTTCTGTGTTGACCATCTCGTGATGTCCATGTGTAGAGTCTTCTCTTGTGTTGTTGGAAGAGGGTGTTTGCTATGAGCAGTGCATTCTCTTGGCAAAACTCTATTAGCCTTTGCCCTACTTCATTCCATATTCCAAGGCCAAATTTGCCTGTTACTGCAGGTGTTTCTTGACTTCCTACTTTTGCGTTCCAGTCCCCTATAATGAAAAGGACATCTTTTTTGGGTGTTAGTTTTAAAAGGTCTTGTAGGTCTTCATAGAACCGTTCAACTTCAGCTTCTTCAGCGTTACTGGTTGGGGCATAGGTTGGATCACCGTGATATTAAATGGTTTGCCTTGGAAATGAACAGAGATCATTCTGTCGTTCTTGAGATTGAATCCCAGTTCTGCATTTCGGACTCTCTTGTTGACCGTGATGGCTACTCCATTTCTTCTAAGGGATTCCTGTCTACAATAGTAGATATAACGGTCATCTGAGTTAAATTGACCCATTCCAGTCCATTTAGAAAGTTGCTCAGTCGTCTCCAGCTCTTTCCAACCCTATGGACTCCAGAGTCCATGGAATTCTCCAGACCAGAATACTGGAGTGGGTAGCCTTTCCCTTCTCCAGGGCATCTTCCCAACCCAGGGATCAAACCCAGGTCTCCTGCATTGCAGGTGGATTCTTTACCAGTTTAGCCACCAGGGAAGTGGTGAAATTGAGATATAACAACTTTCTAATTTTACTTCTCTCATTCATTTCATTTCATTCATTTGTTTATTTACTTCATAAGTGTTTATGGAGAATCTAAGTCAAGCACTGGGCTAAGCCCTGAAGATACAGAGGACAAAGAAATCTCTGTCTTCAAATTGCTTATTCTTTACTGAAGGAGGCAGAAAAGTAGAACTGCAGCTCTTGAGTAGTCAGTGCTACTAGAGAAACATGCTTGGGGATTCCATAGAGAACAGAAGTGTATCCTAAGGAACAGGAGCTTGCTGGGTCAAAGTTGGAAAGGTGACAGTAGACGGAGAGAGCTCCGTTGGAGGGGTACTACTTCCCTGGTGGCTCTGATGGTAAAGAACTCACCTGCAATGCAGGAGACCCAGGTTTGATCCCTGGGTTAGAAAGATCTCCTGGAGAAGGAAATGTTTACCCACTCCAGTAATTATTGCCTGGAGAATCGCATGGACAGAGGAGCCTGGCAGGCTACAGTCCATAGTTTGCAAAGAGTTGGACACAACTAAGCATAACATAGTAGTCTAGACAAGTTAGGAGAAGGGCTATACTAAGGTAGTGATGGTGGGACTAGGGAGAAGGAGACAGATTCAAAGATGAGACAGAATCTTGTGGCTGATGGGATATGTAGGAGAGGAGCATCTTACATACACACAGGTTCTAGCTTAGCAGATGGTTTGGAGTTCGGTACCCTTTATTAAGTGTATGTGTTAAAATAAAGCCAAGAACCCGTTTGTCAGAAAAGGATGTTTCTTTCTATATACGGTAAATTTAGGGCACTTTGGATATAAAAATTTGTACCCAAGAGAAAGATTTGGACTAGAACACTTAGGATTTATCATTGAAAGGTAGGTGGTTGAAGCTGTGTCATAAAAATGAAGTATCACCTAGAAGAGTGAGGAAAGGACTAAGAGCAGACCCCTAAGGCAAGCTTACTATAAGAGTGAGCAACAGAAAAGGAGACTAGAAACAGTAAGGAAAGCCAACAGGAGAATATTTGACTGAAGTCAAAGGAAAAGGAAATATAAACTGTATGCTGCTGCTGCTGCTAAGTCACTTCAGTCGTGTCCAACTCTGTGCGACCCCATAGACGGCAGCCCACCAGGCTTCCCCGTCCTGGGATTCTCCAGGCAAGAACACTGGAGTGGGTTGCCATTTCTTTCTCCAATGCATGAAAGTGAAAAGTGAAAGTGAAGTTGCTCAGTCATGTCTGACTCTAGCGACCCCATGGACTGCAGCCTACCAGGCTCCTCCGTCCATGGGATTTTCCAGGCAAAAGTACTGGAGTGGGGTGCCATTGCCTTCTCTGATAAACTGTATGCGCACATACAATTGAGAAAGTGGGTGGAAAAAAAAATCCATATTAGGGCTTTCCTGGTGGTCCAGTGGTTGAGAACCCACCTGCCAATGCTAGGGACACGAATTTGGTCCCTGGTTGGGGAAGATGCCACGAGAGTATTAAGCCCCCATGCTGCAACTACTGAAACCTGTGTGCCTAGTGCCTGTGTTTGCAACAGGAGAAGCTGCCGTAGTGAGACGCCTGCACATGACAACTAGAGAATAGCCCCACTCACTGCAACTAGGGAAAGTCTGTGCAGCAGTGAAGACCCAATGCAGCCAAAAATAGAAATAAATGAGTGTGAATAAAGATTATTTGTTAATAATTAAAATATTAACCAGGTTACTTAATCTTTCTGGGTCTCAGTTTTCTCATCTGTAACATGAAGGGATCTGATTAGATGATTTTTTAGGTTCCTGATTATTTATGTTATTATTTATGTTAGGTACTGTATTAAGTATTAACATTGCTCCATTGATATGTATTATCATCTCCAGTTTTGCACTTGAGAAAGAGACTTAGATTAAGTAGCTTGGCCAGGATCAGACAGCAGAATCTCAATACCCCATTTGTCCAGTTTTCCTAATCATCAATTGTTCCATTGCTCAGTCGTGTTTTACTCTTTGTGACCCCATGGACTGCAGCACGCCAGGTCTCCCTGTCCTTCACCATCTCCTGGAGCTTGCTCAGACCTCATGTCCATGGAATCGGTTATGCCATCCAACCATCTCGTCCTCTGTAGTCTCCTTCTCCTCCTGCTTTCAATCTTTCCCAGCATCAGGGTCTTTTCTAATGAGTCAGCTCTTTGCATCAGGTGGCCAAAGTATTGGAGCTTCAGCATAAGTCCTTCCAGTGAAATTCAGGATTGATTTCCTTTAGTATTGACTGGTTTGATCTAGGGACTCTCAAGAGTCTTCTCCAACACAATTCAAAAGCATCAGTTCTTAAGCGCTCAGCCTTCTTTATGGTCCAGCTCTCACCTCCATACCTGACTCCTGGAAAAACCATAGGCTTGACTATATGGACCTTTGTCAACAAGTAATGTCTCTGCTTTTTAGTACGCTGTCTAGGTTTGTCATAGCTTTTCTTCCAAGCAGCAAGTGTCTGCAGTCACCATCTGCAGTGATTTTGGAGCCCAAGAAAATAAAGTCTGTCACTGTTTTCACTGTTTCCCCATCTGTTTGCCTTGAAATGATGGGACTGGATGCCATGATTTTCATGTTTTGAATATTTAAAATATAGTTCTTTGAATGTAAATTTTAGTCATCAGTGGGAAATACTATGTGTAAGTCTTTATTTCTGTAGAAGGTGCAATAGGGCATATAATCACTATATGTTTAAGTCCTTCCCTCATTAGGTAGATGTAACCAGCTTGTTAATTGACCCAAATATTGACAACACACTTGAACTAAATAGCTGAGTATTACTGGGTTCTTGTTTTATCTACAGCTGTCCTCCAACTCAGGTGACTTAGTTCCAGCCCTCCTCCCCAGCAAGTCCTATATTGTGTTTGGTTTTTACTTTTCTCATGTTTAAAAAGTAGTATTAACATTGAAATAAATATAATCACATTAATATAACTATATAAGCAAGGAAGAAGACTATGTTAGTATGTGGAACGATAACGTAGTACTTGGCATGAACAGTCTCTTTCTATTTTGTACTTGTTTCCAACTTAGGCTGCCCCTTTGCTTTATAGCCCTATACCTCCTGTAGAGTGGACTGTTTTGGAGGATTTGCTTTAGTCTTGGATATTTGGTCTTCAGCTCTACAGGCTCAAAAATTCATTATCGGTTTATGCATGAAAGGTCAAGCTCAAACACCTTAAGACTAATATATAGGCTAGCATGTTAATTTATTAATTTGTGGTGGGGACTACTGTTTTCCAGTGACCAGAATTTGTTTTCTTCACTATTTAGGGAGCTCTCTCTTTGGTACAAGGTACCTAGAAAAACCAAACTGGTCATGAGAAGCTTGCTTAGAGTCAGGAGTTTTTAACATGTGCGTAGTCTTGTAAAATACATCTTACGAGTTATGGTAGAAGCTGGAAAATCAGTCCCCCTTGTACTGGAGAGACCACAGAACTCTAGTTACTGGACTATACGTATATACCAAATATGTGCCGTCTTTTCCTCCATGACAAAACTGAGTTTTAAAAGATACACTTTCTTTGGACATGCCTCATTTTTCGTTATTTATTTATTTTTTTAGTCAGTAAGCAAAGTTCTGCTATTGTAGCATTTTTGTTTATTTAGCAGACCAGTTTTTATACTGATTTTAGGTTGGTATTTTCTTAGGAATATTTGAGCATCTGTTAGACTGTTAGATCACACCACAGTCACACCTCCATCACAACTATTGTTATTGTAAATGAGTAGCTTCTGCGGATGGCTGATCTATCCACTTATGGTCGTTTCTTTCAGTTTATACTTCAGAGATTACAATTTTCTGACCTTGTCCGCAAAATTGGAGCCCTAAAATACTCTAGGTATATAGCCAGTTATGCATTGTTTGTAGTTTTATTGTGACATTATTAAATATATCAGTGCCATAAATACTTTCGCTGTTTAAAAAAAAAAACCTTGATATTGAGGAGACACGGGGCAAGAGATTTACTGTCAAATACAGCAAATATATTTAATCTTCACTTTTCTTTCAGCTTTCTCTATTAGAACATTTCTATTCCCAGCCGCTCAGTGTTCTGTGCTGTAATCTCCCAGAAGCCAAGAGAAGAATACGTTTTTTATCAGCTAATCAATGTGAAAACATCCGACGTCTTCCATCATTTAGAAGGTAAAAAGAGAAGTACATATTTAGTATATCTTGTAAAAGAGTTGGGGCAAAATAAGGGATCTCAGAGCCATTTAATTTTGAAGTGGGTAAAGGAAAAAGAACTTTTTTATTTAGAGCAAAATACTTTTGTTTTTAATTGAGACATTTGGCATAAAGAAAAATATTTTTGCAGGAGGGCATAATTTTCAGTATTGTTAGTTACTTTTTATAAGTAACATTTCCTGTTTGTGGAGTTTATGACCTTCGTTTAATATTAGACCCCTAGACTAAGAAATGAACCTGATTTAAGGACTTGACCATGACTTGGATTTATTTTTGAAAAGAAATAAAAGAATGTGGCCACCAGTCTAGGTAGTTCTTCATTTCTGTATGCTATTCAAGTATTTAAATTTTTCATTCTCTGTTTTTGTGTATACGGTGGTAAAAATTTTAGGTATGTGGAAAAGCAGTCTTCAGAAAAGCAAGTCGCACTGTTGACCAGTGACAAATTTTTGAAGGTAGGAATATGGATATATTTGTTGCTGTTTTATTCTTTTTTTTTCCCTTCATGAAGAAGAATATGCACAAAAAATTTACCGAGTTTATTTTTAAATAACTATACACTCTAACATGCTTTGCATAGTGAAGTATTAGATCTTGATAATCCTATAGAAATGTGATTGTTAAAGTTGATGTAAAACCTCAGTTCTAGAGGAAGACTTTTTTTTTTTTTTTAATCAAGAAGGAAAAGCTAGAACATGAGGTTTCTCCTGTAGTCTGTTTTGGAAACACTTGCAGATCTCAACTTTCTTTTCCACTTAGTGGTTTTGGAATCTGTAGGTGGTCTCATTTTAATGTTCTTATAAGGGCTGTCAGAAATAGAAGCCATTCAACTTAGGGCCCCACTGCTAAGTGGATACTGATTTGATTTGGAAAAAAAAATCATTACATATTGATAATATAAGTGCCAGGAAATACGTAATGAGCTTAGAAAATTATGAGTTAACTATACAGCATGGGGAATATCAAAAGAGGGAGTTGTTTTCTTTCTTAAATAAGTAATTCTTGGACATGGTACATAATTCAAAGATAAAGATAACATACAGTGAAAAGGCTCCCTCCCACCTTAGTCCTCTACTACCCACTTACCCTCCCTGGATATAGCCAGTGTTGCTAGTTTCTTATGTATTAGTCTTTAGATATTTTCCACATATACAAGTAACAAGTAATTATATATATTTTGAAGGTTTATTCCCCTATCTTACAGAAGATAAATACATACACTATTTTGTATTTTGTTTTGTTTTCTTAATCTTGGAAATCATTTTATATCACTACTAAAGAGTGGCATTGTATTATTTTTTAGATTAACTTTCTTTATTGTGATGTAGTTGATATACATAAGTTTCAGGTGTACATCTTACAGCAATTTATAATTTTAAAGGCTACACTCCACTTACAGTTGTAAAATATTGGCCATATTCCCTGTTGTACAATATATCCTTGTAGCTTATTTATTTTATACATTGTAGTTTGCACCTCTTAATCACATTCCCCTAACCCTTCCTTCTCTCTACTGGTAACCATATCTGTGAGTCTGTTTCTTTTTTGTAACATTCACTAGTTTATTTTTTAGATTCTACGTATAAGTGATATGTAGTATTTGTCTGACATATTTCCCTTAGCATAATACCCTATAAGTGCATCCATGTTGCAAATGGTAAAAGTTTCATTATTTTTTGTGGCTGAGTAGTATTCTACTGTATATGTAGTCCCACATCTTCTTTTATCTATTCATCTGTTGATGGACACTTAGGTTAAACATTGAGTGCATGTATCATTTCAAATTAGTAGTTTGGGATTTTTTTCAGATACATAGCAAGAAGTGGAATTGCTAGGTCATATAGTAGTTCTGTTTTTAGCTTCCTGAGAAACCTCCATACTGTTTTCCACATTGTCTGAACCAATTTACATTCCCCTCAACACTGTACGAGAGTGTCCTTTCCTCCACATCCTTGCCAGCATTTGTCATTTGTGTTCCTTTTGATGATAGCCATTCTGATAGGTGTGAGGTGCTATCTCATTGTGGTTTTGATTTGCATTTCCTGGTTGATTAGTGTTGAGAATCTTCATGTGACTTTTGGCTGTCTGCATTTACTCTTTGGAAAAATGACTCTTCAGTTCTGCCCATTTTTTAATCAGGTTGTTTGTCTTTTTTTGAAGTTGAGTTGTATGAACTGTTTATATATGTTGGATATTAATCCCTTATCAGTAGTATCATTTGTAAATATTGATTCCCATTCAGTAAGTTGTCTTTTCGTCTTGTTGGTTTTCTTTGCTTTGCAAAAGCTTTAAGTTTAATTTAGGTCCCATTTGTTTATTTTTTTGTTTTTGTTTCCTTTGCCTTAGGAGACAGAGCCAAGCAAATACTACTACGATTTATGTCAGAGTGTTCTGCCTGTTTTCTTCTAAGAGTTTTGTGGTTTTCAGTCTTATATTTAGGTCTTTAATTCATTTTGAGCTTATTTTTATATTTAGTGTTATAGAATGTTCTAATTTTATTCTTTTACACATAGCTATAAGAGTGGCATCATATTTTATTGAATGAATGTACCTTCATGTATTTAACAAGTCCCTTACAATTAGAATGTGTGATGTCACACTTATTTTCAGACTCTTTATACCTTTTTAAGGAAAATGTTTATTAGAAAATTGTAGTAAAATTAAGATGAGATTGAAGTTAAGCCCTAGCACTCTGTGGGTTTTACTGATACAAACTATTTTCAAAGTTTTTTTAATTGGAGGATAATTGCTTTATAATGTTATGGTGGTCTCTGCCATACATCAATGTGAATCAGTCATAATTATATGTATTAATATATCCCTTCCCTCTTAAGCCTCCCTCCCCTGCCACTCCACCCATCTAGATTGTCACAAAGTACCAGGTTGGGCTCCCTATGTATTAAATTTTGAATAAAAGAATATTAGTTCCTGGAGGGCATGTGTTATATATAGGTAAAGACTAATTTACCTCCTTTTAAAAAACTCTCAAAAAATATTGAGAATGGCTTCTTTTTGATGTTGTTCAGCTATAGTTTACATATGTAATTACAATGCAAAATGGCTTTTATCAAACATTATTTCTGATGCAGAATCCACACTAGGCCATAATATAAAATCACTTCTAGATTGGATTTAATAATCATTTTAATAAAGTCTGTAATCTTTTCAGAGCAGTATAGGAAGTCTTCAGACACTAAAGTAGGTTATTTCAATATAGAGGAAATTTAAGAACCAGTGGGAAAGGATGTGTGCATGTTATTGAGTTTTTTGAGATTAGACGACTTAGCTCTATTGAGTCAGTGAGTTTCCAAGTGTATTTCCAGCTAGAAGTTTCTGTCAGGAGTGTACTTTCAGAGGTCAAGAAGAGATTTTTAAAGAGTACCTTTAACCATTGAGATGACAAAAGGAGAGAATGTCTAGGCTGGCCTGTTGCAGAAATTTGCTGTGTTCAATGGCTCAGTAATGTCTGACTCTTTGCTATCTCATGGACTGCAGCACTCCAGGCTTCCCTGTCCTTCACTGTCTCCCTGAGTTTGCTCAGACTCATGTCCATTGAGTCACTGATGCCATCCAACCATCTCATCCTCTGTTGCCCCTTCTCCTCCTGCCCTCAATCTTTCCCTGCATATTGGTCTTTTCCAGTGAGTCAGTTCTTCACATCAGGTGGCCAAAGGACTGGAGCTTCAGCTTGAGCATCAGTCCTTCCAATGAATATTCAGAGTTAATTTCCTTTGATCTCCTTGCTGTCCAAGGGACTTTCAAGAGTCTTCTCCAGCAGCATAATTTGAAAGCATCAGTTCTTCAGCATTCAGCGTTCTTTATGATCCAGCTCTTATGTCCATACATGACTTCTGGAAAAACCATAGCTTCAACTACACGGACCTTTTGTTGGCAAAAATTATATCTCTGCTTTTTAATATGCTGTTCAGGTTTGTCATAGCTTTCCTTCCAAGGAGCAAGCATCTTTTAATTTCATGGCTGCATTCACCATCCACAGTGATTTTGGAGCCCAGGAAAATAAAATCTGTCACTGTTTCCACTTTTTCGCCATCTATTTGCCATGAAGTGATGAGACCGGATGCCATGATCTTCGTTTTTTGAATGTTGAGTTTTAAGCCAGGTTTTTCACTCTCCTCTTTATTAGAGTGGTATCATCTCATATCTGAGGTTGTTGATATTTCTCCTGGCATTCCTAATTCCAGCTTGTGATTTATACAACCCTGCATTTTACATGATGTACTCTGCCTGTAAGTTAAATAAGCAGGGTGGCAGTAAACAGCCTTGGCATACTCCTTTCCCAATTTTGAACCTGTTCATTATAGTCTAATATTAACTTCGCTTTTCAGTAACATTGTGTATTTTCTAAGCATTTATTTATACTGTGCTCAGCTTTCAGACCTGTTTGTTATCATCTTTGCCATATTCATTTTCGGATTGCATTTTTAATCATTTAGAGGTGTATTTTCTTGGGACTTACATAGTAAGAAATACGAAGGAGCAACAAAGATTTGCACCTTTAACCTGAAAAAATTTTATGTTGGCTACCTGCTGAATTCAAGGAACAGAAGTTATCTCTGAAAAATTAATGTGTTGGTTTTTCTAGTTTAGACCAAAAATATCTTTTAATATTTTATTCTTATTATAATGCTTTTCTTTTTATCTTTTTATAGTTTAGGTTTAAAATTCGTGATAATTTTATATGTATTTTTCTACAATAAAAAAAAATTGGAAAGAAATGCCAGATGATAATCAATAATATAGTACTGCATGATACAGGGGATGATTCATCTCGGAAATCTTGTGTTTGAACTCCAGCTGCTCAGTAGCCTTGTGTACTTAAGGAAATCACTTACCCTGTTTAAGCCTTAATATCCTTGTCTCTGAATTTAGATAATCCCTAGTAATGATTTCTCCATAGCATTAGTGTTAATCAAAGTCTATTCAGCAAATGAGAGTGAGTTTAAAACAAATAGAACAATAAAACTTTTATAAATGTAAATCAGAAATAGTTACTATTGATTTTTTACCATGATAAAAATAAAGATATAAATTAAATATACTGTTTTATATATTCTATAACATATATACAAAGTGTATATAATACTCTGTTATATAGTCATATAGAGTATATAGTTATATAGACTTACCTCCTATTAGTTTTGTGCTCATTTTCTACATTTATATTTCTGAGACATAGACCTCAAAGTGTAATCTAGTGAAATTTATATTCTTTATATCAAGATTGTTTCTGCCCTAAAAATCTACTGGCTGTCTACTCTGATGAACTAAGTGACTGCTCGAGACCTTAGCATATATCAGAATCACTCGGAGCACTTGTAAAATGCAGGTATCTAGGCTCCATCTCCAGAGTTTCTGATTGTGTAGCCCTGTGCTCTGCCCCAAGAATTTGCATTTCTAGAAGGGTCCCAGGCAGTGCTGATGCTGCTGATCTGGAGGCCATTCTTTGAGAACCACTGACATAGACGACTCCCTAGAAGAAAACATCATTTATTGTCTCCCTTTACCTTGTTTTCTTAAGTGTAGAAGTAAGCTAGTAAATGCCAGCCTAAACAAATGATTCATCTCAGTTGTCTTCTGATTGGACTCAAGATGTTTAAAAAAAAAAAAAAAAACAGAAAAATTCACTTCAACTCCCTTAAGATTATGGACCCTTAGTTTCATAGATAACTGCTTTAAAATTGTATACCAGCTTTGTATTTCATAAACTTTAGGAATGAGTTTTTTGAATGTACTTAAATCTAAAAATTTAGCTAACTCCATCATGTACATTTGTAGAAGATTTATTAAGAAGTTCAAACTAAGGTGAGACATTAGAAGGCCACATATAGTTGATGAAAGAGTCAAGATTCTGTGCATTTTCTCATTTCTGAGTAGTCTGTCCCTTGAGCAGTTGTACAGTGCAGCTGTGTACAATGCCTGGAAAGTATGCTCTCATAGCTAACAATTAGGTTCTTCTAAGTTTAAACAGAACAACCTTGTTCAAGCTCCCATTAATTCAAACTTCTGATGTCCCAATAGCTTTCAAAGCCTATAATAGAAGTTTAACAAATAATCTTTGAAGTTTCTTTTAGAATGCTAAGGTTTTATTTACTTGTTCATTAAACAGATTAATAACTTTTCTTCTGCCTGGTTAAATCATTTAGATTCCTCATTGAAAGTTCATTTTAGTGTATAGGTTTAAATGAAATTAAATCAGGCAGTTTATTATGGTAAACAGCTATAGGATTTAAATGAAACAGCAGGAACAGTGGCTGGATATATTTTTACAGTGTTTTGTCCCAAAGTTTTGTTTTAGTAATCAAGCTTTATTTTTTTAACTTTAATCTTTAATTTATGAAACTCTATTTCTTGAGAAATTGAGCTATCAGACATGTCTTAAACAGAACTTTAAAATTCACCATAATAGATAAAGTTTTTACTCTTTCTTGTGCCTGAAATTTTGTTTGAAGTCAAATATTAAGGAGAATTTAGATTTTGGCCTCATATCATATTTGCATAATTTTTATCTGATAATAAAATAAACTAGTTTTTGATATACCAAAAAGATTTTCTTTTTAGTAAGTAGTGAAAAATTATCTTGCTTTCTATGAGGAAATGTTTTGGTGGCAGGAGAATATTAACAGCCTTTTCCAATTAGTAGTTTTTATGCCTGTCCCAGCACCATATCTAAGATTGCTGCTGCTGCTAAGTCGCTTCAGTCGTGTCCGACTCTGTGCGACCCCATAGACGGCAGCCCACCAGGCTTCCCCGTCCCTGGGATTCTCCAGGCAAGAACACTGGAGTGGGTTGCCATTTCCTTCTCCAATACATGAAAGTGAAAAGTGAAAGTGAAGTCACTCAGTCATATCTGACTCTTAGTGACCCCATGGACTGCAGCCTACCAGGCTCCTCCGTCCATGGAATTTTCCAGGCAAGAGTACTGGAGTGGGGTGCCATTGCCTTCTCCAATGCTTGAAAGTGAAAAAATAAAGTGAAGTCTCTGAGTCATGTCTGACTCCTGATATAAATGCTAGGGTAGCAGTATGGAGGCTAAAGGGCTGAGAGAGACAAGAAGATTAGCACTCCTTCCACCCAGGGAGCTAGGAGAAAGCCATGGTTTGCTGTTCTCTAGGTAGCTGCCATGTGAGAAGTCAAGCCTAGGAATCATCTTCAGCTAAAATTTCTCTCTAATGAGAAAAATAACGCTTAGTTCTGTCAAGATGATAAATAAGAAAATGCTGTGTTCTTGGACAGCTGATGCATTTTAATCCTAAAATTTGCTTGTTTTACCAGCTTTCAGTGAGCAGGGAATTAATTGAAAGGAATAAGTTGCTTAAGTTTAGTCACTTTTACGTACTTTCATTTAGTTTTCTTGAGCTCACCCTTCACCCCATGCATGTAATTCTAGACACGAAAGTGATAAGTACTCTGGAAAGAAGAGAAATAAATGCAAGAACTAAGTATCATGGCACATATTATTCTACTAATCATGTTTTATTTACCTATGTATATATATTTAAGTTTTACATAGTCATTGGCTTCTGTTAAAAAAAAAGTAACTAATCCTTAATGATGGGGAGGCCTTGTCATGTGAGTAAACAGTAATGATTTTTGAATGAATGACAGACAGACATAATTTATGTGACTGGAGATAGCATATTTAAATGGCTGTATTACACATTGCCAGCACTCAATATGCCAGCACATTTGGAAAACTCAGCAGTGGCCACAGGACTGGAAAAGGTCAGTTTTCAAAGCAATGCCAAAGAATGCTCAAACTACCGCACAATTGCACTCATCTCACACGCTAGTAAAGTAATGCTCAAAATTCTCCAAGCCAGCCTTCAATAGTATGGTGTACTGTGAATTTCCACATGTTCAAGCTGAATTTAGAAAAGGCAGAGGAACCAGAGATCAAATTGCCGACATCCACTGGATCATTGAAAAAGCAAGAGAGTTCCAGAGAAACATCTATTTCTGCTTTGTTGACTATGCCAAAGCCTTTGACTGTGTGGATCACAATAAACTGTGGAAAATTCTTCAAGAGATGGGAATACCAGACCACCTGACCTGCCTCTTGAGAAACCTGTATGCAGGTCAGGAAGCAACAGTTAGAACTGTGCATGGAACAACAGACTGGTTCCAGATAGGAAAAGGAGTATGTCAAGGCTGTATATTGTCACCCTGCTTATTTAATTTCTATGCAGAGTACATCATGAGGAATGCTGGGCTGGAAGAGCACAAGCTGAAATCAAGATTGCAGGGAGAAATCTCAATAACCTCAGATATGCAGATGACACCACCCTTATGGCAGAAAGTACAGAAGAACTAAAGAGCCTCTTGATGAAAGTGAAAGAGGAGAGTGAAAAAGTTGGCTTAAAGCTCAACATTCAGAAAACTAAAATAATGGCATCTGGTCCCATCATTTCATGGCAAATAGATGGGGAAACAGTGGAAACAGTGGCTGACTTTATTTTTCTGGGCTCCAAAATCACTGCATATGGTGACTGCAGCCATGAAATTAAAAGATGCTTACGCCTTGGAAGGAAAGTTATGACCAACCTAGACAGCATATTAAAAAAACAGAGACATTACTTTGTCAACAAAGGTCTGTCTAGTCAAGGCTATGGTTTTTCCAGTGGTCATGTATGGATGTGAGAGTTGGACTATAAAGAAAGCTGAGCCCTGAAGAATCGATGCTTTTGAACTGTGGTGTTGGAGAAGAGAGAGAGTCTCTTGGACTGCAAGGAGATCCAACCAGTCCATCCTAAAGGAGATCAATCTTAGGTGTTCATTGGAAGGACTGTTGTTGAAGCTGAAACTCCAGTACTTTGGCTACCTGATGTGAAAAGCTGACCCATTTGAAAAGACCCTGATGCTGGGAAAGATTGAAGGCAGAAGGAGAAGGGGATGACAGAGGATGAGATGGTTGGATGACATCACCGACTCAATGGACATGAGTTTGGGTAAACTTCAGGAGTTGTTGATGGACAGGGACACCTGGCGTGCTGCAATTCATGGGGTTGCAAAGAGTCGGACACGACTGAGCAACTGAACTGAGCACACATTGACTGGCAACTGACAGCTGGCTATCAGTGTGATTTTTTTAGGTCCATGGTGGTTTTATTTTTTTAATCTGAGCCAGCATTTACAAATAGAGAAATTTTATATCACAAATTCAGACTTTTGTCTTCTTTTGAAAAACTACTAAATCTGGCCCATATCAACAAGACAACAGTGGTTGATCTTTTTTTCCAGCAGTTACTCTTGCTGAGGAGAGAGACTGCGTGTTGGCCTCTGTTCATTCATGTACTACTACATTCAACAAATACTTCTTGAGTGCCTACTATGGGCCAAGTATTAATCTAGTACAGGAGTAAACAAAACAAGCAAACCTCCCTGCCTTTGTGGAGCTTACCTGCTATCAAAGTGAGTAGGTAAAACATGTTTGTGAGTAATAATTGCTAAGAAGAAAACAGTGAAAGAGAGAAAGGGAGTACTGGCAGTGTGCACAGGGAATGAAATTGAAACTTTAAATAAGAGCCTCATCAAGAAGGTGAGTTTTGAGTAAAGAAGTTATAGAGCATCCCATACAGGAATCCAGAGGAAGAAAATTCTAAGCAGAGCCACAACAAGTGGAGAGGATGTGAGATTGGAACTTGTCTGGCATGTTTGGGGAAGAGCAAGGGGACTGTTTTTGCTGCTTTTCCTACAGCTCACTGTTTTCCCATATCTGTCTCAAAGATCAGTAGAGACCAAGAGGTCTTCTTTTAAGAACAGAAGAAAACATTTCTTTGGTAAACAATAAATATTTCTAGGCAGTGCATCTCTGTTGAAAAGACCATCCAAACACAGTTATGAAATAAAACCGTGGCAGCTATGACTGGTATGGAAAAGATTCCGGAGGAAAAATTTATGAATAGAAAACAGGAGAACTATTTCAACAGGCTATGTTTCTGCATGAGCATGGTGTGATGCTGCTGTAATGTATTAAGAGGGAAATTTTCTCATGCATCAGGACCTCTTACAGGCGGAAGTTTATGAAAATGTGTTCATACAGTGCTTTAGGAATTGTTGCCCTGCACATTTGCAGGTAGCTGTCGCAGTAAGACAAAGAACTTAGAGAACAGATTACATGAAAAAGTAAAATTAGTCATTGGTGATGTTTTCTGTTGCAGCTGATAAGCACACAGGTATAAATAACAGTGGAATCTTTCTTATATGGAGTAAGGTTCTGAAGTCAGCACATTAAGTCAGAGATTTTGGATGGTCAAAATTACTGTTGAAGATCCCTTAGAATGGTATAACAGATCTCTCAATTAGTCCAGTGTAGCCAGTTTTATTTCCAATGTTGGAATAAGAACTCCCATATCCTCAGATGAAATAGTCTGCCATGTTATAGGAACAAAACAAAAGAAGACAAAATGTTTTTTAAAGGCTAGAATTCTAATCATCACAGGGATGTGAGGCACAGTGGAAAATGTGAAGGTACTAAGACTGTTTGGGAGAAAACATGTTTGTATCTTTCCTCTTCCACTTACTCCAGGGCATCTAGTTCCTGGAGTGTGCAACATTGCCCATACTGTGTCAAGTATTTCTTTTCTTTCCACATCCAAGTAAATTTAGTGAAGATGTCATTCATTTCTACTGTATCACCCAGTTATTTGTATTTACAGTTAGTCCACAAAGCAAAAGTAAGAGGTAGTACATGAAGTACAGTTATTATTCAGTAATAGATTCCTTTTCCTTCAGAATATTGCCCCTGTTTACAAGCTGTTTACTCACATATCAAGGTAAGCCATTAGTGGCTTTATGCAGTCTCTATGTTATAGCTTACAGTGAAAATAGAAATTAAGTGTACTCTGACAGTGGCAGTTAAAATACCCTTTGTTGTGATAGAAGACCTAGATTTTTGAAATTACCAACTAACTCAAATACTGGTGGGAAAAAACTTTGATACTAAAAGCTTTTCTTTCATTTGCTCTATGCTTTTAGATAATGACTCAGATTGCTGACCAAGGAATTGATTTCTAAGTGAGTTAGAGTTCAGAAAAATATATCAGATTTGTTATATTAGATAGTTTAGATTTGTTTGAATTTATTGATATCTGGGGGCTTTCTGGGTAGCACAGCTGGTAAAGAATCTCTCTGCAATGCAGGAAACCCCAGTTCAATTCCTGGGTTGGGAAGAGCCCCTGGAGAAGGGCATGGCAACCCACTCCAGTAGTCTTGGGCTTCCTTCGTGGCTCAGATGATAAAAATCCACCTGCAGTGCGGGAGACCTGGGTTTGATCCTTGGGTTGGGAAGATCCCCTGGTGGAGGGCATGGCAACCCACTCCAGTATTCTTTTCTGGAGAATCCCCAGGGACAGAGGAACCTGGCAGGCTATAGTCTATGGGGTTGCAAAGAGTTGGACACAACTGAGTGACTAAATGCAGCACATTGATACCTGGAGGTGTTGTTTTCTGCATGGTTGACCACTGAAATATTGGGTATCTGCAGAATATTGCAGGAAAAAAGACAGTTCAGTACTTAAGGTTTTTTAATTTGACTTCTTATTGGAGAAAAAAATTTGAAGATGGTAGCACAGATCATAATCCTCTTAAGAAAATGTTACAGGAATAAGTGATAAAAGTATTTGAAGTATGAAAAATGCATGATAGGGTATAGTATTTTAAAATCCCTTTTAAAACATTTCATAAAGTTCTAGAAAACTCTCCTAATCATCACCCCTCCAAAGAAAAGCCTTTTGAAACTGATTTGTGAGATTGGTCATCCCATAGGTTTCTTAAGACTGCCTCCCATATCACACTTCTTAGATTCTAAATTATACAGCTTGTTGGCTTCAGGGTTCTAATTTTCAGTTTCACCCGCTTAGTTGGTAAAGTGAACAAAACCAGTATTGGAGAATCTCAATGAAAAAGCAAAGATTTATCATAGTCACCTGCATGTTTCTACTACAGTCTGTCCTTCCCTTTCAACACAACTTTAGTAGGACTATGAGAAAAGAGTACAGGGACTTCCCTGGTAGTCTAGTGGTTAAGACTCTGTGCTCCCAGTGCAGAGGGCATGGGTTTGATTCCAGGTCAGGGAACTGAGCTCCTATAATGCTGCGTGGTGTGGCTTAAAACATCATGGAACCACAGTAACCATTAATTACATTGGTACTGAGGGCTCTGGTGATCTCCTCACCCCTCTAATGCCACAGAAGCTAGAGGATGATGGCCATCCCTTGCTGTGGTATACACCAGGTGACTGATGTGGGCAAGCGTCCAGCAGGTGCTCTTTTGCACAGTTGTATTTTGGAGGGGCCAAGTCTTTGTGGCAGTGCTTTAGACAAGAGGAAATTAAATTAGTTACAAAATTAATTTAGTTTTGGTATGTATAAAATATCACCAGACTTGACACTAAATAAAAAGTATCCAACTGTTATCCTAGATTTTGTGTGCATGATGAATTCTCAGACTTAAGGTTAGTTTGTAATTCTGAATCTTCTCTCATCAGTTTTCTGGAAATTAGATTTTATTATTCTACTAATTGCTGACTTACATATTTGTAATGACTTTTTTAGGAGGAAACACAATCATTACTAGAAAACCTGCATGTTTACCATAAAAATTACTTCCTGGTTTTGAGATGTCTTCATCAGTTCACCTCTTCTCTTCCCAAATACCCATTGGGTCGACAGGTAACCAGAACTTACTCATTTGGAATCTCTGATGTAGGAATATTACTGGTTTTTCCCTTTGAGTTTACTAGCATTCAGGCCTCAGAATTTGCAATGGATCCACATCTTGCCGTGTATGCACAGTCTAAATCCATTCCAGCTGTACATGTTACTGGTAATTGAAACAGTATTTTTTGTTCTTTTGGCCACAACTAGAAACAGCCATGTGAATCCAAGTGGTGGTGCTTTCCCTTCAGTGTGTTTGTGCTAAGTCATTTTAATTTATTCTCTTTAATACTTTGTCACTTATACTGAGAAAGCTGATCCTCCACTTTAGTGAAATAAAAAAGGAATCTGTTTGAGACTGCCTAATGGTTAACCGTGCATTATACCCAGAACTAAAGGAAAGTAGTGCTTTTGCTTCTTGCAGAATTATGCTCTGCTGGCGTTTGGGTCATAACATAAGCCTGTGAACCATCTGCAAGGGAAGAATTCTGTATTCCTAAATCTTTGCATTCTTAACTCAGAGGTTGAGAGAACAAATATAAATGTAAGAATGACTTGTTTATTTTCTGCCATTAAACCTTTTAGTAATCACATCATCATTTTAATAATTTTCTTATTGCAAAGTGACCAGTGATATCAGCCAATCCCAATAGGATCTCATTTTGCTCTCATGTGAATGATGTTTTATGTAAATGCCCAATCCATGTGATATGTGCCCTATCTATTGTCATTTACAGAAAATGGCTGTTTTTAAAAAAAAATTTTTTTGACCTCATTTATGATTTTCCCAAACTAGTAATGTGCAAACTTAGATCATTTTTGGTCCCTCACAAGTATGCTGTTCACTTCCAGATCAGAGAGCTGTACTGCATGTGTTTAGAAAAGAACATATGGGATTCAGAGGAGTATGCATCAGTCTTGCAGCTGCTGAGGTAGTTTGTTTTTTTTTTTCCCTTTTTTATCTACTCTAAGCCTGCCAATAAATAACACCTGCTTCCAGAACTCTGCCTGCCAAGGAGTTTCATAAGTAGCCACGTTGTAACTAATATTTGTATATATCTTGAATTTTATGTTTGTAGTTAATAGAAACCATCCATTTCTTTGCTAGTCTTACCTTGTTTCTAAACTTTTGATTTTTTTTAAGTAAAATCAGTGTTTGCTTTGTGAATTGTTGATACCACACAGGAAGAACCTTGGTGTTGATCACTTCAGCTCAGCCAGCTTGCCGTTACGATAGGGAAGGTAGTCACAGCAAGCATGCTCACGTGGCTCCAGCCTGGTTGGGTTGAGGGGCGGCATCACTGAGTGAAGTGCATCCTGTGAAGGAGGCCACTGCTGACCCAGATGAGGAGTGGCTGCTGCTGGGCAGTGGTCTTGATGCCTTCCCAACCTGAGCTGACTCTGTCAGCATTAACATTGGCCAAGCTGTAAATTTTTTCTAGTATTATATGAATAAATAAGGTATCTTGGTGCTATTATCAGATATCAAACATCACTTATTCCTGACAAATTTATCTTTTAAAGTTATAATTATTTGTTTTCTTTGGCTTTATGCCTTATATGTATGGTGACTTGTTAGTCTTTCGTAAAAATAATGACCACTTGGGTAGTGAAAGAAGGAAATCCAAGTGTGAGTTGTTTTTGCACGCAGTCTTATAATTTTCCTCAGTGGATATAAATGTTCATATGAAAATATCATAAAGAAGTCCAAGAACTGAATATTTACTAAGCCTTGGCTTCCCCTGGGTCCACAAGAAAAGAACAGATGGGCACAGTAGGAGGAAAATTCACATTGAAAGCACTTTCAGTCCCGAGACTTAATAATACAAATGTTAGTTATCCAGCAGGTGCAGCTTAAGATAGGAAACTAATTTTATGCTATCTGGAAAAATAACTCCCCATGGAAACTAGATTGCCACTGAAAAGCTATGTTTTATTTCATTTTCTTTAAATGCCAATAAGAGATTTCCGTATATTTACATACTTCAACTGGAATGTTCCTGAGATTTCTTTTGTTTTCTATTCAAGTCAGCATACTTATCTCAAGCACCCAGTTGATTCTTGCTGGGTTTCCTCTTTAACCTTCATGATTAGCAATTGCCTTCCTTTTCCAGTTGGGTATTTCTAAATTCATAGATTTCTTTGTCAGGGAGAGTCAGGGATCAAGAATGCCAATTCTAAATAAGGGTAAGGAAATGTGAACAATGATAGTTATGGTATGCACTATTGGATAGTACTAATCAGAGATCATGAAGTCTTGCTGTGTCAGGCACTGTCAGTACACTTTCCAGTCTAATACTCAGGTGCGCCTTTGTGGCAGACACCATTAGCCACACTTTACAGCAGGTGAAACTAAAGCACAGATAGGGTTTAAGTAATTTGCCTGAGATCTTATAGCTGTTGATGGAACTAGGATTTTAATTCAGATCTGACTTTAAAATTTTTATACTTTCCACTTTTCTTTGCTCAGGTCTAAAATAGGGATTTGGGGATCTGAATAAAGCAGAACCAGTGAATAGAAAGCAAAGTTTCAATCATATTGCTAATCTGAGGTCAGAAACAGGAATATTAAAAACACTAAGGATAAATACAGCAGTTACAGCAAGGACAGGCAAGAATCTGGAAACTACCAGAGAGAAAGAAATCTGCCACCCTTCAAACTGGAATTCTTCTTTTCCCCTTTGTATAGATAAGATGTTGACAAAAAATCAGGGACACTTGTCAGTTTAGTCATTCTAAATGGGAAACATCTGAATTTAGGAAACCAGACATTCTTGTCTCCTGTCTTCAAATAATTGAAGTCATAAGAGAAAATTAAGTTAAAAATGATCACTGAATGTTTCTTTGGAATGAAAATCTGTAGTACTATTAGAAACATAGTCTAGTAACATTTCCAATTTGAACTTTTTGTTAAGAGTTACATGAATGGCAGTATTTTTCTTGAAAAATCCCTTTTATCTGGAAACTGACATGTTTAAATAACCAGAGGTCTACTTGATGAAATATTTTGTGACCATTAAAAAGTACAAAATTCCTAACATTTGTGTGGAACTGCAAAAGACCCTAAAGAACCAAAACAGTTTTGAGGAAGAACATAGGTGGAGACATACTTCTTGATTTCAGTGTATATTACAAAACTGTAGTAATCAAAACAGTATGATATTGGCATGAAAACAGACACACAGAGGAATGGAGCATAATAGAGAACCCAGAAATAAACTCATGCTTACATGGGCAGTTAATTTATGACAAAGGAGACAAGAATATACAATGGGGCAAGAACAGCCATCAACAAATGGAATTGAAAAAACTGGACCACTAATCAACTCAAAATGGATTAAAGATGAACACAGTTAAAACCATAAAACTAGAAGAAAACATAAGTAATGAGCTCCTTGACATTGGTCTTGGCAATGGTTTTTTGGCTTTGACACCAAAAGCAAAGACATAGGAGTGGGACTGTATTAAGCTAAAAAGCTTCTGCACAGCATAGGGAACCATCAACAAGATGAAAAGGCACCCTACAGAATGGGAGAAAATATTTGTAAATCATATATCTGATGAGGGATTAATATCTAAAATATATAGAGAACTCATACAACGCAATAGAAAAAAAATCTGATTAAAAAATGAGCAGAGGATATGAGTAGACATTTTTCCAAAGAGGACATACACATGGCGAGCAGGTACATGCAAAAGTGCTAAACATCACTAATCATCAAGGAAATGCAAATCAAAACCACAATTAAGGTATCACCCATTAGAATGACTTATCAAAAAAACAAGAAACAACAAGTATTGGTGAGGGTGTGAAGAAAAGGGAACCCTACTTCCCTGTTGGTCGGAATGTAAATTGTGCAGCTACTATGGAAGACAGAATAGAGATTCCTCAAAAAGTTAAAAATAGAGCTCCTTTATGATGTAGCATTTCCACATCTGCATGTTTATAAGAAGGAGAGGAAAGCAATAACTCAAAAAGATATCAGCACTGTGTTTACTACAACATTGTTTACAGTAGCCAAGACATGGAATGAACCTAAGTGTCCATCAATGGTTGAATGGATAGGCAGATTGTGTGTGTGTCTGTGTGTGTTATTCAGAAATAAAAAGAAGGAAATGCTGCCTTAACACTGAACTTACGGAATCAGAGAACAAATTGGTGGTTGCCAGGGGTAGGTGGTGGTCAAAATTGGTACAAACTTCCAGTTACAAAGGAATCCTAGGATTGTAATGTACAGCATGGTTACTATTAATAATACTGTATTGTGTATTTGAGAGTTGCTTAGAGAAACTATGTGAGATGACAGATGTTAACCAGATTTATTGTGGTGATCAGTTCACAGTATATACATATACTGAATCATTTGTATACCTGTAACTAATGTTATATGTCAATTATATTTCAATTAAAAGATATTTACAAGGAACTTACAAGAATATTGAAAATGTCAACTATTCGTAAGTGGAAAAGACCTATAGAATTTATCAGTTATTTTTAAGTGTAAATGACAGACATTGATGTGTGGAGAGTATGCATTTATAATATGTCATAATCTGACATGAGTGCAGTGGTTCTGCATGTCTTCCATAACCTTTCCTCTGTCAGTCAACTCTTGGAGCCTGAAGACCACATTCCTATACAGGATATGAGTTGGTTAATTTTCTCTCAACCATGTGTCATTATAAAAGGATATATTTAAGTTAAAACACTGTTTGGGAACAGAAAGTGGTAAAAAAAAAAAAAGTTATGCTAGCTGAGCAGTAAGCTAGGTGAGTGTCTTTTTCTGGTCAGCTCTGAAAGACCTTAAGAGGAAAATTTTAGCTTTCTATTGGAGAGAATTTCTAGACAGCCACCTAAATATCAAACACTAGACCAAGAATTTTTCAGATTTTAAAATTTGAAAAATCATGCTTCAATAAGATGATTTAAAGGGTTAACATAAATCATAAAGTCCTCCACTTCTAGGCCACTGATGGCTCAGCTGGATGGAGGCACACTGCCCTACCCCAGCAGTACCAGTGGAGCCCCATAGCAATGGTTCTCAGACTGGGCCCTTCTTCTTAGGAGAATTTACTGTCCCTTGGCCCCTCTGCCATCAACTGAGATCACTCATCTAGAGTTATCACATTGTTTTTCTCCAATAAGTAAACCAAAGCCAGAAACATTGAGTGACTTTTCTGCAGTTGGCAGAGCTGGCATTTAACTCCAGATCTTCCATGTTCAGTCAGTTTTTCAGCCCTATTCCAATTTTTCGAGTGGTGGTATAAAAGGAAATTTATATGGGTTTGTGGCCAGAAGTCCATGTTGAAAGGGTACCCCACATTTTAAAATGAGCCAGCAGAGCAAGCTCCTGTGGACTCAACCCACACTCCATCTTGAGGACATATTGGCACAGTGTGCAGACATCTGTAATGAATGGAGCCACAGTGTCTAGTCTGCTTATCCCAAGTGGAACCTTATGAGCTTGCTACAGAAACAGATTTTTAAATTCAAGTTGATTGATAGGTGAAGAATTTACTTTAGGCTGAAAGAGATTATTTTAATTTCTGAATAAGGCTTTTGAATTAAACAGTAATATATTAGCAGGTCAGCTCAGCTTTCATTGAGTTTAGAAAAAAAAATGACTGAAGTAATAATATTGACATTTGATCACTTTCAGTTCAGTTCAGTTGCTCAGTTGTGTCCAACTCTTTGCGACCCCATGAATCGCAGCACGCCAGGCCTCCCTGTCCATCACCAGCTCCCGGAGCCCACCCAAACTCATGTCCATCGAGTCAGTGATGCCATCCAGCCATCTCATCCTCTGTCATCCCCTTCTCCTCCTGCCCCCAATCCCTCCCAGCATCAGGGTCTTTTCCAGTGAGTCAGTTCTTCACATGAGGTGGCCAAAGTATTGGAGTTTCAGCCTCAGCATCAGTCCTTAGCTTAGTTCAAAGAGACTAGAGGTTTAGAATCTAAATAATGCATTGTTTCCTGACTTTGCAGATTAACTTTGATAATATTTAAAGATCTTGTTATGAAAAATGACACAACTCCACAGTCTGTGAGGCACTTCCTAAATAATAATAATCTAACTTCTCATGATCAAGATTTATCCATGCAAAAGCTCTCTGAGACTGCAGAACTAAAATATGATTTCAACGGGGATTGCTAATCCTCAATTTGCATCCTGTCAAGCCCTTCACAGTTTTCTGTGGGCTGCTGCTTAACTCAGACAAACAGCTGAATTGTTGAAGCTCATTTTAAAGCAAAAGATGCTGCGTGGCTTTAGTGTATGTAAGAATCAGTTGAAGCATTAAACATACAGATTCTACCCTCCCCCAAAGATTCTGAATGTGACTGCTGGAAACTTGGGTGTAATGGTCAGCGGAAATCAGAATTTAAGAAGCACTTTACATTTGGACAGGTGGTCCAGGGGCCACACTTTGAGAAATGTGCTTCTAAATAATAATGGAGAATAAGAAAGGAATACAAAAAAATTGAGGGAAGAAATGAAGCTGAAAAAGAAGCTGGATGGCTTTAGGCAGTTGGTGTCAAATTAGTTCCAAAACTAGACCAAGGTATTCTACTGCTAGTAGTGAGCTGTGTTTTTTTATCTCAACAGATAGAAAAAAGATCTGCATTTGTGTTTTAAGTTTTTCTTTATTAAACATTTAGTGCCTACTACGACTTTACTGCTAGTAAAATGAATGGGTAGCTAAGAAATAATTAATTAAAAAAAATCAGAAGTAGCTAATTAAACTGTTCGAAAGCTTTACTTCTGATTTCAGGGTTATACTTTTGTAGTGCATCAGTAAAAGTATTTATGTATTTTATCTTGCTGAAGTGTCTCTAACCATATGGTAGAATTGACTCATTTTGACATAGTATAAAAAGCTTGAAAGTGAAAATGTTGGTCGCTCAGTCATGTCCGACTCTTCATGAACCCATGGACTGTAACCCACCAGGCTCCTCTGTGCATGGGATTCTTCAGGCAAAATACTGGAGTGGGTTGCCATTCCTTTCTCCAGGGGATCTTCCTGACCCAGGAATCAAGCCTGGGTCTCCTGCATTGCAGGCAGATTTTTTACCATCTGAGCTACAAAGAGCATGGTGCTCCATGAGCCCCGTGACTTCAGGGTGCTCCCTCCAGGAGCCAATTTGAAAACAGAGAAATTATTCTTCACCTGAGGTCATGAAATTTCTTTTTTACTGCTTGGCCACTATCTTGTTTACCCATTCAAAAAATGTTGTTTTTAATACTCCATATGTCGAGTCACTGACCTCTTGACAGTGATGACCCTAGTCCTTACCCACATTGAATCTTGGCTGAGTAGGGAGATTAAGGTGGATAAGTAGATAGACAGGTACAATACAGGATAATAAGGCCTGTGTTGGTATGGTCTAGTGCGCTAAGGAACTAATAGACTGGACAGTTACCCTCTGTTTCTTGGAGGAAGTGACCTCTAATATGAAATATCAAGGCTTAGAAGGAATTAGGCATATTTTGGTTTATTTCACTTGTTACCATCATATGTGATTGCTTTGTTGTGTTGTCTTGGAAGAAGACAGTCTCTGTGAGTATGTTTTTGGCAAGCCTTTTCGTTTTGCTTTCTTCTAGTCTTTGTTGATGTACTTCCAGGTTTGAGTCTAGAATATTTGAATATTTTTCAAAACTGTGCTGGTAGTGTCTGCCTAGAACTTGAGAACTCATTATTCAGAAGATCTTTGCGTTAGCCATGGATTGACCAGTTTCTCCTCTAGCCTGTTCTCAATCAGACGTTTATATTGACCAGTTTCTCCTCTAGCCTGTTCTCAATCAGACGTTTATATAATTAGTACTTAACCGGAAATTACTGCCTTTCTGCATGATGAAGCAGAACACTCAATGCTCTTCAGGGTGATTGCTCTTATGATTGCTAAATGATTCTCTGTCTTAGTTTAGGGAAATTTTTTTTTTTAAATAACAAGCTATAGAACTTTTAACACATTAAGTACCACAAGCCTTTTTTGAACCATTTACCCAAAAGTGATATAATCACTTAATCAAGTTGGTTCAAGACAGAATAGCTTTTTCAGCACTAATGAGACCTGTCTTAGATGTGTTATTTTTCCTCTCTTTAAAGTGGCGGTCCCCACCGTTTTTTGCCACCAGAGGTCAGTTTTTTGGCAGACCACTTTTCCACGGATCCAGGGTTGGGTCAGGGGGATGGTTTCAGGATGATTCAAGCACATTGCATTTATCGTGCAGTTTATTTCTGTTATTAGTACACCTCAGATCATCAGACATTGAGTCTTGGAGGCTGGGGACCCCTACTTCAAAGTGGTCTGGTGTGCTGACTTTCAAACTTTTTGATACAGTTCGTCCTCCATGTCTGCAGGTTCCACATCCATGGATTCAAGTAGCCACAGGTTGAAAATATTTTTTAAAATTCCAAAAAGTTCCAAAAAGCAGGGGGGAAAATGCATATGAGTTTACTGTGCACTGGCAGCTATTTACTTTGTATTCATATTGTATTTGCAACTATGTGCATAGCATTTACATTGTATTAGATTCTATAAGTAATCTAGAGATAATTTAAAGTATCTAGGAGGATATGTATAGGAGATATGCAAATACTGTGCCATATAATGGATTCCAGCATCCTCAGATTTTTGTATCTGCAGGAGTCCTGGAACCCATCCCCCACAGATACAGTAAGGACAACAGTATTTTCTTCTCAGTTTTATTCTGTTTCTTTGAAAGCAAATGCTAGATGGAATTCACAACAATTTGAAGCATATCACACTGCTCCAGTTTCTCTTCAGTCTCTCCGTAGCTGATTTGGTTTCCGCACTCTTTTGGTCAGGGTCACCAGCGACCCTCATGTTTCTAAGTCTCATGGTCAATTCTGTCTTCATTTGCGTTAACCTATTATCATCTAACACAGTTCATCACTCCTCATTAATGACTTTCTAGGGCCTAGATTCTTTTGGTTTTCCTCATACTTCAGTGCATGCTCCTCCCCTTCAGTCCTCTTTGGTAATTTCTCTTCTCCCTAACATTCTAACATTGCAGTCCCTCAGGGCTTAATCAAAAGCCCCCACTTTTCTCCTGTGTGTCAGACTCTTAGGTCCATCTACCTATTTGCATCTCCACTTGGATATCTGTATATATCTCAGAATTAGCATGTTTCGAACTGAATGCCTGATTTTCCCTTGAAACCTAGAATCTTGCCGCATTCTTTCTATCCTTCCAATTGTTCAAAGCTGAAAACTTGCATTCTGCCTTCAAAATATTTCAAGAACCAAACCTCTTCTTAACACCTTTCCCATTAGTACCACCACTGTCCAAGTCACTGTCATCTCTCGTTTGGATTATTGCCATCACCTCCTAACTGACTTCCTTGCTTCAATGCATGCTCCCTTCCAGGCTTTTCTCAAAATAGAAGTCAGAATAATCCTTTTAAAATATGCCAGATAAGGACATTTCCTGGCAGTCCAGGAGTTAGGATTTTGTACTTACAGTGTCAGGGCCTGGGTTCAATCCCTGGTCAGGGAACTAAGATCCCGCAGGTGGAATGGTGTGGCCAGAAAACGAAATGAGATGACATGAGATGAAATACAGTCAGATAATGTCCCTCCTTTGCTCAAAACTCCCATTTGCACTCAGCAAAACTGCAGTCTATACAGTGACCCTGCGTGATTTAGCCCCCCATTACCTCTCTCTGATTTCATCTTCTGCTTCTTGTTCCCTCCTTCCACTTGTGTGGCAAGTAATTTAAATGAGAACATAACACTTTTCTGACATTAATGCTTGTGTTATATATCTCTGAAAGCCAGTCATTTGCTGGTGGCTTTTTGTACTTTGAGATTTTTCCTGGTACAAACATGTTAAGTCGTACTATATACAGTGTTCCACAGCTTGGATTGTTTTTTGTTTTTTGGATTCGTCTGGTTGGTTTTTGTCGTTGCAGTTACTTGTTTTGCACCTAATATTCTACTTAAGGTGCTTCTATAATATCATTGGTAAAAGCATAGATGCCAAGCCAGACTAGGTTCAGATCCCAGCTTGCCAGTTACCAGACTCTGAACAAGTTGCCCAAGTTTTCTGTGCCTCTGTTTTCTCATTTCTTAACATGATAATAATAATAGTATTTGTATCATACAGTGTTGTGGAGATCAAATGATGCCTGGTTATGTGTGCTTAGAAATATTAGTTGTCATCACTTGCGTTACTTCACTGTTTATCACTGCTATATAGGATCCCTTGTTTTGAAAGTGTAGCACTTGATTTTATTAGTCCCTTGTTTGATATATGTTTAGGTTGTTTATAATTATCTATTACAGTTATCACTGAGGGTGAGTTTGTGTTTGCACATTAGTATAATTATTTTCACAAAGTACACACATAGAATTTTTGAGTCCAGAATATAAACACAATTGTATTAAAGTACACTTGCACCAGCAGTGTATCAGTGTTTCCCCACACCTTTGCTGATGCTGGATATTATCAGACTTAAAAAGCTTTCTTTTTTTCTTCTAGCATTTCATGATTGATGGAATAGTTCTTTCCCCACTTCTCACACCGCATTCACATTTTTATTCTTTCTGAAAAATGCTGAGGGTAGTGGTCAGTTTTTTTCAAGCTAGTTATTTCTAATACTCCCCATCTCTTCCCCACTGATTTGAAGTGCTACCATTATGTGATGTACCGAATTCTCATATATACCTCTCTTTCTAGACCCTTATTTCATTCTGTTGGTCTCTTACTGTACAAAGTACCATCTGACTTTAATCACTGTAATGTATCCCTTTTGATATATTAGTAGCCCTGCTACACATACTGAAGTATACAAACATTGTTCCTCAGTTGTAGGAACATGAATTTTTTTTCTAGATAAATTTTAGACTGTTTCTTTAGGCTTTTAAAATATGCCCACTGGAATTTTGTTTCAGAAAGTGTTGAAATGTGGATTAATTTGGAATGAATTTATTTATTTACAGTATTGAAGGTTAGAACTGAAAATGTCTATTCAGGATTTTAATATTTTGCTATGTCTTATACATTTGTTATAACATTCTGTAGTTTTTGTTGCCATTTTGAACTTGCTCTTTTTTTCCATAGTTAGGCTTCCCTTGTGGTTCAGCTGGTAAAGAATCTGCCTACAATGCAGGAGACCTGGGTTTGATCCCTGGGTTGGGAAGATCCCCTGGAGAAGGGAACGGCTACCCACTCTAGTATTCTGGCCTGGAGAATTCCATGGACTGTATAGTCCATGAGGTCGCAAAGATTCAGACATGACTGAGGGACTTTCACTTTCACCTATAAGATATTAATGTGTGTGTACATATACACACATATATGTATTTACCTTATATCCAGACACCCTTTTATATGCTTTAATACTTTTGTAGCTTTCTTAAACTTTCTAACCTTATAGTCATATCATACGCAAATAATAAATTTCATCTTCCTTGCTTATATTTGTACCACTTGCTTCTTTTTTCTTAATTCGTTGTAGACTAGATTCTAGAATGATGTTGAAGAGTAGCGATGATAGCAGGTATCTTTGTTGGTTCATTTTATGAAAATAACTGAATTGAAAATTTTTAATTAATAATTTTATTGGATTGATCACATTGCTAGCTCTAATCAGTGTTACTTCAGGTCTTATTTTTTATTAAACCTGGGAGTACTTAAGAAAGTGTAAGGTCATTTCTTATTCTGGAAACAATAGGAACAGAGTCTTTGACTATGAATAAAAAGAGGAATAAGTATCCAAATCTCTAGAAGTCTTCTATACCTGAGATGAAAGAGCCACCCTTTCCAATCAAATGTCATATTAAAAATTATGGCTAGTAAAGTTTGATTTCAAAATTGTATGACACAATGCCATTTTTTCCTGCATCCTGAAGATGAATAATAGGGTTTACCCTCCTCAATATTCAGTTTTGTAAGTTGCCCGGGGATAAGAGGTGTGGCTGCCTGTGGCCTGAGAAGCTAGTCAGTCCTTAGGGGCTGCTGGTATGGGTTCTGCCTCCATCAGCATTTCCTCAGCCCTGCCAGCAAGCCAGTGCCTGTGATTACTTGGAGCCTGGCAATGCAGCTCTTGCCTGAGTCTCTTGTCCTTCTGAGTAGGGCTAAAGGTCGGGGATGACAGGTTATTCAGGTGTGTCTGACTTTGAGTTAACTCTCTTGTCTTCATAGTTTGATTCATAGTCTGGGCAATAGGAAGCCAGAAGTTTTAAATAATCTTAAATGTAATCAAGATTTTAATGTGTTGGCTTGGTTTTCTTTGACCTGTTAACTGCCTTTCATTCACAGATAAAGGTTACACTTTGGATAATTATTTCATTGTTGTAGAATGAAGAAGAGATATTTTTCTTAAGATGAGGAAAAAGTTTGCTTTTTGTCCACCCCTCTCAGTTTCTACATTTATTGGTTATTTTCTTCATTTGTTTTTGTTTTAGAGTCTTTGTGGTGGGTTTGTTTGTTTGTTTGTTTTTGGTTTGTGTTTAAATTCTACTTGAAGTAATCAGCTTAATTTCTAGGTAATCATAGTCTACTTAGCTTTTTCTCTAACTTAGTAATATTAAATTTTTATTTTGAAAAATTAATTTTTCATCTTGAAAATATCAAACATAAGATAGTTTTTACAGAATCACTCAGATTCTGAATTTGGCTGCTTTTTCCTGATTAATTTAAGAACTGGTAATCACTATCCTGTTACTGACTGTGATCTTAGGGGAGAGATCCTCTAAGTAACCTGAAAACCTGACCCTGAAAACAGGATCTTAATTTTAGAATATGTGTTTCTTCTCTGTTTCCTTTAAAAAAAATTGCATTTTATTTAATTTGGTTGTGCTGGGTCTTTATTGCTATGCATGGGCTTTCTAGTTGCAGCAAGTGGAGGCTTCTCTTTGTTGTGGTGCACGGGCTCTAAGACACACAGGGTTCAGTAGTTGCGGCTCGTGGGCTCTGGAGGGTGGACTCAGTAACACAGGCTTTAGTTGCTCCACGGCATGTGCAGTCTTCCCAGGCCAGGGATCGAACCTGTGTCCCCTGAATTGGCAGGCGAATTCTTACCCACTATACCACCAGGAATGTCCCCTTCTCTATTTCTAACAAAGATTTTCTCTATGGACTTGAAGGAGTTGCACAATCGTTCTACCTATGCTATAGAAAACGCAATTGCCTTCCAGTTTAAAGTTCAGTGGATTTACTGACTGGTGTTAATAAAGCTGATAGAAGATATAAAACCTAGCCAAATTGGTAATAAGGAAATCATTGATATACTTTTTGGTCATTTCACATGTGCTTTCATTTAGCATGTGTTGTTATATCCTCAGTGGATGTTTCTTGTCTCTTAATTTACCTTTAAATCTGAAGGAAAGGAAAACTAACCTCCAAAGCCTACTGTGTGATAAATAAGCACTGTGCTAATCTTCAGCTGCATCTTCTCATTGAATTCTTAAGGCTCCATCTCACTTGTGAAATTTGTGAGTTACTGTTTCCATTTTAGAGACAAGGAAGCCAAGGATCAAAGATGTTTAGTAACATGTTCTTTATTACAAAATAGCAAGTGCCAGAGCCAGGCTACAGACCCAGATCTTTGTAAATTTTCCAAGTTGAGCTTCAATTTTTCAAGTTGAGAACTCTTCTGAGTACTTTGCAGTACTTTGAATATCACATCCATTGAGGAAGGTCTCTCCAAAAATAGTTGGTAGCTACAAATAAAGGATTTTACACTGTCTTCTTCTGAGCAGAAACATTTAATATGTAAGCACTGTTTTTTAAGTATATTGATTTTCCAGTTATATTACATCTCTTGTCACGGATTCTGTTCTAGGTTGTTGGCAAAGGATGAACTGATGGCCATGCTTCAGAACTGTTTCAAGCTTTTTCAGTCCTCTTCTGGAAAGGAGCTTGGCAACACAGCAAAGAAAATAGAGGAGTTCCTGGCCCAGTTTCAGAGCCTTGACGGTGAGAATATAATATCTTGCCAATTCTACTGGCTATGACAGTGATTTGACTAGAATAAAATGGAAAACCCTGTGTTTTGATGCACTGAGAGATGAAGAGATAATGAGTTTTTGATCAATCAGTATACCAAGCCTCAGAATAGCAGATCTTTGACAACCACAACTAGGCCAAATGGTTCTCTTCCAGCTTTGGTTAAAACAATGAAAACTATCAAATGGGCAAGAAAAAATATTACTTTCTCCAGATGCACTGTTTGGAGGACTTACCTTTTAAAAAAAAAATTAGGCAGCAAAGAGAAATAAAAAAGAGGTAGTAGAAGGGCATCATAATTAAGAACTCCTTTTTAGATGTTGTTTCTTAAGCATTTCATCAGATTCTTTATAGATTTCAAAAACAGTGCATAAATTATTTGTAAGCCTGAAAATTAATAGCTGTGAACTGCTTTCCCAGCAGTGAGGCTCATTGCTATGCTGATTACCAAAATATGCTTGAGGTTTGCTTTAATCAGATTTACAAAGCTTGAATCTCTCAATCCTCAATGAATTGCAGCAGCCTGGCGTTCCTCAGTGTTGGAGGGCACAGTTTGCTTTATCTTGCGTGATCTGCACAGGAATTGGTATGTCTGCCGAATGCTGGAGTGCCTGCTTGTGTGCAGGCAGCCTGTCTTGTGCTCTGATGCACCAGGACTTCTTTGTTCTGAGGGGGCTCCATGAGTTGATACTGATGTTTAACTTTTTGTGGGCTCTTCCCTTGCTCCATTTCTAGCACTAAAGTATGGTACTCCTTTGGTAAAACAAAATGACTATGTCCTTCTTATTTTCCCCTATTTAGGGAAATTTTAGTGGAGCCTCGGGAAAAGAAGCAGTCTGGTGCGTATAAGCACATAGATTGGACATGGCATGGTGAAAACATTTCACTTAGAATGTCTCTACCAATTTTTCCTGTGTTTGGCAAGTGTTCCTTTGTCTTTAAATCCTTTGGATTTAGGAAACTGCTTTTGCTGAAGCCAGTGGAAGATGAAAGAGCCAGTCTATTTGACTGGAGGGCCACCCCACAGTACAGGGGCTCCCTCCAGGTCATGCTCAGGCATTGCTCTATACTGCATTTGCATGACAGTCTGAGCTGAACCAGTTTCAAATCATAAACATTGTAAAGGACTAAAAACTGGTATCACAGAGATTATTGAGTCCAGCTGCAACAGAAACTAAAGCCCAGGAAGATAATCCTCTGAATTGAGATCTCAGAGCTAGCCAGGATAGCATCCAGCCTAGAGCTCACATATTTCTTAACTACCATCTCATTATTTTTTTCTCTCCAATTCACAGTCACCACCTAATTATGGTCACTAGGACAGGGAGGGACCACCCTTAAAGATATAAATAGGACAGAAGACTTAGAAGAATATAAGATAAATTAGCTAAATTTTAATCTTTTACAAAATTGGACTTGGATTTTTGTAAAATGAAACTGTAGATATAATCATGTTAATTAGAATTTGTGTAACACAAGCTAGTGAACAAATCTTGTGATGTGCTAATACTAAATAAAGGAATGTGGCTTTTAGAAATGGGAAGGTTGGTAATTAAGATAACAGTCTTCTTCAGAAGAATTTTATAAGTTGAAGCAAAACCAATGTCTTGAATAAATGTACTTCTCTATTTCTAAAAGTGCCATGTTGTTAATAATGAAGTGAAATTAACCCTCCCTTCCCATACTGGGCCAGTAGTAATATTTGACTATATGCTATCTCTGGTTCCTTGACAGTTATTACGTTTTACAGTTTAGGTTTAAAATTACATTTGGAGGGTTTGGTAGGTGAGAGTGTCATATGAGATTTATTTTTAAGGCTCTGCAACATGTTACTGAAATCAGATGAAGAGTTTATTAGGTGTTCTAACCTTAAATCATGTCTTTCTTAAACCAAGAATTATCACTAGCTAAAAAGAAATTTATTGTTTGAGAACAAAGCAGATTCTCCAGCTGCATCTTCAATTCAGTTCAGTTCAGTCGCTCAGTCATGTCCTACTCTTTGTGACCCCATTAATTGCAGCACGCCAGGCCTCCCTGTCCCTCACCATGTCCCGGAGTTCACTCAAACTCACGTCCATCGAGTCCGTGATGCCATCCAGCCATCTCATCCTCTTTCGTCCCCTTCTCCTCCGTCTTAGGTTTGGCCAAATAAGCCTTGAAAGTGTGAGATTCCAAAACCTGCCCTGCTCCAGGAAGAGGCTTTCAGAGTTTCATGATCTTTAGAAACACAACTACACCTTTTACAAGATATAGTTTTCTGTTTCTTATGCTAAAGAACCATGATGAATTTTGTGTTTTCGTAGATTATCTCAAAACTTTTATGTACTGGCCATTTTAGATGTAAGCAGCATTATGTCCAGAGAAGGCAGTGGCACCCCACTCCAGTACTCTTGCCTGGAAAATCCCATGGGCGGAGGAGCCTGGTAGGCTGCAGTCCATGGGGTTGCTAAGAGTCGGACACGACTGATCGACTTCACTTTCACTTTTCACTTTCATGCATTGGAGAAGGACATGGCAACCCACTCCAGTGTTCTTGCCTGGAGAATCCCAGGGACGGGGGAGCCTGGTGAGCTGCCGTCTATGGGGTCGCACAGAGTCAGACATGACTGAAGCGACTTAGCAGCAGCAGCAGCAGCATTATGTCAAATATAGTGCATCAGAAGATCGAGGCTAAGTTTGCCAGGGTGTTGTTTTGTTTACATCAATCATGGCATAGTCAGAGAAATACAGTTTAACTTTTTTTAAAAGCTATTTATAATAACACAAACATTTGGAAAATATTTTCCTGTTTGGAGGAGTTTATTTTCATTGTGGTCACATTTTTAAAATTCAGTAGCTGCTTTTTTTTGAAGACCTCTCTGTAGCATAACTTGTGTAATGTTTATTGACCCTCAGTCTCTGGAAGAGATCATTTATCTGATGGAACCTTGATCTCTTGCCACATTAAAAAAAGAAAAAGGATGAAACTTTATTCCCCTTGAAGTAGTAGAAATGTTTGTTCTCTTGAATGGATTTACCCAAGCTGCTGTATGTCGGTTTTGTATTAAAAGCAGAAACCAAAGAGGAAGAAGATACTTCTCAGTCACAGTCAAAAGGGCTTCAGAAGACGGACCTCTATCATCTTCAGAAGGTCAGATCATTCTCTTTTCCTTCCAGCTACATCCCCTGATGCTCCTGTGTGCTCTTGATTAGCTCTGCTCAGATGTTTTTGTTTTCATTTTAAAATCACAGCTAGGAACAAAGCAGACTTTGTAACTCACTTATAAATTGAACATCCTGTTTACCCCATAGCTATCTTCATTCTCCTTGTAGAAATCTGGAACTTACTAACCAATAAAGATAGAACCTGTTCTGATAGCCTCAGGGAGAAAGAGAATTAATTAATATCAATAATGGAAAATGGGAACATGGTTGCAAAAAGAAATCTGATTATTTATCTGATGTATTTGATTTTCAGTTTGGTCAAATTGAGATTCCAAAGAGATTTAACTCATTAATGTTATATATGTTCCTTGATTTATTTATTTTTTAATGTATATTGATTCATACAGTGTGTCCAATATAGCCTTTTTCAGATAGGTCTCACTTTAGGATCTTGGTTGGCGAAATAAAGAACCTTCTCTGTACCATGATACCAAGTTATGATCATGTAGAATAAAATACCAATCTAAGCAAAACAAAACTTACGGAGCCCATCCTGTTAACATGGCAAAGAGAAGGATTTTTTCTTCTTCTTGGAAGTCCTTTCCTTAAATGAAGTAAAGAGTTGTGGCTAGTGAGCGCACTGGCATATAACATAGTAATGAAGTAAACTGCCCATCTCCTCATTCCCTGAAAAGTCACTTGATGTTTTTTCCTACGCCTAGGAGGAGAGATTCTTCCCAGTTCTTAAAGATGACAGATAAACACAACCCATCTTGATTTGGTTCTGTTTCTGTACACCCCGTCATATGGAAGGGCATTGACTGCTTCTGCCTGAGCAACAGAGCTCCCCCTCTGAGGGGCTTCCTGTCTCAGAATCACCATAGGTCTGTTCTTTCCTCCACAGTCCTTACTGGAAATGAAGGAGTTAAGAAGTACCAGTAAGAGGCAGACCAAGTTTGAAGTCCTCAGAGAACAAGTTGTGAGCTTCGTTGACAGTCTGGTGAGGTGAGTTTATTGTTGCTCAGCAGAGCTAGAAATCAGGCTTCTTGCCCAAATGACACTGGTGTGATAGTTGTCTTCAGCCAGTGCGGAACTCTTCCGGTTTAGGCTTTATGCTTCTCAAGTCCCTCCATGCAGCTTAGACTTGTAATGTTGATTCCTTTCCCATCCTTATTAAAGCAGCTAACCAGATGACTTAGTTCATTCTTGAATAGAATACAGGCTTAAATTTAACCTGGTTCATTATGCTGACGGGGGAGAGGGGAAGTGGGGTTGGAAATAGAAAAGGATTTTTCTCCTTTCTAGTAACAAGGTGTTTTCATTGTGCTTTATCCTTGTTGTGTCTTTGCTCAGAGCATGCTGGATCTCAGCCAAGCCCAGAAAACAGACAACCCAGCCCAGCCCAGCCATAATGCCCTATTTTATTCTGAGTGAAGGTTTCTAAGGGAGACCAGTGCAGCTCATGATCATGTCAGCACCAGTGTATAGTGAGAAACGCACTCAGAGTCCGTTTAGAAGTACACTACTCCAACCTGTATTTTAAGATGATCCCTTTCTTGAGAAACTCAAATCATTCTGAGTTTGGATTTCCCAAAAGCCAGCTCTGTAAAATCACCTACCTAACCTGCAGTTGGGACATGCCATCTAGAAAAAAAAATGAGAAGTCTTAAAAATAAAACAAATAGTTTAAAAGTAGGAAAAGCAATTATCATTGCTTATCCTGTTTTTTTAATGGCAGTTCAGTCTCAGCAGCAGACTGGGTACTGAATAGAATCAAGTACTAAAAAAGCAATTCAGCTATTGAAGATGAAGAGTGGTTTTCTGATAAATTACCTGTCCCTCTTGTAAGTGAACAGTTCCATTTTCAGGACTGTGTGGGGCAGTCATTGTTCCTGGTCACTGGGGAGAAATTACTGATGTCAGGACAGAAGTCAAAAGGATCAACCAAGTGTGACAAAAGGAAGGTTAAAGTGAGAGAAATGTGTCACATAAAAGTGATACAGTGCAACGCTAAAGTGACCTCCTGGCTAAAAACGACCTTGGAGAACTCACAGAATTAACCTTGCCCCACCGGGCTTTCCCGTGCTTATAGTTTCTAGACCCACGTGCCTCGTTCTCTTTTCCCAAGTTGTGACCATTGTAGTTGCTAAAAATAATTTTACAGTGTAATATGGCATAATTTATAGGTCGAATGTCATGTTCTTTTCTGAATTCCCACAGATCCCAAATTGTAGGCTCTGCAACCAACCAGCCATTCCCTTTTCATGACCTTTGATTAATTAATATGTCTGACTTTTCACCTTTCTGAGTAGTTACTGAAATAAAACTGACCATGATTGTGTTGTGAAATCACAAAAATTTCCATACCAGGATTTATTATCTTTCCCAAGATTGAGTGTCCCTGCAGGGAAGAGGTTAGGACTGTGTAGCATGTTAGAGCTAAACAGGACCAAGTCATGCGGCAGCTAAAGCCCAGAGAGAGGTTGTGACCTGTGGAAAGTCAAACAACCCCAGTCTGCTGACATCTGACAGAAGGCCCATTCCATTTCCCCACACTGTCCCCAAGGCTCACACCACAGATGTTTACCACAGAGCTTGGAGTTCTAGAGAAAAGAAGTCCTTAAAAGATAAATAACAAGCATTAGACTCCAGGAAGCAAGGAGAGTTCCTAGTATACCATGAGCAGCTCTTGCTGAAACTACTGAGAAATGAGAATAACTTGCCACTGAGTTAACTGTTTTCACCAAAATCAAGCTTCGGCTTTGTAACCCTTGTGGATACTAAAGTGGTCGTACCAGTTCCCCTCAGACCACCTCTTTTGCTTGTAGACTCTGATCTGAGCATCATGTAGAGTTCCAGTGCCAGACTCACTGCTGATTTCTGTGCCAGTCTCCATATTTGTATTTGGATTAAGAATTCTAATACGTAGTGATGTATAGTCCAGTGGAAACAAAATACAGGCAAATATTTTGACTCTGATGGAAGTTCTTTAGATACCCATCTGAAAAGGTCTTCTTCCTTGGTTGCTGCTGCTGCTGCTAAGTCGCTTCAGTCGTGTCCGACTCTATGTGACCCCATAGATGGCAGCCCACCAGGCTCCCCTGTCCCTGGGATTCTCCAGGCAAGAACACTGGAGTGGGTTGCCATTTCCTTCTCCAGTGCATGAAAGTGAAAAGTGAAAGTGAAGTTGCTCAGTCATGACTGACTCCTAGCGACCCCATGGACTGCAGCCCACCAGGCCCCTCCGTCCATGGAATTTTCCAGGCAAGAGTACTGGAGTGGGGTGCCATCGCCTTCTCTACCTTGGTAATTACGTGAATCTCTAAACATTAAATATAAGGATTTTAAAAAGGGAGAGAAAGACAAATATGAGACAGTATCTTTTCTGAAATTGACCTGACTTGGTTGCCTTGTTAGATTTCCAGTCCTTATTACAGAGTAGGGACTCCAGCATGATCTTTTAATGAACCATCATGTATGATGATTGGGGACAGCCTGAGATTGGGATAGGAAAAGTTTATGGTCGGAAATTACAGTTGGGTAGCCAGCCATCCAGGTAGGCAGCTGGCATACAGAAACCATTCCCAGGGCTACAGCTAAACCGCCTAATCCAGTTGACTTGAGAAGGAGCAGCATCTGGAAGTGAAGTGAGCAGGGGGTCTGGGGCACTTGAGATGGGCAGGATGGAGTTGGTGGGGTGTGATATACATGGTTTGGACCCTCTCTGCCTCCTCTCTTCCTCAAAGCCAGACCACGCAGGTGGAGCAAGTGTCGTGGGATTTTTCTAGGCAGTGTTATCCTCTCCAGGAGGGAAGAAAGCCAGAACACCGGAAAGAAGAGTAATTTCCCTGGTGGATGGGCTGAAGAAGCTGCTTAGCTCTGCCTGCACTGGTGGGAAAAGGAGCTGATACAAATGTGTCATGTGACCAAAATACTTGAGGCACAGGACTGGCTAAACCCCAGGAATCTTTATGAAGGCATTGTGAATTAACTGCTTTAATCGAGCTTGTGACTTATTACTCTGCCTTTGGGTTATGGATGCCAAAGTTTCCCCATTCTGATTTGCAACTCACTGGGCCACCCAGGAACCATGTACTTTCATGGCTGAGACTGGCTGACAGACTTACTATATATATATTCAGAGTGAAGTTTTTAATGCTGTTAAAAAAAAATTCAGATTTCATTAAAATTGGTTTATTACCTAGTCAGATAAGACAGAAGAATCTCAAATTAGTGATTTTTTTTCAGTAATTGAAATTTTAATGATAGGTGATTTTTTTTAATACTCTGAAGTGAAAATTTAGCCTTTTCTGCCTATAAAGAGGAATTCTAACACATAAAAACTTCACATATATTTATGTGAATATATTTATGTGAATATTTATATATCTCTCATATGAGAGATATCTCCATGATCCAAAAAGATTTCCTAAACTCTTAATTCCAGGTCTGAGGCCTATGTTTAACACTGCCAAGAGTTAAATGTTTGCTATGGTAAGAAATATGACATGTTTCCTAAATAATTCAAGAAAGTATTCATTGACACTTTAAGAAATGCTACCTTAAAGATTTTGAGCAAAAATGTAATTTGTATACATTTGTTCCTAGAGATTTGAATCAGAACTAAGATATAGTTTCCTTTACTCCAGAGAGTAGAAGTTTTAAACAATATTACAGGGAAGAGGTAGAATTGAGGACAGCTGCACTGGATTTTATACTTATTTTGGCTGTTGTTGATTTTGTTTTTTAAGTAAATTGCTCAGTCCTCCACAGAGGAGTAACACAAATACTATATTGAAATGAACCTGTGCTCATGTAAAAGCTGATACCTGACCTTGATGGTTTCAGAGAGTACCTCCTGCCTCCAGATACCCAGCCTCTGCATGAGACGCTGTACTTCAGCTCTGCCCACACCCTTCGCCAACACCTGAATGCCGCCCCTCGCATAGCCCTCCACACTGCACTCAACAACCCCTATTACTACCTCAAGGTAAGAAGTGGACATTTCTCTGACAGTTCAGTTCAGATTCCAGGCTTTATGTAACTTAGAAATAGTGTAAATTTGCTGTTCTAATGAGCAGGGAGCAGGCAGCTCAGTGTTGTACCTCTTTCAGATATTTTAAAAAACCCTTTAGATTTTAGAGGGCTTTTTTCTAAGCCTGTGAACTAACACTATCAACTTTTGATCATGTGTGATTGTCTTCTCTTTCATGTAATAAAACCAGGCCATAGGAGTAACTTGAGTTGAAAATAAGGGAAAGGCTTCTTACAGATGTAACAGCAGATAATTGGTCAAACCTTGTGACTCAGTGAAATTACTTTTAAAATTCCAAATGATTATTTCTGATGGAAAAAAGAAAAACTTTGCAATTTCATCTTGGATTTTAAACCAAAGAAAGATCTACCCTGAGAGTATCTCCAAAACTGAATGTAGATGCCACCAGCAATCTGCTGGAAATAAAACTCCTAAACTCCAGACATATCTGCCAGTTCCAGGTTGTTCTTTAAACAAAGAGTTCAATGACAGGTAACATGATCACTTTAAACATTTCAGAAAGCTGAAAGTGTCAGTTGTTATAGACACACATAAAATAATGTGTTGATAATTTGCTAAGTTAATATTAAATTGCTAATTTGTTAATAAGTTATCAACTCAAACACCTGGAAATCTTACAACAGAAGATACTTAAGAAGTGACTCCATAAAACATATGAAGACAGTTCTAATGTACTGGTTTCCCATCTGAAAGGGCACGCAAACTAACATGCTAAGTAAGCATTGTGAGAGAATGCTGAGTAGGAAGGTGTAAATCATGGTTTTCAGTAATGTCGGTAGTGGGGTAATTGAATAATTTCATGTTTAAGGCACAGAATATCAATTATTTTTATATATAAGCCACGAATTAAAACTCTACAAAATCCATCTTTTTTTTTTGGCTAGTATCGAGTCACAGAAGAGAACTGTTGTGATTTCAGAAGTTTGGGGGAGTATATAATTCACTTGTGTATATTTGAAAGAGATTTTGTTTCTTAATAAGAACCATCAATTTCAAATAGGTTGAAAAAACACTGATGGTTTTGTGGGGGATAGGATCTGCAATGCTGACAACACAGTCTTCTTTGAGCGACAACCTGTAGTCCTGGTAGTGGTATGTTGGTATTTATTAGTACAGTATAGTAATTGCTAGAATTCAGGTAATTAGCAGTGTTGGAAGTGGCAGTTTATTGAAAATCCACAATTCGATAAAATTTTATGGAAACCAGAAATGCATCAGAGTCTCAGTAATGAATAATGTATGATTTAAATGATTAATTATTTATATGATGAATAATAATTAATGATGAAAATGAAAAATATTCCTGTTTTTTGATCCTGGCAATATCCATCCAGTGACTAGGAGCTAGGGAGATTTTGACCAACAACCAGTTAACTATTGGAGAATAAATACAACTCACAAAATAAAGGAAACCAAAGACTTCATTTATTAGCTTAGTAATTTCAGGTTAATTAATTTGTGATTTTGTTCCTCATGATTTTTGAAAAGTAGTTATCTTAGTTTACTGTTATTTTTAGAATGAAGCACTGAGAAGTGAAGAAGGTTGCATTCCCAATGTTGCCCCAGACATCTGCATAGCATACAAACTGCACCTGGAGTGCAGCAGGCTAATCAACCTTGTGGACTGGTCGGAGGTAGGTCAGGGGGAAGGAGCAAGCTGTCTGTGTGTCTAACCAACCGTGACACCTTTCTTGGGCTGCTTTTATACTTTTGGTACTTTGGAAGTCATCTCTTACTTTCTCAGTCGCCTGTCTTTGGTTTGGAAAACATTATAAATCACCTGGCAAGTTTCTCCAAAAAGGCACCTAACTGCTCAGCAGTTCCACCCAAGCCCCAGAACGCTGATCCCAAACGCCTCAACCAAACTAATTCTGTTAATAATGCTATGTCCTTGCCAGGTCAAAATAAGTACATGTACATTTTAGTATGTTTAACAAAAGCTAAACAGTTGAGGTCAGTTCTGTTATCCCACAGGATGAAACAGTATATTATTAACTAGCATTTCCCTTATTGGATGAAAGAAAAGAAAATATTGGAATAACTATACAACAGATTTAACAATCAGAAAGTACAAGGAATACTTGGCAAGGCAAAGGACAACTGTTATTATTCTTTAATAATTATTCTTTCCCTCTTCAGAATATTAGAAGTTAACTTTGTTAAAGGCCCTATTTGAAGTATGTCTTGTCACTATTTAAAAATATGGTAATTGGTTGCTTCCAAGAAAAATAGGCATTTTCCTGGGTGATGGAGGTTGAGAGTAGAGGATACAGGACAGCCTCATGCTTTTCAACTTTTTCAGCTTCTCAACTTTTATTTCTTGTTTTTCTCTGCACATTTCCTAGTGCTCTGAAATATAAGATTATTCGGGAACCATTCCACTTTCTTTTAATGTGTACTTATTTAAAGTGATCATCAGTGTAGTTCTGAGACCCTGAAATTTGGTACAATTTTTAAAAATGTGTAGCTACCAGCAGCAGCAATGTTTGACCTGGCTTAAAAATACAGAGCCTTTAAGTGCAAAAAAATAAAAGATGTTTGACAACAGCAGATTTTATCTTCCTCTGTCCTGTCTCTCAAAAGGCTTTTGCAACAGTTGTGACAGCTGCTGAAAAAATGGATGCAAATTCTGTAACCTCAGAAGAAAGGAATGAAATTATCCAGTATCCTTTTAAATCAATTCTACAACGTCCAGGTAAGCATGCAGAATAGTTTATAGTTTCTCCAGATCTACACTAGAGATAGAACCATACCACACCAGAATAAGTTGTTCCTTAATACTTATTTCTAATTTAAAATGAGACAAATTGAAACTATTTGGTCTAAAACTTATATAAAGGTCGTTTTCCAAAGTTCACCAAAAATGTCCCAGAATGGTCATCATTGAATTCTCTATGTTTCTTAGGTTATTGATGTAGTTTAAGAAGTTGGCAGGGAAGCAATTTCCATACTCCTTGAAAGATGAGAACTAGATAAGTGGTAAGCACTTTTCCATTTGTGTCTTATTGACAGTAGAGTCTAATTATACTTAATGTTTTCCAGTAAGAGTTATAGTTTAATCTAGTAGTATGCATTTGAACTGTACTTCAGCTCACCAACTAATGTTTTAACACTGAGATTTTAACTCCCTTTTTTTGGGTCAGAAATACGTGGTGAATTTCCTTAGCTATAGCCTCCAGTGCTCGGTTTATTAGAGCTGTCTCTGAATTAGAACTTTTGGGATTTATAAAGCCTACCAAACAGAAGACTGACCATGTGGCAAGGCTAACGTGGGGAGGCTGCTAGACAGCAAACGAGTGAAGCCAGAAAGATAACAATTAGCCTAAGAGAAAAAGACCAGTCATGTTTACACACGGCTCAAAGAAGATTGTCTGGCAAGAAGAGAAGTGTGGAATCCCTGTGTGATGTTTAAACAGAAAAGTAGACTGTTAACCCCAAACAGGAATGTATCAAAGCCCCTTTGGAGAATTTTGAAATCCAACAAGTAACACGCAACTAGAAACTTTCTCAGAATATCACTGCAGAAATTATGAATAAATTGTTCTTGAACATGAATAATAAATGTAATAAATTCCTTTATCTAAGAGAATCAGTTGATCTGCAGTTGATCTAATAGTATTAATACTTATTTTTGTTCTACCAGTTTCTTGCACTGGTATTCTTCACTTGTGTAAATTATGTAATAAGATGAATATTCTAGAGGATTATTTCTCTCCCTCCAGAGGTTCTAAAACTGCCTCTACTGCCCCATTTCCTTTAGTCTTACAGCTTAAAAAGTCTCAAGTTGTTTGGCTTTCTGATAAATGACAGTAAATATTGTACTTTACGTTGACCCATCATGGAGTCTTAAAGAGCCTCAAAAATCTTTACAAATCACATCAACCCTTAGGGCTCAGATGAAATGACACCTGAATCTCTTCCATAATAAGAATTCAAATCAAGATAGTGAAACAAAGAGACCTCAAGTTCATTATTTAATGTCCTGGTTCCAAGAGAATTCTGGGATGTATCTTTAAGTATACTAACATACCAAAATTACCATGCAAATATGACTGGGAGGGAAAAAGTCCAAATTCAGTGAGGACTATTATAGTTGAAGACCTCAGAACTATGTACTTTTAGGTCTGTGTGTTTAGAGGACAAATTTAATATAAACAGACTTAATATATAACTTAAGCCTCATTAATTCTGGAGTATAAAGGAGGTATTATGTAAGCATAAAGGGCTCCTTAGCCCTGTGGCAACAAGGTGAGCTGAGATAACATTAATGGATAACCGCTGCCTTCTCCACTTCCGGCTTCAAAAACTTTTAAGTGCTAGATGAAATGTTCAGTTCAGTCACTCAGTCGTGTCCAACTCTTTGCGACCCCATGAATTGCAGCATGCCAGGCCTCCCTGTCCATTACCAACTCCCGGAGTTCACTCAGACTCACGTCCATCGAGTCGGTGATGCCATCCAGGCATCTCCTCCTCTGTCGTCCCCTTCTCCTCCTGCCCCCAATCCCTCCCAGCATCATTCTTTTCCAGCAAGTCAACTCTTCACATGAGGTGGCCAAAGTACTGGAGTTTCAGCTTTGGCATCATTCCTAATGTACCCCAGACAAATTGTCATAATGTTGCCAGGGTTAAAAAGAAAAGTAAATCCCAAGGTACCAGAAATAAAAAATAAATTCTAAGCCAGAGCAGAAAGTGTCTAGCCCAACAAAGCCTTGAGACAATTACCAGAGTTGCATTAGTTCAGATAGATTAAATGTCTTATCTTCATCTTAGAAGATGCTAGATTTCTTATTCAGCAGAATTGAAACACGTGTACATATGCACAAAGGGCTGTCAGCTTGGAAATTAAGGAATTCATGATGCAAATGAATGTATAAACACAAGAGGCTTTTGACACCTTGGAATCCATGTGTTAGAGGCAGAACTTCTAGGGGTCATCTAGGGGTCCCTGAAATGAGGCATAGAGCAGAGCAGATCATGGACATAATCAAAGACTAGATTTCTGTTGTGTGACATTTTCCAATGTATCTTCACAACACCTAGGTCACTATTTTTTCCTCAGTATTTCTAGCCATTCCCCTTCAGTCAGATGTGCCCTCAATCATGTTTCATTTTTGACTATGGTTGGTAAAATCTAGGTAAAGAATGTGTGATTGATTTGTTCACAAATTATTTATTGAGCATGTATCATGGGACACTGTTGCAGCAACTTATAAGTACTTCAGTGAGCATAGATCTTTGCCCTCACTGCATTCTATCAAAGCAAAGAACAATTATACAATGTTTAAAAAAAAAAACAGCAAAAGGGAAGCAGATCATGCTGAACATGCCCTGCCTGAGATGGCGTTTGAATAAAAAGATTTAGCCATGATTTTATGGAAGTGCATTTTAGATAGAGAACAGCAATAACAAGGGAAGTACGCAAGCTGCACTGGAGGAACAGCGAAGGCGGCCAGTGTGGGACACACAGTGAGCAGCAGGGAAACTCAGAACTGAATGAGGTGGAGTGGAGAGCTGTAGACCACTGTAAGGTCTTTAACTTTTATACGTAGGAAGCCATCTAAGCCATCCTTTCAGTTCAGTCCAGTCGTGTCTCTTTGCGACCCCATGAATCACAGCACGCCAGGCCTCCCTGTCCATCACCAACTCCTGGAGTTCACTCAGACTCACGTCCATCAAGTCAGTGATGCCATCCAGCCATCTCATCCTCTGTCGTCCCCTTCTCCTGCCCCCAATCCCTTCCAGCATCAGAGTCTTTTCCAATGAGTCAACTCTTCGCATGAGGTGGCCAAAGTACTGGAGCTTTAGCTTTAGCATCATTCCTTCCAAACACCACCCAGGACTGATTTCCTTTAGGATGGACTGGTTGGATCTTGCAGTCCAAGGGACTCTCAAGAGTCTTCTCCAACACCACAGTTCAAAAGCATCAATTCTTCGGCACTCAACTTTCTTCACAGTCCAACTCTCACATCCGTACATGACCACAGGAAAAACCATAGCCTTGACTAGATGGACCTTTGTTGGCAAAGCAATGTCTCTGCTTTTGAATATGCTATCTAGGTTGGTCATAACTTTCCTTCCAAGGAGTGAGCGTCTTTTAATTTCATGGCTGCAGTCACCATCTGCAGTGATTTTGGAGCCCCAAAAAATAAAGTCTGACACTGTTTCCCTATTTATTTCCCATGAAGTGATGGGACCAGATGCCATGATCTTAAGTTTTCTGAATGTTGAGCTTTAAGCCAACTTTTTCACTCTCCTCTTTCATCAAGAGGCTTTTTAGTTCCTCTTCACTTTCTGCCATAAGGGTGGTGTTACCTGCATGTCTGAGGTTACTGATATTTCTCCCGGCAATCTTGATTCCAGCTTGTGCTTCTTCCAGCCCAGCATTTCTCATGATGTACTCTGCACATAAGTTAAATAAGCAGGGTGACAATATATAGCCTTGATGTACTCCTTTTCCTATTTGGAACCAGTCTGTTGTTTAGAAAGACCTTTAAAGGATCACTGGCTATGAGAATAGACTGGAATAGGTGAGGAGACACAAATGAGGCAAAACAAAGACCACTTTGGAGGTCACTGGAATCACCCAGGCAAGACACAAATGTCTCCTACAAGGGTAGTAGTAGAGATGGTTGAGATTTTAGATGGAAAACAAGATTGGATGAAGGATGTGAGGAATTCAGTACTCTCTGAAAAGCTTCTGAATGGCGATGCCATCAACTGAGGAGTTGATACTAGAGGCAAGGAGCCCCAGGTCATCTCTAGACATGCTTTAAAGTTCGGAGAAAAGACCAGGCCAGCAACCAGCAAAGGAAAGAAAATCAGGCCAGTGTGGTGGTATCTTGCCACCAACTGAACAAAGTGTTTCAAATGTTGATTAGATTTAGCAATGCACAAAATGTTGGTGGCTAATGAGTGGCTGAAGAGTGAAGACAAAGCCTGGCAGGCATCACCTATCATAGCACTTTGTGTGATATAATAACAGAGATCATAGCATCATCTTATACCATGAAGTTTTAACATGAAACTAATAAATGCTTTAGACTTAACTTCCAGATTACAGTACGTTTAAAGCAATAGAAGAGTTAATGACATTAATTATGACAAATATTCAATAAGATGACAAGTTTAGTTGTTCCAGAAAGTCAGAATCTTAATTGAATTCTGCTTTAGGGAGAAAAAAACCTGCAAAAGACATTTTGAGGACAAATGGGAAAACCTGAATATGGATTAGATGTTAAATTAGGAAAGCATTCCTTTAAGTAGGAGGTAAAAGAGTCCACCTGCTAGTGCAGGAGACCTGGGTTCAATCCGTGGGTCAGAAAAAGGACAACCCACTCCAACAGTCTTGTTGGGAAATCCCATGGACAGAGGAGCCTGGTGGGCTACATGTTCTTAAACAATATACATACAAAGCAAAAAGGGCAGAATAATTGTTCCCTTTAAGAGGATTGCTGGACTGTATTTTTAGCTTTTGATTTTCTAATAAAATTGACCAAAAAAGTGGGAGAAGAATAGACGTTTAGAAAATTCTCGAGTTTTGTTCTAAAGATTATAGAACACAAAAATAGGTTAATACCTAGAGAGGAATTATAGGATCAAAAGACTTAGTCTTTTGTCAAGTTTTTTATGAGAATTAGATATAAAAGGAAAATGGGTGCAGGAGAGGACTGTTGGCCCTACCTTTGAATGAGCTAATGCTCCCCAGCTGGGGCAAAGGTAGGAGCACATAACTGCTGGAGCCCTATCTATGAGTAGACAGGGACAGGCTCATCAGGTGCTTTAGCAGGATATTCACTTATTAACAGCAGTTACTGTGTAATTTTGAAGTAAGGGAGTAACCCAAAAAAGGCGGATACAATCATTTCCAACCTTGGATCAGCTGGGGAACATGTCAAACAGATTCCAACAGTCTTCACCTCCCCTCAGTCTTCTAAAGCAGTCTCTAGGGGTAGAACCTGTAAAGGGCTCCAGTTAATGTTGCTGATGCAATAAATGTCTCATTTGGAAACCATTTTCTTTAGGATGTAAGTTCTTGCCATAGGCCAAAGATAGCATTGATATTTTTAAACTTACTGTATTTTTTTCACATTGCCTGTTTTTCCTATACAGGAAATTATATCCGGTGATTTACCCTAGTTACATTACAGTAACCGGGTACAGCTCAATACCAGCAGGGCCTTTTACTGTAAAGAATATGACGACTGTTGGCCGACTAAATTCTGTACTTATTGGAAGCAATTTCAGAGCTTTTTGGGAATTCAAAGTGAGGCTTGTATCTACTCATCGCCACCTACTGGGTCCATCTAAATCTTAACTGTTAATAAATCCAAGAAGTTGCCCACATTTTTCATTTTCTGAAATTACGTCACACACTAAATCAGTTAAAATCAGGAAGCAGCCCATAAGACAGAATTTTGGGGTCAGGTGGATAAGCAGAAATTTGGCTGTGGGGGAAATTTTGTTCTTGACCAAAGTTGAATCTAGAATTAAAAGGTTATTTGAGGGTCCATTCAGACTGCCAGCACTGGTTTTCCTTATAGCATATCCTCTATACCAGACCAGTTTATAAACTTTAAATCTACACAAAAAGTCACATGTGCTTATTATATGAAAAGAATGTTCATTTTGGAATGAAGAAGAGATAAAGCATATTTACATTCTATCCTCACTCCTCCATAATTTTTACTTACTCTTACATTCTAAAATGCTGTCCCACTAGACCAGTGGTTCTCAGCTGGGGACCATTTTAACCCCCCTGCCCTGACATTTGTCAGCATCTGGAGGCACATTTTTGGTTGTCAGGACTGGGGGAGGGCATTACTGGCATCTAGTGGTAGAGGCCAGAGATGCTGCTAAACATCCTACATGCAGTAGTCTCCCCACAACAAAGATTGAATCTGGCCCCAATTGTCAGTAATGCTGAGGCTGAGAATCTGTCAGTCCATTAAAACCAGGTAGGATTATCCACCTTATGGCCACCCTTGCTATACCAGTGTTTCTAAAGCACTTAATGGGCATATGGATTACCTGAGGATCTTGCAAAGGCCCTCTACCACTTTTTGGCCTTGTTTTAGACAAAGAATATAATTTTGGTGAAATATAATCACTAAAGTTAAAAAGGAAAAATAATCTTTTTTGTCTTCTACTAATTAGGTCAATTATAAACATATCCCAGTATATTTATGACTTAATTAGTAGAAATATGTTAATAGAATTTAAAAGAATTCACTGAAGCACTCTTTGGTCACTTCATTATAGGAAAGCTGTGTCTGGAAAGCACATATGGAATGGGAATTAGATGTACTGAATGATGCTTTCATAGATTTTCCTTTAAAGTATACAGCTGTTAAAACTAACCTTCAGTCATGCAATGAGAAGAGAGACAACTTGGAATCAGAACTCAGTTTATGAAAAGACTGATTTTGAAATCTTATCAGAAAATTGATTCCTGGAAAATGCTTACATTTAAAACACTGGCTTTATTCAAATACTACCCATCTGTACATTAAGAACAAGCAGATTAGAAGTAAATGGTTTATTCTTCCAACTAAATTCCAGTACTACAAGGGCAGTAAAACAATGATACACGGTGGGGGGAATGCAGCTATAAACATTCGTTAAAAAGACTGATAGAATAAATAAAAACTACCAAAAAAAAAAATCCCAACAGGGAAATCATATAAACCCATTTGAAACCCCAAGAAGTCCTGGAATACAGAAATGCCCTCCTCCTCCACTAGTTCATAGGAAGCACTGTAGGCTATTTGCTTAATAATGTCCTGGGATTACATCCTAAATTATTAACAACTGGTTATAGCTTGGTTGTAGTGCACAATTAAAATCACACTAACTTCATCTGAAGTGTCTTTCTACAGTTTTATTTACACAACCAGTGAAGGGCATGTTCTTAGAATACCAGCTTTAATCCTTTCCAAACATATTAATAGAAGCCAAATTGTAATGATACAGCAAATGAGGCCACTGGCATTAATACAGGTAGCAAAGGTCCACATCCGGGTGGTATTGACATCAAGGAAATTTCCAAATCCGGTTGCTGCCTAAGAGTGGTTGCCACTGACGAAAGCTTGAAATAACCTGTATTCACAGAGGGGTATTGGCATTGCTGCATGTCATAATTGGGACCTCTTGCAACAACTCAACAAGGAACAAGGCAGCCCATAAATGCAGAAAACGTGATTCATGAAACATCTAAAGGGAGAGAAAAGGAAAATGAGTGCAAAGTTCAGATCAAAATTTAAACACGCCAAAGCTTCATCCCTAATATACTGCCCTAGATATTTAAATAAGCAAAAGTAATAAGCCTGAGTAAAATTTTACTGCTTATTTCCTCCAAACTTTTTCTCCTTGATACTGTTAAGTTCTCTTGTGTATGAAGATAATTATAATAAATTATAACAAACATCTCCATAAGATTGTCTTGTATTTGGTTCAAAGATGAAATACTTACAACTAGCAGGCTGTTCTCCATATCGTCGCATTATCTGATCATGTGTAAACTTCACAAATGCATCATATTGTTCTATAAATAGAGGTAATTATCAATTACATGATTTGTAAAAATGCCCTCTTAATCTCTCAAGGCCAGAGAAACTCAAAAGTCCAATATATATATAGTGAAATAATTCTTATTTGGCACTTAGACACACAACCTCAATAGTAACAGCTTTTCAAATGGAAAGAGCATGGAGCTTAGGAAACCCACATCAGCTCAAATCACACAACCTCATGTATAAGCTGGGTGGGGCTTATTTCTTATTAAAAGTAAAGATATTTTTCCTCTGAAAATTATTATAAGTAGTCTATGAATGGTAATGTACTGCAATGAGAGGAAACAGGACAAAAAAGCATAGTAAAATATGTAATTAATCCAAATATCCACCTGTAACCTAATTAGATGCCACAGAGAAAGATGTTATATAACTAACAAATTCTCTCACCTATATTAGCACTAACTCCCTAAGCATGAAGTTTACAATATCAATATCCATTAAATCTGTGGCTTAAAAATCAGGGGGGAAAGTCTGATTATGTTAGCACACATATTTTATTTACTACACTTAAATTATCCAATTTTATGGAAAAAAATTTTCTGGATAATTAAAAGAATGCAGCAGATTGATAAAATTATGTACACAGTGCCAGTTAAAATTATGTACACAGTGCCAGTTAAATTTCAAGTCTTCAGACTGATGCAAAATTATCGTGAAAGGTACAAAGTCAAAAACCTCTTCAAACAATGTGACCGATAAAGAATTAATCTCCAAAATTTACAAGCAGCTTATGACAACAGCATCGAAACAAACAATCCACTCAAAATGGGCAGAAGACCTGAACAGACATTTCTCCAAAGAGGACAAACAGATGGCCTAATATGCACATGAAAAGATGTTCAACATGGCTAGTTATTAGAGAAATGCAAATCAAAACTACAATATCACCTCACAGTGGTCAGAATGGCTATTATCAAAAAATCCAAAAAACATGCTAGAAGATGTGGAGAAAAGGGAACCCTTCTACACTGTTGGTGGAATGTAAATTGGTACAGCCACTATGGAGAAGTTTGGAGGTTCCATAAAAAAGTGAAAATACAGCTACCATATGACCCTGCAATCCCACTCATGGGCATATATCTGGAGAAAAACGTGATCTGAAAGGATACATGCACCCCAGTGTTCACTGCAGCACTGTTTACAAGAAGACGTGGAAGCCACCTAAATGTCCACTGACAGAGGAATGGATAAAGAAGATGTAGTGTATATATATATACACAATGGAGTATTACTCAACCATTAATAAAAGTGAAACAATGTCATTCGCAGCAACATGGATGGACCTAGAGAGTGTCATACTAACTGAAGTCAGAGAAGGAGAAATTATATATATCTGGAATCTAAAAAGAAACAATACAAATGAACTTATAAAACAGAGAGACTCACAGACTTAAGAAAATGAACTTATGATTGCTGAGAAGGAAGGAAGGGTTAGTCACTCAGTCAAGTCCAACTCTTTGCAATCCCATGGACTGTAGCCTGCCAGGCTCCTCTGTTCATGGGATTTTTCAGCAAGAAAACTGGAGCAGGTTGCCATTTCCTTCTCCAGAGGATCTTCCCAATGCAAGGATTGAACCCACATATCCTGCACTGCAGGCAGATTTGTTACTGTCTGAACTACCAGGGAAGCCTGAGGAGAAGAGTTAGGGACTTTGGAAAGGTCATGTACACACTGCTATACTTAAAATGGATAACCAACAAGGCCCTATTGTATAGCACATGAAACTCTGCTCAATGTTATGTGCCAGCTTAGATGGGAGGCGGGGGGTTTGGGGAGAATGGATACATGTATATGTATGGCTGAGTCCCTTCACTCTTCACCTGAAACTACCTCAAACATTGTTAATCGGCTAATACCCCAATACAAGATAAAAAAGTTCAAAGTTTGGAAAAGTAAAATAACTTAAACAACCAAGTGTTTTAAAAAAAAAACCCCACAAGCAAACTGTAGCCCTCCAGGCTTCTCTGTAAACAGCCAAAGCATAGGGTATTATCAAAAGAAATATCTAGTTTCCTAATATTGCTGCTCATCTACATGGCTAACAAATACTATTTCTTAAAGTCACTAAGGAGGGCCATGAGCTATAGCCAAGTTCATTTCCTTTCTTGAAATGAAATTCTCTGGTTCTTAGAGAGTATGCCTACCAGTGTATAGAAGGGGTAATTTAATTGATGTGTAAAATGTATGTGAGAAAGAATGCATTTCTTCGGATGAGTTTCTGGAAAGACTCTAAAACTCATCTCTTACCTGCAAGTTTTGTATTCAATATTTCTTCATATTCTTCTCGAACTTTCTCCTCACGTTCTTTCAATAAACGTTCACAGATCATCCCAACCTGCCGTAGAGTGAATAAGGGCTGTTCTTTTTTTAATGGTGAGGATGTTCCTGATGGAGTCCCTATGTACAACATGAACAAAAACCTCATCAGATTTAGAGGCATCATAGAAAAGCATCATCTAACTGAGGTGGTTTCATGTGAGTATTTCCAGTGCTCATATAAAAGCATTTTTCTATCAGTCTTTAGCACAGTATTTCCCTAGTCTTAAATCAGGTTTAATCCTATCAGCTTACAACTTTGGAAAGACACAGCAAAATGTATGCCATCAAACATAAGGGGGGAAAATGTGAAGGTGAGTTGAGAGAATAACAAAATACAAACAATAAATTTTTTGGTTTTAAATTAATTATTAGCCACGAGAGACTTTGTAAAAATAAATACTGAGAATATATTCCTAATATTCAACATTAAATTTTACAGTTCAGCATCCTTAAAGACTATTAATGTAGCAGCCACTTATACAGTGATAGATTTCTTCAGAATGCATTCCTCTTGAAGTATTTACTTAGGGTACTTTTATTTTCCAAAAACATCATTCCTCTTTTCTTGAAAAGAACATCTGAAATTAATATTTTTTAGAACTCAGGTTATGACAGTCACTCAAGATAACACTGCTGCAAGTATCCTATAAACAGAAATACACAGATTTGCTATCAATTGTTTGTCCTGTTTATCTGCCCCAATTCCTCTTTATACCTGCTCTTTATTAACTTGATGGCTGGGACCAGTTAACTGAGTATGTTTGTCCTGTGTCCAGCATCAGCTGGACAGAATACCAGAATTCTTGTGTACTGATATACAAGAATAAAGCATACCAGCTTTAGTCCACAGCTACCAAACTATCTTTATTTACTTTCAAAATCTCAGCTTTGCTGAGGCTGCCAGTTAACTGAGCTTATAAGAAGTAAACTGACAAATGAGAGGAGCTTGCTTTCCCACGATACAATCCTGTCTCTACCCTTACCTCCCCTTACCAAATTTCACCAACTTATCCCCTTCACGTGAGAGTCCCTTGGACAACACGGATATCAACCAGTCAATCCTAAAGGAAATCAGTCCTAAATATTCACTGGAAAAATTGCTGCTGAAGCTGTAACTCCAACTCTTTGGCCACCTGATACGAAGAACTGAGTCACTGGAAAAGACTGTGATGCTGGGAGAGACTGAAGGCAGGAGAAGGGGACGACAGAGGATAAGATGGCTGGATGGCCATCACCAACTCGATGGACATGAGTTTGAGCAAGCTCCAGAATTGGTGATGGACGGTAAGCCTGGTGTGCTACAGTCCATGGGGTTGGAACAGTTGGACCGAGCGACTGAACTGACTGAAAATTTTAAGTGTATATGCAAACTATCCTCTCCAATAAAAGGTAGGTAAAAACAGATGTAGCATCAAAATAATCAACCTTTAGGCATTATCCTAAAAGACAAGTGTGTGTGAGGGTGCATGTTCAGGGACATTTTTGGTAATAGGAGAAATCTCAAGTCTATCATTATTAAATAATTATGGGAAATCCGTAGAATGCAGTATTTAGCCAAGGCAAAGTATATCTATACCTGACAGAGAAGCATATGGCTGTATTTTTTTTTTTTTAATAGAGGCTATGAATCATAGCATTTATGGGGAAGTCCACTTAAGGGATGTTACCTACAGATGGCTGTCTTTGAGTCATGGGAATCCAAGTGGCTATTACCTTTTTTGTACCATATTTTTAAGAGATTATGAGTTACCTGTATTAATGTTTTTTTCAAAAATCAAGGAGAAATAGGAGCTTGATGACTAAAGGCAATTTGTTTTCCTTTTTCCCATACTAAGTAACATTCCTTTCACACTTATCAATTCTTTTATTACCTGGTGAAGCTGGTCCGCTGAGGAGAAATGCATGTGGCTGTGCATCAGAAGTACAACATGGATCTGTCTGTTGAAAACTAGTTTCTAAATGTCTTCTCTTCTGCATGCGTTTATACTCTTGTTTTATGTTGTACAGAATTTGTTCTAGAAGAAAAAAAGTCAAAATTTGGCAAGACAAACACTTTCAAGTTAAAAAATAGGTTGGGTTCTACTGAAAATATTCTCTTCAAATATCTAGAAAACTTATGTTTTGGGAGGAATTCATTTCAGCATAACGGGAACACTCAATCAGAAATAACACACACACACCATCTGGAATCCAGCTATTCCAAAATGCCATTCTTTCTGAGCACTCATTAGTTTAAAAATAAGTTTTTAATTCAATGGTAAAGATAAGGGAGTCTGAACTGAAACATGTATTTCACTCATATTCTAAGAGTATCAGACTCAAAGGTCATTTATTCACCACACAGAGAACTATTAAACAGGCTTTTCCAAGACCATAAATAATTAGAAGCAGGGAGAAGTATGTAAAATACAGGTACACAAGAGTGAGAGGTGACAGCAATAGGTCAGCAAAATGACAGAGTTGATGTCAACTAAAAAACCATTATACATTAAGCAGCCATGGCCATTAATATTAAGCTCAACAGAACTGATGAGTATCACAGTCTTAGCAGCAAAGTTCTGTCCTATATCTTTGGGGTAAAAACCCATGTAAAGTGATTGGTACATCACTCATTAAAAGATGATTAATTAAAAACCACTACACTACAGTGCCACCCTCTTGAACCACGACCATCAAATGAGGAATGAAAAAGAAGCAGCATATCCTTTAGGCCAGTATGATAAGTTTCAGAAGACTTCTAATTCAAAATAGTGACAGTTAGCCAGCCTCTTCAGAAAATCCCTCCCTGAGGTTCCCACTCCCTTCAAACAGACTTTCTTACCACCACCACAGTTCTTAAATTCATAGGATATCCATGGGAAACTACATCCCAGGGAGCTTGTTATTCCCGACTCAAAAGCAAAAGTAAACAAAAATAACAGGCAATAAAATGTTTTGTAAATATAATGGAGTGTAATTCCACACCATTCTAAAATGATGCAATTTTAAAATGAACTGAAATGCAACTGAAGGCTAAAGATTTATGTAAAATGAAAACAATCATTTTTTGAAAAAGTTAATACTAGAAGATGTTTTTAGGTATACACTTAAATCTTACTTCTCTTTTCTCAGTTTAATTTCCCCAGTAAGAACTTTTAGAGCTTTTGAGAGAGAGACTGTAAGGGTATCAATCAGTCCCTTAAGCATTTAGAGTCTGCCAGTTTCAGTACTATAACCAGAAAGCAATTAAAAAATAAAGTCTTGCAAATAAAATAAAAATTTTAAAAATGTCTTGCAAAAGACATCTAGTGAAGAGTCCATTTATGTAAAATTTTGTGTGTAAACAAATCTGTTTTAAATATACATGAATACAAAAATCACACATTGGAATGACTAGCCTCAGGATGGTTGTTTGAAAGTCTATAACATTTCTCAAATGTTCTATCATTTGTTTATATTAAACATGGTCATCATTTTCAGTCCTTTTCCATTTATGTGAAATTGTAAAACAAAGTTACCAATGTGAAATAAAATAGCAATAGCTATCTACTAAACAGCTAAGCACCATAAGAGAAACACGCTTCCTAAGATTCAGAGGTGTCCAATAAAACCAGTGCAACATCCTGTACCAACCAGGTCAGGCACACATATCCTTTTTTCAAAAAATAACTCTTTCAGTAGCAAAATTCTTTAAGAGGTTTCTAAAATAATGATGTTTCGATCTCATAGCAGGCTTCACTCATTTATCATTTTATGTTCAGTTACCATCATGCTGATCAAAAGTACCATTCAAAGCTTACTCACGAAGACTTCAAATATAATAGCACAAAGTAATTTGGCTTTAACTTCTTTTGTGTGACTTATTCTTTGATCAGTGTGGTGACAAAACTGTTCTCAAGATTACTTATTCTTCCTTTTGCTTCACCCAAAGCACAACCAAATGTACCAAAAGAATAGCTGTAACAATTTGTTCATTTGAAAGTCTTGAACAAGTTCTAGCCTGAGAAGAAATATATGGTAAAACTTTTAAAAATTTAGCTTTATATATATCTCCATACTATCTAAAATTTAAGAGATTTTATCAAGGACCCGTAAGGCACAACTTACAAATGAATTCACCAATTTAAAAGTACAATTTGATGAGTTCTGACAAGTGCATACATAGTTCTGGAACCACCACAACCACAATAAAGAATTTTATCACCCCAGCTGTTCTCAGTCACCACCTTTACCGCCACTACTTTGCTGTCAGTTTTGTGTTTTCTAAAACTGCTATCTTAAAGAGTAGATTTTTGTCTTCTTTCACCCAGCAAAATGGTTTTGAGATTCATACATGATGTTACATCAACAAGTAATCCCTTTTTGTTAATTAGTATTCCACTGTGTATATACGGTATATATCACACCTTATCCATTCTCCTTTTGGTGGACATTTGGACCGTTTCCAACTGGGGGCTATTATGAATATTCAAGTACAAGCCCATAGGTGGACAAATTTTTATTTCGCTTAAGTAAATACCTAGGAGTGGAACTGGATGGACTGATTATATGGCTAAGAAATTGACAAACCATTTTCCAGAGTAACTGTATGTTTTGCATTCCCACCAGCAATGTGAGTTCCAGGTGCTCCACATCTTTGTCAACACTTGGCAGAGCTGAAGAATTCTGAATGCTACAGCATTGCTTTTTATACCTATTAAGATAGAACTATGTCATCTAAGCCTCACTGTGCTCTTAAGATGCTTTAATACTGGTAACATGCGATCAACAATGTTACTTAGTGAATGGCCCAATTTCAGTTCAGTCAGTTCAGTGGCTCAGTCATGTCAGACTCCTTGTGACCCCAGAGACTGCAGCACGCAAGGCTTCCCTGTCCATCACCAACTCCCGGAGCTTATTCAAACGCATGTCCATTGAGTCGGTGATGCCATCCAGCCATCTCATCCTCTGTCGTCCCCTTCTCCTCCCACCTTCAATCACTCCCAGCATCAGGGTCTTTTCAAATGAGTCAGTACTTTGCACCAGGTGGCCAAAGTATTGGAGTTTCAGCTTCAGCATTGGTCCTTCCCAATGAAAATTCAAGACTAACTTCTTTTAGGATGGACCGGTTGGATCTCCTTGCAGTCCAAAGGACTCTCAAAAGTCTTCTCCAACACCACAGTTCAAAAGCATCAATTCTTCAGCACTCAGCTTTCGTCACAGTCCAACTCTCACATCCATACATGACTACTGGAGAAACCAAAGCTTTGACTAGACGTTTGTTGGCAAAGTAATGTCTCTGCTTTTTAATATGCTGTCTCGGTTGGTCTTTTTTTCCAAGGAGTAAGCATCTTTTAATTTCATGGCTGCAATCACCATCTGCAATGATTTTGGAGCCCCCAAAATTCAACTCTATCACTGTTTCCATTGTTTCCCCATCAGTGATGGGACCAGATGCCATGATCTTAGTTTTCTGAATACTGAGCTTTAAGCCAACCTTTTCACTCTCCTCTTTCACTTTCATCAAGAGGCTCTTTAGTTCTTCTTCGCTTTCTGCATAAGGGTGGAGTCATCTGCATATCTGAGGTTATTGATATTTCTCCCAGCAATCTTGATTCCATCTTGTGCTTCATCCAGCCCAGCATTTCTCATGATGTACTCTGCATATAAGTTAAAGAAGCAGGATGACAATATATAGCCTTGACATTCTCCTTTCCCGATTTGTAACCAGTCTGTTGTTCCATGTCTACTTCTAACTGTTGCTTCCTGACCTGCATACAGATTTCTCAGGAGGCAGGTCAAGTGGTCTGGTATTTCCATATCTTGATGAATTTCCCACAGTTTGTTGTAATACACAGTCAAAGGCTTTGGCATAGTCAATAAAGCAGAAGTAGATGTTTTTCCTAAATCAACCATGAATATTCATTGGAAGGACGGATGCTGAAGCTGAAGTTCCAATATTTTGGCCACCTGATGCGAAGAGCTGACTCACCACTCTGATGGTAGGAAAGATTGAGGGCTGGAGAAGAGGGTGACAGAGGCTGAAGTGGTTAGATGGCATCACCGACTTAAAGCACATGAGTTTGAGCAAACTCTGGGAGGTGGTGAAAGTCAGGGAAACCTGGTGTGCTGCACTCCATGGAGTTACAAAGAGCCTGACACCACTGAGTGACTGAACAATAACAAAGTAGCAAACAGCTAACTAGTAATACAAGCCTCAAGTTCAATCTCCATCAGTTCAGAGGTCTAGGCAGTTTGGAAGCCAATAACCAAGAAATCTCCCCAGATTCAGTATTCCAGAATTCACAAGTTCAATTTACATATCTGGTCAACTTAAGTTGCTTCCATATCAGCAAGATAAAGGCCTTACATACATCAACAATGTACCTATATTCACTTAATCTTAAACTAAAATCTAGCCGTCTCTTATGGATCTAAAATGACATTATATTCCAAGTACATGTAACATCTGACATTGTGTTGCCAACAAATTTACTAGTCCATTAAAGAAAGTGAAGCTTTACTAACATTATCAGTTGCACATTCCAGTTTTAATCATGCAGACTTCATATTTGGTTTGTGAAGCATAGATTAAATTCGCAGCAAATCACAGAGCAAAATATGTATTTTCAGACAATCTACACTCAAATGGTTGTAGTATATCCCTTTCCAAAATCCTTAAAACTACATCACCCTTGTTCTTACATATACTTTTATCTTGAACAACATGGGGATTTTCAGGGTGCAGAATTCCTGCTGTTGAAAGTCCATGTAACTTGTAGTTTGACCCTGTATCCAAGGATATGGTTCCTCTACATCAGCAGGGTTCCACATCCTTGGATTTAACCACCTTTGGATCGTGTATTTACTATTTTATTTACTAGTGAAAAAAATCCACATAAATGGACCTGTCACTTCAAGCCCACATTGTTCGAAGGTTAACTGTAAAATATTAAGACTTTTTGCACTTATTAGGTTAAGTGAAAGTCAGTATTAGCAGATTTATGACTAAGGGCATTTTCATTCCCAAATCTAGTAAATATCACTGAGGTTGCTAAAGAAATTCTCTGTAATAAGCAGATTATCAATGAGCCTATTCCTTTGGAATATCTGAAATATATATATATAAGCAAAAAACCTAGGTAAATGTGAAAAGAAAAGCCCTGGCCTGAGACAATAAAGCCTGTTTACTCATCTTAGTTGCCAACGACTACTTTAAAAACCCTGGACACAATGAACAAGGTCAACAATATAAACAGGAGAAAGCAGGGATTAAAAAAAAAAAAAGCTGCTAATGATGGTAAAAGAAATAGCATCAAGATAGGACTGAGAGTGAAGGGAAAATGGAATTAGAAGCAATTAGAAATGTGTTTAAAGGAGAATCTCGAAATGGGGGATGGGGGTGCAGGGTCATCATCAAGTATCTTTCTAGAGTAGAGCCCATAACTATAAGATGTCTAAAAATTGGTGATACATGAAACTAAATATTTTTGCTCCAGACCTGTATGGACTTCCTGTTTTCCTACTGACATAGTTTCTAGATCAAACATTAACAGTTTCAAATTCAGGTATGAAAGACCCGTTTATCTTCACCTTACATGCTAATTTCTCTATGGAGTACCTTTGGAAAGAAACAAGCTAAAAGTTCATCTAAACAGATTAACTCAAACAATGAGATTAAAAATGAAATAAATCTTGAAAGCCTGTCAGATCTAGGGAGGAACACAAATGAAATGGAAAATCTGTACACAATTAAGTACAGAAAACCTGCAGTAGCTATTAAGACCTAAAACTGAAACTGTTCCAAATAAAATAACAGACCAAATCTAGAGCTCTGAACTACAGACACTGCCATGTCTGTATTTTAATTTATCAAGCAGACAATTCAGAGTTGCTATGGAGACCCATCTTTGTAATTTCAATTATTCTCCTAGATCATCTGATCAGAAACTAGCATAGTTCTTAAGCACTCCTTTAAGGGAACCTTAAGGATAATATTCTTATCCAGTCAAGAGCTATCCAATTTAAAAAAATGAGCTGATGGCATTTTAAATTTACTTTACAATTATTGATATGTTAAAGGAACCTGAAACCAAATTTTAACAGAAGATTATCAAGGTATATCTACAGTTTTAACTTCTGTTTGGATTACCATGAATCCTAATAAGCATAATATAGCTGCATATATTTATATAAACACCAGAGTATTGGCTACAGTATTTTAAAGGCAAGTGACTCAGATTCTAAATTTACATTATATTTCACTGCATTAGAGTCATCCATTTATCCCCTACAAGAAGAAGGATAACTATAATTAGTACAGGTCAAATTCTATTACTTCACTGGTACCACACAGTAATTACTTATTTGAAGTAAATGGCTCAATTTATTAAATTCTTCAGGTCTAAGTATAAATTACAAGTTAAATACACAATGGAAATCACTAATGCAAAGAATCCAAACCATGCTCAGTCAGCAGGTAGCGCCTCCCGATACACATGCAGTTTCATACCTCTATTTTATATTACATTAGATTCTATGTGCTAACCATGATGCTTTTGTTGTTTACTTCTTTACTATCTTCTCAAGTAGCTTACAAGCTAGAAAGAGAGTAATAAGAACAAAAAATGAAAGAAGTAAATGGTGAAGAGAAAGAGGAAACTGAACTATCCAAAACAAAATATGCAAGCTTTGGAAAACATTTAGTGCCAAGTTTCAGCTTCTATTTCAAATAACCATGGGCCATCAAAACAAGATAAGGTCTGGAAGGATAAAGAGCAGGCTCCTTGAGGAGGACTGTAGGGCAACACAATCAAGCTAAACAACTAACCTGTTTCTCATAACAACTTATCAGGGCCCCCAAAACACACTTACACACATAAATATTGAGATACAGCATATCTGGAAACCAGAGGTTGCAAACTGATGATTCATGAATTAAATGGAGTCCAAAGACATGTCTGACCTGAACTTTTTTCAAAACAATGTGGCCAACATTCAAAAGTTGAATGATCAGATTTCTGGCTACTGTTGATGGGGAGGGAGTGGCTGGGGGTGGGTATTGGACTGTGTGGCATAGTTCAGTTCAGAGTGGCTGCTGCCTTTTGGGTGTAAGTTCTCAAGTGCTTCTAAAACTTTAACACACACACAAATCACCTAGGGACTCTGTTAAAATGAACCCTATAAAGGATGGAGCCTGGGTTAAGCATTTTCTAATGAGTTTCCAGGCATTGCAGCAGGTCAGGAGCAAGACTGGAATTCACAAGTCCCCATCTTGTTTATTTCAATCATTACTTGCCTGGAACTATGGACATTTAAGTTTCTATCCCCTGCTTAAAATAACTCTACTGGCAATTAAAAAGAAAAGTGTTTGGTTTATGTATTATTGGACATACCAGGAAATGGGAGAGGAAGAGAAGGAAAGCAGTAGCAGCTGAGATTATTACAAGCACAAAAACATTAAGGATGATCTAATTTATGTTGCCACTCTCACCCGGATGGCTTTTATAATTCTAACACATATACTTCCCAAGCATGAAAATACCTTGTAAATCAATTTAAACTTCACTGGCCCTACTTAAGGAGATTCATCACATGACATTAACATAATCACTATGTTCATTATGTGACTGATAGTGAATAAACACGTTTGCTTTTTGATTTCTGCTTTATATATATATATATATGCCTATGTGTATATATATAGGTATATACACTTAAAGGAACTATTAAGCCAGCCAGGAGTGGAGCTGAATGAATCTAGAACTAACGAACTCATGGCCAGATGAAGACCAAAAAACAGCTGGAAAAGTGGAAGAAAACAGTTTGCTGTCATAGTTAAAATACACAAGATATTTCAAAAGAAGGGAGTGTCAGCAGTGTAAATGCTATAAGGACGGTCAAACAAGATGAGGATTGATTGTGTGCCATGGAAGTCATCACTGGCTTGACAAAAGCCTCAGAAGGTACAAATATACTAGGAGTAAGTTGAGAGCCCAGTGGAATTAAGCAGACTATCTGAAACCTCTTTGAATCTAGTTTTGAAATGGAGGAATCTGGATGCCTGCTGGAGGAAAAATAAGGATGCTTCATTTCCTTTATAATGGGAGGCTTGACACTATTTCAAGCCAAAAGCAAAGATCTGGTTGACAGACAAAAACCAGAGGTTAAGGTTCCTCTGGAGACAAGTGGGATCCTTCCTTCACTATGTAAAGGGCTTTAATTATCTCATTTAATCTTCCCCAGTGATACTAAAAACAAAATATGCAAAAACACTGGTAGAGTAGGTACTGGGAAAATTAAGACACTGCCATTTGCTGGCCTCTATTTTTTCCATGAAGTACAAGTAAAAGGCAAGGTTATTCACTAAATAAATGGCAGGACTGCTGGACAATGTAAAAAGTCCCATTTGAGGTTGCCCAACTGTAACTATCTCCAGTACTCAGGGGCAGGAAATGCTCTTAATTCTCATGACATCCCCAGAAGGCAGATACTACTATCAAGTGCATACAGATGAGGAAAATGAGGCTTTACTGCAATGTCTTCTGAAAGGTCATACAGCTGGAATAAGGCAAACCCAAGCCTTATTTTAACTTATATGCAGAGTACATCAAGAGAAACGCTGGGCTGGATGAAGCACAAGCTGGAATCAAGCTGGGAGAAATATCAATAACCTCAGATATGCAGATGACTCCACCCTTATGGCAGAAAGCGAAGAACTAAAGAGCCTCTTGATGAAAGTGATAGAGGAGAGTGAAAAAGTTGGCTTAAAGCTCAACATTCAGAAAACTAAGATCATGGCATCTGGTCCCATCACTTCATGGCAAATAGATGGGAAAGCAATGGAAACAGAGAGTTGATTTGGGGGGCTCCAAAATCACTGCAGATGGTGACTACAGCCATGAAATTAAAAGATGCTTGCTCCTTGGGAAAGAAGTTGGACCAACCTAGACAGCATATTAAAAAGCAGAGACAATTACTTTGCCAACAAAGGTCCATCTAGTCAAAGCTTTGGATTCTCCAGTAGTCTTGTATGGATGTGAGAGTTGGACTATAAAGAAAGCTGAGCGCTGAAGAATTGGTGTTTTTGAACTATGGTGTTGGAGAAGACTCTTGAAGAGTCCCTTGGACTGCAAGGAGAGCAAACCAGTCCATCCTAAAGCACAAAAACATAAAGGAAATCAGTCCTGAGCATTCACTGGAAGGACTGATGCGGAAACTGAAACTCCAGTACTTTGGCCACCTGATGTGAAGAACTGACTCACTGGAAAAGACCCTGATGCTGGGAAAGATTGAAGGCAGGAGAAGTAAACTCTGGGAGTTGGTGATGGACAGGGAGGCCTAGCTTGCTGCAGTCCATGGGGTCGAAAAGAGTCGGACACGACTGAGGGACTAAACTGAACTGAAGCCTGATCTCAGGGCCTAACCTCTTAACATCTACTACCCTCTCCAGTATCATATTGGTACACCTAGTCAATATTCTATGAGTACCTGAAGTGAAAATAAATCAGAAAACAGAATGTCAGTTAGAATAGAGGGATCCACCGCCATGTACTACTAATACTTCACACAATGAAACATCAAACTCTATGACTGTTAAGGTAGTAAGCTTTTGGCACATAATTTTCATCTACTTAGAACCCTGCAAATACAATCATTGACTGTAACAGGTTAATTGTAAGAAATGTTTGTATTACATTCAGATATTTATACAAGGGATGCTTCAAGTGTCTTTAAACTGCTTCCTCTGAGGATAGGCATCTGTAACTAACTAGAATGATATATTGGTGTTTCAACAGTTAGGAATTATTCTAAACTGACAAGTCAGCATTACCACACATGCTGAGTACAAGAACAGCCTCTGATAATGTACTATTTCACCCTGAGCTATGGATCAGGTTCCCCCATCTGTCACAACCACCTAAAACCTCCTACAGTTTTAACCAATTATACTGCTTAGAAAAGTTTTTCTTCCAGAGAATTATGCATCAGCATTAGGAACAAGGCAATCTTTTGTAACAAAAGGCAAAGTTCAAGGAAAGTAATGTTTGAAAAGCTGGCTTTCTGCAACCTTTCAAATTCTACTCCCATTCTATTAAACTGCTACATCAGTTCAATGATGCTGTGCTTTTTAAAAAAAAGAAAAGAAAGAAAAGCAACTCTTCCAGGTCCCTCTCTCCAAACTTCCTCCCTTTAGTTCGATTTTTAGAGGGAGTTTTCTAAGAATTAACATTAAGGGAAATGAAAATAAATACTAAACCAAAGTCTGAATGTACACTACAGACTAAAACAATTTCAGAAACAGTCAATAAATAAGCTTCAGTAGTAAAAGTGTGATGTAATCAGTAAGCCAATTTCAATGCTCAGGCTGTCAAAGGTGAAAATAATGCTAATATGGACAACTGTCCACAGAGAATTAAAATAGGTATTTGATAAACCATAAAGTTTATGGTATTTTTCTTCATGTTTAGATAGTTTTATAAGTACCAGCAGTTGCAACTCTTGTCAGTACCCAGAGACTGTCTTTTCTTTGCCTAACCAGCCTAGAATCTGAAACTCAAAGGAGGTTCACAAAAACTTGAATAAGTGACTTTCAGAGAAAGTACTTACATTTTTTAATAATGGTAAGAAAATCCAGGTACATGAACAGAGAATTTAAAAATATATGGTAAGAAAATCCACGTACATGAACAGAGAACTTAAAAATACAGTCAAGTTCAAAAATTGCATTACTGAAAAAAAAAATCATAGGTTTAATAAAATCAAAATGGTATAAAGCATTTATACTTCAGGATGATCTATGATATCTGACATATAAAAATTAGTGACTTACAGTTTGTAAAGAGAAGAAAGCAGTTATACTCTAAGACAAACTACAAGCATATTGTGAGCTATTTTTCTAGCGCTGGAAGGATAAAAACCACTACCACTACCCCCAAAAACCTATCATCACAAGAAAGATTATACAATCTGGCACAATGCAAAACTGTGATCAAAGGGCTCAAAATAAAGATCAAAGCTGACACTAGAATTTTAATTTACCTGCAAGGATTCTCTCCCTGCTCAATTATAATTGTAGTATCTTCCCATCAAAAAAAAATTGTTTTAACTTAAATCATTCAATTCCTTTAGAAATGAAAGCTCAGAACTTCATAGTACAAATTATTAGTCCTAAAAATCATGTAAAATCTTTGAAAATGGTAAAATCCTTGTAAATGGGGCTATTTCAAATATTGTAATACACATAACCATGTGGAGAAGGAAATGGCAACCCACTCCAGTACTCTTGCCTGGAAAATCCCATGGATGGAGGAGCCTGGTAGGCTACAGTCCATGGGGTCAGGAAGAGTTGGACACTACTGAGCAACTTCACTTTCACTTTTAACTTTCATGCAATGGAGAAGGAAATGGCAACCCACTCCAGTGTTCTTGCCTGGAGAATCCCAGGGACGGGGGAGCCTGGTAGGGTTGCCGTCTATGGGGTCACAGAGAGTCAGACACGACTGAAGTGACTTAGCAGAAGCAGCATAACCATGTTTATCATCACTATTCAGAAACATGAAGGAATACTTTTGGTGCACTTCAAGAGCCTCAAAATACTATTTGAAGTCTTTAAAATAAATACTATATTTCTTGTTACTACTCATCTGAGTCACAGTTTTAAAAAATGTTGTCACATATTGTGGCTTTATTGTCACAGAAGGAGAAGTGAAATTATATTTTTTCTTAAAACTGCCCAAACCTTAATTCAACAAATACATTTAGTAGATATTTTAAAACTCTGTATAAGACATTAACTGAGAAGATATAGCAAGCAGGTAATTCTCAAACTAGACAAGTCCCACCTATCCTCTCAAAATTCAGAGGACATTCCTTTTCACTAACAGTCTTTGCTACAAAACTGCCACTCATATTTCTCAGGTGTGTTTAGAAAGTTGAGAAACAATGGTAAGCTGCTGAGTTCTAGAAGTCCTATGCTCAGTAGTAAAATTGAAGATGCATCTCTTAAACTAAGGTCATTTATGAAGACCTCTTCACCATCTGCAGATGCCAGACAGGTTCATATAGGCTTTAACAAGTATTCCACTCTTCATACTTTTCTGAAAGTAGGCAGTCTTCTCAAAGTCAGGAAATGCATTGTGGTTTTACATATGCATAGACAGCATTCTGTACCAGCAGAGGGTTAGCAGTAGTAACTGTTAGTGCTACTAAGTACTAGCAAGGACTGTAAGTTGCTGGTTAATTCACCTATGGGGCTTCCCAGGTGGCTCAGTGCTAAAGAATCCACTTGCCAAGGTAGGAGATGCAGGTTTGAAACCAGGGTTGGGAATGGAGGAGGGCATAGCAACCCACTCCAGTATTCTTGCCTGGAAAATCCCATGGACAGAGGGTCCTGGTGGGCTACAGTCCATGAGGCTGCAAAGTCAGACACGACTCCACCTTGAAAATCCCATGGACAGAGGGTCCTGGTGGGCTACAGTCCATGAGGCTGCAGAGTCAGACACGACTCAACCTTGTAAACAATTCACTTATGGGCACTTGAAAAGACCCAATACCATTCGTTTCTTGTTTCGTGAACCAACTACCCAAGAGGTCCAAACTTAACCTATGCTATCATTATGCATTTTTCTTTAAGTGGAAGAATCATTAAAGGTTTCTTTTCAAAGAAGAAAAATACACAAAAATGGGCACTTCCAATGAACCTCTTTCTCAACCTTTCAAAACTAAAGCATTTCTATCACTGTCTTCCTGTCTATCTAAACACTTAGGAAAGGCCTGAGTAATATACAATATATTCTTTTTCCTATAAAGCCATTCAAGAAAACTGAGGAAATTTTATTATTCTCCTTTACACTGGAGCATTTTCACCTAACAAAGAGTTAGCAAATCTCTTCTCTGATCTAGACATGTTTACACTATGTGTTTCTGTGCTCAAGATAGGCTTTCATTTTTCTACTTTCAAAACAAAATAGCTTAATAATGAATACAACTGCACTCTGCTTTTAATGGCTTATAGACTTACATGATTCTTAAATGCATAATTCACAGAACTATTAAATAACTGCAGCTACATACACAGTCCTAAATAAAATATCAGGTTTAAAATCCAAAGTACAAAGACCATAAAAACAGTTTATTTGCCAAATCCACTGAGAAACTAGAAGCAACCTAACAGCTGTCTAAATAACCACAAAATATTAAAAACACTTCTGGCTCAATATAAATGACATCTGAAGTGAAATGTTGCCTCCTCCAACAGACATCTCATTTGTTTGTGTAGAACCATTTATACTTCATTTAAGCCAGCTGGTGTCTCCATTTGCAGGCATGCATCAATGTCTACAGAACAATCTAAGTTCCTGTAAACCCTTCCCCATTCACAAGCTGCAATTTCCATTCTTAATGGCAAGTTTCCAGCAAATACAATGAGCTTTTACAAAGGAATTTAACTCTTCATCCAACTCAATTCCTAAGGCAGACTAGAGCAATAGTAACAAGTCAAATGATGTGTATAAACCTGTCTAGCAAATTCACAAATAGGTTGAGTTCACAGAAGGATCACTTCATTCAGCCACTCATTCATTCACTACACAATTATGAATAATAATGTGTTGGATTTGATTGACAGTCTCATATATTTTGATTTTATTAAAATATGTTTGCTCTAGGGAACGTCATGATAATCTTTTCGCTAAGTGACAATATTGAGAGGTTTCAAAAACCAATCAACAAGGATACAACTCTTAGAAATCAGTTTTCAATAAACTTGCCAGGATGAGTACTAATAAAGCTAAGTAGAGGCATTCATTTTTCCAACCACAGCAAATGGTTCCCGCCACTCCCCATCTCCAGTTATCATGCACTTTTCTTTTTCCACATCCTGAGATTACTACAAACCTCACTGCCAACACCCTCAACGAGGACTGGACAAACGTTTTCTGAAAAGAACCAGACAGCAAATATTTGATCTTCGGGAAAATACAATCTCTATCGCAATTACTTGACCCTTCTGTTGTAAAGGGATATGGACAATACTTCAAAAAAAAAAAAAAAAAGAGCATGGTTGTGTTCCAATAAAACTTTATTTGCCAGTTCTTTCCTTTGTCCTATTAAGTTGCAATAGTTTGAAAAATATTGATTTAAATAACAGTCATCAAGTCAAACCTTCCTGAGATGACTAACAACCAAAAAAAACAAAGCTAGAGTTTAAAAGATACCCAGTTCCTGAAGTGACAACATGACTTCAGCAACATATCAGAAAACACATATATAAATATATCCAGAGAACAAAAGTAAATTCATAACAAATTATACACATGCTCTGAAAAAAACTGCACTTCAGTAGTCTAATTGTAAATTGTTTAAATTATATTTGAACCCACAGAAATGAAAACAAAGAACTTCCATAGAGCCCCAGTCAATTTCATTTTGGTAAGTTGCTTTCCATTTCCAATCCTAGCTACTTATTTCTGCTAAAGATATATGGTATTCACTCTAGACAAGTTTAAAGAATCACCACTTTTAAAATAGGAATTTAAAAATTAGGTAGAGGACATGAAAACTGGGAAGCTCTTTGATACCTGCACAACACTGCAGCTCCCATTATGACATCATTACCAAAACCATACAAGAGCAAGCCCAAAACTGGCCGTGTAAACGTAAGGCTAAATTAAATTACATGTAAAATGTCATTCCAAGACCACAGTTAAAAACTTAGCAACTCAAAAGTTAATCAATTTTAACTGCTGTTCTCTAATTGAAATAGCTAGAAAAAAAACTTTTCAGAGAATCAATAAATACCAGTTAGTGTGTGACTTTAGAATTCAGGATATGATCAAACTTACAGCAGACGTCAAAAACACCTTGAAAAACAGGAAACATACCAATATTTTGGAAAAATGTGAATTTGAATCAGCCGGCTTAAACAATTTCAATAATTCCAGTCATTTTACTATTTTAACAGTAATGGTCCACTTAACTGAAATATAAGAAAATGTGGAGTCAATTGCATTAGTGAATGCTTCAAATACATCAACGAAATGACAGATCTGCAAAGAATCACAATTCTTTCTGAATTAATTCCCTTTATAGTGAGGACAAATATAGCCCCTAGCTGACTTACTTTATATGCTCAAGACTATTTTAGCATTGCAATATACTTTAACTCCCAAACATAACACTGTATTAATTCACCCCCTCGAATGAAATTTACTGCTGGTTAGCTAGAGCTATTTTTAAGTGGCCTTATTAAGTACAGATTCCACAGTATCATTTCAATTTTCAGTGATAGTCTTTCACTAAAAAGACAAACTCTGAAAATAGTATTAATCCCAGGAACTCATTCTTGACACTGTTTCAACAGCAAAAGATGGTAGCCTAGGCATTTGAGGATCTCCCCATATATTTGGAAAAAGATATTTTAAAAGTATGACCTGAAAAATAACAAAACTTATGTCAATTCCAAATCAAGTTACCAGTAGAGTTAAATACTGCCCATAGATTTTCTTTTTAAAGCTGACGATAAACACGTAAATCAAGCTATGAAAAGGCTGTCTACAGATCTTATTATCACCAAAGGCTCACACATGAAACCTTTGCATGCTACACGCACAAAGGAAACATTTACACTACCAGTCCACATAAGCCTATCTTAAGACTACGCCAGGGCACACAAGGATTTTCAAAGTACAGGAAAAAAAGGACACAAACGCAGCACAAAGCAGTCAAGAGGTAGCTGCCCAGTCACTTTCAGGAAATGTTTCAAGACGAACAGCAAAAATATTCTGAAGTCCCTTGGAATCTTGGGTTGATTTATTATTTTCAAGGCCTAGTCCTTTCCTTCCAAAGTACTTTCATGAGCAGAAATAAAGCACTTTTAACTAAAGCTACTACTCAGCCCCGAATTTCAATACAACTTGCTTTTCATTAAAAGTTCAAGTTTCTCAAGGTCTAGACATATATAGTGTGATCGTATTACAGTATTCGGGAAGAGCATTTTCTTTGTTGTTGACCCTGCTAAGGAAACAGGTCTTGACTCAGCCAAAGTGGCGTTCTTGTGGGTGATTAATGACAGGCCTAGATCTCGCCCCAGTGACATCCCTCCCCCACCCCCACCCGCTCCGTACTAAAATCAGCCATGTCTGAACTGGAAGAGGGGCGGCCGCCTAGCCTCAAACCACCCAGTTCGAGAGTTAATAGGTGCAACCCATCGATTCTGGAAGACAGCCATCGAGATTCGGGTGAAATGTGTGACCCTTCGTTTGCCTCGATTTCCGTGTAGCACTCTCTCTGATCATTTCCGCTGGGGCTCTCCAGACTACGGAAACGCTCGATTCCAGTCATTCGGCCCAAAGAAAAAGACCTTCCTCTATCTCACAATACCCGGCAAGGCACCATCCCTACCCACCCCACCCCCGCCCCCTCCCCCGGTATCAGGCTATTCCTATTGTGTCTCCGACACTGAAAGAGCTCCTTAAGAAAAGTGTGGCCGCCGAGGACTCTGCTAAGGACGGAGAGCCCTCCTGTACCCCCAGTCCCGCGGGCTCATCCCTCGCCCCCCACCCCCCGGGCCTCCGCAAGACCGAGTCCCACCTGTGGTGAGACGGGAGGAGACGTCGCCGAAGGGAGATGGCTCCATTCGGAGATACTTCTGCGGCGAGGCGGCGGCGGCCGAGAAGGAAGCGGCGGTGGCCGCGGCGGCCGACGACGGGGTGGCGGCGGCAGAGGTGGGCGCCGACAATGGCGCACATCGCCTCCGCTTCGGGGACGCCGGGCTCAGCAGCGGGTCGAAATCCAGAGTCCGTTTCAGAGTGGCTCCGCACGCCATGGCCGGGGCGCCGGGCTCGGGTGGAGTCAGGGAAGGGAGGGCGAAGGAAGCGGGGAAGAGCGGGGCCCCGAAGAGAGCCTAACCGACGGGCTCAAGAGCGGAAAGCCGGCTGGCGGAGCGCCGGCGAGGGGAGCAGAGCCGCTGCCGCCGCCTCCGCGGCAGGGGCAGTGGCCCGGGCCGGCCGGGGCGAGAGCAGGAGGGTAGGTGGCGGCGGCTCACGCTGGCCGCGTCAGGGGGGCTCTTCCGCCTCCTCAGGCGCGGCTCCCCCGGGGGACGCTCCGGCCGCCCCCGCCGTCCGTTCGGGCTTTGCGCCGCGCCTGAGGCGCTCCTGCGCGGAGACCGGTTCCTTCAGAAGTCAATAACAGCCTCGTGAGATGTGAGGCTAGAACGCGGCTCCTAAGACGCCCGAATACCGTCCGAAGTTAGAGAGCGGTGGTCGACGCGGCGAGATTGAGGCTGCGGCAGCGGCAGGAGCTCCAGCAAACACGTCCAGCCGCTTCCCCCTGCACTGTCTGACTCTTCCACCCGCCGCCGGCCCCAATATGGCGTCAATAACAACGCCGCCGATTCAAATCCTGCGGCCTCAGGGCGCGTGCGCATAGCGGGGGGGCGGGAGCCCGAGCATGCATTCTGGGAGTTGTAGTTTATTGCTGCAGGGAGGACTCTGCGTGAAAAGCGGTTAGGGAGAAGTCACGAAAACTACGACTCCCGTCATTCAAGGCCAGCGATTCCGAGTTCCGGATTGGAATTTAAATCCCCCTACACATCTTGAGTGTAAAAGGAACTGAGGGTAAGAGAAAAACGAACCCGTGAGAGAGTGGGAGAAAAGAAAGCCGACCGGTAGGGAAAGCAGGTTTTGAAAAAGCTTTAAAATTCATGTAGTAGTTATCGTGGTACGCTCCCACAGTGATTTACCAACCGGGAACTTGAAAACGAAACCAACCTAACAGTTCAAGACTGATTAAAACAGTGCCAGAAACAAAACCTGTCACATCGACTGGCTAGGAAATACTAAGATTTTTGGAACCTATTTAGAATTGCAGGAGAGAACAGTGATACTATCAGGTTACAGGAACCTTGAACTGAACTTTATGCGTTGCCCTTTCCAGATAGCTGCTTGCAGCCACTTACTCGGCAAAGCCAGCTTTACCCTATAAATGAATAGGATTTGAACGACGTACAGAACTAAATTGTTCTGGTTTGAATAAAAAGCTAATATCAGAAGTTGTACTATCTCAATATTGGTGTATATCTTGTGAACGGTAAAAAATGAAAGACAATGGAAAGTCTAGAGAGTAGATATTAGACCCATTTTGTAAGCAGAGAAAAAAATTTTTTATAAAAGTGATACTTCTAATCAGGTACCTAAAATGCAAGTCAAATACAGCATTAGTAAAAAAAAAAACAAAAAAAAAAATGATTTATGTGAAAAACTATCCTTTGTCCTTTGCATATGGAAGCTATCACCAACCAGTCCAATACAAAACTAGTTATCTATGTGAATGCCATAATTATCTAGTGAAAGGTATAAAATATAGGCTTCCAATGCTTATTTATTCTTGTTATTTATTAACTAAAAGATGTACCATTTTGTGTATTATTCTTTACACCATTTTTGGACAATAGTTTAATACATTTATTCTTGTTTTACGAACTGTTCAACTCCTCAAAGATCAGCAGTCATCACTCTGTGTTAACAACTAAGCTGTGCTAATTTTAACATACTGTTTGGAAAATAATCTTTGAGAAAAGATAAACATTTAATGCAACAGCAGCTGAACTATGACATCTAATAGATACATTTTTACTAAATTCTAAACACTCCATGGAATCTATGATATGGTCAAAATAACACAATATACATATTTTATGTAAATGAGTAGAAAAAGGTACGTTAACCTATGGAAAACAAGCAACAAAGCATTTATATCCTGGTAAATATTTTCTGAAATTAAGATTTAACCTGAAATTATAGAACTTAAATTGGAAAAGGAGTGTTAGGAGTTGAATTGTGTCTCCTCAAAATGTATATGTAGTCCTAATTCCAAGTATCTTGGTATGTAAGGTATTTGGAAATAGGATCATTTCAGATATAATTAGTTAAGATGATGTCATACTGGAATAGGGTGGGTCCCTAATCCAATATGACTAGTACCTTCTGTAAAAAGGGGAAATTTGGACACAGACAGGCAGAACACCATGTGCACATGAAGGCAGCAACCTAGATGATGCATCTACAAAGCAAAGAAAGCCAAAGATTGCCAGCAAATCATCAGAAGCTAGGGGAGCGGCATGGAACAGATCCTTCCTCATAGCCCTTGGAAGGAACTAGCCCTGCTGATAATCTTGACCTCGGCGTTCTAGTCTCCAGACAATGAGACAATAAAACCGAAAACTGTGTTGTTTAAGCCACCCACTTTGTGGTACTCTGTTATTAGAAAACTAATAAAGAGGCTTGTGTTTATTTGAGTTAGGATGATTGCCTGGAAAAGGAGGAAAGAGTTGTGTGTAAAGGTGGCAGGGATTATCTGGTAAACCTTGACATTTTAGTCATAATAACTACCCTTGTAATCACCACTGCACTGCATATCTGCTAAAGGCTCTCTGTTAGGATTAAAACAGTGGGCGGGCTGGGGCAGCCTCTCCTACCAGTGACTAAGGAACCTGTTCAGCTTAGAGGAAGAAGGAGAACTTTGCCAGTTCACCTCTGTGTCTTTGCTCAGGTTCTCTTCCATACCTTTTGCCTAACTACTGTAACACTCAACCTAGGCATTGTCTTCTATAGGAAACCTTCCCGAAGCACATCTAGTCTGAATTCGTTTTATAGATTCATAGAAAAAGAGACACTTATCTTCATTATTACCCTCCCCATTGTAGTACTGTTAATTCTTTGCTCATGACTCTGCCTCTCCCACCACTGGATTAGCTCCTGACCAATAGCTTAGTACTTTGCACACTTCAAATACTCGTTGACTGTTTCTCAAACATTTTAAAATCACCTTATCCACCCAGTAATCCACATTATACTTATTCCTTAAGATAGATACCTATGAAAATATTACAGCAACCTTTTTAGGGTAGAAGAAAACTGTTGAAGGAGGGGAAAAAAAAAAAACCTAAACAAATTTCTTACACTAAAAAAAAAAAACTTGAAAGGCTGTAAGTCTTAACATGGCCTTAAGTCTTAACAAATTTAAAAATGAATTTTTATTTTGTTAATCAACAGGCAAAGAGAATTATATTTAATGCATTAATAAGTTGAATCAGGCCACGTGAACCTAAATATACAGTACAGCTAAAGGCTTCAGTGACCCACACAGGCCAGAATTCTCTTGCGGCAACTACAAGTCTCCTGCATTACAGGCAGATTCTTTACCGTCTGAGCCACCAGGGAAGCCCCACAAGGCCTATAACAAGTTTTAAAGGCTTGAAATATTTAGAATAGTTTTGCAACAATCTAGCAACTTCTGATTGGTACTATCTCACACCCCACTCCAGTACTCTTGCCTGGAAAATCCCATGGATGGAGGACTCTGGTGGGCTGCAGTCCATGGGGTCGCTTGAATCGGATAAGACTGAGCGACCTCACTTTCACTTCTCACTTTTATGCATTGGAGAAGGAAATGGCAACCCATTCCAGTGCTCTTGCCTGGAGAATCCCAGGGACGGGGGAGCCTGGTGGGCTATCGTCTATGGGGTCGCACAGAGTCAGACACGACTGAAGCAACTTAGCAACAGCAGCAGAAGCCTCTGGAGAAAATCAAACTGCTTTACCAAGATGCTGGTCTTTGCCTGGTATTAGACTTTCCTGCTGCTCGTGTCCGACTCTTCGCGACCCCATGGACTGCAGCCTACCAGGCTCCTCCGTCCATGGGATTTTCCAGGCAAGAGTACTGGAGTGGGATGCCATCGCCTTCTCCTAACTACTCCCAAAATACTACCCAGGATCTGATTCTGATGAGTCATTCTTTCTCTAAAGTCAGTAAAAGTATACATCACTGGATGACACAAAATATCTCATCATCTTGAGCCTGAAGATCATCTTGTACCATAAATCATTTTCTTTTTTTTTTTACTTTACAATATTGTATTGGTTTTGCCATACACTGACATGAATCTGCCACGGGTGTACATGTGTTCTCCATCCTGAACCCCCCTCCCACCTCCCTCCCCATACCATCCCTCTGGGTCATCCCAGTGCACCAGCCCCGAGCATCCTGTATCATGTATCGAACCTGGACTGGCGATTCGCTTCACATATGATAATATACATGTTTCCATTTTTTTCTGATGTCAAATGAAGACAAGTGCAAATATGTTAAGTGGGGAGAGGTGTTTGCTGACTTTGCATATTGAGTTTGAGTAATCATATGGTTCAGCATTAAGACTAGCAGCTCTAATTCAGAAGTCACTTCAAATCTATATTCAGAACAAGCATTGCCTAGGGCCAAAGAAATGTTTAATCATTGTGTAAATGAGTGCAGTAGGGAAGAATAGAAATTGTAATTGCTTCCATATAACATCTTGTAGGCTGGCTGGAGTCTCTTCTAAGCACCATGTTTGGCATACTATTATACTTACTCACATATTCTTTTCCATTGTAGATATGATGCTGACCAGTATTAACTTTTCATTATTTTGGTTGTGGTCATTATTTTGACTTTTTGATTTGATTTGATAGACCATGGTGTTATCAAAATCATGCACATATATGTGGTTTCTAGAGGTCACCTATTCTAGTCCCCAGCCTCAAGGTATAGTTACCAGTGAATTTCTCAAGCCAAATCAGCGTGTCTAACTCTTCCTAAATATATTCAGGAGCAACTTCCAAAATTCTGTTGTATAGGCAACTGCAAAATCTCTAATATTTAACTTTAACCTCCTCTACATCAGAGGCTGGTTTCGACTTGTATAGTACTTTATCAAGAACAATGCAGAAATTAATGCAACATTGTAAAGCAGTTATACTCCAATTAAAAAAATAAAAAGAACACTGCACTCCAGGAAGTAAGATGATTCATTACTCATTTATCCTGAGGGACTTCAAGAGAAACCACAGAAGAATCTCTGGACAGTCAAAATAAGCTTTTACAAAGTCCTTTAAAATTTTTTTTGCATATTTTTCTCAGGTTTGTGCTCTCAAGGACCTGTAGCCTTATAGAAACTATTTACAGAGAAGCCAATCATGTCTAAGGACTTTATTTCTTAGTCCAAACCATTTAGAAGAGGGGAAAGGGAATTGAAGATGCTATGTGCCAACTACAAGTAATGCAATCATTGGATAGCAAAGAGAGACAGTAAAAAATAACTACAAAATTCAAAAAGCATTACAGCCTTGAGCCTACAGCCTTGAGCCTTGAAACTCAATGACACCTGAGGAATTGCTGTATTATTACGTCACCATATAATAAGGGTAGGGTTGCCAGATTGAACAAATAAAAATATAAGATGCCCAGTTCAATTTGAATTTCAAATAAGCAAGGTACAATTTGTTAGTACAAGTTTGTCTCACATATTGCATGTGTTTATCTGGAATACAAATTTTACTGAGTATCCAGTATTTATTTCATCTGGCGACACTATATAAGACCAGGACTCCAAAGTCATCAATAAACTGCACTTAGTGTACAGCTCAAAAACTGTCACTAATATGATATTAGAAAATGTTTCATTGATAACATCTAAGATTAAGAAAATCAAAACTTTTAGTTGTCTTTGGAAAGTTAATTTAGGTGATATACTTTGAACAATGCATGTTCTAGTCATTGCAGAATGTCAGGCTTAAAATAAAGATTGAATAAACATGAGATGAATAGTAAAAGCTTAAAACATCATTTCCCGATGCGGGAGCCCCTGCAGGCTGTCCCTAGCCCCACCTGGTCGTTTAGTTTTAGCGTTCCTTCACACCTTCTCCTGTAGGTGTCAGTTCTTCTGTCTTGCTTGACTCCAAGCCTGACTCAGAGGTGCTGTCACTGTCCCCGTCGGGCTCCCGTGCCCTCTTGTGTCTGTTTTCTTGGGCTTCCATGATGCCACCGTGAACCTTCCCTGATGTGGCTTTTCAAGAGAATGAGATGATGCCTACACTTCCCTAGTATTTTGGGTTCCCTCTGTGAGCCCACTGATATAAGGGACACTCAGGTGTGTGGTGTGAAGGAAATGAAGAAACAGGCCCTGCTCTTCCCCCTAGGAGAAGCTTTTCCACCCCCACACCCTGATAACAAGCACCAACCTGGGCCAATGACTGGTCACTTACAACCCTCCTGGCCTCTGTCAAGGGCTTCATTGGATGACCAAGAAAGTGCTAGATTTCATCCAGAAGTCACATCCCACATTTATTCTTTGTGGTCTGATTAGTCCAAGAAATCATCTCTATCTGAAAGGAGGTAGTCTGCATTCTTAACAGGATTTGCCTCTGAGCAGTAGAACATGGAGAGGGTCTGTGGCAACCAGATGAACAAGACACGGTTCCCACCCTCAAAGAAGCTTGAAAGTGAAAGTGGCTCAGTCGTGTCGGACTGTCTGCAACCCCGTGGACTGTCCCCACCTGGCTTCTCTGTCCATGGAATTCTCCAGGCAAGAATACTGCAGTGGGTTGCCATTCCCTTCTGTAGGGGATCTTCCCAACCCAGGGATCTAACTGAGGTCTCCTGCCTTTCAGGCAGATTCTTTACCATCTGAGCCACCAGGGAAGCCTCAAAGAAACTTACTTCCTACTCTGTATGCTTATCTGAAGATACTTTTACAAGAATTCCCTTTATCATAATTTTTTGAAAACTAAAATATAAGTTTATGGAAATAACATCATCTCAATGATCATCAATCTGAAAATTAAAGGCCCGTAATGGTACATAGTACACAGTAAACCCATAGTGAGTGATGGTTGTTGTCATCATGCTAAGGCAAACTCCAAAATTTTCCCAAACCGAAAGTAGTAAAAGAATATAGAGAGTATCTTATTATTATTCTGCAGAGGCCTGTCACAGCTTCTGGGGTCTAGTTTCTGAGACCACCTCTCCCCTCTCTTCCATGCTATGCCACTAGGAGGAAACTAGGCAAGATCTAGGTTCTTAATTGGTATCATTGGGTTACAGGGTGTGCCTCACTGTGATCTCATTTAGATAGGTGAGTTAGAGCCTTGGTCGGCAATACTGGGAGGAATACAATTATTGTTTTCAGGGACCCCCACCCCATCCCCATGGCCATATGCTTTCTCAGTTCATTCTAAATAAAAATCCAAGGGAGTAATGTTAACCCCATTTGGCTCGTGAACCTGCACATGTGTGCTAAGTCGCTTTAGTCATGTACAGCTCTGTGGACACCATGGACTGTAGCCCACCAGGCCCTCTGTCCATGGGATTCTCCAGGCAAGAATACTGGAGTAGGTTGCCATCCCCTCCTCCAGGGGACCTTCCCAATTCAGGGATTGAGCCGAGGTCTCATGCCTCTTCTGTGTGGGCAAGCGGGTTCTTTACCACTAGTGTCACCTGAGAAGCCCTGGCTCATGCCTAAAATCACAGTCTTAAATGGGTCAGAGTTGGGACCATCAACCAGGTGTGTAAGATCCCAAAGGTGTGGCCTTGCACTCCACAATGTTGACTTGGGCAATGAAGAAACCTGGAGAGAAAGAGATGGATTAATTTAAATTTTACAAAGCATCATAATGGAAATAAGCAGCAAGTGGTCAATCAAAAAAAGTGTTGTTTTTAAGGACAGTGTAAGCAAGCGTTCCAGATGACACCATAAAATGTATCCTATGACTGTTGTGTTTTGTTTCCCCATGGAATCTGATCCTTGAGTACCAAGCTTTGAGAGATGATATTGTGGGATCACATTTCTGTTCTGAGGCAATGGTGAGATCCAGGAAGTGTTAAGGAGTCACACATAGTCCATGTGACTTATTTTTCTTTCTTAAGATCTTTCATCCTGTCTTCACAACAGCTAGCTACAGATACCAAAAGTGAAGTGAAAGTAAAGTCGCTCAGTCGTTTCCGACTCTTTGCAACCCCCTTGACTGTAACCTAGCAGACTCCTCCGTCCATGGGATTCTCCAGGCAAGAATACTGGACTGGGTTGCCATTTCCTCCTCTAGGGGATCTTCCCCACCCAGGGATCAAACCTGGGTCTCCCACATTCCACGCAGATGCTTTACCCTCTGAGCCACCAGACAGATACCTAAATATCAGGCCTAAATAATATTAACCACATCTTTTACTTAATTTGCTAACAGGCAGCTAAATAGATATTCAGGTTCCTTTCATTCCTCCTGATTGCTTGCTATGTAAGATGTGGCCCAACAATGAGACAGTTTGGTGTCAGCTGGGTGCACACCTGGACTAGCAGACAGTTTAGTGTCAGCTGGGTGCACACCTGGAGCTAGCAGACAGTTTGGCATCAGCTGGGTAGGTGTGCACCCAGGTGACGCCAAACTTTCTCATCGTTGGGCCACATCTTACATAGCAAGCAATCAGGAGGAATGAAAGGAGCCTGAATTTCTATTTAGCTGCCTGTTAGCAAATTAAGTAAAAGATGTGGTTAATATTATTTAGGTCTGATATTTAGGTATCTGTCTGGTGGCTCAGAGGGTAAAGCATCTGCGTGGAATGTGGGAGACCCGGGTACAACTGCATAAAAATCTGCATTGTAACAAAGCTCCCCCAGGTGATTCATGGACACTTTTTACACTTGAGAAGCTCTCCTCTAGTTCACTTAGCCTCTCCCTAGCAGATGTGTTAAAAACACTACACCATGGTCCTCAGGTGTACACCAGACCCTCCATGAAGCCACAGTGATACTGAGATAATGGAGACATGGCCCCCTGTGGTAGAAAAGAATAAAAGGAGGAGGTCCAGGCAATCTAAAAATGCTCACCTGGATCAATGAGAATTCTTGGATCTAGATGTCTTTCTGCTCATGAAAGAGTGGAATTCAGAATGATTTTCAGTAGAGACAACACAACTGAAAGCTGTGTTTGCTTTTTAAGAGATCGTAACTCAGGAAAGGAGTAAGAAGAAAAAGAAGAGGTGCATGCATCTTCCATGCTGCTAAACTGTTCTTTCCTCAGTAACTAACCTTCTATAGCACTCCAGCAGAGATGTAAGACCGCTAAGCTTCTGAGAATCCACTCACTCACACCTTTATTGAATGATTTCCATATGCCCATCTCAGTGCCAGCTGCTCCAGTTTCAGGTAAAAACTAAGTGGTCCTAGCCTTCCTGAAGCTCACTCGTAGCTGTGTGTGGACAGTTTTTTCCCAAATCTGTGACTGGGAGCGAAGGCTGTGGCTTGCAGTTTGAGAGGAAATGGCTAATTCTGCTCCAGTTTTCCTTCCTTTATAAATTTTATAACATTACTTTCATGGCTTGAGTGTTCCTCTAAAGAAGTTTTAGCACGTGAAATGCAAGTGGACGAGTAGGAGACAGCTACTTTCTTCAAAAGTGGAAATGATCTCAAAAAAAAAAAATAAAAAGCTGAAGCATTATCTGCCATCCAACAATATTTCTTCTAAAATTAGGTAACTCACCATTCTAGAGCTGGTTTCCTTATCACTGCTACTCTAAGTGTGGTCTGTGGGTTTTTTCCCAGCCACAGCAGGATAAGTGTAGACATAGACAATGGTTTAGAAACTTTTAGAGCAATTTGACATTGTTACATCATGCACAGCCTCGCCAGAGGATCCAGTCTCATTGAACAGGGTGCTATAGATTGAATGTTTGTGCTCGCCCCTCCTCACCCAAAATTCATATGTTAAAACCTAATTCCCAATTGTAATGGTCTTTGGAGGCATTCCTCTGGGAGCTGGTTAGGTCATGAGGGCGGAGCCCTTGGGAATGGAATTAGTATCCTTATAAGCCCCAAAGAGCTCCCTTGCCTCTCCTACTGTGTGAGGACACAGAGAGAAGGTACTGTCTATGAAATAGAAGCAAACCCTCTACTGATGTCTTGATTTTGGACTTCCCAACCTCCAGAACTGTGAGAAATGTTTGTTGTTTTTAACCCACCCAGCTTATGGTATTTTGTTATAGCAGCTGAACAAACTAAGACACAAGGTCTAGTTCAGGCATTGCACTGGAATGGCTGTCACATGTGACACAGTCTTCCTATGAGCCATCCCAACATGTGGGAGATTTTAAGTTTAGTGTGTCCACTGTCATCCCAAAGTGTATAAATTCCAGAATCCATCTTGTTCACTAGTTTATCAAAGATAATTTAAATTTAAAACTGATCTTTTAACTTTAAAAGATCGGTTTTGGAATTGACTACTGATGAAGGATTGAAAGTGAATGTTGAATATACAATACCATGGATTTCGTTTTAGACAAAAGTAGAAAATGAACATCCAGAGCTTGCAGAAATGGCTTTATTTTTCCTTTCTCATGAACCTACCTCTGTAAGACTGGTCTCTCTACTCTGAATGCTATTAAAACATAGAGGGACTTCTCTGGTGGTCCAGTGGTTGGGACTCCAGGCTTCTGCTGCAGGGGGCATGGATTTGATCCCTACTCAGGGAAATGAGATCCTGAATACCTCAAAGCATGGGCAAAAGATAATAGGAAGAAACTGTTTAAATATACATGATCCCCTCTTTGTAGTGCTTTCATCTACTCAATCTAGATTAAATAAATTAGTGAGCAAAAAGCAAGCTCACCTACCACATGAAAAACTTTAAATATTAATATATAAAATGCTTGTTTCAAGTACCCATATAAGCATTTACCATGGAGAATTGCTATTTTCCTCCTAATTTTTGTTTCACCACAACTGTGGAATGACAAAAAAGTACTGAAGCTAAACTATTAATTGCCTGTACTCAGGTGTGCAGTGAACAGCAGACACATTTTTGTGATTTTTTTCCTGTGTTTTGTTCTTTGATTATGTCAATTGTAATATATATGCCTGTTGACTCTAATAAAATATATAGGCTTGTGTTATATATTTTCTCTTTTTTATTTCTTTTTTCTATTAATTCAGTTTTTCTTCTATTTCCAAATGTACTGATCCACCTAGATTAGAAGGGAAAACCTGGTCCTTCATCTCAGAGTTTGAGAAAAACCTCTCCATAGTAACCTGTGTGTTAATGACTACCGTCAAGCCCAGCTCATGAAAAAGAAAGAATGTTATTAGTATTAGATCATATGTGTATAGCATTGGCTACCTGCCAGGCATGTCCTGTGTGCTTTACAAGTATTAGCTAGTTTGCTCTTACCTTGTGAATTAGGTGCTATCGTATCACCGTATAACTGTTGAGAACACTGAGGTTCAGAGAGGTTGAGTCCCTTGCTCAAGGTCACACAGCTCTAAAGCAGAGCCTAGTTTCAGAGTCCACGCTCTGACCCACAGAGGGATGCAACACAGGTGTCGTAGTCATAGTCCTCCACTAAATAACTATGAATTTATGTGAGTCATTTAACTCATGAGGGGAAAAAAAAGAAACATTAGAAAAGACAACAAAAGCTCCAATGCAGAGTCCCTCCCAGGTCCCAGGCATTGAGTTAAATGCTTTCCATGCATGATCTCAATGTGTCCTGAGGGCAGGGTGCTGGAGGATATGGCTTAGGTAGTAGGGGAGATGACTTAGTGTATGGGCAAGGCAGAAGTCAAGCTGCATCCCATAATGAGAAACTCTTCCTTCTTCAAGCCTGTGACTCCTTCTGATCACATCTGGGCAAGTCTCTTTGGTACAAGTCTTATATGACTTTCTCACACTGGCTTATTTCTTTTTGTTCCAAAAGGAGAGCAGGACTGAGCTGAACACCTTCTCTGGAAACAAGATCTTTTTTATTTCCACTACACCTTCGATTTACGGCGAGTCATTCTCCATTGACGATAAAGATGTAAAATTTTCTTTCAAAATGTATTTAAGTTTCAGAAGTGAGCTTTAGAAAAATACAGAGAGGATATAGTTCTTACATGGACTTAGCAAAAGTTATGGTGAATGAAGTTTGACAAATACTTCCATATCTTTCAACAACCTGGGAAGAAGGTATAATTGTTCTCCATTTATAGGTAGGAGATCTGAGGTTCTGAAAAGTTCAGTAAACTTCCGAAGGCTATTCTATAGGAAGGTGACTATTGGGATTTCAACGTAGAAGTGTCTGCATCCAAAACTAGTGAGTGCCCTTACCTGTTAGGTACACTGCCTCCCTTAGATGGCAATCGTGCTTGCTTCCTCCTAGGACTGTGACTCAGAGCCCTCTGATTGTATTTCATGATAAAACCAGCTGTTCTCATTGTATGCGCCTTGCTGCTGGTCCTCCATAAGGTCCTCCTCTGGGTATTATCATTGTAATACTAAGATGCTGTTTATCTCTTTTGCTCTTGTTCTCTCACAAGTGTACAAGGAAGTTTTTCCTGAGGCTGCATGGCATGTGCTATCACGACAGATTGAATGTAGAAGTAGATAGGAGAATCCAGCTACCTTCGATTAAGCCAAACATTAAAAGGACGAACAAAAACGTAAAACAATGTCATTCTTTTCATGAAATCTTTTTAACTTGTTGGCTTGTTTTAGAAAACACAGCTATTTTTTGTTTTTGTTTTGTAACTTTTAAACTTTATTTTGTATTGGATGACACGGCAACCCACTCCAGTACTCTTGCCTGGAGAATCCCATGGACAGAGGAGCCTGGCAGGCCACAATCTATAGGGTCGCAAAGAGTCGAACATGACTGAGTGACTAACACACACAGCCAATTAACAATGTTGTGGTAGTTTCAGGTAAACAGCAAAGGAACTCAGCCATACATATTTTTATTGTTTTAAATTGGAGTAACTTACTTTATAATGTTGTGTTATTTTCTTCTGTACTACATGGTGAATTAGTTATATATATACACACATCCCTCCCTCTTGGGTCTCCCTCCCACCTTCCAATATCCCACCCCTCTAGGTCATGGCAGAGCACCTAGCTGAGCTTCCTGTGCTATACAGCAGCTCCCCACTATTTTGCACGTGGTACTGTATATTTGTCAATGCCCCTCTCTCAGTTTGTCCCACCCTCTCCTTCCCCTGTCCCTGCTCTGTGTCCACAGTTCTGTTCTCTATATCTCCATTTCTATTCCTGCCTGCAAACAGGTTCATCAGTACCGTCTTTCTAGATTCCATATATATGCATTATTGTACAACGTTTTTTTTTTTTTCTGACTTAACTCACTCTATATGACAGACCCTGGGTTCATCCACATCACTACAAATGATTGAGTTTTGTTCCTTTTAATACAGCTGTTTTATTTTTTTAATTTAAATTTATTTATTTTAATTGGAGGCTAATTACAATATTGTATTGGTTTTGCCATACATCAACATGAATCTGCCACGGGAATACAGCTATTTTAAATTAAAAAAAAACGTGACTGATGTTAATGTGTAGTAGGTTTATTGTTCTTTTTACGTGAATAACTAAATACACATTTATCCATCTTAATTTTGAATGTATTAAACATCAGTATGTACTGGATAGCCCACATAAACATCAGTATGTAGTGGATAGCCCACTTTTTGGGGGCCATCAAGAGCATAAAGAGGTCTTAAGATGTAAAGTATGTGGTAGGATAATATTTTTTAATATTAATGGAAACTTTTTTCCCCTAATATTTCTACCCTTCCTTTCCCCCCCTCTCCATTTAAGTAGGTAATTGTGATTCATGGCTTCAGGGGAGGGACACTACCAAATGGAAAAGCAGAAATAGGGACTGCTGCTGCTGCTAAGTCACTTCAGTCGTGTCCAACTCTGTGCGACCCCATAGACAGCAGCCCCACCAGGCTCCCCCATCCCTGGGATTCTCCAGGCAAGAATACTGGAGTGGGTTGCCATTTCCTTCTCCAATGCATGAAAGTGAAAAGTGAAAGTGAAGTTGTGTCCAACTCCTAGCGACCCCATGGACTGCAGCCTACCAGGCTCCTCCGTCCATGGGATTTTTCAGGCAAGAGTACTGGAGTGGGGTGCCATTGCCTTCTCCGGAAATAGGGACTAGCTTTTGTCAAAGCTGAAACCTACTAGGGAAACTCTGCTAGGTGCTTTGAGGCTGGAATATCAGAATACAGCAAGTGCCAGTGAGAAAACATAATAGCAATATTGAGAGAGGGCAGTTTTCCCAGGACTAGAAAAAGTAATTCTCATCTCTTTAGGGTGGGTGTGGGAAGAACAAAAACAAGAGAGATCAGGAGAACTGAAAGAAGACTGGGCTGAAGAGCCCAGGAAGACAGAAAGTAAGCACTGCTCAGCCACAGGGGGCATCTTCCAGTGTCCTGGAGCCACGTGGAAGCTGGGAAGTGTCACTGCCTAAACCCAGCGTCTTTGAAGCCACTCCCCCTCCATCCTCAGGCCGGTGCTCAGGAGTGACACATTCTGATTCCCCCAGCCTGGACACCCGCATCCCCAGAACATCCCTGGACCATCAGAAGCCCAAGTGGGAGGTGACTGGGGCTCCGGGTGCCTTGAGGAGTAGTGGGGGACCGGGTAACAGAAAACAGCTCTGGGCCCTGTAACTGCAACGTCTGATTGGAATCAGCTGCAGACCGCCCTGAGCTGGAAGAGTAGGTTTTGCAAATTTTAGGAGCACCAAACATACCTGTTGGCTGATAAGCAAATAAGAACTTGAGTTCTAGCAGAAACTGCCAACTGATGGCCATGTCCTTGTTTGACCCCCAAGTGAGTGTTCTTGGTCCAGTACAGGGGATTTTCTTAGTTGGTTGGTTTGTTCTCAGATGCTCTGGGAGGAGTTCATGCACCATCCAGGGCCCACTGTCCTTTCTCCCACTCAGGCCCTGCGCTCACCAGCATTCCCTGCCAGGCCCCTGAGGACATCTGACTTTTCGGAGCTCTGCAGTATGAAGTGAGTGATCTATAATAGGAGGACTCCTCAAGGGGAAACCCTGAAACTACATGGAATTGTGAACCTCTGCATTTTTCTGAGGACAGCATCTAAACTTTTATCAGCTACACAAAGGACTCTCTGATGCCTAGGTTAAAATCCTGGCCACTGTTTACTGGCTGCGTGACCTTGACATGTCACTTAACCCGTCTGTGCTTCGTTTTCCTCGTCTGTAAAACGGGGTTGTTAATAGTATTTAACTCTCAGGGTTGATGTGAAGATAAATGAGCTGTGTGTGTGCTCAGTCGTGTCTAACTCTTTGTGACCTCGTGGACTAGAGCCCACCAGGCTCCTCTGTCCATAGAATCTTCCAGGTAAAAATACTGGAGTGGACTCCAGGCAAGAATCCTTCTCCAGGGGATCTTCCTGACCCAAGGATCAAACCCTTGTCTCTTGTGTCTCTTGCATTGACAGGCAGATTCTTTACCAGCTGAGCCACCAGAGAAGCCCATATAAAGCACCTGGGATGGAAAACCCTTCAGAAATATTGACTATCATTATTATCAGGGAGGTAGACTGTTGTGGGTTGGGTGGAACCCCAGTGTCAGGGGGGCCAGCCTAGAGTAGAGAGATGAGTGAGGGCCCATCTTCAAGATGTAGCCTGTGCACCTCTCAGAACTCACTCATTCAGCACACTGTCCAGCACACTGGAGACAAACAAGTCCTCTCTGCATGTGACCAAAAAGGCTGCCAGCAGCTAGGATGTGTGTGCCTCTCTTATCCTGGGAAAAATAAGGATCTGCGGGTAGCAGTCAGAGGGACCTGGGGCCATGATCTTGGAGACCACAGTTCTGCCCTGGAAACCAATGCTGCCTTAGCTCTAGGCTCGAGATACACAACTGGGCAGCCCAGGGAGCAGAAAGCATAGCAGAGTCCATCAGAAACTGGAATCCTGTTCCACCACTTTCTAGCTGAGTGTACTTGAACAATTTACTGTAAGACTCCCTAAGCCATAGCTTCCTCTTTTGAGAAATTGAGGAATAATATACCCACTGTACCAATTTGATAATATAACATAAATGAAACATTTAGCAAGGACAGAGTCCTCAGGAAATGGAGCCAGGGTTCTGGCAAAGTGTGTATTCCCGAGGCAGGGTTCATGGAGTCTAATTGGATGGGGATCCTCAAAGAACAAAGGGGAGATAGCCTTAAACATCTCTTTCTTTTCTTTTTCTTTTTTTTTTTTTTGCCTTATGGCACGTGGGATCTTAGCTCCCCAACCAGGGATCCCACCGTGCTCCCTGCATTGGAAGTGCGGCGTCTTAATCACTGGACCACCAGGGCAGTCTCTCCTTTCTCTTCTTGATGATGTGACCGAAACAGCTGACCCAGCCCAGCTTTGCCTCATTTTGTGGTAGAAATGCAGCATGTTAGAGGTTCCTTGTTCTCAAACCCAAGTTCCCAGAAGAGGAAATTTATTGGCTAGCTCCTGTAACATACTCAGACCTGCCACTGTCAACCAAAGGTGTGTATATATGGGATGGGAGAGGGAGGAAAAGAAATGAATGTTATGAATACACAGGTTCAACCAGTTCATATAAAAAGAAAGCCAAATGGCTAAGGGACACCTGAAAAGATACTCATCTTCACTAACATTCAAAGAAATGCAGATTAGCCAACAATGAGAAGTGCTCATTTTTTTTTCTTTTTTGACATCATATTGGCAATTATGATAAATAAAGATGATTATAGGAAACTTGTTAAGAGTATAAAGTGATATGACTTTTCTGGTTTGCTATTGAACATCATGTCATATTTTTAAAATTAATTTTTATTGGAGTGCAGCTGTTTTACAATGTTGTGTTTGTTTCTGATGCATCAGACATACACATGCGCATATCCCCACCCTTTTGGACTTCTTTCCCACTCAGGTCACCACAGTGTGTAGAGTTCCCTGTGCTATACCGTAGGCTCTCATTAGTTATTTATTGTATGCACAGTATCAACGGCATATATGTTGTCATATTTTAAATGTACATAAGCTTTAACCCAGAAAGTCTAGTTGTAGGAATTTATCCTAAACAGATAATTAGAACATGCCCAGACATATATACATTGTATGCTGCTGCTGTTGCTGCTGCTGCGTCGCTTCAGTCGTGTCTGACTCTGTGCGACCCCATAGACGGCAGCCCGCCAGGCTCAGCCATCCCTGGGATTCTCCAGGCAAGAACACTGGAGTGGGTTGCCATTTCCTTCTCCAAAGCATGAAAGTGAAAGGTGAAAGTGAAGTCGCTCAGTCCTGTCTGACTCTTAGCGACCCCATGGATTTCAGCCTACCAGGCTCCTCCGTCCATGGGATTTTCCAAGCAAGAGTACTGGAGTGGGGTGCCATTGCCTTCTCAGATATACATTGTATATATGTGTATATATAGGGCTTCCCTGGTGGCTCAGATGGTAAAGAATCCACCTGAATGTGGCAGACTGGGTTCAATCCCTGGGTTGGGAAGATCCCTGGAGAAGAGAATGGCGAATGGCAACCCACTCCAGTGTTCTTGCCTGGAGAATCCCTATGGGCAGAGGAGTGGGGTTGCAAAGAGTCGGACACAACTGAACGACTAAGCACAGAGCATATATATATAGATAGATAGATAGACAGATACATATGCATATACACATGCTAAGTCACTTCAGTTGTGTAGAACTGTTTGTAACCCTATGGATTGAAGCCCATCAGGCTCCTCTGTCCATGGGATTCTCCAGGCAAGAAAACGAGTGAGTTGCCATGTCCTTCTTCTGGGGATCCTCCCGACCCAGGGAGTGAACCCACATCTCTTATATCTCCTACATTGGCAAGCAGATTCTTTACCACTAGTGCCACCTGGTAAGCCCATATATAGATATTTATTGCAATATTTTTAATATTAAAGAAAAACTTAGAACATAATAGATACCCTTCAGTGGAGGGTAGAGATTATGGTATAATACTACTGAGAGGTTGTTATAAAAGGCGAGGTAGATTCATATGCAAGATGTGCATGGCAAGCTGTTTAAAGTAAAAAAAAAAAAAGCAAACCACAGAAGAGAGTAAACAATGTGATTTCATTTTTGTCAAAAACATACAGTATATAAGACACACTGTACATACTATCTTAGAAATGTGTCTGCATATACACTGGATGTATTTGCCTGTGTATGTTTGTGTATATTACATAATATATAACACTTACACATTATTTGTAGTATAACAGTTACATATTTTATATATATATGTATATACATGTATAGATGGTGGTACTAGTGCTAAAAACCCAACTGCAAATCCAGGAGATGTAAGAGATTCGGGTTCGAACCTGAGTTGGGAAGATCCCCTAGAGTAGCAAATGGCAACCCACTGCAGTAGGCTTGCCTGGAGAATCCCATGGACAGAGGAGGGTTATGGTCCATGGGGTCGCAAAAGAGTCAGACGCAACTGGAACGACTTAGCACAGCACCCATAGACATCTGTAAGGATAGATATAAAACTAATCATTGTGTCCATCTCTTGGAATGGATAGAATTATGGAAAGCCTTCACTTCCTACTTTATCCATTTTTATAGGATTGAACTTTTTAAAAACAACCTAAATTATTTTTATAGCTAGATAAAAAGGAAAAAACTAGTAAGATACTCTATTTCAGGGGGTCAAGAGAGTATAGATTTTTATATAAAAGAGAAACATTTGCTATTTTAAAATTAAAGAAGGACAACACAAATCCAATTTCCTAGTGGTAATAGACATAAGAGGAGGCAACACAGGCTGCCCCCACCCAGGGCCTGGGATTATTGGGTGAGAGCTTTTCCTCGGGTGGAAAGGAGAAAATCAGCTTTTCCTGGTACCACAGAGTACTTTACCTCTGTCCTGTTGGGAGATTTTGGCTTACCCACAACTCAAGGGATGTTCCCCCTTCTTCAATAGATGAATTAAGGAACATGATTGAACTCTTCAGCTCAAATCTAGAGATAATATACTTTTGTATTTACATATGAAAAGAGGAGGAAGGTAGTAAGTGGTGAGAGCTGAGGTGTAGAGTTAAATGAGGGGTCAGATACAGAAAGAACCAGAGGCCAACCTGGAAAAAGTGAAGGTGGCCTGGTTCAATTTCAGTGACATGTTTATCTGCTGTCCATCACAGATTTGTGTAGGACCTTGGGGCCTTTTTAAGAAACTTTAATAGGTTGGGAAATTGAAACTCTTACTGGCATTATTATTAAGTATTTTTATTATTTTTAAGTATTTCCCTTCAGATTCTTCCTTTTTTGATAGGAACATGCTAAATATTAAAAGAGGCCATTGTGAGAAGCAGGGAAAGATAAATTAGAAGTTTGGGATTAAGATATATACACTACTGTATATAAAATAGATAACCAACAAGGACCTACAATATAGCACAGGAAACTCTACTCAATATCTTATAATAACCAAATATGGAAAAGAATGTAAAAATAGAATATATATTTAATATACATATAACTGAATCACCTTGCCATGTACCTATAACCAATACAACATTGTATATCAACTATATTTAAATAAAAATGTTTAAAAAATCCAATCCAACAGAAACAAATAAATGAATATAAATAAAAGAGCCATTGTAATTTCTTTCAATACCATAGTGAATTTCAGTGGGAAAACAATGATTGTTGTTGAGTAGGCCACTTTACAAGAATGCCTCAAGTTCACACATGGCAGGAGATCTGTATTAATTTGGCATAGATAGAAAACAATTTCAACGAACAGTCTTTTGTCTTTGTTTGTAGTAGACAGTTCACCAATAATGCATTTTAAAGCATTGTTCACCAACAGCATTAGAAGTCAATTTCACCATATTACTTTTTCAAACCTCTACCACCTGGACAGGCAGACTCTTGGAGAATAAGACCCATTTTCTCCTTCTCTTTTTCTTTTTGAATTCCACTCTAAGCAAGAAACATTTGCTTAATGCCTACCTAGGGACTTCAACATTGCTAGCTCATATAATGACCTTCCAAAAACGTCTACAGTAATGGGAATGTTGGGGATAATATACCCTCGGCCATACTGCAAAGACAGCTTTTTGAATGATTGTTCATATAAAACCTGCCAAATTGCTGATATTAGCATTGGTCATTCCTTACATTATGAGATTTTGAAGATGAAAATAATAACTGGAGACAGCAAGAGCTGGCAGGTCATCTTATTCAGCTCCCTCAGGTAACACATGATAAAATGAGTCTCTGAGAGAGCAGGACCATTGTCTAGTTTCATGACTAAGAAGTGGCAGAGATTTTTTTTTTTTTTAATTCCAAATCCTATGCTGTTATTATTACCACTCAGCCTGCCTCTCTCAGACCAAAGTCTGTCTCAGAAATGCCAGACATTCCCTTCTCCCTACCCACATTCCACATTGGAGTCTTTGCCCCACTCCTCACCCTGGGAGGAGTGGTACTACCTACCATGTGACTGCACCCCACCAGTCTCAGCGACTGACCCAGGGATAGACGTCTGACTTCAGCTGAGCTGAACGGATACTCTCCCAAGAATTTGGAACAGGGACAAAGAGGCTGAGTCATTGTGCTGTGAGGAGCCAAGCTGCAAGGTCACAGCCAGTGGGTCTCCCACAGCAGCCCCAGGCCTCGTCCTAATGAGTGACGGGAAGCTGAGAAATCATGAGTCAGCAGAAAAGGTCCATCTACAGAAGGATGGAGCAGGTGCTCTGAGGCAAATAGAGACACTGTGCACGTCTGCAGGCTAAGTTGCTTCAGTCACGTCTGACTCTACGTGACCCTATGGACTGTAGCCCGCCAGGGTCAGCTGTCCATGGGATTCTCCAGGGAAGAATACTGGAGTGGGTTGCTGTGCCCTCCTCTGGGGGATCTTACCGACCCAGGGATTGAACCCATGGCTCTTATGTCTCCTGCATTGGCAGGCAGTTCTTCACCACCAGCACACCTGGGAAGCCCAAAATAGAGACACTACCTCCAAATGTAGAAGAGAGACAGAGGGAGAAAAAAAATCTACATAATCCCCTTTTGGTCCCCAAACACTCAACTTTATCTCCTGCACTGGCTTATTGTAACCCCATAATGAACTCTGCCTTTCAATCAATCCTCTTTTGATTCGAGCTAAGTGGAGTTCTGTTCTTTGCATCTAAATTTTTCCTAAGACATTCCAATTCATCATGAATGTATTTTGGGGTGAAAAGACTGCTCTGTTTTTTATGAAGATTATGGAAATTGAAGTCTTATCTCAAAACCCACAATGGAATGATTGGTTTTCTGTATTCTCTTCATTAATTATCCAGACCCAACAGATGAAGCTTTCTAGGTGAATAATTTCCAGAATTTCTGATGGAAGTTAGCCCAACTTTGGGTCAAAATATGCTTAGAGTTGTTCTGTCCAGAAATAGAAATCTTATTGGAGTCTATAGCTGCCACCTTGGGAAGATACATCAGGACTTCCTAGAGTATTTCCATTTAAAGTTTCCAATGCTTGAGCCTGTTTTCTCAAAAAGAAAACTGTTACTTTAGAGGGACCTGTAGCCCAACATTGACCTAACCAGGAAGTGGCCATATCTGTCACAGGGATATTTGTGTTATCTAAATAATGGAAAGAGCCTTTAAAAAAATTCTACTTATCTTTCTAAAATTCTTAAAACTAATATAAGTATAAAATAATGGAGAAATGATTGAGTACTTTAGGGTTCATTATATACAGTATATATATGTGTGTGTGTGTGTGTGTGTGTATATATATATATATATATATATATAGTATATATATCTCTGTAACTATGTGATCTCAAATAATGGAAAGAGCATTTAAAAGGAAATTCTACCTATCTTCTAAAATTCTTAGAATTAATATAAGTATAAAATAATGGAGTAATGATTGAACATATTAGGGTTCATCATATATAGTATATATGTACACTCATATATAGTATATATATAATAATTGTGTGATCTCAAATAATGGAAAGAGCCTTTAAAAAATTCTACTTATCCTTCTAAAATTCTTAGAACTAATATAAGTATAAAATAATGGAGAAATGATTGAGCACATTCAGTTCAGTTCAGTGGCTCAGTCGTGTCTGACTCTTTGGGACCCCGTGAATCGCAGCACGCCAGGCCTCCCTGTCCATCACCAACTCCCAGAGTTTACTCAAACTCATGTCCACTGAGTTGGTGATGCCATCCAGCCATCTCATCCTCCGTCATCCACTTCTCCTCCTGCCCCCAATCCCTCCCAGCATCAGGGTCTTTTCCAATGAGTCAACTCTTCGCATGAGGTGCCCAAAATATTGGAGTTTCAGCTTCAGCATCAGTCCTTCCAATGAACACCCAGGACTGATCTCCTTTAGGATGGACTGGTTGTATCTCCTTGCAGTCCAAGGGGCTCTCAAGAGTCTTCTCCAACACCACAGTTCAAAAGCATCAATTCTTCGGTGCTCAGCTTTCTTCACAGTCCAACTCTCACATCCATACATGACCACAGGAAAAACCATAGCCTTGACTAGATGGACCTTTGTTTGCAAAGTAATGTCTCTGCTTTTGAATATGCTGTCTAGGTTGGTCATAACTTTCCTTCCAAGGAGTAAGCGTCTTTTAATTTCATGGCTGCAGTCACCATCTGCAGTGATTTGGGAGCCCCCAAAAATAAAGTCTGACACTATCTCCACTGTTTCCCCATCTATTTCCCATGAAGTGATGGGACCAGATGCCATGATCTTAGTTTTCTGAATGTTGAGCTTTAAACCAACTTTTTCATTCTCCTCTTTCACTTTCATCAAGAGGCTTTTTAGTTCCTCTTCACTTTCTGCCATAAGGGTGGTGTCATCTGCATATCTGAGCACATTAGGGTTCATCATATATAGTGTATATATATATACATATACTCATATATAATATATATAATATATATCTGATGGAATGCTATACAGATATTTAAAACAGTGTAACTAGCAAGATTAAACACGGAAAGATATTTATGATTCAGCAAACAAAGAGCAGAATACAAAATTGTAAGTATCGACCACGTGAAAACAGATACACATAAAGGACTTTTTTTTTCTTGATAGTCCTCAACAAGGTAGTTGAGATAGCCCCAACCAACCCCTAGATCCCCTAGGTATTTAAAATAAAAATCTATTGGGCATTTCTCCCTAGGATGATTTTGGCTAGGCAAAAGTTGCTGACCTGGTTCAGGTCCTACATTTTTTCTTATATTGACCTGGTTCCAAGCCTTGTGCTGGTCTATTTTTCGGCCTGTCTATAGCACTCCCAAATGACATGACCTCCTGATGATGGAGAGTTCTCAGTCTCTCTGTGCAATGACTTGAGACCTTTTGCTTTGCACCACACAGATTTCAACAACTTTTAGACTTGGATTGGTTTTTGTTCTTTTTTTTTTTTAATTTACCATTTCTCAAAGCTGTGACAAGGTGGAGATGTGACTTTCCTTCAGTGTGCTAATAACTTCTGCAAAGTTTCTGGGAATAGCCTCCAAAGCTGAGGTGAGATGGAGAGACACTGAATCTCTTCTTGCATTTGGTAGGAAAAAAAAAAAATTATACACCAGCTACCACCTCTAAGACTTTCAATACAGAAAAGTTCTTCCATGGCTATTTTCATGATGTGTCTCCTCACCAAGCAGAGGGAGTTAAATACTGGCCTCTTGCTGCCTTATACGGGTTTGGTTGCCTAATTATCTCATGCCTACTCCAGCAGACATTTGTTATGTTTGTGGCCACATGTCATCTCTTGGAATCCTCTCCCATGTCAAGGAAGCTTAAACCTTTTGAGTCCTACCTTCTCAAGGAGAAACAAGGACTTACTATTCCAGCCTTCTGTGCAACCAGGGTATAAGCATGTGACCTAGTTTCTGCCATCAGGTGCAGTCATGTAAGACTTCAGTGCAGAAGAGCAAAGCGCAAGGAGCCAGATGTCATGCAGAGTCAGTTTTCTGGTTAAGGCTGCGGAGCTGGACAGAGGCACTGAGGCAGAAATGGTAGCAGCCCTAGTGGTGGCATCCCTTGTGGGGGCAGTTGGTGCCACTGCAGTACCAGTGCCAGTGTATGACTTGGATATAACTTGCAGTGTAACCTCAGAGTGTGATTCCCTGGCCCTTCCAGGAGTCTGCATGCTATCTAATATTCTTTAAAACTTTAAACATTTTTCTTAAAAACTAGCATGGGTAGATTCTGTTGTCTGCAACTAAAAATCTTGAATAATATACCGACTGTCATGTTTTTATATTAGGCTGAAGGACTGAGAGGGGCTTCCCATGTCATTCAGTGGGAATGAAACCTCCTGCCAGTGCAGGAGACACAAGAGACTCAAGTTCAATCCCTGGGTCAGAAAGATCCCCTGGAGAATGAAACGGCAACTCATGCCAGTATGCTTGTCTGGGAAATCCCATGGACAGAGGAGCCTGGCAGGCTACAGTCCATGGGGTCACAAAGAGTCAGACATGACTGAGCATGCACACTGCTGGACTGAGAAGTGATTAATTTTTCTTATTCATTACACTTCACCAGCTGGTAGATACAATTAGGGTCATAAGAATGAGAGTTCTAAACTTGCCTGGCTCTTGCTCCCACTTGCATAATGTAGACTTTTTGGCCTTATGCAAAGTCTCCTTAGAATCCCCAGAGTTGTCTCCTATGTACTCACAGACAGTTCTTGAATGTTCTTCTCTGTGGCTGCTTGTGTCTTTGGCTGTGGCTTAAGAAGCTATGTGCAGGTCAGAATCTACATCAGTGCCAAGCATGATGAGACTGATACCCATGACAGATGTGTACTGCCTCTAATACTTTCACTCTGTGTCACTCCTGGACAGAAAGTCCTGCAGCCTATGTGCACTTATTTTATAGGTATCTTTTATAAAAACACATGCTTTACTGACCATGTAAAGCCCTTCTCTCTAAGACACAGATGTGAATATCTGGGACAAAGCCAAGGGATCGAGCAGGTTGCTGTTTATCATTTCCACTTCCTTATTCCTTCCCCAACACACATGCTCTCTCCCGCCTCATCTTTCATGCAAATCAACTCAAGCAAATAGCCATCTGCAAATAGACATTACTGGCTGTAACACTACAGTTCGGCCCTCAAACCTTGTCCTAGCAGTATCCTCAAAGTGGGAACAATTTCAGGCCAAACTGATGGACTTCAGAAGCATGATTTTTATTTTCTACAATTTACAGTTGTGGTGATCATGCTGTTTTTCAACAAGTAGAAAAGCATGACCTGAAACAGTAAGTCCTATGAAATGTATGTTGACAGGGCCTGCCTTTGCCAGGATCCTTTCTTAGAGACATCTTCTCCTACACCCTCGGGTATTTCTCTATTAATGGAATACAGGCAACTTCTTTGGCAAATAGATACAGAATGTCAGCGCCTGCGATGAGTCTTAGGAAAATGAAACAATTAGGGGATTTTTCAGCAGTCCCACTGCCAGTTTTCCCTGGACACTTATATCAGTGTTTCTGTTAATGACTTTAATCAGGACATTTTACTCACCCTAAGCAGAGGCTCAAGATTTGAGAGATCAACAGAGGATTCAATGTATTATAGTCTTGCTTTGTGGAATTTATTGGGTAGAGTTTTTCTGTGAGTAGATGCAGCAGTAAAAATCCCTTCTTACCACTACTTTCCACCCAGTTTTGCCACTTGGCATCTGTCCACCTGTCGTTATTATAACAATTCCAGATTATGGTTTATAAAAGATCATAAAGCAATATTATGCCCACAGATTGAGCCCTGCAAGTAGCACCCCCAAATCTCTCTGCTAGAACATATAAAAAATGCTTCAGAATTCTATACTTATAAAATTCCCATTGCTTTTTTGGTCTGTGTTATGATTTGGAAGGAAATAGGTTTGCTCCTGTACAGTGAAGTCCTATAACCATTTCCAAATTTATCGAAGAGTAAAAGAAAGGAAAGACTGGTAAATGTGAGCTGGGACATCCAGCCATGTGCAGAGGGAAAGATTTCACAAGCTGCGGAAGTCATCCAGGGACTTCCCTGGCAGTCTAGAGATTAAGAGCTCAACTTCCAGCACAGGGGTTGTGGGTTGAATCCTTGGTCAGGGAGCTAAGATCCCACATGCCTCAAGACCAAAAAATCAAAACATAAAAAACAGAAGCAATATTGTAACAAATTCAACAAAAACTTTAAAAATGGTCCTCATTAAAAAGTAGTCCAAAAGGATTTAAAGGAAATTGACACTCCAAGGAAGGCATAAGCCTTCTAGTTGAATTCAATCTAAAGTTGCCCTCCAGTGAGATCTGACTGTTGAAAAATTATCTTAAGATTCGTACTTACTTAAGATAAGTAAGCTGTATGAGAAGGGCTAGGAGGAGATGTAGGGAGAAATGTGACTTAAGATCTATGTGGGGCAGGACTTCCCTTGTGGTCCAGTGGCGAAGACTCCATGTTCCCAATGCAGGAGGCCTGGGTTCAATCCTTGGTCAGGGAACTAAATCCCACATGTTGCAACTAAGACTCGGTGCAGCAACAACAACAAAAAATGTATGTGGGGATGGTTTCATTCCCAGAGAGATGTGATTCTTTCATCAATGCCTGTTTCTATCACTGTTATCACTGTAATGCAATACCTACCCTCTCTTACATTTTCTGACAACCAATTTTTCCAGACATCCACAAGATATGTATAAATACTCATTTAAATTATCCAACCACACATGAGTTAAATGTCATGTTTTAATGTATCTGAAATACACTGTCAGGGGCTTTTTTGGTGGTCCAGTGGTTATGACTTCTGGCTTCCAATGCAGGGGGTGCAGTTTGATCACTGATTGGGGAACTGAGATTCTACATGGCTCATGGCAAGGTAAAAAAAATTTTTTTTAATATACTTGAAATATATTATCAGTTTATTTTAGCAGTGGTTGTATTCAAAGTGTAGAGTAAAAAGAGATAATGAGGGAATAAGATACTGAATATATCCATATTTTAAATAGGGTATAAAACATCTCATGGTACATGTTTGGTTAACCCGAAACCTTAAAGTGCATTAATCATAAAACTTGAATTCTGAGATAGATATGATTTTTGCTTAGCCTATAAAATAAAATTTGAGTTTAGGGCACAAGAAGTTTAGGGCACAAGAGTTTAGGGCATAATATCTTTTCTGAGATATTATGTTTTCTTTTTATTTTTCTTATTTTTATCAGAAAAGCATAAGAATAATGTACAAAATTTATGGAAAGATGAAAATTTGCTTGTGTCTTTCTGATGACAAAAAGGTGAATGAGTCATTTGCTCAAACACCAGCCCAGAAATTTTATCTCATGCATCATTGAATAAGAAGACTCAGCTGGGCGCCCCTCCAGTAAGTAAGAGGATCTCTGGGTCGCATGATGAAAGAGGGAGGGGCTGAACCTGCTGCCCTCCCTTGCTCCTCCCTCTGGTTTCTGGCAGCTTTTCTGCACACACATCATCCTCTGCTGTGATTCTGCAGGTGAGTTTCCAGTGCCATTCCCCTCAGCCCACTTTCATTTGTATCAGGACCCTGAGTCTCTGTGGAGATGCAAAAGCCGACGGGTCTAACTCAGCCGCATTATGACACCAAGGGTTATGATTTTTAGTTTCCCTGGGAATGATTTACACCATTGGCTGAGCCCCCAAGATCTAGGTCATCAGTGTGATTCTTGGAAAGAGATACAGAGTGGGTATCTCTAGTCTGAGCCAGGTGTCTCAAATCCTAAAATTTTATTTTATTCGTTTAGAAGATTTTTTGATTTGGACCATTTTTAAAGTCTTTATAGAACTTGTTTCAATATTGCTTCTGTTTTTTATGATTTGTGTTTTTTTTGGTCTCAAGGCATGTGGGATCTTAGTTCCCCGACCAGGGATCAAATCCACATCTCTTGCACTGGAAAATGAAGTCTTAAACACTAGACTGCCAGGGAAGTCCCTCAAATCCTGATTAGTATAATCAATGTATGCTGTGGCTCTTGAGAGGAGCAGGCAGTGAGGAAGGCTGCAGGGAGGCATATCAACTCTTGCACTAGAGAGAGATGTGAAGGGGTCACTTAGCCCAGACAGGTCACCTACGCAAAAGCAGCTCAGAAGCACAGACTAGGCCCAGGGCAGGCTAGGCTACCCTCCTCTCCAGGAGAGCCAGTTCCAGTCACTTTCCCTTGCAGAGGGGGCAGGGAAGTCCTTCATTCTACCTTGAATTTCCATCGTGATAACTATGCATTTAAAAAGGAACTCAGATGAAGGAAACTCTGTGGCTTTCTTGGTGAAGTAAACTAGTTTGGTCCAGAAAGAGGTGAGTAGCCCATGTCAGAGTAGGAACCCTACTTCCTGTCTCCCCTCCTGAATCATCATGTAATAAGCTTCTGACATGCAAAAAGTCCTGAAGAAAGGCAGCAGAGGAGGAAGTGAATGAGCCAACTGCATTGGCTCCAAGCCAGAGGAACACCCTGCTTTGAGGATAAAATTGCTACTCTCGTGCCAACAGTTCAGGCAAGGACACCTACATGAATAATGTTTGGAATTCAATGGAGGAACAGCTCAAAGGGATCTTGTGGTCATTATTTTTGTATTGGCCTTTAAGAGTGCTCTTTTACTTGCTTTGTTTGTTTGCCTGCTTTTGCTCAGGTGATGAAAAGTGGAAGTAAATAACCCACACACTATTGGTTCTGAGTAGCATCTGTTTAGATGACACAGAAGGATGTCAGGAAGGTAAAAAAAGGGTGTGGAACCCCGTCACCTCACACCTCCTTCCTGAGTACATGAAAAGCCGAGGGCTATTATAAAAAGTAATTTGTGTCCAGCTCTTGGGGGAGGGAAGTACATTTTCACACTCGGAATGTCACACTCCAAATTTTAACCTAGTGCTGTTTCCTGCTCTTACTCATAAAGTGACTCACAAGACTTCTGGTAACTTTAGCGTCTTCAGAATGGAGGAACAAGCAGGCCAGTGACCACCTGATGGATTACACAACATAGCTTATTTTGGAGGAAAGGGAAGTCAGGGTGAGGATGGTTTATTTCATTGGCCTCATGATCACAAATGTTATCCAGGCTAAACACAGTCTTTAATCACTCTGCCATTTACATCAATACTTCTCCCCCGAGCTTCCAAATTCTCATACTTCAATTCTCTTTTTAGGAAAGCTACTTTTGACTTAAAAATTCTTCCTTCTGTCCATACTTTTCCACCACTTTTTCTCCTCATTGAATCATTTCCATTATCCAATAATAGAAATAGGATAGCATAAGGAGTTGAGGAGGTTTCCTAACTCAACCCAAAACCAAAGAGTAAGAAGAAAAATGGAAGACTCCCATACACCGGTTTCTGGGCTATAACTAAGAAACCAGGCTGGCACCAAGTCCAGTCAGTTAAATGGAAGAAAGCTGTAGGTCGGCCCTGGATGTTACCATCAAACTGACGTCATGAGGACACTAGCATGGGGGTTGGACAAAGGATACCCAAAGAGGAAGAATTTCAGGATCTGATAGTGAATCCAAGGAAGAGAGTTTATTGTGTGCTGGGCACTTCACACATATTAACTAAGCTACCAGGTATTTGGACTTCCCTCAAAGCTCAGTCAGTAAAGAATCTGCCAGCAATGCAGGTGATCTGGGTTCGATTCCTCAGTTGGAAAGATCCCCTGGAGCAGGAAATAGCAACCCACTCTAGTATTCTTGCCCGGAGAATCCCATGGACAGTCCGTGGGGTCGCAGGGTCGGGCACGACTTGGCGGCTAAACCACCACCACCACCACGTATTTACCATTATTATCCCCATTTTGCAGATGAAGAAAACAGAGGAACAAAACCGTCCCTGTGATGGGTATAGAGAGGCCCACTCCTTCAAAGGATTTTCTCCCCAGCTGCCTTCACCTGTGAGTGCCTTCAGGCTCTGCTTCTGCTATTTGGCCCAAGGTCATGAACTTCTCAGGGCAGCCTGCACTGGACAGAGAGACAAAGTATAAAGACCCAATTATTGTCCTAATAATCATCCCAAGGTGGGACTATTCTCATGGTAATAGTCACAGCAGAACTCCCTGCCTGGTTGGTAGAAGCTTTGATGAGTTGGTATCACATTTCAAGTTGTACTCCAGTGAGGATGACTAACCATCCCAGTTTGCCTGAGAATGTCCTGGTTTTAGCACTGCAAGTTCTATGTGCCAAGAAGCTGTCATCCCAGGCAAACCAGAATGGTTGGTTGCTTCGGCCAATCCTGCTTCCTTCCCCTTACTTTGAAATATATTGATCCCTAATAATGATTTTGGGCTTCCCAAATCCCAGGTGGCTCAGTGGTAAAGAATCTGCCTGCCAAGGTAGGAGACACAGGAGATGTGGGTTTGATCCCTGAGTCAGGAATATCCTCTTGAGTAGGAAATGGCAACCCACTTTAGTATGCTTGCCTGGAAACCTCCAGGAACGGAGGAGCCTGGCGAGCTACAGTCCACGGGTTTGCCAAGAGTTGGACACAACTGAGTGACTGAGCACGAGTGTAGTAATAATTTTGCACCCCAAACTCCATCTCAGTGGAACTTCCTGAGAACCCCACATGGACAGAGTGCTGATTACATTGCAAACAACAGACATTCTGGCATCAGACTGTGGGCTCCTAATCTCCAAGCATCACTCATCCATTATAAAAGTGTTCTGGTCACTAAAAAGGGGTGCTCAACAGAGAGCAGAGGCAGATTCTGCAGTTCCATTTGGCCCAGGGGAAGTATTTCTCCACAAGAATGAAAGTAGTTCATGTTACTCACTATGCCTAGCCTATGAAGGAGGTATCTATCAATATTCTTATTTTGCAAATGAGAAAGCTAAGGCTTAGAGAATTTGCTTGCCTTAGGACTTTAACCTGGGCACTCTGCTTGTACCTTAGTTTGGATAAACCTGAGTAGCTTAGCATGATACAATGGAGAGGATTTTTTTGGAGTAGAGGTCATGACAACCCACTCCAGTATTCGTGCCTGGAGAATCCCATGGACAGAGGAGCCTAGAGGGGTTCATAGGGTCTCAAAGAGTCGGACATGACTGAAACAACTTAGCACACGGCGCCCATAGAGTGGGTTCAGTGAAGATTCTACACTTCAGAAAAAGGCCCAGAAACATGGCAAGAGGCTACAATCCAATTTATTAATAAGAGCTAAAAGAGTTTAAGAGCAGGGATTTAAATAATTAGATGTTAGTTGTTTATGTTGCAATAAAGAAAATCTCTGTTGCTCTCTCCATCCTCTTGAACTTCTCAAACTCAAAGCTTCAGTAAAGTTTGGCACAGAAGAGCCTCACATTCCGGATGTGTGTAAACCACCAGGGGCTGCCTGAGCAGAGAACAGGAACTAGTAAAGGCAAGAAGTCAGAGTTAACGGGGCCATGAGGCAGCCGGCTCCAAATTCACCTCATCCCCACCTGCCACCAGGCCTGGAGGAATTTGCAGAAACGTTCAGGAGATTATTAGATTTTCCACAGGCCTGGAAAGAGATTGGAGCCTAATTTGTTTATATCTCTGGGACTAGGGAGATTCCAGATGGCAGCTGAGATGCACGTGCAGGACAAGAGCTTTATTAAGATAAATCAAAATAATAAAGGCAGCTCTTTGGGAGAAGGAAGTAGGAAAATGGGTCATTTGTATTTTCTTTTTTTGTGTGTGTTTTTTTCTGGGTTTTTAAGATTCCTACAATAAAATAGTGTTACCTCTGTAATCTGAGAGAAGAGCAATAAATGATCAATGTCTATGTCTTCTGTGTTCCTGATTATATAGACTCTTCTGTCTCTTGGGTGTGCCTTGTTACTGAAAAGAAACAGATGAAACAAAAACCAAAGTAAAACCATGTCACTCAACCTAGATGGGTGGGATGAGGAAGGAGGTAGGAGGGAGGTTCAAGAGGGAGGGGTCATATGTACACCTATGGTTGTTTCATCTTGATGCATGGCAGAAACCATCACAATATTGTAAAGTAATTATCCCCCAATTAAAATTAAAAATTAAAAAAATCGTGTAACTGAGTCACACAGAGGTATTTCATATAGTCATAGAAATATAGTCTACATATTAAGTGAGGCCTCATTACCTTAGTGCAAGAACACTGAAAATGTTTCAAGTCAGTATCCTGGGTCTCGGAAGAGCAAAAGGTCTTTAAGATTTTACATTAATCCTTCAGACTTTAATCAGGTCAAGTTGACATTGATCAGATCAAGGTTTAAACTTGACTTGATTTCTGGCTCATGAAATTTTGAGTGTGCAGGTCATTTTCTCTTAACTTTCCTCTTCTCAAAGTGACATATATATATATATATATATATATTTATTTTATATTTTATTTTAATATTTTATTTTATATTTATTATTTATATTTCCTCTTCTATTTAACTTTCCTCTTCTCAAAGTGACATATATGTATTTATTTATATTATTTATTATTTATATTTTATTTTTATATTTTATTTATATTTATTATTTATATTTATTTATTTTGCAAACAGATAATGCTTACAAAAACCTTTGAGGTCTCTGGATTAAAGATTCTATATAAAAAGGGAGTTATGACACATGACTGTCCAATTCTTTTGATGATAGAGCTTAGCTAGTCCCTGGTAACTGAGGTGCCCAAATGATGTCAAATCTCCGCTATAAATGGGGGCCTCCTTCACCCTCAAGCAGTGAGGACTGTTGTCATGTCCTGCCTGCTGCTTGTGGCACATGGTGGAATGTCGCTCCGGGACCTTCCTCAGCTGTGTTAAGATCCCCCGTCCGATACACACCGATGCCTCTGCAACTGTCTCTAGGGTTCTTTCTTCGGTCTCGAGGTTGGGCAACTCCAAGACTCGCAGGCCTGTGGGGTGCAGCCCAACAATCACTAAAAAAAAATCAAGGAGAGTTATGATCGTGACATATTTCTATGTTATTGGTCAAGCGAGTGACCAACATTCAGACCAAAACCAGAAACAATGATAAACAAGTTTCTTTACCTCTTTCGAGTAACATAGGTGGTAGTCATGAAAGAAATGTCTAATCTAAAACATAAATGTTTTTCCCCTCTTCATCAGAAGTGTTTAACAGAAAAAACAAAGGCATAGTTTATTACTTTGAAATAGTTTAAATATTCTGGGGTACAGAGGGCTGAAATTTCCCTGATGTTGTGTCTTGGAAATATCATCTTTTGCTTGCTAATTTCTACACTTGGGCAGAGAGTGGTTAAAAAATGAATACTCCTTGTTTTTTTAAAAAGTGAAGAGATCCTGAGTGAAGGCATGAAAAATTTAAAGTGTCATTATAAAGAGAAAAGAGATTCTGCGAGCATTTAGATCCATGTCTTGTTTCTTTCTTTTTTTTTTTTGGCTGCACTCCATGCTTTATCAGGATCTTAGTTTCCTAACCAGGGATTGAACCTGGGCCTTGAGCAGGGAGAGTGCAGAGTCCTAACCATTGGACCACCATGGAATTCTCCAGATACACGTCCTCCTGACTGACAGGTCGGAATGTATTGTTTCTCTCATCCCTGACATTTTAGCCTAAACCTGACCATCAAGCTGTTTTTCCTTCTGCTGAAATGGTACTTACTGTCCAGGAGCTGCTTCTGCTTCTATTCCCGAGTCATTGAGCAAGATTTACTTCTGGGGCCTAATTTATAAACAAATATATTTAAATCTTATAGTGATTTTGAGGTTTCTTTATTACTAACAAGGTCTCGAGAATCGTGAGAATATAAATGTTATCAGTTATGGTCAACTACTCTAGAACTGAAAGAACTTGCAAATATCTTAACCAGATGCATGTGACATTCATTTATGGTAATGACAGCAATAAAATTAGTAGGTAAGGTAAGAAATTAAAAGGAAAAGTTTGTAACTAGGTGATAGACTGTAAAGTTTTTGTATGCTTGTTTTAAAACCTGTTTCCCTGGTTTAGATCCTGGTTTAGAAACTAGCTGTAAAAGACATTGGGGGATAATTAGGGAAAAATTTGAACATGGACTGCATGTTAGATTATATTAAGGAATTAATCTTAATTTTGTTCAGTGAGATAATCTTATATTCACCATGATGGAAAGTGTTCTAGCTTTTTAGTGATGTGTTCTGAAGTATTTGTAGGTTGGATGTCACTATGTTTCTAATTTGCTTTGAAAACTTCAGCATAAAAAGTGAGTTAAAAAAATTAAAATCTGTTTCATGCTGTTTACATTTTAATTCATGATTTTTTCTTCTTAAAACATATCACCTTATTATACTCTTATTTATTTAAACATTTATTTTTATTATAAAATTAAGATAACAATACTACAAAAACTGAAAATTCATAATTCCACCTCGCCCCAAATATTGTCAAGAGGTGTATTTTCTTTCCATTTTTCCTCCTGAATTATATTGTTTTTTTTACTTTGATCAGAGTATATATGATTCAGTCTTCCATGTTTTTGCCCTTAGCATTGTATCTTGAGTCTTGCCTCGTCTTAAATTTCCAAACATACATCCTTTCAGTGCTTCTAAAGGACAAGGTATTTTTAACTTCACTACAAGCCATGCCTGTCCCTACTGTCTGTCTCATGGCCAGTCAAGCCCAGGTGACCCCTTACTGAACGCATGTGGCTTGCCTCATGGCCAGTGAGGCACAGCTGGAGTGGACACGGAAGTGAGCTATTGCAAGAGGAAGTCTGGGCTTCTCCCTCCCATCTCAACCACAGCAGAAAGGCAGCCTTTAGGTCTCCTGCAAAAAGGGGAAAAGTCAGTTGTATATTTGCATGGGGCAGGAGGATGACTCCACAGATGATGCCAATTATAGGGAGAAGTCAGAACTTTGCAATGGTGAAATCTGGGGGTCACCAGTCAAATTCTGTGACCAAATTCTGCATCACCAGTCATGGCGCACTAGACATTATGTACCTCTTGATATGGTGCAACCTGAAGTACAAACCTTCATCTGTGAAATATTGTTGCCAAAATGCTTAATCTACATCTCATGAAGCCTTCTGTATCTATGTTTCAGTTTACAGGAAATCCAGGGAGTTATAAGAAACACTTAAGTGGTACTATGAGGAAACAGTCATACAAATCTAGAAGTCTGGACATTCCACAAAACAACTGGTCTAGACTTCTCAACAGGCCAAAATCATGTGAAGAAAGGAGGAAGAAAGGGGTCTGTTTTATATTAAAAGAGACTTGAAATTCAGAAAAACAAAATGCAATGTGTGATCCTTGTTTGGATCCTGGTTTGAATAAACCAGATATAAATGAAAGTTGGGGAAAAGATAGTATTAGATGGTAATAGAAATTATTGAAATTTTGCTAGATTTGTGACATAGGAGAATGATCTTTTACTTATTGAAGCCAAATGTTCATTGTACAATTTTTATTTTTCAATATATTTGTTCAGTTCAGTTCAGTCGCTCAGTCGTGTCCGACTCTTTGCGACCCCATGAATCACAGCACGCCAGGCCTCCCTGTCCATCACCAACTCCCTGAGTTCACTCAGACTCACGTCCATCAAGTCAGTGATGCCATCCAGCCATCTCGTCCTCTGTCGTCCCCTTCTCCTGCCCACAATCCCTCCCAGCATCAGAGTCTTTTCCAATGAGTCAACTCTTCACATGAGGTGGCCAAAGTACTGGAGTTTCAGCTTTAGTTAGGTACAGTTAATTTATAATATTATGTTAGTTTCAGGTGTACAGCCTAGTGATTTGTTTTTTTTTTAATTATATTTCATTATGTGTGTGCTACAAAATATTGAGTACATTTCCCAGTGCTATAAGGTAAATCCTTGTTGCTTATCTATTTTATATATGCTTGTTTGTATCTGTCAATCCCATACTCCTAATTTGTCCCCTCTCTCCTCTTCTTTTGTAACTATAAGTTTTTCTATATCTGTGAGTCTGTTTCTGTTTTGTATATACATTCACTTGTATTATTTTTAGATTCGACATATAAATGATATCATATAGTATTTGTCTGTTTTATTCACTAAGCATAATAGTCTCTAGGTCCATCCATGTGCTGCCAGTGGCAATATTTCATTCTTTTTTATGGCTGATTAATATTCCATTATATACTAACCTTTGTTGGCAAAGTAATGTCTCTGCTTTTGAATATGCTATCTAGGTCATAACTTTCCTTCCAAGGAGTAAGCGTCTTTTAATTTCATGGCTGCAGTCACCATCTGTAGTGATTTTGGAGCCCAGAAAAATAAAGTCTGACACTGTTTCCACTGTTTCCCCATCTATTTCCCATGAAGTGGTGGGACCGGATGCCATGATCTTCATTTTCTGAATGTTGAGCTTTAAGGCTATGGTTTTTCCTGTGGTCATGTATGGATGTCAGAGTTGGACTGTGAAGAAGGCTGAACGCCAAAGAATTGATGCTTTTGAACTGTGGTGTTGGAGAAGACTCTTGAGAGTCCCTTGGACTGCAAGGAGCTCCAAACAGTCCATTCTGAAGGAGATCAGCCCTGGGATTTCTTTGGAAGGAATGATGCTAAAGCTGAAACTCCAGTACTTTGGCCACCTCGTGCGAAGAGTTGACTCATTGGAAAAGACTCTGATGCTGGGAGGGATTGGGGGCAGGAGGAGAAGGGGACAACAGAGGATGAGATGGCTGGATGGCATCACTGACTTGATGGACGTGAGTCTGAGTGAACTCTGGGAGTTGGTGATGGACAGAGAGGCCTGGCGTGCTGCGATTCATGGGGTCGCAAAGAGTCGGACACGACTGAGCGACTGATCTGATCTGATATATATATATATATATATATATATATATGCTTAGTTGCTCAGTCGTGTCCAACTCTTTGCACCCCAAGAACTGTAGTCCACTAGTCTACTTTGTGGAACTGTCCAGGCAAGAATACTGGAGTGGGTTGCCATGCCCTCCTCCAGGAGATCTTCCCAACCCGGGGACTGAACCCAGGTCTCCTGCATTGCAGGTGGATTCTTTACAGTCTGAGCCACCAGGGAAGCCCATATATGTTTATATATATATAAATATCACATATTCTTAAGCCAGTTATCTGTTGAAGCACACTTGAGTTGTAGCCATGTTTCGGCTATTGTAAATAACACTGCTATGAACAGTGAGTACAGGTACATTTTCGAATTAGAGTTTTTAACCCAGGAGTGGAATTACTGGCTCATATGGGAATTGCACTTTTAACTTTTTAAGGAACCTCCATACTGTTTTCCATAGTGGCTGTATTTTCTCAATATATTTAAAGTATTTCATCATTAAAAAGGTCTTCTGTGAATGGAGTACAGGCAGGAGAAGAGTTTTTCTTTCACTAGTAGTGGGCTGAGATATTTCTATTATTTTCTGTTATAATAAATAAGTTACTACTCAAGACATGCAAGATGAGATAATCAAATAGTATAAAGTTATACAAAATTAAACAGACTATGTTTTCAAAGTGGTAGAATTTTAATTCATTTGCTTCTCTTAGAGATGAGGATAACACAGGCAGGCAGTCTTAAAATAGGAACACCTAATGCCTACTGCACAGGTGGATAGAGACAACAACTACAATGCATAGATATTCAGGACCTACCACATCCCAGGCACCATGCCAAGTGTTCGAGATACTACAAGAGATGCCAGTGTGGTCCCTGCCACAGTGGGATGTACTCTCTGAAGGGGAAGACAGACAAAAACATGCAACCAGACAAGCAATGTAACAGGAGCAATTCCTCTTGTGGGGGAAACAAACAGGGCTGCAAAAGAGAACCACAGGGGTGATGGTCAGGAAAGGGGTCTTCCTGGAGGCATATTGAGGCTGAATCCTGTGAGAGGAAAAGTAAGCCAGGGGACTGGCAAAGAGAAGAGCCATCTAGATGGAGGAAACTGTGTGTGCAAAGACCTTAATTAGGAAAAAGGAATTGAATAAAACCAGTGTGACGTAGATGTTATGAGCACAGGGCACCGTGGTAAGCTGGAGAAATAGCTTTTAGGCCATGGCAAGGAATTAGGTTTTTTCCTAAGTGTGATGGACAGCCATGTTCAGTAGCATTCATTTATTTTAAAAATTCCATTTTGAAGAAGGTTTAAGGAAATTGCCAGCACGTTGAAAGCTTAGGGACCACGTGTTGCATACTTCAACCACACTCAGTATGACCATTCAGGGTAGTGCTCTCAGCTCTTCTAATTGGATGTCTCCCACCCTTCAACATGGCCAATGGATACTTATTGGTGCATCAGGAATCTATTGCTTGGTAACAACTTATCCCAAAATGTGGTGACTTCAACCAATAATGAATATTTATTATTTCACAGTTTCTGAGGGTCAGGAGTTCAAGAGCGGTTTATCTGATCTGATCTGTCTGATCTGGTTTGAGGGTCTCTCATGCAGTTTCAGTCAAGGTGCTGGCTGAGGACATTGGACATCTTGGTCGGGACCAGAGGAGCCAATGCCAAGATGGCGCCCACACAGGGCTGTGGTCAGGAGGCCTGGCTTTCCTGTCATGTGATCCTCTTCATGAGGCTACTTGAGCATCCTCATTGCATGGCAGCCGACCCCACTCAAGTGAGTGATCCCACTAAGAGTAAGGAGGAAATTACAGTGCTCTTCATAGTCCTGGAGGCAACATACACTGTCACTTCTGCCTCCCTAAGAGATGGGTTGCTAAGTCCAGACCACATTCAAGGGGAGGGAAATTAAGTCTTATCTCTTGAAAGGAGGTGTTTCTAAAAATCTGTGGACATATTTTAAAACCACCACATTCAGTGACCCAACACATGTCATCCTCTGTGGGAAGCCTGCCTTGATTTTTCCGAGCAGAGCTGGTCGCTCTCTGCTCTGTTTTCAGGGCACTTCATTTCTGTCTTTTACAGCTCTTGCCTTGTTTATGGAAGTCTATTTACCCATCTATCTTTCTCACTAGACCAGGTGCTCCTTCAGGCCTAGGGACATGTCTTCTGGATCTTCTGTGTCCTCAATCTGCTCATTAATGAAATTCTCATACCATCACAGGACACTATCATCCACCCCTCCTGAGTCAGGGTTTTTAAAAGACCCTTTCTCACTCCGTCCTTTTCCTGCCTGTCTTGATTTACTCATTGTATTATACATAGACATATCTTCTCAACAAGGTAATAAACTCCCAAAATAGGACTATCTTAGTCATCTCTCTTTTTAAATTCCTCATGGTTCCAAAGGCATAGCTCTGTATTATAATAATAAATATCCTTTTAGAAGAATTAAACAGGAGAGGGCCCTGCATAGTTAAAAAAATCTTTTCAGCTTCTTTGGTAATTGAAATATCTCCTGGCTAGCTCAGCTCTATGTAAACTCTAATAAAGAAAAATGACCTCAGTTCATAATGCAGGAAACATTCAGTGTTGCAAAAAGAACTCTGAAGCACAAGGAGTCTTCCATTCTGTTCTGCTTGCTTCCTTATTGTTTGAGAGACTCAAGATCTAACACTGTCAGGATGTCCTTATCGTTCAATGGAAAGAATGTGAGGAGATCTTTTAGTTTTCTCTCTAAACACTGAAAAGCCATATTCCCTCCTAGAGTCACAAAGTATCATCCCTCCCTTGGCCTTAGTTTCTAAGTGTGTTAAGTGTCATTCAGTCCTGTCTGACTCTTTGCAACCCCATGCATTGTAACCCACCAGGCTCCTCTGTCCATGGGATTCTCCAGGCGAGAATACTGGAGTGGGGTGCCATTCCCTTCTTCAGGGGATCTTCCCAGCCCATGAATCGAACCCAAATCTCCCAAATTACAAGCAGATTCTTTACCATCTGAGCCCAATAGGATATTGTCAATTCAGGTAGTTTTATCGAGATTAAGTTAGAAGCTTAGCTGACCTTGGTTCTGATTTTTAAGAATCTTGGACATCCAGAGAAGTCTTCTGGGGCAGATTTCTTTGGGGTTTGGAGAAATGATTGGACCAGCTCTGAGCCTGTGACAGGCCCAGGTAGGGGCCGGGGAGAAGAGGTGAGCAGAGCCTGGGACATGACCTGCCCCTCTGCCCTGCTTCATCTGACAAGGAAGTTCTTTCTTATGGTTCATCATTAAAGAATTGAGGTGATTGCACATTAAAACAGAAACAAAAGAGAGATAATGGAAGAGCCTTCAACAAAACAGCCAATGCCGCATTTTAAAGGGTCATTTTCTTCTCAAAAGAAAAAAAATAAATGCATGTCAACTCCTTTCCTTTCTTTGTCTGACCTGTAAAGACAGAGCCGCCTTTAAAAAAAAAAATTATTTGACTGCAGTGGGTCTTAGTTGTGGCACATGGGAACTTTGATCGATGTGGGATCTTTAGTTAAGGCTTGTGAACACGTAGCTGTGGCATGTGGGAACTAGTTCCTGATCCGGAATTGAACCTGGGCCCCCTGCACTGGCAGCGTGGTGAAGTCTTAGCCACTGGACCACCAGGGAAGTCCCAAGACAGATCTGCCTTGACAGAACAAAATGCCTGCTTTTAAGGGACTCTCCTGTTTGTCAGAAGACTATCTCTTCATGCTAAATCAGAAGCCCAGGTTTCACACTAAACATGAAAGCCCAGAACATGGTATCTGGCACACAGTAGGCTCTCAGGCAATGGTGACTGCTTGGATGGTTATAGTGCTAAGGCTGGTTGGGTTCTCTGCTACTGTGACAACGAAGCTGTCATAAAATTCCTGGACTACTTCTCCAACAAGAGAGCAAATAAGTCCTAAAGGAAGAGTCAGAGAGTCTGGATTTCACTGGGTGGTATTTATTTGGCTTTGACACATTTGCATTCGGCACAACTCAATTAAACAGCAGAGTAAACCTGAAAGAAAGAACTAGGCTTTTAAAGATGTTTGAACGAAGTGCATCCTGGGAAACCTCTCCTCCTCAGGGGAGCATGGCAGGAGGCCACTTGAAGGAGAAACACCTCCACCCTTCTAAGGGAGGATAGGAGACAGAGGGTGTTTGTTTCACAGAGAAGTCGGCAGCACAAATTACTGTTTTCTTTGTTAAACCGATTTCTGAAACATGTTAGTACCTTGCCTGACTGCTGCCTGAAAGGATGGAGGGCAGAGAATAAAACTGCAAATTGTTGGTTAGTTATACAATATTTGAGTTTTGACAAATCTGGAATTCATGCTAAAATTGTATTTAATTTCAAAGGTAATGTGAAATTTGGGAAATTTAAAATCTTGGTGATAATAAATGAAGTGATAAATCAATTTAAAATTCAATGCAGAAAGATCAAGAGTTAAAAAGCAAAATCATCGCAGTTAATACACGTTCTCCCCTGTGGTTCTCTTTTCTAAATCAACTGAAAATATTTAATCATGTGCCTTTAATTAAAGCTCTACACCCATGGAGTAAAACAAAGTGGAGTTTGTTTCACTTAGACAAGAATATCTAATGGTTCCATCTATAAAATTGATATCTAAAAATATACATTTCTAACAAACTCCATTTTGTTTCAAGTTGTGGAAAAACCGAATCTTCCTGAGGGGAAACAGCCTTAAACATCTCTTCCTTTTTTTTTTTTTGATCACATGGCATGGGGGATCTTAGTTCCCCAACTGAAAATCAAACCCGAGGCCTCCTACATTAGATTGCTGAGTTTTAACCATAGGCCCGCCCAGGGAAGTCCCCATCTCTTCCTTTGTGTTTTTGTTGTTATTTTGTCTTTTAATTGTATCTCATTCACAATACTTATTACTGTATTAACTTGGCCTGAGCAATTGTATTTACATAATTGTCAGAGTGGGATAAGCAACCTGAAATTTATTTGCAAAGAAGCACCAACTAATTTCACCAACCACCCCCAGACCAAGGAGGAGAATTCACAGAAGCTCCGTGTGACTCACTGGATGCTCACCAGGGAGACAGAGGAGAGGACTGTGTCATGGTGGAAGGCAGGCTGGCCTGGGTCCTTCGTTCTAGCCCAGTCCTGCTGGGAACAGTCTCTAAATCAGGACAGGCCATTCCCCATCTATGTTCTCCATTTCCTTCTCTAGACTTTGAGTGGGTTGGTTATATGGCTCTTAAGATGCAGCTAATATTTAACAAGTCTTGCACATCTGTACACAGCAAGGTTCCATGATGTCCAATGTGACATAGAGCATAGGCGAGTCTGCAAACAAGTCTGGAGCAAGATAGTCTTGGCTCAGAGTGACTCTTAGGTGAGTGACTCACTGCCCTGTTCCTCATTTATAAAATGTAGATGATAATGAATCCCATGATATAGGACTGTTGTGAGGTCTAAATGTGATAAACCCCTTAGAATAGAGTCTGGTATAAATGCTAGTTGACATTTGATTTAAAAAAATACTTTCCTTTCCAGATGGGTTCAGTGCTTTTGCCTGGTCACCACCCCCAACTGTCTGGAGTGTCCATATGTCTCCTGCGAATATTTTGAGACTTTTATTATCCCATGGAAGTGTTTGATGGATGTTCTGCATGGTTATTAGAGATCTAATTTTCAAGCTGTGAAAAAAAAAAGTGAAACTTGTTAGGGAAAAGAGTCTTAATCTTTAAATACCTCTAATGTTCTTTGGTTTTAATCTCATGTGCAGTGGCTGCTATTTAATGCCTCTGCATGGCAGTAAGTATCAGGATCTGAAGATTAAGTGTCAGGATCTCAAGGACGGTATTAGAAATGTTGTCGATGGTTCCCACAGTTTTACAAGTTATTAGAGTTTTGCCTAGACCCCAACTCAAAGGCCTTTATTCATGCACTCATTCACTCTTTCACTCACAAGCTTTTATTGAGCACTTACTATGTGTCAGTCACTGGAAAAGAGAAATAATACATGGTTTCTCCTTTAGCAGAGCTCAAAGCCTATGGGGAAGACAGATGAACAAATTTATAGATTACCAAAGTGGTAAGCACTGTTTTAAGAACATGAACAAAATGCTGTGGGAGCCCAGAGGACTGAGCAACTGATTGTGCCTGGAGGAGTCAGGAAGTGACAGCTGAGCAAGTAAAGCCTTTGTATGTGATTGCGCATGTGTTTATCTGTCTGGGTGTTTCAGGGAGAGGCAGAGCAAAGGCAAGGTGAAAAGGGTTGAGAGTCACTGAAAGGCACAATCTACATTACATTCCTGGGAAAGAATTAGCTTCTTTTGAAAGTGGTGGGAGAGGGCTTCCCTGGTGGCTCAGTGGTAAAGAATCTGCCTGCCAATGCAGAGAGGCGGGTTTGATACCTGGTCCAGGAAGATCCCGCATGCTGCAGAGCAACTAAGCCCATTTGCCACAACTACTGAGCCTGTGCTCAAGAGCCCGGGAGCTGCAACTCTTGAAGCCTGCATGCAGAAGAGCCTGTGTTCCACAAGAGAAGCCACACCTGAATCTGGCAACTAGAGAGTAGCTCCTGCTTACCACAACTAGAGAAAAAGCCTCACAGCAATGAAGACCCAGCACAGCCAATAATAATATAATAATAAAATAAAAATAAAATTAAGTGGTGGGAGAGAGAGAAGGAACAAGCTCATCTAACATTCCAGCTTCTTCCAGGATGAGAACATTTATATCAGATATCCTGATGGCAAAGGCAATAGCACTGTGGGTACTTAAACGTTAAGTCTAGAACTTAAAAGCAGATGTATAATGATTTTGAGGGCTTCCCTGATTGCTCAAGTGGTAAAGAATTCGCCTACAATGCAGGAGACACAAGAGACGTGGGTTTGATCCCTGGGTTTGGAAGATGCCCTGGAGGAGGAAAATGGGAACTCACTCCCGTATTCTTTTTTTTTTAATTTTATTTTATTATTATTTTTTTAAATTTTATTTTATTTTTAAACTTTACAATATTGTATTGGTTTTGCCAAATATCAAAATGAATCTGCCACAGGTATACATGTGTTCCCCATCCTGAACCCCCTCCCTCCTCCCTCCCCATACCATCCCTCTGGGTCGTCCCAGTGCACCAGCCCCAAGCATCCAGTATCGTGCATCGAACCTGGACTGGCGACTTGTTTCATATATAATATTATACATGTTTCAATGCCATTCTCCCAAATCATCCCACCCTCGCCCTCTCCCACAGAGTCCAAAAGACTGTTCTATACATCAGTGTCTCTTTTGCTGTCTCGTATACAGGGTTATTGTTATCATCTTTCTAAATTCCATATATATGCGTTAGTATACTGTATTGGTGTTTTTCTTTCTGGCTTACTTCACTCTGTATAATAGGCTCCAGTTTCATCCACCTCATTAGAACTGATTCAAATGTATTCTTTTTAATGGCTGAGTAATACTCCATTGTGTATATGTACCATGGCTTTCTTATCCATTCATCTGCTGATGGACATCTAGGTTGCTTCCATGTCCTGGCTATTATAAACAGTGCTGCGATGAACACTGGGGTACACGTGTCTCTTTCTCTTCTGGTTTCCTCAGTGTGTATGCCCAGCAGTGGGATTGCTGGATCATAAGGCAGTTCTATTTCCAGTTTTTTAAGGAATCTCCACACTGTTCTCCATAGTAGCTGTACTAGTTTGCATTCCCACCAACAGTGTAAGAGGGTTCCCTTTTCTCCACACCCTCTCCAGCATTTATTGCTTGTAGACTTTTGGATCACAGCCATTCTGACTGGCGTGAAATGGTACCTCATAGTGGTTTTGATTTGCATTTCTCTGATAATGAGTGATGTTGTTTGTTAGCCATCTGTATGTCTTCTTTGGAGAAATGTCTATTTAGTTCTTTGTCCCATTTTTTGATTGGGTCATTTATTTTTCTGGAATTGAGCTATAGGAGTTGCTTGTATATTTTTGAGATTAGTTGTTTGTCAGTTGCTTCATTTGCTATTGAAACTAAAGACATATATATAGAAAACTGTAAAACACTGGTGAAAGAAACCAAAGAGGACACTAATAGATGGAGAAATATACCATGTTCATGGATTGGAAGAATCAGTATAGTGAAAATGAGTATACTACCCAAAGCAATTTATAGATTCAATACAATCCCTATCAAGCTACCAACGGTATTCTTCACAGAGCTAGAACAAATAATTTCACAATTTGTATGGAAATACAAAAAACCTCGAATAGCCAAAGCTATCTTGAGAAAGAAGAATGGAACTGGAGGAATCAACCTACCTGACCTCAGGCTCTACTACAAAGCCACAGTTATCAAGACAGTATGGTACTGGCACAAAGACAGAAATATAGATCAATGGAACAAAATAGAAAGCCCAGAGATAAATCCACACACATATGGACACCTTATCTTTGACAAAGGAGGCAAGAATATACAATGGATTAAAGACATTCTCTTTAACAAGTGGTGCTGGGAAAACTGGTCAACCACTTGTAAAAGAATGAAACTAGAGCACTTTCTAACACCATACACAAAAATAAACTCAAAATGGATTAAAGATCTAAATGTAAGACCAGAAACTATAAAACTCCTAGAGGAGAACATAGGCAAAACACTCTCTGACATACATCACAGCAGGATCCTCTATGACCCACCTCCCAGAATATTGGAAATAAAAGCAAAAATAAACAAATGGGACCTAATTAAACTTAAAAGCTTCTGCACAACAAAGGAAACTATAAGCAAGGTGAAAAGACAGCCTTCACTCCCGTATTCTTGCCTGAAAAATCCCAAGGATAGAGGAGCCTGGCAAGCTATAGTCCACAGAGTCACAAAGAGTTGGACATGACTGAATGACTAAGCAATGATTTTGAGACCCCCCGTCTTCCCCTCACAAACAACCTGGTATAACCATAAACCAGCTAAATTCATCCTAAAATGTATGTAGCATGGGATGCATCCACAATTCTCCAAGTGTTTTTTAAGGTAGGCTTGTGAGTGAGGTAAAGAAGATAGATGTTAGAATATAGAAGATAAACAGAAAGATTTTACAATCTCACAAAATCAATGTAACGGACATGCATATACCCACCACTTAGATTAACCATAGTTAACAATTTTCCATTTTACCATATTTGATTCAAATAAAGATATGTCTGTGTGTGCATATATACAAATTTTGGAGCCATTTAAAATAACATTGCCAATATTGTGATATTTTATACCTAAATATTCTATAAATATGCTACCCCCCTCCCCAAATAAGGACATTTTCCTCCTTACCCAAACACCAGTATCATGTCTAACAGAATAAATTCCCTAATTTCTAATACTGAACCAGTATTTATTTCCCCCTGGTTGTCCCAAATTATCTTTTATAGCTCCTTTTTAAAAAACAAGACAAATATTTGTTTTTAATGGGTGGCATAGATTTTTGGACAGACTCCTTGCAGAGACATGGACTAGTATAATTTCTACTTTAAACTGTATTTTGCACTCTGCCAGATTTCTCTGAAGCCTGAAATATCACTTAGGCTTGTCTAAGTATACATAAATGCTCAAGAGAAATGGGATTAATCTGCCAAGGAAAGCTAAAGAAAAGAAGAGCTGGGATTTAGAAAACAGTGACATTCTAAGAACCTCAGTCCTTCAGGCTGAGTCTCTCAGAAAGATTGATCTGTTTTTTTTTTTTTTTTTAACAGAGAGCCCTGGTGATATTAAATTGATGGTAAAACAAAAATTCTAACAGATAATACTCAACTTTTTTTCTTGACTCTCCACAGTGAGCTTGGGTACTTTAATCAGATGTTAGAAAATTTTTAAAAACTGAAGCAAGAACATTCTGACTGCTTTTCAAAATTCTCTTTTCACACCTCCCCTTACCATCTCACGCCACCCAGGATTCAATCAGTGCCGCTGCCAGCCCTGCCAGGCGTTGTGCCCCAAATGCGAGACATTCTCCAAGGTGAGCAGCTGATGGAAGGTGCTCTGACTCCCGGGAAAATGAAAAATGTTTGTTTCTACCAAGAGAACTAAAGCCACGGTTGAAGGGAGAAGATCTTATTACAGAATAAGGATTGGAGACTAAAGGTGATACATTTAAAATATTTTGAAATAATCTCCAATTTACAGAAAAGTTATAAGCAAAGAATTTTGTTCCAAAATCATATAAGAGTAACATAATCCCTAATACTTTATTCCTTTTTGGCACCAGGGACTGGTTTTGTGGAAGACAATTTTTCTATGGATTGGGGCCAGGGAGTGGGAGGGGAAGGTTTTGAAATAATTCAAGCACATTAATTATTGTGCACTTTGTTTATATTATTATTACATCAGCTCCACCTCAGGTCATCAGGCACTAGATCCTGGAAGTTGTACTTCCAGGAAGTACACTGGAATCACAGTGTATTCTATGGAATCACAGTACATCTACCAAAATTAGGGAATTAACCCTGATAGGTTACTATGATCTAACACTCAGATTTCATACAAATTTCGCCAAATTCCTTTATAGAAAAAAAGGTTCAGTTTAGAATCACATGTTGCCTTTAGTTGTCACATCCCTGTAATCTCCAGTCTGGAAAAATCCTTCAGTCTTGACTTGAATTTTGTGATTTAAAAAATTCTGAGGACTCTGGACCAGTTGTTTTGTAGAATGCCCCTTGGTTTATTTTTGTCAGATGTTTGCACACAAGTAGATTAAGTTTGCACATTTTGGCAGGAATATTACAGGACTGATGATGATGTGGTCTTCTGATTGCAACCCATTTGGGTGGCATGATTTTGATTTGTCCCTTTAGTGATAATATTCACTTTGATACTTTGATTAAGATGTTATCTGCCAAGCTGCATTGTTGTAAAGTTATCTTTTTCTCTTTTGCAATTATTTAGTATTTTGTGAGGAGGTATTTTGTAATGATGTAAATGTCCTGATTTTAATCAAGCTTCAAATTCATTCATTTATTAATTTTTGTCCTTAAGGTTTGTATTTCCATTTTAGTCAATGGTTTATAATTTGTTACTATCATTGTGTATTTTGATGCTCAAATTTTCCTGGATTTGTTTAACCATAGCCCTTTTGAGCTGACTTATGTGTCCTTTTGACAAAGCCTCATCGCTCTTTGAGCACTTCTTTCTTTCTGACACAAAATATATTCCAAATTTACCTATACTTTCCAGGCTCCAGCCCTGAATCAGCCATTTCTCCTTTTAGTGGAGAATGGTATTTATTGGATTGGCCAAAAAGTTTGTTTGGGTTTTTCCATAAGATGTTACAGAAAAATCTGAACGAACTTTTTGGCCAATACAATATAAGCTGGGTATGCTTCTGTTGGGTTTCCCAGGTGGGGTGGTGATAAAGAATCCACCTGCTAATGCAGGAGACACAGGAGATGTGAGTTCAATCCCTGGGTCTGAAAGATCCCCTGGAGGAGGAAATGGAAACGTGCCTCAGTATTCTTGCCTGGAAAATTCCATGGATAGAGGAGCCTGGCAGGCTACAGTCCATTGGATCACAAAGAGTTGGACCGACTGAGGGACTAAGCACACATACACATGCTCCTTGTTACTGGGGATCTTCTCTCAGGCTCTCTTATTGTACAGAACTAACCAGTATATATGTTCACTACTTTCCTATTGCTGCTGTAATGCTTACGACAATACATATTTATTATCTCAAGTTCTGGAGATCAGAATGCTTCAAATCAAGGTGTCAGCAGCGCCATGTTCCTTTTGAGGCTCTCAGAGAGTATTCATTTCCTTGCCTTTCCAGCTTCTAGAAGCTGCCTGCATTCCTTAGCTTGTGGCCTCTTTGTCACAAATGTCAAGTAGCCAGCAGCACAGTATCTTCAAATCTTTCTCTCCTGCCTCTACTTCTGTCATAACATCTCTGACCCTCCTGCCTTCCAACATAATCACAAGTACCCTTGTGATTATATTGGACCCTCCCCACCCCCCCGGCCCCCAGATAATCCAGGATAAGTTTCCCATCTCAGGATATGTAATTATATCCACAAAGTCCCTTTTGCCCTGTGAGGTAACACAGTCACAGATATGGGGCATTAAGATGGAGACATTTGGGAATCCATTATTCTACCTTCCACAGTAGGTATGTGAGTATATACACATTGATTTCTGTATCTATATGAATACATTGGAAACCATGTTTCACCTAGATACTGCCAATTCTGATCAAACAACTGCAGAGTTCATTTCTGTTTCAATATTTTCAACTGTCTTATGGCTCAGCTGGTAAAGAATCCACCTGCAATGCAGGAGACCTGGGTTCGATTCCTGGATCAGGAAGATTTCCTGGATCAGGAAGATACCCTGGAGAAGGCAAAGGCTACCACCAGTATTCCGGCCTAGAGAATACCGTGGACTATCCATGGGGTCACAAAGAGTTGGACATGACTGAGTGACTTTCACTTTCACTCTTTACCAACAGTGAGAAACCTAGCTCCCCCTGTCCTTAGTAAGTTAACTCATGTGATTTATCACTTCTGTGTAACCAGTCTCTTATTCCACTCCCATCCTCTGACCCCTGCCGGAATGTCCTCTGATCTGCTTGGACTCTGATATGTTACACTTGGCTGCCCTTCCTTGGGGACACCCTCTCACTCCACGTGGACTCTGCTACTCCAAGCCAGCCTGCTGCTTGCAGAAGCACCCCCAGCAGACCCACTATGGGGATACTCTTCTCCCCCTACTGGGGCTCCAACAGCTAGTTCTGATCACCTCTTAGGTCTGTGCCTTGCCCCACCTAATGGATTTAGGAGCAATCTGTTGCGAGAAGGAAGAAAAGTCCAAATGGCGTATTTTTAGGAAGGAGAAGGGGCACTGAAATCCTGGTCCAAATGAGGGCGGGCAGTTGGAGTGCTGTTGGGGTGGGAGGAGAGTAAACTGAGAGAAAAGGACCAAACAACCGGGGACTTGAGGCCTGAGAAATATTTGTGCAGTAATGTGCCCCTGGTCTTTGGCCTCTGCGTTTTTGAGGAGTTGCCGCATATTTTTCTGGGCTGAGAAGGCTGCCACCAGCCTGGAGCCGCATCAAACCACTTTTTATTTAAAAACCTCCCTTTGGCTCCTGGTGTTTTTTATGCTGATTAAGAACACTGACTTGGCTACATGAGCAAGAGGGCTGATGGCTGCTCAGTCTCTTGAAGCAGAAGAAGCTTTTGATCAAGTTGAGTGGGAGTTGATGTTTGAGGTACTTTAAAAAATGAAGTTGGGAGATAAGCTTATGAACTAAATTTGAACTTCATTCCAAGTTCATTGAACAGAAAGGTTTCAAATCCTTTTAATCTGGAGAAAGCCCATCGTAATCGCCCTTTTCATCCCTTATTTTTCTTTAAGATAAAGTTCCTTCTCAAATTGCTGAGCGTTTATCTACCTACTGAGAAGGGCACTTCAAAAATAAACTCTGAGGCTTAAAGATGTATGAGTTTCTTTCTTTCTGAGGGGATGGTGGCATCTTAGCTCGGCTGCCTTCTCTTTTCATCCCCTAGCACCCAGACTAATGATGCTGTCTGCAGTGACTAGGAAGGACCAGTTTTTCTGAGAGGATCTGGGGCTGTGCTTGACTTTGCAGTAAGGGGCTAAGGGTTGGCTGCACAGAAAGAAGAAGCTTGTGGGTTCTAATCTCAGTTCCTCCTCTGACTTCTCAGTGACATTAGGCAAGTCACTTCCTTTCCACATGTTTGGTCTGCTTCATCCACCATCTGGAGCAAATGATACCCCTTGTCCATTTATCTCACAGGGATGTCGTCAGGGCTGATTAATGTACAGGGCAGTCAAACATTGCATACGTGCGATGAGCTCAGAAAAGTGAGACCGTGAACCCTGAGACTTCTTCCAATTAGGGGTGATCTTTCCATTTAAGAATGAGCTATGTTTATAGTGCTAGTAATTTGGGGCCATTTCACTGTTTGTCTTATTAGTTCAACTCATGCTATCATTAGTTATATACATAATAATACGCTTGGCTCAATACAGATGAAATCATCCACTTCAGTATTTTTTGTGTACTTCCTGTGTGCTTGGCACTCTCTGTACTAGACTTAAAAACCTAAGGAAAAACCAAATTATGGGAAGGTCAAAAAATGTGAAATATTTATGAGCAAATTCATGTTTATGTTTCTACTGTTCCCTCTGATGATTTATTTGTTTAAACAGAGGTGCCTATTTTCTGTCATATAACTTATCTGAGGGAAGCTGAGCTTCAGTTTCCTGAGTATTTGTGAAAGACATAGCTTAGTTTTTTTAAAAGGAAAGGCTCCTTTAGCCAATCTCTCATAGAATGACAGTCCCCCTAAAGACATGGTGTTCCACTTAATTTCCACGTAGCTGTTCCCTGCTAAAACGGGCATTAACCCAAATCAGGCCTGTCCCTTTGCAGTGCCAAGCAGGTAGTAAAATTGAATACCATCGTATATTCTCAACATAGGGAGGTTAAGCCAAATTGGACATGAATTGAAAACTAAGCTAAAAATGATTATCTCATCCTCCTGGAAAGTCTTCACCCTGCCCATGTGGAAAGAACTGCTTTCCACTGGCCACCACCCCCTTCCCGGGCAGATGGCCTCTGCCTTCAATGACGTGACCTTTGTAAGTGCAGCGGCAGGAAAGCCTTGTGCTTTTTGTATCAACCAGAGCTGACGGTTAAGTTTAAAATACCAAGGGAGAAAAAAAAAAAAAAAAACCCACAAAATAATACAACACAGAGTGGGAAAGAAGGGTTTGGCAACTTTGTTTCCAGTTGCTGGCTTTGGCTCTGAGTAGGGCTTCTGACTGCTGCTTCTGGAAAACCTTTGGACTATTTTCGACAGATGGAACAGGCCACATGAAATGTCTATTATTACTTCAGTCTTGGCTGGCTCTAGCACATAGCATCAGCTGCCTTCTGTCCTCGTCCTGCAGTCTGATTCCTGAGGGTAGCTCCCAAACATGCAGACATTCCCCAGAGCCTCACTGCTTAGTGGTGAGACCACCCCCAGTTAGATCTTCTCCACCCTGTTGCTGCTGATGTTTCTGGAGGACAACAAAGCCCAGCCTGATTTTTCTTTTCTAGAACTGTGTCAAAATCTAAGGTACCAGTGAGCCCTTCAGTCTGAAGCCAGAAGAAATTCTCTAGGATTGCAAGGTTTAAGATGCCCGGGTGTTTCTAATAAGTATTTGAAAAGCAGGGACACTGTAATCAGTTCTGTAAGCAACTCCCACATCGAGAGCTTGGTTTTGCTCCCCAAATTCTATTTTCTCTTTCTTGGTGAAAGGGTAAGGATGAGACTTTAAAAAGAATCCGTGAAGTTTCAAGTGTTTAAAAGTAAAATTCTCCTATCTTTACATGTGTAACCTCAGGACTGAAAAAAGCCCAGAGGCCTGTGGTCTAACCTGTTGATGTTGACATTCCCTGGGCTCCTACAAAAGAGGAGGGGCTTGTCCATTTCCTCGGGCTTTGGACCCTGTAAGATAACTCTGTGGTGTGCCAAAAGGCTAGGATTGGCTGTTTTCGATTTTTATTAGGACTCCTGAGCTTTAGGAAAATGGCAGAGTAGCTGGAGGATGGAGCAGCTTTGTTTTTGAAATGTATTTTTGTTTCTTCAATCTCAAGTGCCACTGCCTTGGGAACCATTAAAAATGGAAGCATGATGACAAGACGACAAGCATCTTTAGACAGATCAGTTGGTAGAGAAATTGAGCCAAGGAAGGGCCAGGGCGGTAGGGTTACGACTTTGTCACTGATCTACATGTGCAGCGAGCTGAACCCACTCTTGATTGCTTCACAACTCCATTTCTCTCTCTGTAAAGTCAGGATGAAGTCAAGATGCTTACCTTCACGGCACCAGCAATATGGCAAAAGGATTGTCTAGAGGCAGATGCCCTGTTTGAGTTTTAACCCCACCACTTCTAAGTGTGCAACTTTAAGCGAGTTAACATATCTCTGTGCCTCAGTTTCCTCATCTGTAAAATGGGGATAACAACAGTACCTTACTTCTTAGTACTGTTGTGTAGACTATGTGTCAGAATACAGATAAAATGCTTGTCCTGTCAGTATTAGCATTGTTTTATGTGTCTGGAGCTAGTACTGGTATTACTATTATGATCTAACCAGAAATACTGAGGTTCAAAGAAGTAAAGCAATAAACACAAATAGAAATTTACCTTGAGTCTACTTTTTTTTTTTTTTAATCCAGTCATTTTATAGACAAGACAAGAACTTTTGCAAATGTGAACTCACTGGGACTATTTCACAACTGCCTCTCCATGATGTCAGCAAACATCTAAAGAATAAGCAGAGTGATGCAAGATCAAGGAGCAGACTGGGAGGTTCCTGCCCCTGTCACCACATCCAGGCTTAGGCCAAAGCACTTATAGGATCTCAGTGAGATCCTCATAACAATTATTTTAGATGGCATTTGCATTTTACAAACATTAATTAGTTTCTGGGGTGAGGTGTGCACTGTGTCACTCCCTGGACTGGGTTCATTCAGTTAGAAATAAACAAATGCTCTGAGATGTTGTGTTCTGAAGGATCCACTTACAGAGATGAGAGAACCCAAAGCCACAGAGTCAGGGAAAACCTGGATCTCACTTGGGTCTTGTCTTTTTAAAACTGGCTCTATTCTTCCTATTTGGGCTGATTTTCTGCTTTTCCCTTCATTTGCTTCAGCTCTGCCTCCCATGATCCCAATGTCATCAAGTACTCAGGCTTTCATCATGTTGGCCATCTTGCAAAGTTTCCCTTTCTTACCTTCCAATCCATATTTTGCTTATCTTTTAAGGCCCCCAAATCAGCTTTCCTGCTCATATATATATCCCTTTCTATGCTGCTCTCATGATTTCTCTCAGCATCTAGTATGTACATAAAAAGAATTATGTATGTAAAAAAAGGCTTCCAGGGACTTCGCTGATGGTCCAGTGGTTAAGAATCCACCTTCCAGTGCAGGGGATGTGGGTTTGACCTCTGGTCAGGGAATTAAGATCCCACATGCTGTGGGGCAACTGAGTCTGTGCACCACAAAGACTGAGCCCTCATTCTGGAGCCCATGCCACAATTAAAGAGATACCTGTAAGCTGCAATGAAGATTCTGAGTTCCAAACTAAGACTTGATGCAGCCAAAAAAAAGGCTTTTTGGGTTTTTTTTTGCTATTGACAAAAGGGTCCCTCCTTGCACATTTAATGAATGCTTATTGGAGAAGGAAATGGCAACCCACTCCAGTACTCTTGCCTGGAAAATCCCATAGATGGAGGAGCGTAGTAGGCTATAGTCCATGGGGTTGCAAAGAGTCGGACACGACTGAGCGACTTCACTTCTTCTTCTTCTTCTATGACATGACACATCTGTGCTAGTAGCCAGATGTTTTAAGTGGATATTATTCCCATTTCACAGATTTTTTTTTAAATGAGACTTTAAGGTATTAAGTTATTTGCTCAAGCTGGTAAGTTAGAAGGAGGGAATAAAAATTTAAGTCTGTCCTGTTTTCATCTTTCTACAGAGAATCTCATGAGCTGAATGTGAACAAGTCATGATGAGTAGTTGAGGGGGAAGAAAAGGGCTTCTTAGATCTGGAGATGAACTTGACAAAGGAATTAGACATGGTTACAGATTCAGTAGGTGGTTGGGTGGGAGTGGAGTGGACAAAGTGTTCAGGGCTGACAACATGAGTAAAGGAGAGGCCAAAGGAACTTCCATATTCATGGAAGACCAGAGGGAAATGGGGTCTCAGAGTTGGGTAAGGGCCACTGCTATTTGACTTTTTTTTGTCCACGCCGCTGGCATATGGGACCTTAGTTCCCCAACCAACCCATCCCGCCTGCAGGGGAGGCTCACAGTCTAAACCACTGGACCACCAGGGAATTCCATTGACCTCCTGTCTTGTGGGGAAACTTGCCTGTTTGGCCTGAGCACTGGCCAGAGGCTTAGTGCCAGGCTGAAATTTTCTCCAAACAGCAAAGGAGAGATTTTTAAGGGTGAATGTAAGCTTTGCCCTTACGAGGGAAGAAAGCCAAACTGGGCTGCTCCTTCAGTGGGGCCAGAACTGGGAAACCAAGCTGAGTTTCAGAAGCGAGCTGAACGCTAGGATGGGGTGGAGAGGCAAGGGTAAGTGAAGGGCCAGAGGCTGGGTCCAAGCCTGTGTGATGAATAGAGCTGGTAGGCTGGGGCTTGTTTGCAATAACTGCAAGAAGCAAGATTGTAAACCAGCTATACTCTAAGATAAAATGAAAATTAAAAAAACAAACAAAATCAATGTTAAAGAAAAAATGAAGCAAGAGTAGGCCTGTGTGGCTCATGGGCACAGGATCTGAAAAGAGAAGACACTAAAGGTCTTAGTGGACCATATGAAGGGGCAGTCTTTAAAACAATCTCTCAACTCCCTTCTCAGAGCAAGTTGTCAGGGGTGGGGGTGGAGGTAGGGGGTAGGAGTGATGGAGGCAGAATCAGTCAAGGGTATCTGTAGAGTTAATCGACTGGGAGCAGCAGGGGCTTCCCTGGTGGCTCAAACGGGAAAAAAATCTGCCTGCAGTATGGGAAACCTGGGTTTGATCCCTGGGTTGGGAAGAGCCCCTGGAGGAGGGCATGGCAACCCACTCCAGTATTCTTGCCTGGAGAATCCCCAAGGACAGTGGAGCCTGGTGGGCTACAGTCCATAGGGTCACAAAGAGAGTCAGACATGACTGAGTGACTAAGCACAGTACAGCAGAGGGAGGGGTAGTGTGCCCTATCCCCCCCAAATTTCACTAACTGTGGAATGACATGCCTTTAGGAGAAGGTCTGTTGGGTTTTCTGTAAGTCTCGTATTGTCTATAGGAAGGCTTCTGCAAGACATGTTTGGGGGATTTATGATTCCCCTCCTTTCACAAATATTCATCTGCTCATTCACTAATTATCTGTTGAGCATGTCACATTGTACTAGATACCACTCTGAGCACTGGGAACAGTGGGATCCAAGGCACCAATGTCCATGTCTGCCTGGAGATTGATTAGAGTGAAGTAGATAGACATGGGACAAATTAACACACAAGTTAAGGTATAAATTTGGAAAGTGAGTGCCATGAGAGATGATAGAAAGCTCTGATAGGCGGAATGAGTGGAGAGACCTCTTGAGGAACTGATACTTAAACTGAGATGTGATGGATGAATAGGAGTTAATCAAACAAAGCATGAGGAAAGAGTATTCCAGGCCAAGAGAATAATGTGTGCAAAATCTTTGAAACAGGAAAGAACTTGGAGTTTCAAGACAAGTCAAGGTCAGAATATTGTTGGGATTTAGAGAGCAAAGCAGGGGCTGGAGAAGTAGGGAGGGGCTTCAGAGCCCATGGTGGGGATCTCAGATCTGATCTCATTCAAGGGAAGCCATTAAAGGGAGTTAGGGGAAATGATGTTGTAGCTCTGAGTACTGTGTGAAGAATGGATTGGAGAGGTGAAAGTGGGAAGATCGATTCAGAGGCTACTGAAGAAGTCCACGCAAGATACGACTACATCCAGAAAGAGAAGGGGCAGGATCAATGAAGAGATGAGAGTAGATGTGGGGAAGAATCCACAGAACTTCATGATATACTTTAATCTCTGAAAGTGAAACAATTCTTCAAAATGACATGGAACATGGAGGCTCTATAACTGTAAACTTGCTTTGATGCCAAAGTTTCAATGAAGATGCTGAAAGTGTTCATATTTCCCCCCAACATCTACAAAGAGAGAAAACAAATGATGTGTCTTCTCTTGATGATCCTAGCAAGTCAGTGCATTAGCTCATGAGCAGTTAAATCTGGAGGGTTGTGTGCTGTACTAATGTTCTCTTAGTTTGGGTCATTAATCTCTCATCTGCTCCAGTTGTATTTGTTTGTATAAGACTGCAGGCTGGATGAATTTCACTAGATATGTGTCTCCTTGGTGAGAGGGTCACAGAAGGACACCAAGGATGCTTTGTGAGCTGATATTAAGACGAGACACACATCACAGGGTAGACAGGGTCTGTACTCCTCCAGGATTGCTTGACACTGCATGAACCTGCTTGTGTTTTCAGAAGAGCATCTCCTCAGGAAAAAACTCCTCCTATTTGGCCAAGTAGCCTGCTAATATTTATTTGAAAATTTAACTAATAATATAACTCAGTAATTTGGTGTACCCTGATGTCTCACATGGTAAAGAATCTGCCTGCAATGCAGGATACCAGGGTTTGATCCCTGGGTTGGGAAATCCCCTGGAGAAGGGAAAGGCAACTCACTCCAGTATTCTTGCCTGGAGAATTCCATGGGCAGAGGAGTCTGGGGGGCTACAGTCCATCAGATCACAAAGAGTCAGACACGACTGAGTGACTAACATTTCCACTTTTTTCAACTTAGTAATGCAAGTATAGAGATGGTCTTAGATTTCAAAGGGTCTAAAAGTGAGGCTTTAGAAGAGAAATCTAAAAGAATTTCAACTTGTTAAATCTGGACAGAAAAGTCTCATGGGTGAAGTCATTAGTATAAAGTGTTGCGTTGAGTCTGTATTTTTTAGAATATAGGAAAAATACAAACCAACAATAAGAAAAATACATTTCCCCCCTTCTCTAGTCATCTCTTCCCTACCCACCTACAATCCTGGAAAGTATTTCAAAGGGAAGAACCGAGGACAAACCTAACTCTCTTTCTCTTTCCTACGCCTTCCTCCTTTACTTGCTCAGAGAATCGTTTTCAAAAGAAAGGTGGTGCTAGAGGAGTGGGCCTGTGGGAGTCTCTCCAGACACATGACATGGGATAACACTGCTCTTCATCCAGTGTTGGGATGGGAGCAGAGGGAAGGGAGAGGAACTCCTAAAAACTAGGGAAGATAAATATCTTTGTCTTTTACTTTTTAAAAAATTGTATTTATTTGTTTTATTTATTTTATTAGCTTTGGCTATGCTGGGTCTTCACTGCTGCATGTGGGCTTTCTCTAGTCATGGCTCCCAGGCTCTGGAGTATGAGCTCAGTAGTTGTGGCACATGGGCTAAGTTGCCCTGAGACATGTGGGATCTTCCCAGACCAGGCATGAAACCCAAGTCACCTGCATTGGTAGGTGAATTCTTAAGTACTAGACCACCCAGGGAAGTCTTGCCTTTTCCTTTTGAGACTGGAGTTAAGGGCCTGGAACCAGGACACCAAAATGAACACATCAGAATGAGGAGCAGGACCCCAGGGGATCTTAAATGTCCTTAAAAGATAGAGAGGACATGGGTTTTGAGGTCTTTTTCCTGAGAGCTCAAAATACAAAAGGAACTAAGAGGCTTCCCTTGTGGGCTCAGATGGTAAAGCGTCTGCCTGCAATGCGGGAGACTGGAGTTAGATCCCTGGGTCGGGAAGATCCCCTGGAGAAGGAAATGGCAACCCACTCCAGTACTCTTGCCTGGAAAATCCCATGGACAGAGGAGCCTGGTAGATTACAGTCCATGGGGTCACAAAGAATCCGACATGACTGAGCGACTTCACTTCACTTCAAGAGAGATTAAAGAAGGAGAATTGGAGGTGGACCCAAGAAGAAGCAAGTGACATCCCAGTGGGAATATGTCCGTGTTCCTCAGTCCTCAGGGATCTGAATGGTTCTAACTGCCTGAAAAAGGGGCTCAACTGGCCTCCCATTAGGTATCTTTGCCTACAGCTAGAAATCAAGATACTGGTTGTATTGCCAGCAGATAATGGAGAGCTTAATTGAATTGATATTATAGTACAATTTATTGTTAGTGAAACATTAACGGCCTTCTGGATCACTTTTTTAAGAAAACAGTAGCCCTTTCCCGTTCAGTGCAGTGCAACAGGAAAGTCTAGTCTTTCTAGCTGAGGTTTACCAGCTGTGTGAATTTGAACAAGTTCCTGCTAGAATGTAAGTTCCCATTAGCCTGAGTTCACTGACAAACCAGCCTGTAGTAGACACTCAATAAGTACTCACTAAGTGAGTGAAGTCATATATGGTTATGAACCTTGGTTTCCTCATATGAAAGAAGGAAATGTAATACTTCAAAAAGTTGTCATGGAGAGAGGAATTGATGTTACGTAAAATACCTAAGCAGAGAAGACGGTCTGAATTAGAGAAGACTTTAGAATAACTTCAGTGGTATTGTTGTCTTCAGGTAAGATTTGTTTTTCATTCCCTCTGTCTCTCTCTTATGTTTTATATTTTGGCTTGCTTTTACCAATTTGCTCATGAACCTTTTGTCCCTCTCTCCTGGTAGATTTTAGCTCTATTGCAGAACACAGGCAATTCTTCATTTAAAACTATCAACAAGAGAGTAGAATCCTATCACGTATGCTACCATTGGGCAACTTCTTAATGATGTGGTAAAAGAATATTTATGTATGAAGATAGTGTGTTTCTCTTTGGGGGACGTTAAACTCATCTAAACAAATGCTTTTGAACAAACAGGATCTTTCAGCCAAGTCCTTTTATTTCCATGACTGCCTCTCTGTGTAATTTCTGTTTTCTGGCCATGATAAGTTCTCACTTCTTGAATAAACCACATTCTTTCTTGACCTCTAGCCGTCACATGTCAATTTCCTCTGCCTGTCCTGTAGGTTTCATTTTAAATGTCATATCCTCAAGGATGCCTTTTCTAGTCTCTCATCATATTATCCCATAATATCCATGCTTCCCCTTTTATAATACTAAGCACACCTGTCATTATTCCATGACTTTTCCACTCTTCTGTGAACCTGTTAATGACAGAACCTACTTTATTCACCATTGTATGCCCAGTAATTGGCACAAAGTAAACACTCTGAAATTTTTGTTGAATTGAAATTTAACAAGCAAAACCAAGGCAGTGAACAAGTTCCAAGTTAAAGTTAAATAAAGATAGTCTTCTTGAGCACTGAAGAATTGATGCTTTTGAACTCTGGTCCTGGAGAAGACTCTCGAGAGTCCTTTGGACAGCAAGGAGATCCAACCAGTCCATGCTAAAGGAAATCAGTCCTGAATATTCATTGGAAGGATTGATGCTGAAGCTGAAACACCAATACTTTGGCCACCTGATGGGAAGAACGGACTCATTTGAAAAGACCCTGATGCTGGGAAAGATTGAAGGTGGGAGAAGGGGGAGATGGAGGATGAGATAGTTGGATGGCATCACCAACTCAATGGACATGAGCTTGAGTAAACTCTGGGAGTCGGTGATGGACAGAGAGGCCTTGTGTGCTTCAGTCCATGGGGTCGCAAAGAGTTAGACATGACTGAGCGACTGAACTGAACTAAAACTAAACCAATACCTCAGAAAAGATTTTAGCACCAGGATGGAGGAATGGATCTCAAAAATATAGTGGCAATATCTTCTTGAACAACAACAACAAAATTATGTCTGATAAAGGATTTTGTTTTTAATTTGTTAAATTTCTTATATGAAAATTCTAATAAACCTGAAAATCAAAGACTCTTTGGTTATATATTTAATAGTTTGCCTTTATCAAAAATATTAAAATTACTTGACAAGAAATATCTGGTATGAATGCTTCTTACTCCTACAGTTATCTGGAGTTCAATAAAAGAAAAGTCTATGTCATGGGTTCTCACCCAAGGTCAGCGGCAGCGACCGAGAGTGCCAGGCTGTGTTGGCACAGGAGCAGCCAAGAGGGGCTACCCCATGTCCGAGGTCGGGGCAGTGGCCAAGACGAGCTACCCCATGCCAGAGGTCAGGGGAGGCGGCTGAGAGGAGCAACCCCACGTCCAAGGAGCGGCAGCTGTGCTGGTGCAGGAGGGCCAGAGGAGCTACTCCACATCCAGGGTCAGGAGGGGTGGGGGTGAGGAGATACCTCTTGTCCAAGATAAGGAGCAGCAGCTGCGCTTTGCTGGAGCAGCCCTGAAGAGATACCCCACATCCAAGGTAAGAGAAACCCAAGTAAGACAATAGGTGTTGTGAGAGGCATCAGAGGGCAGACACACTGAAACCATAATCACAGAAAACTAGCCAATCTGATCAAATGGACCACAGCCTTGACTAACTCAGTGAAACTAAGCCATGCCTTGTGGGGCCACCCAAGACAGGCGGGTCATGGTGAAGAGGTCTGACAGAATGTAGTCCACTGGAGAAAGGAATGGCAAACCACTTCAGTATTCTTGCCCTGAGAACCCCATGAACAGTATGAAAAGGCAAAATGATAGGATACTGAAAGGGGAACTCCCCGGGTCGGTAGGTGCCCAATATGCTACTGGAGATGAGTGGAGAAATAACGCCAGAAAGAATGAAGGGATAGAACCAAAGCAAAAACAGTACCCAGTTGTGGATGTGACTGGTGATAGAAGCAAGGTCCGATGCTGTAAAGAGCAATATTGCATAGGAACCTGGAATGTTAGGTCCATGAATCAAGGCAAATTGGAAGTGGTCAAACAGGAGATGGCAAGAGTGAACGTCGACATTCTAGGAATCAGCGAACTAAAATGGACTGGAATGGGTGAATTTAACTCAGATGACCATTATATCTACTACTGTGGGCAGGAATCCCTTAGAAGAAATGGAGTAGCCATCATGGTCAACAAGAGTCTGAAATGCAGTACTTGGATACAATCTCAAAAACGACAGAATGATCTCTGTTCGTTTCCAAGGCAAACCATTCAATATCACAGTAATCCAAGCCTATGCCCCAAACAGTAACACTGAAGAAGCTGAAGTTGAACGGTTCTATGAAGACCTACAAGATCTTTTGGAACTAACACCCCCAAAAGATGTCCTTTTCATTATAGGGGACTGTAATGCAAAAGTAGGAAGTCAAGAAACATCTGGAGTAACAGGCAAATTTGGCCTTGGAGTATGGAATGAAGCAGGGCAAATGCTGATAGAGTTTTGCCAAGAGAACGCACTGGTCATAAACAAACACTCTCTTCCAACAACACAAAAGAAGACTCTACACATGGACATCACCAGATGGTCAACACCAAAATCAGATTGATTATATTCTTTGCAGCCAAAGATGGAGAAGCTCTATACAGTCAGAAAAAAGAAGACCGGGACCTGACTGTGGCTCAGATCATGAACTCCTTCTTGCAAATTCAGACTTAAATTGAAGAAAGTGGGGAAAACCACTAGACCATTCAAGTATGACCTAAATTAAATCGCTTATGATTATACAGTGGAACTGAGAAATAGATTTAAGGGACTAGATCTGATAGACAGAGTGCCTGATGAACTATGGACAGAAGTTCATGACATTATACAGGAGACAGGGATCAGGACCATCCCCATGGAAAAGAAATGCAAAAAAGCAAAATGGCTGTCTGAGGAGGCCTTACAAATAGCTGTGAAAAGAAGAGAAGCAAAAAGCAAAGGAGAAAAGGAAAGATATAAGCATCTGAATGCAGAGTTCCAAAGAATAGCAAGGAGAGATAAGAAAGCCTCCCTCAGTGATCAGTGCAAAGAAATAGAGGAAAACAACAGAATGGGAAAGACTAGAGATCTCTTCAAGAAAATTAGAGATACCAATGGAACATTTCATGCAAAGATGGGCTCGATGAAGGACAGAAATGGTATGGACCTAACAGAAGCAGAAGATATTAAGAAGAGGTGGCAAGAATACACAGAAAAACTGTACAAAAAAGAGCTTCATGACCCAGATAATCATGATGGTGTGATCACTCACCTAGAGCCAGACATCCTGGAATGTGAAGTCAGGTGGGCCTTAGGGAGCATCACTACAAACAAAGCTAGTGGAGGCGATGGAATTCCAGTTGAGCTCTTTCAAATCCTGAAATGCTGTGAAAGTGCTGCACTCAATATGCCAGCAAATTTGGAAAACTCAGCAGTGGCCATAGGACTGGAAAAGGTCAGTTTTCATTCCAATCCCAAAGAAAGGCAATGCCAAAGAATGCTCAAACTACCGCACAATAGCACTCATCTCACACACTAGCAAAGTAATGCTCAAAATTTTCCAAGCCAGGCTTCAGCAATACGTGAACTGTGAACTTCCAGATGTTCAAGCTGGTTTTAGAAAAGGCAGAGGGACCAGAGATCAAATTGTCAACATCCGCTGGATCATCGAAAAAGCAAGAGAGTTCCAGAAAAACATCTATTTCTGCTTTATTGACTATGCCAAAGCCTTTGACTGTGTGGATCACAATAAACTGTGAAAAATTCTGAAAGAGATGGGAATAAGACCACCTGACTTGCCTCTTAAGAAACCTATATGCAGGTCAGGAAGCAACAGTTAGAACTGGACACGGAGAACTGGACACGGAACAACAGACTGGTTCCGAATAGGAAAAGAAGTATGTCAAGGCTGTATATTGTCACCCTGCTTATTTAACTTCTATGCAGAGTACATCATGAGAAACGCTGGGCTGGAAGAAGCACAAGCTGAAATCAAGATTGCCGGGAGAAATATCAATAACCTCAGGTATGCAGATGACACCACCCTTGTGGCAGAAAGTGAAGAGGAACTAAAAAGCCTCTTGATGAAAGTGATAGAGGAGAGTGAAAAAGTTGGCTTAAAGCTCAACATTCAGAAAATGAAGATCATGGCATCTGGTCCCATCACTTCATGGGAAATAGATGGGGAAACAGTGTCAGACTTTATTTTTTTTGGCTCCAAAATCACTGCAGATGTTGATTGCAGCCATGAAATTAAAAGACGCTTACTCCTTGGAAGGAAAGTTATGACCAACCTAGATAGTATATTGAAAAGCAGAGATATTACTTTGCCAACAAAGGTCCGTCTAGTCAAGGCTATGGTTTTTCCAGTGGTATTATATGGATGAGAGAGTTGGGCTGTGAAGCAAGCTGAGCATGAAAGAATTGATGCTTTTGAATTGTGGTGTTGGAGAAGACTCTTGAGTGTCCCTTGGACTGCAAGGAGATCCAACCATTCCACCCTCAAAGAGATCAGTCCTGGGTGTTCATTGGAAGGGCTGATGTTGAAGCTGAAACTCCAATACTTTAGCCATCTCATGCGAAGAGTTGACTCATTGGAAAAGACCCTGATGCTGGGAGGGTTTGGGGGCAGGAGGAGAAGGGGACGACAGAGGATGAGATGGCTGGATGGCATCACCGACTCAATGGACCTGAGTTTGAGTGAACTCTGGGAGTTGGTGATGGACAGGGACGCCCGGTGTGCTGAAATTCATGGGGTCGCAAGGAGTCGGACATGAGTGAATGACTGAACTGAACTGACCATGGGTTAATATTTATAAAGTACTAAATGACATATTGTTAATTCTAGTAATTCTTAGTTTTTTCACAATGCCTCAATTGCAACCCACTCCAGTACTCTTGCCTGGAAAATCCCATGGACGGAGGAGCCTGGTAGGCTGCAGTCCATGGGGTCGCGAAGAGTCAGACAGGACTGAGTGACTTCACTTTCACTTTTCACTTTCATGCATTGGAGAAAGAAATGGCAATCCACTCCAGTGTTCTTGCCTGGAGAATCCCAGGGACGGGGGAGCCTGGTGCACTGCCGTCTATGGGGGTCTCACAGAGTTGGACATGACTGAAGCGACTTAGCAGCAGCAGCAGCATGGCCCTTGATTCTAGAGCCAAATAGCATGAGTTTAAATCCAGTTTCTACCACTTGGTTCTTATTTATTTTAGGCAAATTATTTAAACACTGTATATTATATTTTCTTTGTGAACTAGGATAATAATAGTACCCATCTAAAAGGATTATTTTGAGGATTAACTGAGATAATACATGTAAATATTATCATCATCACAGTGGAAGGCAAAATAGTCATGCTTAGCTTTACATTTTAAAATACTTAAAAAATATGTAATAGGATGACATAAAGAAAAATGGCAGAGCCAGGACCTGCAAAAATTACACGAAAGCAGCAAGAAAACTAGCAAAAGATAGAATCAATTTTGGGGAGAACTCTAGAAATTAATCAAAGGCTTGCAGGCCTCCAGGGAGCATTTATTAAAGAAAACAGCTGAATCACAATAAGAATAGCAAGCTTTGTGGCATTTTAACATACCCCACTGTTCATGTCCATGGTAGCCAGAAATCAATGGACCCATAATCAAGAGGAAAAGCAGCAGTGTAGTAGCCAGTGGAGAAGGCAGAATGGGGTTGCAACTGCTTTAAAGCCTCATTCCCAGAGAACTGTCATTGTTTGACCTGTATAACGGTTCCTTCATAATAGTTTCTGTTATATTATAATGGTTCCTGTATAATGGAAGACTCATTTCAAGACTGTCTTTATTTAACTTTAACTTGGAACTTGTTCGCTGCCTCTGCAAACAGTCCTTTCCCCTGGAATGAGATGCTTGTTGAAAAATTCAGAGCAATTGTTTAACTTTGTGGCTGCCCGAGGCAGTGGATAACTGAAAAGCTTTAAAGGAAAAACTGAGAAGTGAGAAGGCGACAGGGGCTTTGAGAAACTGACACAGTCCTGGGAATTTGGAAGGCCACGTGTATGAGTAGGGCTCTGTGCATGCCTAGACATGTGTACATGTTCAGGAAGGACCTGAGAAAGTCTTAAGCTCTCACCACTGACTGATTTGAGGCTCTACAGAAAGTGAAGGCTAAGGCAAAATTGTCAGCTTCCTGGCTAAATACTGAAGGCATGCCCCAACAGACACAGAGACCTTTAGCAAAGCTGGAAAAACTTCTTAGTTCCAGTTATTTAAGTTTTCAGATGTCCAATCATTACTGACCACTGAGCTAACTAAGCAGAGACTTCACCAGCCAAGCATGAAAATAATATAGACTTTAGAAATTTTCTCAGAAAAGTCAGTAAGTAAACAACAGGAAACCCTGAGCAGGGGACAGCATTTGGTTTCCAGAGCTACCACAATATATTATTTTAGATGTCTAGTTTTCAGCAAAAATTATAGACTTTCAAAGAAAAAAGAAAGTATTACCCATAGATAGGGGGAAAAATCAATAGAAATTATCCCTGTAAAAGCTCAGACATTGGATTTACTTGAGACTTTAAATATATTCAGAGAACTGTTGAGAATCAAATCTAAAGAACTAAAAAAAAAATAGGAGAATGACATTCACCAAGTAGAAAATATCAATAAAAAGGTAGAAATTATAGAGAATGAAATGGAAGTTCTGGATTTTAAAAGTACAATAACTGAAATGAAAAATTCACTAGAGGTACTCAATGGCAAATTTGAGCAGGTAGAAGAAAAAAAATCAGCAAACTTGGAGATACTTCAATTGAAATTATCCAGTTTGAGGAAGAGAAAGAAAAAAAGAATGAAGAAAAATGATCAGAGCTTCAGAGCCCTGTGGGACAGCATCGAGTATACATATTTATAATGGAAACTCTGGAAGGAGAGGCAAGAAAAAGGAGCAGAAAGAATACTTGATGAAATCTCTGTAAACTCTTCAAATTTAATGAAAAGTCTATAGCAGATGATAGCCTGAGAACTAAAGAGCTTTTGGTTTGCAAGATTCGCAGTTTGGGGGAAGAAAAGCCTATTTTTATTTAGGGCATGTCATTAACACAGGGTACAGGGAGCATAATGACATCAGAGGCCAGACAGACAATATATAAGACTCCTTTCTGGACTAGGTGCGGGAGCTCAGGACATTGAAAGAGGATACTACAGCTGAGATGTTAGAATGGAGTTTTGCCTTTACACCTTTTCTCTCGAAATAAAAATTCTGGTTGGATGTGGATGGAAATCTCAGAGGGATTCCTCAATCCATCTGGAGCTCTGGGAAATATGCCCTGGACTGATGTGTGGGTCACAATAGAGAAGAAAAGGAAGGGCAGTATGTTTAGGGGGAGAAGATGTGAAATAATTGGTCTGTTTATCCTCTCCCTATCTGTATCCCTCAGTCCATGGGGCTGGGACAGATCTGATGATTATTTTTCATGTCTTCAGGGGATCCTGCAAGAGATTCATAAATGAGGGTGGCTGTGTCCATTCGAGTCACCATGGTGCATAACAAGGGGACCCAGAGAAGAAGTCATAGGAAAACAGTCCAGCCAAAGAGCAAAGGGATGGGATGAGAGGCATGGCAAAGGATCTGCAATGCCATTGACAGCTCCTGTGAGAGAGACCACCATGTCCCCAGGCTGTCCTGGAGCACCAAAATGGCAAAGAGGACAGATTACTCCAGCCTGACTTTGGCCATGATCACAGCAGAAACAGAGGCTGATGCTCAAGACTTGGTGAAAATAAGTTACACCTCAGAAAGGCCAGAGATGACACGTGGACCAATGTCCTTCCTTTGATGCCAGACTGATATGGAATTCCCCTGGAACATAGATTATTCTGGGAAGAAGAGGAGAAAGAAAAGGGAAAGGAAGAGAATCTTAAGAGACTACCTTTTGAGGTGAAAATGACTCAAGTCTTTAGAATTGGCACAACTAAGTGTTCTGCTCTCTGAGGAGATGGGATCTTGAGAGCTAAATTTAATTTCAGCCGCAGACAAAGAAAATTCTATCCCTGAACATCTGGACTCTTGTACTGTGAAAATTTTTTCTCACTGTACCTATTTTGATTACTCCTCATCTAATTCCAAATTACATGTCTTTTGTGTTATATATGCATTTAATTGTGCAAATTACAAACTCTGAAAGAAAGAGAAAGAGAGACATATTTTTTGCTCATTGTGTGAAGGTTCACCCACCATTCCACTCAGTGAGTGTATGTCCCTCCTTGAATGTGAACTGACATGTGTGAATAAGCCATTCCCTAGCTCTGATCAATTCCTGAGGGCTTCTCATAGAGTGAAAATCTCACCAAACTGAACATGATTCTATTGCTGAAGATACTTAACTTTTAAAATCCAAAATGCATGTTAGCAATTTCATCAGGTGCTTGGCTCAAGAGACAACAACCTGTTCCAGCAGTGGAGCAAACAGTGTCTCTATGGAATTTAGGGAAGAAAAGTAAGTGCAGTTTGTTTACAGACAGAGGATGTGCAAGAGTTTGTTTGCTTATCCTCTCCCTATCTGTATCCCTTCCTATCACTGTATCCCTGCAAGAGTGTGATAGTCTCCAACATGGAGCTTTTCTGAGGATCATCAAGAGAATTTGCTAACATGCACTTTTCTCTGAATGTGTTAACATTTGAGGAGGATTCCCAGGTGGTTCAGTGGTGAAGAATCCATCTGCTAATGCAAGACACACAGGAGATGCAGGTTCGATCCCAGGAAGATCCCCTCGGGGAGCAAATGGCACCACACTCCAGTATTCTTGCCTGGAATTCTTGCTCCTCTGCCATGGACAGAGGAGCCTGGCAGGTTGCAGTCCGTGGGGTCACAAAAGAGTCAGACACAACTGAGCAAGGACATATGTTAACACTTGAACCTATGTTCAAAGTAAGGTAAGACTTCATTTTAGATTCAAGTTTTTGGCTGAATCTCCAGAGAACAGCTTAAGACCCACTGCCTTTAAAAAACTTACAGTGGCTTCATGTTTGTAGGTTAATTTTTCTTCAATAACTTACCAGATCAAGTTAAATTAATGTTTACCTTTCTCAAAATGTGGGATGATCACTCTAAATTAAGTTCAGATGTGGTAGTTTAATATCTTCTTGTAACAAAGTCCTAATGTTTGAGGAAAAAGATTGCCTTGTGGATTTAGTTTCATATATACTAGGGTCTCTCAAAGATGAACAAACATTTGGAGGCAACTGGAATTCCACACTGAGTTAAAGCATTCAGTTGGCTGAAGGCAGTTGCCAAGGCCTTGGGCAACGATCCTGAATGGGGGCCATTGCAAGTGGAGCCCTGTTTCTAAATCTGAACAGACCCTAGAGTATACCTGAGCATTTTCCCTTCTTCTATGGGTCAAAAAGGGGAATTCAGCATTGACCTTGTTTGGGGGGGGAGGTGTTTAGGAAGTCCTTGTTTAAAACTCAATTTTCATTAAAAAAAAATAATAAACACATGCACATAATTTTAAAAGTATTACTGAATTCCATCTCTCTGCATCTCCTAATCCTCTTTTCTAAAAAAATAAAAACTTTCAAAAACCTTCAAAAATGCATAAAAAAGCTAGCAATTTCTGGTACTTATGTATTTCTGAATAATACTGAGCTTATCTATAGACTTCCTACTAGAAAAATAAGGATTTAGGGACTTTCTTGGCAGCCCAGTGGTTAAGACTCCTGCTTTCAATGCAGGGGGTTCGGGTTTGATTCCTGGTCAGGGAAGTAGAATCCCATATGCCATGTGGTGTGGCCAAAAAACTGAAATAAAATTAATGAGGATTTAGCTTTCTTACCACTTATTCCACTGCAATACATGCATGGGCTCCATAAAGAGCCACAGTATAGGGAGGTTACGAGATCTTGGTCTTCTCTGTTTCATAGTTAGGGAAAATAGCTGCTGCCCAAATGCCACAGCCCAGAAATGAGGGTGGGATAAGGGTGGAGTCAATATTTCAACCTCTCCTGCCCTCTGATTTCTTGATGTAGATACTGATAGCAGTTGGAAACACCTCACTAGCTGAACACAGCTAGAAGCCAGAGGACAAATAATATCAATGGAGATGATGGTATTTCAGAATGGTAGAGGTCAGATGGTGGCACTTGATTGTCCAAGGAAAAAGGGCACTTCACATCAAGGACCCAGGCTTGGGTCATGCAGTCTACAGAGGTCAGCTGCGTAAACCCAAGATGGAGAGAGAACAGAGAAAAGCTAGCACTTATGATTGTTTCTTTTCCCTGAAGTTAATAATTGCCTCCCTTTTGTTTGTTTCTGTTTGTTTGCAAAGTACTATTGACTTTAAAAAAATGATATTTTTGCCTTGATTCCAATAAGACTAAGAACTTTTCATCTAGAGAAAATCCTAAAATAACAGAGTCTGTCTGGTTCTGGTCCCTCAAATAATAAAACCTTGAATATTTCTTGTAAACCTGGACTCCCTAGCAAAACAATTTTGTCTTTGATGTTTACTATGTGGATGCCTAAAGATGAGTCATGACCTTTACAAAGGAGATAATGATGTGAGAAAATAATTTTTTCCATCATGAACAGATTGTTATAAACTTGGTAGCTTGATAATTTTGTGATTTTTTTTCCCTTTAAAAACTTGTGTTTTAAATTTTGTGAGCTAGTCCTTATGAGTCTGCCTTGCCTGCTGTCTTTGCAGGTGAAGTTTACTTACCTTTACTAAATGCTTCTGTCTCTAGGTCCTTTCTTGACAGGACCTATCAGTAATTCATCCAAAAAGTTGCTGACAGTAATGAAAATTTCTCCTCAATGTTTAAATACATTGGGTGCTCAATCAGTTTCTACCCTTGGAATCTGTCTGGTTCAACCTCTCCTGAAAGTAAGCAACAGTCTTTTGTCTGGATAGGGAATGAGTGATTTTTGATTGCACAGGGAGGAGGGAAATGATGGCAGAGACAGTATTAGGCATTCTAAATCTTTCTTACACCGATTTACATGATGATTGTGTTCTCTGCTCCATCTCTTTGCTTGCTTTTGATGTTTCTTGGTATCTTCAATTTCTAAGGCTATTGTGGAAGTTTATCATGGACTCCCTACTGCCCTCTTGAAAGCTTAGATTTCAGTTTTTTTCCGCTCTGCTAAACCAATGACTGGGCTTCCCAGATTGTTTAGTGGTAAAGAACCCACCTAACAATGCAGGAGATGCGGGTTTGATCCCTGGATCAGGAAGATCCCCTGGAGAAGGGAAAGGCAACAGTATTCTTGCCTGGGAAATCCCATGGACAGTGGAGCCTGGCAGGTTACAGTCCATGGGATCTCAAAAAGTCAGACATGACTTAGAGACTGAACAACAACAAATCAGTGACTACTTACCCACTTGTATTATAACTTCCAACATTCCTGTTGATTTCTTTGTCTCTGAGCTCGTTTTCTCGCTCATTTTCTTTGCTCTCTTTCTTTGTTCTTATATCTTATTTCTTTAGATATAAGATCATGACTTATCTTTAGACATCCACATAGTAAAAATTAAGGACAAAATTGTTTTTGTTAGGGAGTCCAGGTTTACAAGGAATATTCAAGGCTTTATTATTTGGGAACTTTTCTATTCTTTTACTTTCATTTGGTGAGATTTTGGCAGGAGGAGTAAAATACAAGTGTTCAATTAGCTGTATTTAATCAGGTGTCAGAACTGCTTCTTTGAGGCAGAAAGATGCTCAATTCCAGGATTCAGCATTCTTCTGCACATATGTATTTTTGGTTTGAGTCGATGTGTTTTTGTTTCTGTAATATAACAGTTTTTGAACACTTCTTGTGTGAACTGTACATCTTTCTGGTTCCACCACTTACTCTGGCCACTGCTGTGGTAACTAGTTCCCTGTAGGTTTAGGCTAACTGCATGCAGTTTTATTCTGATACCACCTTGTTTCAACCTCTGATTCCTGCCCTAGAGCTTCTCTGATACCCACAGAATCTCTGGACATTCATGAATGGGAAAACAGGAAGTCCAGGGGAGTTGGTATCCATGGGGTCATCCTTGACCCATGGGGAATGGGAGCCAATGACAATGCTTCCTACTTTTGCACTTGGCACCAGTTCTGAGATAGCTTTCAGGAGTCTTGTTCCTCTCACTCTTCTTGTACCTCAGTCCAGCTCACTAGGATCATTTCCCAAATAACTCCCTATACACTGACCTTGTTTGGGGTTCAACTCTCAGGGCAACCTGGGGTGAGATAGTTGGTGTCAGAAATGACGCCAGAAAGCAAGCCCTCATGGGATTTTAGAGGGGGTCATTTGCCAGTCAGATGGCGATAAGAACTCTGTTGCTGGTAGTGGTTGGATGGTGATTAATCCTGGTGTGTAATAGCATCACAGTTACTAAGACTCATTCATGGTGAGTTAGGATGAGGTCCCAGTGGTAGGGAAAGCATTAAGTTATTAGTGGTTATGCACTTGAACGTCACAAGGGCAATGCGCTTATAAAGACTGTGGAGCTTTGATTGATTGCTATGGCAGCCTTGAGGAAAGAATAACTCGGGTCTGGGTCAGCCAGCTTTTGACTCAAGGCAGAAGGCCTCCACGGCACAATTTAAGGAGACTTTTATCTCTTGTGGTTGTGGGCATATTCTGCTGAAAATTAGAACCAAGGTTTAATTGTGAGGAGGGCAGAATTACAAAGGAGACTGAACTATGTCAATGTCAGGATCCTGATGAGAAACAAGTGTAACTCTGGGATCTAGGACAGGGATATTAGGGAGAGCAAGCCTGAGAATATGGAATCTTTCAAACTGTCTTAAACTTCCAGATTGGTGAAAAAATCCTTATTCTCTTTGCTAAAGAGAGGAGACTTTGCTTACTTGGAGATTATGTAATTAGTTTACCTAAGGCAGGTGACTCTGTCCTCACCAAAATCTACCGCTGCAGGCAGAAATGAGGGTCAATATCAGAACAGCCCGAACAGAAAGTGCAGTTTTTGCTTCAGGAAAAAATAGCTTATGCATTGGAGGAATTGCTGGAGCTGATGAATACATCTGAGCATTAGGCGGATGTGTGAAGGGGTAAATCTTAAGGGAATTAGACCATGAAGGGATGTGGATCTTGTGAACTCTTACTTCTCCATCTCCACTAAAAGGGGAGATCAAAAGTAGTTCACCGTCATATAAGGGCAGCAGTAAACAGTCGTGCTCTTGCCCCAGGACTAAGTAGATGCTCCTGCTTTCTATCACATGGACTTCAATCAGGCAAACAGTCATCAGATCGCCATGTGGCACTTGCTGAATGGATCTCGTGAGCAGAAAGTAGAAGATACCTTAGCAGAATCACACGTGTCAGAGAAAGAGAGAGAAGTCCCCAGAAGACTCAGGGACTTTCATATTGGTGAAGTTTTTAGAGATCTAGTGATCTAGGGCATTCCAGGACATCCCTCAAAGATAAAAAAACCAAGAAGTCTTAACTCTGCCCTCCTACCACTAGGCATGAGGCCCTGGACTTGTCTCCCTAGCAGGTCTGCCTTTCAGTGACAGGAGATATTCTTAAAAGTTACTCCAGACCAGGACTCAAACCCATGTCCCCTTGCATTGGAAGCATAGAGTCTTAATCACTGGACCACCAGGGAAGTCCCTTGACTTTCCTTTTTATCTGGAGAAAGCTGAAGAAGGGGCTACAATTTTACTATATTTAGTTATTCCATTTACTGTATCCTAATACTTTCCTTGACAGAGATCCCCAACTGCAGTTGCCAAATCTATCTTATTTGCTGTTAAGCAGGATATCTAATCATGCTGGAGCATCTTCATAAAAATTGTTCTAGGTCTTTCTGGGCAAACTTTGATGTCCCAGAGCAAACTATTCACTGTCAACTCTTTTCTGAATGTGACAGTTTTCTCTCAGAATTTCCAGTTTTTCCAAACATGGTTTCTATGTAATACAAAGTTTGATTGGAAAGTGTCTGGAGAGATAGATACAGCCCTTTGATCTGTAAAGCATCCTCCAAGAGTAAACATAGATTTGTAATAGCAACTGTTTTGAAGTTCAAATTATACTTTAGTGCACTCACTTTGAAGAGTTTACAGCTTTTTCTTTAGTCTCTTGGTCCAGGGAAGTGATAGGCTTTCTTCTGGTGTTATTGTTGATAATGATGGAGAAGGTAATGATTATAACAAAGAAAACGCTTCCCTGATGACCTTCAGCAGTTTTCACCTCATGTCTTCTTGGCTGGAACACTATCCCCTTTTTTAGCAACAAGAGAGGCTGTGAAAGGCATTTTCACAGCCTATAATGGTAGGTAGGTTCTGACAATGGTAAAGAAAGGAAAGGAATGGCTGTGGGAAAGACAAGCCATCTTTTATATTTCCTATTTTTTAAAATTTCCTTCAGCACTATAGGAAGGAGATTCACTCTAGATAATTTGACTAACACTAGAAGTAGTGACTCCTCAGCCATAGTCTTAGTACAGACCAGTTTTCTACTGATAGCTAATCTCATCCATTATGTATTGACTCTTGCTGGGGTCACTTTCAGAGGGCGACCTTACTTTTAAGTTTAAGAGGTACTTTTCACTCCCTCTAAACATTGATTAAGAGTCACAATTTTCAGTTTGAGTCTGAATCTCGACTGTGTTCTGTGTTTTGCGTTTCAATTCATATGACTGCTTTACACATTTGTTACTTTACACGTTGGTTTGATCCCCAAAGCATCTGAGCTTGCAACTGCTTGGCAAGAAATAGACTACAAAAGGCATTTATCCATCATCACTGGGCAAAACGCCCAGATTAAAAGATAAAAACTACTTTTAAAAATAGTTAGAAAATAGATAAGCAATAAGGATATACTGTATAGCACAGGGAATTATAGCCATTATCTTGTAAAAATCTATAATGTAATATAATCTACATAATACTGAATTGCTATGCTGTACACCTGAAATGAATATAATATTGTAAATAAAATACACTTCAATAAAAAGAATAAAAGTAAGCAATATTTGACTTGTAGATTCTTTTAAGTTTCTCATCAGTGCCTGCCTAGGACAGCCGCCAAATGAGATAGGTCTGCATTTGATTTCACTGCCATTCAGGAGAGGATCACCTTGGGAAGACCCAAGGGTGAAGGAAATCTTTGAGAACTTCAGCCAGTATCTTGTGTTTCTAATACTATCGCCTCATTTTATTTTCAGCTGCGCTGTGTGGCATTTGAGATTTTCAGACCAAGGACTGAACCTGTGCTCCTTGCAGGGGAAGCACAGAGTCCTAACCACTGGACTGCCAGGGAATCCCCACTCCCTTTCATTTGATGGAAAACTTTGTCACATAGCCGTTTAGTGACACAGCCCAGGTGAGATCTCAGATCTTGAGTGTTTTCCTCCATGTATGCAGAGATGGACCTCTCTTAGCAGTGTGCCCTGTTTCTTCCACACCAAGTGGAAGCTCCATGGGAGGTAGCTGGGATCTTGTCTAATTTGCCACCATATTCCCATATGTATATACTGGGTGCTCAATAAAGACTGAATACAATATTTTTTTCTCAGTTTCTTTTTGATATACTTTGACTGTCATTATGTTCTAAATTGAGTTTTGCTGTGATGAGGAAGGATTGTATACAAGAACTATGAAAATGAAAGGCTTTGAACTTGAACATCTTTGTGTGTGATTACTGGGTTGGTACAGAATGCAGGGGGCAGAGTTTGGGAGTGCAGTTCTAAAACTGGGGAGCAAACTCAGAGAACTATACTATGGAGGAGAAGAGGCAACCAAGGGAGAACTGTATGGAGGAAGGCTTGCTTGAAGGAAGAGGGCAATTGAAGGGTTTTTGGAGAGCAACCTCAATAAGAAAAGATTTTCTGGCACACACTTTTCTGGTGTCCAGTGGCAAGATTCCGAGCTCCCCAAGGTGGGGGCCCCGAGTTTGATCCCTGGTCAGGGAACTAGATCCCACAGGCTGCAAGTAAGACTCAGCACAGCCAAATAAATAAATTTAAAAAAAAAAACAAAGAAATCTTCCTGTTGGGAATACGGTGCAGTGAGAACATTTTCCCAATTGTTGATTTTTCCTTGTGGAGTAAATTCAGCTAGAATTACACCCCTGGCTTTTCCCATTCCAGAGAGGAAAAACTGAGTGTATTCTGTACAGCTCCTTCGTTTCTCTTTTAAAGAATTTCCTGCCTATTCTGCTGTCTGTCTTGTCTTAAGCTTTATCCTTGAGGGAAGGCCTCTGGTGTTCTAGCTGTGCTGTGTTGGAGGTAAAGACATACAAACTTCCTGCAACTACACATCAAGGCCATGTCTGACTCTTCCCCATTTGTGTCAGTCATTCAGTGGATGTTTCGATCTCCATCCGTTGTTGATCTGATCTCCCATTGTTGACCTCTCCATCTGACCTCTGTGTCTACATCTCAGTTAGCTCCATACGTGGGAGAGGGAAATAAGCTGTTAGAGACTGACCCTTCAAATCCCTTAGTTTATGTTTTGGCTGCTGACACTGATTTTTTTTTTTTTTTAAGATGGGATTTCTTGCTTTCAAAGAGAATTACGTTAATTATTACCATTTATTGAGAACATACATGCCATATGTTTATTGAGAACATACAGCATATTAAACACTTTATGAGTTTATGTTTCTGTAATCCTAAGAGGTAGGTACTTTTATAATCCCATTTTACAGATAAAGAAGCAATTTTAGAAAATTAGGAATTTTCCCATCTTCAACATGGCAATGGAACCAGTTTTTTGTTTTTTTTTAAGACCTTTTTTTTTTTTTTATGCAGACCATTTCTTAAAAGCCTTTATTGAATTTTTTACAATATTACTTCTGTTTTATGGGTTTTGCTGGTTTTTTTTTTTTTTTTTTTGGCCACAAGGCAAGTGGGATCTTAGCTCCCCAGCCAGGAATTGAACTAGAATCCCCTGCATTGGAAGGCAAAGCCTTAGCCACTGAACTGCCAGAGAAGTCCCAGAACCAGCTTCTGAACTCATTTTCATCTGATTCTTAGTTCCCTTCTTAGCACGGGCTTATAATATCTCTAATAACTATTCAAGTACAGTACTGTAAGGAGAACAAGGAGAAAAAGAAAGTGTTTTGGTTGAAGAAGGAAAGAAAATTTCAGGCAACATGGGCTAGTATTACAGGTTATTCTCAAGCAAGAAAATTTTTTTGAGTTCTCAAAGATTATTGTATTTAATGTCTTGCTGTTGTTTAGTCGCTAAATCCTATAGGACTCTTTTGTGACCACATGGACTGGCTCCTCTGGCCATGGGATTTCCCCAGCAAGAAAACTGGAGTGGGTTGCCATTTCCTTCTCCAGGGAACCTTCCCAATCCAGGGTTCAAACCCACATCTCCTGCATTGGCAGGCAGATTCTTTTTGCTGAGCCACCAGGGAAACCCTTTTTGTTTTGTACTAGTATACAAATAATGGCAAAGTATTAAAATTATGATATAATCTAATCTCAACTATTTTGACTTGCATTATTATTTTCATAAGGATTTACATTTATTGACTCAATAAAAATCTATTCTTCCTGCAACTATCCCCAAATGCACTCTTAATAGTTGTATTAACCGTCCATCTATTTCCCTCCATATTTAACTATTGAAAAGTTCTTATTAATTTTCATATAAAATTAGCATCTTTCATAACCATCATTAATTACTGTAGCTTATTCCTCTTGCAATAATAAATACATATTTTTACTTCAAAGACTGATATGATTTTCAAGAAGGAAACTTTGTCTTTTTGAAAACACTGGTCCAATTTGGTTCATTTGTATAAATACATTATCTGCAATAATTTCAAAGTAGAATATTCTATGAAGAAAACTTGGTCTTATAGTTGTTTAAAAGCTGGTCTTATATTCCTTTCCAGAGGAAATAGTTATTAGATTTCAGAATGACTTTTTTCTGCATGTATCTCTGTGTATTTTTTTTTCTCCATCATCCTTTGTCTGCTGCTGTTTCTCTTTAAGCCACACCTGCTAATTCATGCTGATTTTCTTTGGACAATTTTCAAAAACTTACTGTGGCTAAATTTTTCCATTTGAAAATGTATGGGGATTGGTAATACTGATTTCTCTATTGAGGTGTGCGTTCAGATTAATTATATCAAGTTTGTAGTCTACTTTGAAGGTGAATGATTAAGTGCTAAGTTTTCATGTCTGTTCAGACTTAATAAGTATGTTTATCCAGTATGCACATTTAAATTTAAGGAAGATATCCTATTTTCTCAGGACTTCTTCAAAATATCTTAGCACCACTTGTGCAATACTGAAAATTGGAATCTTCCAAACTAATCCCAACTCTAATTTCTCTTTCCCACGATCATAAGATGTGGAGTCTTTGTAATGATCTTTGCTGAGTCAGTCTCCTTGGGGGACAGATCAGTTTCATCATTTCAAAACATCCTAGCAAAACTCCAGCTTGTTCACATGTGGTGACTTGCAAAATAAGGTTGTTCCCAGGCAGCTGGGAGGATAACACAGGCATGGGCAGGCGGAGAAGAATCAGGGCATTGGGAAATGCTTAACTGGAGGCTGCCAAAGATAGAAAAGGTACAGAAACCTCACAGCACTTCACACACCTTGAGCAAATCCAGCAGGCGCTTGGAAAGAATAAAGGGGGAGGAGAGATATAAGATGGATGAAAGATGGGTAGAAACAAGGCTGTGAAAATTGGTTTTTAAAGATTGGTACTCCTGCCTGGATTCTTTTTTCCTTTTATACAGCTTTGTTCAATAAAGTACTTCAATAGCTGGGCCAGGCCCCCAGGATCACTCAGGGAGTGAATCAATGGGAGGGGAGGTGGAGGTGGGAGGCATCACACCTCACCGCTGGTTTGATGGGCTACCTGCAGGCTTCTGTACGACTTGTTTAACAAGCTTCTGATTAGTGGAGAGAGGTCTAGTGGGGAACAGTGAATCACTCCTGGGAGCTGTGGTGAAGGTCATTTTTGTGGCAATGGGGAAGCCAGGAAATGCAATATCAGATCCTCCACAGCAGTGGTCCCAACACTTTCAGCACCAGGGGACAATTTTGTGAAAGATGATTTTTCCCATGGTTGGCAGGGGGTGCAGTTGGGGGGGTCAGATGTGGGGTGGGTGAGGTGGGGGGGTGGGATAAGGTTTCAGAATAATTCAAAGGCATTGTATTTATTGTATTTCTGTTATTATTACATCTCCATCTCAAGATTATCACACATTAGATCCTGGAGGTTGGGGTCCCTTGCTCTACAGAACCACAACAAATATTGCACTCCCCATCCCCCAAACCTTTTTCTGTGCATTTCTTCATATTTCAGCTAAAGTTGCCCCAAGAAGACCCATCCTTTTGTTAACCCTTATTCTGAACTTCAAGGCTGTGTTCTGCTGAAGTAAAGATTTGTTAAAAGCCTAAAGGCAAGACACAAAATTCCTCTAGACATCCCAAATACTCTGTAGCTTTTCTAAAATATTGAAGTGTAATGGTGTGGTCATACTCACAACCACTCTCTACCTCCCCTCTCTTCCATCCTCCCTATGCCTGGCACTTTAACTCTCTGGGTCAGAACTTATTAGATTTATTTTCACAAAGTAATAACATTTAATTTGTGATGGTAATTTGCATGGTAATTCGTCCCAGCTTTGGTGCCATCTTGCTAATATGTTGTGGAAAACCTCAAATGCAACAGACTCATGGCTAGTGAATGTCAAATGGGAATTAAACTGTCATTATTATATTATTTATTCTTTCTCCCCTAAAAGGGACATCAATTTGTCATGGAGAGGACATCCTCTGTTTAACAAGGAAGGGAACTAGATGAGCAGATTTTTAAAAATCTTCTTAATAAAGCAGAAGACTTTGGGTTTTTAGATTCTTTCCTTCTCTTTCTAAATTTTCATCATTGCAACTTGCTCAGACTAAGTTGGAATGAGTCACCTTTCAAAATTATCATTTTTTTAATCATTAGAATGTGAGAGGGAATAAAAAAATAAAAGAGAACAAAACTGATACAGTTCAACTAAAAGTAAAAAGGAGTCAGACGCAATGGGGTCAGCAGTGCTGTCGGGTTGACTCCTTCAGGCAGGTATTGTCAACAGAAATTTAATGAGAGCTGGGGTTCTCCAGGCAAGTATATTGGAATGGGTACCATTTCCTTCTCTAGTGGATCTTCCCGGAACAGGGGTTGAACATGAGTGACCAGCATACTGGACACCTTGCCCTGAGGGTGTTGATAACAGCCTGTTTTCCTCTGTGGTGATGTTTCACTGGCTTTGCTTTAAACCTCAGCCTGGATCTTCTCATGAAAAGCCAAGCTTAGCTTGTGTATTTAAAAAGCGTGCTGTTGGTTTTCTTTATAACTTTAATCTTCATTTCCTCTGGGCTCGGCCCCTTTGGAATAATATCCTAAAAACTGATACTGGGTGAGAGGGGTTAGAGGAAACTGGATTGTGTCAGAGAAAAGATCAAAGCCAGATTCCCTAAGCGGATGGCTGTCTGTTTAGATCTGATGGCTCTTTCTCATGGAGAATGTCCACCAGCTGGTTGACTGTAGGGAAAAAAAAAAGTGTTTATAATGTAGCAAAGTGTATATTTTAATTCCTGGTCTGAACACAAGAATTCACATCAGATAGTTCTCATCCTTTCACATTTGGTTTTTCGAAAGCAGTGTTCTTTTCCCACAGGAGGAAGTACTTTGCTGTCAGTGAGCACTATGTAGAAGGCAGGCTCATTCCCGTAAGAATTAAAGGAGTGGCCAAGAGCACTCCATATGGGGAGTCAGCACATATGGATGGGGGAGGTAGCCTATATATATATGGAGGAGTTAGCCCATATTGGGGAGGCAGCCCATATGGATGGGGGAGTTAACCCATATTTATATGGGGGAGGCAGCCCATATGGATGGGAGATTCAGTCCACAGTGTCCTTGCAGTGCTCGATTGTCCAGAGTTCAAGAAAGTTAAGGATGCCTGACTCTCTGGCTCTAGGCAGGGAGCTGGAAATTTTCTTTCTTTCACCCACCCTCTCCCCAGGTACAGGATCCCCCTCTAAGACCTTAGCCACACTCTTGAGCACATCTTGCTGGTCAACTATGCTGGTCGCCTAAGGAATGACTACATGGCAGGCAGCTGGCCCTGGGTGAATGAGCCCTTCACTTCAAGTCTGAAGACCTTAAGTTCTGTTGCTTCTTTATCAGAAGACCATGCAAGTTCCTTGACCTCTCTCAGCTACTGTTTCCTCACTTGTAAGAGGCTGGACTCATGTTCATCTCACAAAGCTGTTGGAAGGATTAAGTGAGGTAATGTGTGTGAAACCACTTTGGAATCTGTAAAACTTCATGTATACTTCAGTTGTTAAAAGCTATCTGGTCAAGTTCCAAGATACAGTCCTGCTGAATTCCCTCACCATTCCACCTCTTTTTTTCAAGTTCATGGGACTCTTAACCTCACCCTTTCCTGAATCTCAGCTCTGCCAGCCTTGTGTATCTCTTTTCAGACTCTCTAGTCCCATGATCATTGCTAAGTAGACAGTGGACCACATGAGCACATGGCTGGCCACACTGAGGGCTAGGAGCAGGCACCTAACTCAAATTTCCTCTCCCTGGAATAGGAAATGGGGACCCAAGGAGTTTATTAATTGTTTGAATTTGAATGGTTTAGATGTTAGCTGTCAAAATGTGGTCTGTGGATCCCTGGGGGTCCCTGAGGCCCTTTCATGGGGTCTATAAAGTAAAAATGATTTTCATAATGATGTTAAGAGGTTATTTGCTTTTTAAAACTATGCTTTCTTTTTTTCTCTGATGGTATAAAAGCAAAAAAGTTAGCATCTTAGCATGAACCAGGTCAGTGGCACTCAAATGTAGTTATTATATATTTTAACATTATGCACTCATTTAAAAGAAGAAAAAAAGAAAAGCAAAAACCAGTTTCACTTAAGAGTGTTCTTGATGAAATTGTTAAAAAAAAAAAAATTACTAATTTCATTAACTCTTGACTCTGAAGTACACTTCTTTTTAATATTCTGTGTGATGAGATGGAAAGTTTGCATATAGCACTTTTACTGCATCCTGAAGTAGGCAGCCGTCTAGAGGAAAACCACACATGTAATTGTTTGAGCTGTGAACCAAACACATTAAAAAAAATTTTTTTTTAAGGAACACTCTTCATACTTGAGAGAACAAACTGTGGTTTCTCAGCCCTGCATATTTGGCAGACATTTTCTTGAAAAATGAATGAAGTTTTCCTGTCACTTCAAGGAAAATAACCAACAGCATTTTTTGCCAATGATAAAACTTGAGCTTCCAAATGAAAACTAAAATCTCAAGAAACTTGTAACTACCACCATGAACTTGACAGCTTTTCAAAACTTAAAAGTATTCTGGAGGGATTGGTGATGACATTAACAAATGTGGTTTAAAATATATATATTTATATGAAATGTGTCAACATTTGAAAGATATGCCAACCTCAATAAATCCATATTTTCCAAATAACAATGACATGGGTAAGGTATTCATTCAAAGTGGATAGAATAGTGGATTGAAATGTAACAATAAGAAAGGTTCGTTGATATAATTTCAGATACCACACTACATCTAAACTTTAGGAAGCTACTATTCACTAAGTTTTGGTATAGTTATCAAAGGTTGGAAAAGCCTGTTAAGATATGCCACTCTTTTTTAGCCACATGTCTCTGTGAGACTGAATTGTCTCTGTATGCTTCAACCAAACAACGTAACACAACAGACTGCAAGCAGAGATTGGAATTCAGCTCTCTTCTATTAAGCAAAATCACTAAAGGGATTTGCAAAATGTCAAACAATATTGTTGTAGTCACTAAAATAGTTTTTGTTTGTTTGCTTTTGGAAACAACAACAACAAAAAATCAGACTTGGCAGCCATGTTTGGCCTATGTGTGTGCAAGTGAATAGGGGAAATTAGTATTTAGAGAACAAGAGAGAAGAGTTGGGATTAACATATATACACTATTGTATATTGAATTGGCCAAAAAGTTGGTTTGGGTTTTTCCATTAAATGTTATGGAATGAACTTTTTGGCCAACCCAATATAAAACAGATAACCAATACAGTAGTAAGGACCTATTGTATAGCACAAGGAACTCTACTCAATATTCTGTGATAACCTATATGAGAAAAGAATCTGAAAAAGAATGGATATATGTATATGTATTACTGAATCACTTTGCTGTGTACCTGAAAATAACACAATATTGTGAATCAATTATACTCCAATAATAATAAAAAAAGAGAGAGAGAAGAGATGAAAGGACAGTGAAAGAGAGGCAGGGAGATAGAGACATGGAGATGATGCTTTTGTTCCTGATGGCTTCTGGACCTGGTTTTAATCTCTCTTGAAGCCTGGCCCTGCCCAAAGGAGAGTTCTAGATTTCCATGTATTCTTCCATTAACCCCTTTTTCTATTTAAGCTGACTTGAAAAGGGTCTGTTCCTTAGGTGGGGAACATAAACATAAATCTGAATCCACAGACTCAGATGTGCAGGAAACAGGACCTTATAAAATTTTATATTGATATGTGAAAGTCACTCAGTCGTGTCTAACTCTGCAACCCCATGGACTATACAGACCATGAAATTCTCCAGGCCAGAATATTGGAGTGGGCAGCCTTTCCCTTCTCCAGGGGATCTTCCCAACCCAGGGATTGAACCTAGGTCTCCCACATTGCAGGCAGATTCTTTACCAGCTGAGCCACCAGGGAAGCCCTTCTATTGATATAAATCAACTTAATTTTACTTTTGGGCCTACATCCTGCTGGGTTGATAAGTCATTCCTGAGATTTCCCTGCCCATTTCCAGGTTGTATCCAAGCATTAAGAAGCTCAGTCTGGGAAAGCTACTCCCTCGAAGTCTCTATAAAGATAGAGCAGAAAGACACTGGTGATCATCCTGAAGTGGCTTCTCACAGCCATGAGGAAAGGCTTGGGGTCCGTTCTCAGTCTTGGCTGGGCATGTCTTGTTCATGCAGAGAAAACCTAAACAATCTTTCCATTTGGTTTTCTTGAGATATTCAGAGAAGGAAAGGGAATCTGGGGATCCCACAGGTAGCCAGAGTAGGGAGAGTGTATTTGCCCAAGGACCATGTAATGCATTTTCATCCTCTCCCTCCTCTCCGCACACCTTGCATTGGCAAAAACTCCAGTCTTTACCAGGCTCCCTTTTGTCTGTGAATGTGATCCTTTCAGCATGCCCTTCACCAGGCCCCTGGCCGTGATGATGGAAGTATCCACGTGAGCTTTGATGGCCCGGGGAAGTGTCTTGGGGGTGCCACTATTCTGGTCTACACACTTCCTCAGAGTGGGATAGGTCCCTCCATATGCTCCTATTCCGTCCTTTATTTTCACACCACCAGCGCTTCTGATGGTCCTCATTTGTGTGTGCCTGGATCCCCTTTGTACCTCTGTGAGCCATTCCATACACAAATCCTCACATGAATCCTGCAGAGGTGCCGTGTTCAGCTTCTCATACCATTCATCTAGCACTTAGCACATTGAGCTCCTTTCTGCAGGTCATTTCTTATGTGAGTGGCTTGTTTTCCTTTGGGAGTAGAGACTCTTTGCTCTGTGTATCCTTCAAGCCCAGTACAACATACAGTGTTTGGTGCCACTGCTGCTTTCATGGGAACACCAGAGGGGTCTTTGGAGGATTATAAGCCAATCATTCAATAGCTTTTATTTAGCAGCTGCTGGCTGCTATACTATATTGGGTCCTGGGGTCTCAAAGATAAATTGGTGACATCTCTTCTGTGAACACAAGAAAGCACAAGGAGAAGTGTCAGAAGAGTTCACTAGTGGAGAGTCTAGCTGTCTCCAACCACTTCAGGCTAGTTTAGAACCCCTTCCTCTCTGGTCCTCTGGTGCCCTCAGCCTTTATCCATGATAAGTGTACTTAGTATGCATGCTAGTGTGCTTAACATGCCATCTGTATGTTAAAAAATCTAACATTTGGACTTCCTGGATGGTCCAGTGGTTAAGACTCTGAACTTCCAACGCAAGGGATGCCAGTTCAATCCCTGGTCAGGGAACTAAGATCCCACAAGCTGCATGGCACGGCCAAAACAAAAAAAATCTAACTGTTTATTATGAAAATGTTAAACATATATACAAGTAGGAGAGTGTAACAATGGTCCTTCCCTGCTTCAACAATTATCAACATTTTCCTTTCTGGTTTCATCTCTCCCCACAGTTATTTTTTGTGAGAGAGAAATTTAAGGCAAATCTTAGATGCTGTATCATTTCATTCACTAATACCTCAGGATCCATCTATAAAAGATAAGGACTTTTGGAAAAATGTCACTGCAAAACTATGATCACACCTAACAAAATTAACAATAATTCTCTACTGTCATCGAATGTCTGGTTTGTGTTTATTTTTTCTCCAGTTATCTCAAAAATGTCTTTTTTAAATAATTTTCATTTTTAAAGTTAGGTCAATAGTTGCATTTGATTGGTAGGTTTCTTAAGTTTCTCTTTTAATGCAAAACATTTTAATAGTTGTCAAAGATACAGTTATTAGAATTATCTAAATATCATCTATATAAAAATTGGTATATCACATTAGGTGATTCTATAAAATAAAAACACAAAATCACACAATTCCTGCAATCCAAGAACACATCCCCATATCAATAGTGCAAATTACAAACACATTTTTAAAAAAGAGATTCTTGAAGTTTAATTTCCCATCACTTCCTTTCCCACCCTGCACCATCCCCATGTATTTGTTGATGAAATCAGCTCAACTGTTTTGTTTCCACAATCAGTTTTGGCTGATTCCACTCTTGGAGTGTTTTTTACTATGTCTTTTTATTCCCTGCATTCCTTTCAATTGGCAGTTAGATCTAGAGACTTAACCATCCCAGGTGGTGAAAGTGGTAAAGAATCAGCCTGCCAATGAAGGAGATTCAGGAGACCTGAGTTCCATCCCTGGGTCAAGAAGATCTTCTGGAGGAGGAAATGACAACCCACTCCAGTATTCTGGCATGAAAAATCTTGTCGACAAAGGACCATCCACAATCCATGGGGTCACAAAGAGTCAGACATGACTGAGCAACTGAGCATAACCATAGTCAGATTATATTTTTCTGACAGTAATACAACATCGTTGTAGAGCTTCCGTTATACCACATCAGGATGTGAATGCTGTATTCTCATGGTCTATGTTCTTGTCTTCCTGGTTTGACTTGCTGTTCCTTGGCGGAGTGGGGAGGGACTCTCAATTACTGTAGCCTCCAGTATGTTTGGTGACCCCTGAGTCCTTAGTAGCTGAAGAGCGAGTGGCTCTGCTGAGGGAGCCAGGAGAGGTTTCCTGCAGGACCTGGGTCTTGACAGATGAGCAGGCATTGGCAGGTAGGTGATGGGGCAGACAACCCAGAGAACAGACCTGGGTGAGTTCAGGAGTTGGCTTAACACTTGTGGGCATGGTCACGCTTAAGGACAAAGCAAGCACAAGTAGTGAAGTGGCATTCACTTTAGCCTTGGTAGTGATGTGGGCAGAGAAAGTAGCTCACAGAATTGTGCCAAGGCCACTTCTCTATTGTCTTTGGGTTTGTTCTGCTTGCAGTACAGATGAAAAATGCCCCCTGAAACTCAGGTGAGGGTTCCTGGGAAGCAGTGTTAGTAGCACTTGGGGGACTCAAGTGTCTTGTAGACATCAACCCCATTCACCCACTCATTCATGGAGACAGAAGGGAAGGACCTGGCAGAACAACAGCTTTAGACTCCAGTCTAGATTGGACTCTGGCTGGCTGAGTGACCTTGGGCAAGTCCTCCAAGACAGGAGTCCTGGTTCCGGTCCTTGGCATGTCAGGAACCGGGCCACACAGCAGGAGGTGAGCAGCAGGTGGGAGAGTGAACAGACCTTCATCTGTATTTGCATCTGTTCTTCTTGGCTCTCATTACTGCCTGAGCTCCACCTCCTGTCAGGTCAGTGGAGGCATTAGATTCTCACAGGTGCTCCAACCCTACTGTGAACAGAGCATGCATGAACGAGGTTGTCTACTCCTTACGGGTATCATACTAAACCACCCCCACCACCCCGTATGTGGAAAAATTGTCTTCTATGAAACTGGTCCCTGGCGCCCCAAAGTGTAGGAACTGCGGCTCTAAGAGTTTTGAGACTCAGTCTGAACGTGGTGATGTCAACACTGACCAGATGCTGGTCGTGAGAAGTGTACATTAAGTATACACTAGGCATCTACTATAGTAACTGTTATATTTTTGAGATTAATGTGTGCTGATTCTGGTCCTTCTATTCTGCAAACATTTAGAGGGACTAATGACTGCAGGGGCACTGTGCCAGGCATGGGGTGTGTCCTCCGGGGCCTGTGCCCAGTAATGGAGGAGGTAAGTGGTAAGGAGGTAAGTGGTAAGTTTACAGATAATTACAATGTGAGATGGGAGGGGTTGCCACGAGAGACACGGAGCTAAAAGTGCAGTGAGACAGCCATGCCTTGGCCACGTGTGTCTCTGCGCAGGTCGGCTTCATCCAAGGCCTGCGATGGCCCTCCCTAGATCACAGCCTGTTCGGCTTCTCCTGTTACAACATGAGCAGACTCTCTAAACTGGATGTGAAAGGAAAAAGAACAGAAAGGACTTTCTCTGCTTCTCTGAGGACAGGGGCAGTCTGCCCTCACGACCTGATGGCATCCCTAACCTAGGGATAAGGACACACCTGACGCCTCCATCTTTGCCATAAAGTCAAAGCCGCTTGGGGCCAGTCGGGTGCACTGGCCGTAGAATCCAGCTCTTGGGATCAGCGACCTTCATCTGATTCAGTTTGTCTGCGAGGCCGCAAAACTCAGCTGGATGGTCCAATCTGATGGAAAGTATACACCATGGCCAGAGCCTGAGGATAATGGGCAAGAATCCCCCACTGTCACATGCCGGGCGCCACGGGGGCACGTTGTGCCTGCAGGGCCCGGAGGCTGAAAGCAACATTTTCTCTATGGGAAGCACAGACTCAGCAAGGATTTGTCTCCAGGCGGCACTATAGCCTCCTCTTCTGGCACCGTGGAGACTGTTCTTCTGTCAGGATTTCTGGCATCAGAAGTGAAGGGGAGCTGAGCCAGGGAGCTTCCCGGTGAAAGGTGGGCCTCCCCCAGCCTCTCTGAGCCACCGAGCACCCAGGCTGGTGCTGCTGAAGGGTGGGCGGCCAAGGACAGAATTCTTTTCAGTGAAACCTTCATGCAAGGATTCATCTCCACAGCGTGCATCATGCTTGCACTTGGTGCCTCTGACAGCCTGCGGGTTTGGGCTGCCTTTGCAGCTTTATTAGGCATCACAGCAGCTGAGCAGACTGCTTTTTTTTTTTAACCCCAGTTCTCCGAGCTAGTCTTGAATTTCTCAGGCTTTGCTTTTGTGAAGCCCTTTTATTAAAACTGTGTGATACAGTCACTGAAAAGATCAGAAGGAAAAAAAAAAAATAGAACATAAAGAAGGGAATACCCAGGAAAACCATTGTAGGGATCAAGAAGTAGACCATTCCTGGCTCCCAGAAACACAGCCCCCTTGCTTGGCCACACTCCTCCCCCTCTTCCCTGTCTTTTTTTTTTAACAGTCAGCAGGAACTCATTTTTTTTTTTTTTCCAGGCAGCTTGTGGAAATCTTAGTTCTCTGACCAGGGATTGAACCTGGGCCCTCAGCATTGAAAGTGCAGAATCCTAACCACTGGACCACCAGGGAAGTCCCAGTCCTTCCTGGTTTTTCTTGTTTGTTTGTTTGTTTTTTTTTAATTTAAAAATTAAAAAAAATTAAATGTTGTGTTGGTTGTGGCCATTCAACAATGCAAATCAGCCATAATTTGCTGATTTGCCATATACATATCCATCCATCCATCCATACATATACATACATACATATATGTATGTATACAGCCATATACATACATTCCCTCCCTCCTTAGCCTTCCACCCCTCCCCCATCTCATCCCTCCAGGTCATCACAGAGAGCCAGAGCCTGCTGTGATGAGAATACAGCAAGTTCTCATCAGTTACTCATCTTACACCTGATAATGTATATATGTTGATGCTACTTTCTTCATTTTTCTCACTCTCTTCCTCCCTCACTGTGTCCACAAGTCCACTCTCTACATCTGCATCTCTTTTCCTTCCTTGCAAATAGATTCATCAATATAATTTTTCTAGATTCCAGGTTTTAATGTCAATTGTTTCTTTGCTTCTCTTTATGCTTTGGCCACCTAACTATTAATCTGGAAACACTATAATTTATCCTCGCAAGCTTTACAATTTATAGAAATGGGATTATACACCACCTATTATTTCCCTGCTGGTTTCTTTTACCCAATATCATGTGTGTAAGAGGCCTCTGTGTGGTTCCCCAGAGATGGAGTCCAGGCATTTTCCTGGCTACATAGTATTCCATTGTTAGGACACATAACAAAGTAGTCATTCTGTTGTTGCTGGCTGTTGGAGCTGTTTGCAGCAATGCTGCTGAGAGCGTTCTTGTACAGGTCTCCTGGTGCATGAGTTGCTCTTAAAAGCTATGCTCTCATTTTGTGTGGCTGGGGACAGGGGCTTTGGCTGTGCTGCTCTTCAGGGAACTGATTGTGGATTTTGGCTCATGCTCCAGCCTCTCTCCTGCATACCACTGGGTGGGTGGATTGGCCTGGAGGTCACTCATTAGAATTCTCCCCAGAAATCAAGGGAGGAAGAAGCAAGAACTTTCTGGGAAGGAGAATGGGAACCACTTGAAAGGGTACTGAACTGGAGATCAAAGAGCCCTTCTTGCTGCTGGCTTTTGATGTGAGCCGTTACTGCACACCCTGCAGTAATGAATTCACTTATCTTCAGAGCTCGCTGCATTCCCCACCTACTGCCTCCTAATCAGCAAGCCTCCACTCAAGGCCAACAGCATCATCATTAACAAGTCCTGGGACTCGGAGCCAGGGTGCCCTTGGCTGTCACGGGCACTCAGCCCTGCTGGAATTGCTTTGGGGAAGAGCTTTGAAGCCCATTTGCAGAGGTTGTTAAATCAGAGAAAGCTGGAACCGGAAGTCTTCGAGATTCTCCCAGGCGGGCTCTGTGGCTGTTTACAGGCTTGTGGGGGAAATTTGAAGAGAGGTACTGTTTGTTTTCATTCCATGGAGTTGGTAGGTTCGGCATGTTCAAGAAAGCATCTCCCTTCCTCTCCTCTTTCAATGCCCTTTTGTCTTTTTCACACTCATGCCTCCTTTTTTCAGAAATTAATTAGTCTCTTCTACCATTAAAGAACAGATATACATCTCGCTCCAATGAGCCTTTGATAGGGGTGCCAACTGCTGCTGCTGCTGCTGCTAAGTCGCTTCAGTTGTGTCCAACTCTGTGCGACTCCAGAGACGGCAGCCCACCAGGCTCCCCTGTCCCTGGGATTCTCCAGGCAAGAACACTGGAGTGGGTTGCCATTTCCTTCTCCAATGCATGAAAGTGAAAAGTGAAAGTGAAGTTGCTCAGTCATGTCCGACTCTTTGCAACCCCATGGTCTGCAGCCTACCAGGCTCCTCCGTCCATGGGATTTTCCAGGCAAGAGTACTGGAGTGGGGTGCCATCGCCTTCTCCAGGGGTGCCAACTAATACAGCCTTAAAGATCACTTTTGTAGAACAGAAGACTAAAAGGTAGGAAAAGCAAACATGGGGGAAAATGGTTGTTAGGACAGGTACAATTATTTTGGGGTGACAGAAGCAAGAAGAATGGCATCAAATGAGAGAGGCCATGAGGGAACCTTCTGGGGAAGCTGGAATGTTTTACATCTTGATTTTGGTGGTGGTTACTTGGGTGAATGCATATGTAAAAATCTGTGCATCTGCTACAGCAGAAATTAACACACTGTGGTAAAATCAATAAAGTTGTAAATTCAATAAAATTAAAAAAGTCATCCAGCTGTCCACTTAGATTTGTGCACTTTACTGAATGGAAGTTGCACACTGAAAAAAAAAAAAAAGAAAAATCTAGGGATTTCCCTGGTGTTCCAGTGGCTAGGACTATGTGCTCCCAATGCAGGGGGCCCAGGTTCAATCCCTGGTCAGGGACCTAGATCCTGCATGCTAAAGCTAAGAGATCCCACAAGCTGCAATGAAGATTGAAGATCCAGAGTGTCACAACTAAGACACGGCATAGCCAAATAAATAAATAAATATTTTAAAAAGAAAGAGAGAAAAAGCTGTCAGGAAGTTTCTTCTTGCCCTGATTACCTGCACTTAGCCCGTTTCCTCCATCATCCTCTCAAGTGTCATACATATCACATAGCTGTGTGAAATAAACCCCTCAATACAAGGCTATACATTTTAAACAGTAATATTATTTTAAGGAAAAGAGCAGAAAGATTGTTTTTTATATTTACCCATGTATTTATCAGTTTTGAAGATCCATTTGGGAGATCCATGTTTCTATCAATTTCCCTTCAGTCTGAAGAGCATTCGTTGCTGCTGCTGCTGCTAAGTCGTGTGCAACCCCATAGACAGCAGCCCACCAGGCTCCCCTGTCCCTGGGATTCTCCAGGCAAGAACACTGGAGTGGGTTGCCATACATGTATTATTATTATGTATATTAATAATATATGTATTATTCCAGGTGTAATATTATTAGTATGTACTATTATTTTCTATTCCTCATAAGTCTCTGAAGCTTTATTTTTTTAAAATGTTTTCTTTCTTCTTCATTTGGATAATTCTCTTGATCTGATTTCACATTGACTGACTCTTTTGTTATTTCCAACCTACTGTTAAGCTCATCCAGTGAGTTTTTTATTTCAGACATATTTTTAATTCCAGTATTTCCATTTAGTTCTTTCATAATTTCCAGTTCTCTTTGGTTATTTTCTGTCCACTCATTATATTGCCTTATATATTTGAGCACCATTGTAATGGCTGTCTTAACACACTTGTTAATTTTACATCTAAGTCATCTTGGAGTTGGTTTCACTTGACTGTCATTTCTCTTGTGTATGAGTCGTATTTTCTTATCTCCCCTCATGTCTAGTAATTTTAGATTATACCATGTATACTATGAGCAGTATATTGCAGAGACCCTGGCCTCTGTTAGGTTACTATAAAGAGTAGTGTTCTTCTGTTTTAGCAGGCAATTAACCTGGCTAATCCAATCTGAAATTCTAAATTCTCCTGTGTTATACAGCAACTAATATTTCTGTTTAGTTCCTTCAGCCGTAGCTGGGCATCTTGGTATTAGCCTAACATATGCTTACTTTAGAGTTGGCCAGAGATTTTCTTAGAATTTATATGTAGAATTTGGGGCTTCCCCTTTGGGGCTCTCTTCTTTCCATTATTTCCCCCTCCATTTTCCAGCTACTGTTGCTCTGAATATTGTCTTCTGATTACTGAGCCAGTGAGGTTTCTATTCAACCTTTAGTTGCTTTCTAGTGACATCATTTGTGGACTACATTCAGGAAAAAGGACATTAAAAATGGGCAATTATCCAAGTGCCAAGCTTTTCCTCTAAATGTTGACAACCAATTTTTTGTCTGCTTTTGGCTACTCTCAAATGGCTTCAGACATTGGTTTAGTGTGTGTGTGTGTTTTGTTCACAGTTTATAATTGTTACTTTGAGAGGATTGGTCTAATATGAGCTACTTAGCAATTACTAGAAATGGAATCTTGTCATCTATTCTTGCCTAATGATCTTATGACTTGATTTTGTGTTTGTTTTATTAAAATAAAAATAGTATGGTAAAGCTGCTGATAAAAAATGCTTTCTTTGGCATCAGAAATGTTTCCAGTGTTAAAAAAGGTAGTTAATAGTAATAATAAAAGTGCAATAATTTTTAAATCATAACTTAATAAATATGCTCTTGACAAAGACCTAAGGATAATATTTTTTTTGGAAAATTGGATAGTTTCCACAAACAAGGAGCTTTAGAATAATGGAAAAATTTTAAGAATCATTTTCTAGTAATTTTTTTCTCATTCCATGGAAAAATGAAAACTTTTCTTATTTGGCTCACTTTAAACTTCATCCTTCAGTATTCTCTTTATATTAATTTACACAATATGTGGGTGCTAAAATAGATTTCAATTTTTGTGGATACTAACGTTAAAAGAGTAGAGTTGGATCTAAAAAACAGAGAAATTTTATTACTTTAGGGCTAACACTTGTCTTTATTTTGGAGGCAGACCAGAAAGAAATTTTTGTGCATTACATAAAGAAAAATCCCATTCTGGCTTTCTGCAAATTATGTAAATCATCCTGTAAAAATTCTAATGCTTCAATCTATCATTTCATTTGATTGGTGAGTACTGAGCTTCTCACGGAACATTGGAGTTAATACTATCGTTGTGTATGCATGCTAAGTCACTTCAGTTGTGTCCCAATCTTTGCAACCCTATGGAATGTAGCCCACCAGCGTCCTCTGTCCGGTGGATTCTCCAGGTGAGAATACTGGAGTGGGTTTCCATGCCCTCCTCCAGGGGATCTTCTGGACCCAGGGATTGAAACTGCGACTGTTAAAAGTCTCCCACATTGGCAGGTGGGTTCTTTACCACTGGTGCCACCTGGGAAGCCCAATACTATTGTTGGAACCCAGATATAGAAAATGCTGAAGTCCTTAATGTCTTTGCTCAGCAATGACTCCTGAAGTGCTAAGTTTCCCAAACTTCTTAATCTTATAAGATATAAAATGAATAGAACCCTGATATTTTAACCATGGCTAAATGTGCCCAGGAGACAAGGTTAGCCTATCCTCCAAGACATTGTCTATTAATATGAGATATTTATTTTGATTGTATTTTATAAAGGCTTGAATATTAACTCCCCAATTTTGAAATGATTACCATTTTAAAAAATGAAATAACATATTACTATACATCTGATACATGATAAATAATTTTATTAAGAAATAAAATACCAGTTCAGTTCAGTTCAGTCACTCAGTCGTGTCTGACTCTTTGTGACCCCATGAACCACAGCACGCCAGGCCTGCCTGTCCATCACCAACTCCCGGAGTCCACCCAAACTCATGTCCATTGAGTTGGTGATGCCATCCAACCATCTCATCCTCTGTCGTCCCCTTCTCCTCCTGCCTTCAATCTTTCCCAACATCAGGGTCTTTTCAAATGAGTCAGCTCTTCGCATCAGGTGGCCAAAATATTGGAGTTTCAGCTTCAACATCAGTCCTTCCAATGAACACCCAGGACTGATCTCCTTTAGGATGGACTGGTTGGATCTCCTTGCAGTCCAAGGGACTCTCCAGAGTCTTCTCCAACACCACAGTTCAAAAGCATCAATTCTTCAGCGCTCAGCTTTCTTTATAATCCAACTCTCACATCCATACATGACTACTGGAAAAACCATAGCCTTGACTAGACGGACCTTTGTTGGCAAAGTAATGTCTCTGCTTTTTAATAGCTATCTAGGTTGTCATAACTTTCCTTCCAAGAAGTAAGCGTCTTTTAATTTCATGGCTGCAATCACCATCTGCAGTGATTTTGGAGCCAAAAAAATAAAGTCTGACACTGTTTCCACTGTTTCCCCATCTATTTCCCATGAAGTGATGGGACCAGATGCCATGATCTTCGTTTTCTGAATGTTGAGCTTTAAGCCAACTTTTTCACTCTCCTCTTTCACTTTCCTCAAGAGGCTCTTTAGTTCCTCTTCACTTTCTGCCATAGGGTGGTGTCATCTGCATATCTGAGGTTATTGATATTTCTCCCAGAAATCTTGATTCCAGCTTGTGCTTCTTCCAGCCCAACGTTTCTCATGATGTACTCTGCATATAAGTTAAATAACCAGGATGACAATATACAGCCTTGATGTACTCAGTATATGTAAATAATATTTTTCAGGACTCAAGTACATGTTATTTAATTTTCTTTACCCAATACCAGTATCTTCTTTTTTTGTCTACTCTGTGCAGTTTGCAGGATCTTGGTTCCCTGACCGGAGATTGAACCCAGGCCCCAGCATTGAAAGTGCTGGGTTCTAACCACTAGACTGGCAGGGAACTCCCACCATTATTTTCTTATACAGTAAAACAGCAAAGTACTTTCTTGAAACATGTGCTAGGTGGCCTGAGACAACAAATATTTTTTACAAGAGGCAATACATTTACATAATTAAGGATGAAGTGATTAGACATGATCTTTTTAAATATTCATTTATTTACTTTGTCATTTATTTGGCTGTGCCAGGTCTTAGTCTCAGCCTACAGGATTTTTAGTTGCAGCATGTGGGATTTAGTTCCCTGACCGGGGATTGAACCTGAGCCCCCTGCATTGTGAGTGGGGAGTTTTAGCCATTGAACCACCAGGAAAGTCCCCTAGACATGATCTTATGTGGCCACTAAAAAGTTTTATACAGGTCCTAGTGTCATCATATCCTGCCCAACCACTGGCCCAGGAGAAGCTGGAAGAAGCATACTCTAAATTCTGAAAAGTATCTAACAAAAATGTGAATCTTTTAGCTTTAGAAAAACCAAAAAAAAAAAAAAAAATCATGTAAACAAACATTTTGTTATTTGGTCCAAATAACAAGTTACTAGTGTGTGCTTTGTTACCCGGCTGATTATATTTTTACAAAACTGTTGTTCTGGTTTATGTCATCCTGTATGGATGTTTTGTTGCATTCTCTCTTTAAAATTAAACCAAAGGCACTGGATTTTAGTTGTTTAGTTTTGGAGATTTTAGTGTAAGGAGGAATCTAAATGTTTCCATATGAAGCTCATGGGAAAGTGGTTTAGTATAAAAGATAACTGGAGAAAAGGATATTCTCCAAATCAAGTCCCTGCGTTTGCCAAGTAACTGAGTTATTTCCTGACTCTATATTATGGCATATTGGGTCCCAGACCCTAGATCAGCAGTTTGGCAGGATAGTGTGGGAGTAAGACCTGGATGAAACTCTAGTAGCTACACAGGATAATGTCTTATTCTCTTCTTTTCTTTCTTGTGCAAATGTATTATCATAAAATACATTCGTTGCCTTTGGCCACTCACCATGTGGTCCAAGGAAATATTTCCTTGTTTCATTTTATAAAAATATACTGGCATTGGATAAAGAAAATTAAATAACTTATGAATTTTGTATCTTCAACCAAAGTTGTGAAATGTGAGTGAAGAGAGTTTATTAAGCCAGAGGGCAGTAATCTGACTTCTGTTCTCTTAACTACTTACTATGTATGGTTTGTGATGGGACCCCATAAGAAAAATTTCATCCCCTTCTTCCTCATTTCCTGTCGATTTGGGACAGAGGCAGTTTATGTATTTATTTAAAATTAATTTTTATTGGAGTATAGTTGGTTTACAATGTTGTGTTAGTTGTCTGCTGTACAGCAAAGTGAATCAGTTATACATATATTCACTCTTTTTTAGATTCTCTTCTCATATAGATCATTATAGGATTTTGAGTAGAATTCCCTGTGCTATACAGTAAGTTCTTATTAGTTATCTCTTCTATGTATACTAGTGTGTATATGTCAATCTGAATCTCTCAATTTATCCTCCCCCTCCCCTTTCCCCCTGGAAACCATAAATTTATTTTATACATCTCTGACTCTATTTCTGTTTTGTAAAAAGGTTCACCTGTAGAAGATGAAGTTTAAATAGAATAGAGCTAGATTTGTGAGTTACCAATGAGAAAGCACCCTGCCCAGATGCTGCCTTTTTCTTTCAACCAGAAGAGAAACTTCTGCAAGCCTCCAAGAAATAATCCTTTGAGTCAAGATATAAAGAAAAAGGTTTGGAGTAGAACCAATATTATTCTAGTATTATTCTACAGGACTTGACTTTAATTTTATTGTAACCAATTCAAATGTATTTTAATTTTGTTTGCGATCCCATGGACTGTAGGCCACCAGGCTCCTCTGTCCATGGAATTTTCCAGGCAAGAGTACTGGAGTGGGTTGCCATTTCCTATTCCAGAGGATCTTCCTGACCAAGGGATCAGACCTACATCTCTTGCATCTCTTGCATTGGTAGGCAGTGTCTCTAGCACTGCACCATCTGGGAAGCCCAATGTTTATATGGTAACTATCAATAGATGTATCCCACATAAGCAAAAGCTCATTGGGGTCATCAATAACTTTTGAGATTGTGAAGGGGCCTTGAGATCACAAGGTTTGAGAATCACTGCTCTTATGTACTATAAAATTTGGATGGAAAAGGATGTTGGGTTTATTTGTTAAACACATTATTCTTCCTTTTCTTTGTATTCCTTTCTAGCAGGGTAACTTGTAAGTTACCGAACCTTGAAATTTATCAGTGCTAAGAGGAATCGTATTTTCATGAAATTGTACTTTCCCGGTATCGGAGACAATTTTCTGATGATCTTACCAGCTCACCATGTTACTTCTACTAACAGGACCCTGGCATAATGTTTGTGTTATGGATACCAAGCCCTGTTACCATTGAATAGAACAGAGTAAACTTAAGCTCAGCCAGTTAGAGTCTCACTCCCAGAAATTTGGTGCTGAGATTTAGAGACAGCCAGTAACCTTTTCTTTATGGCCTAAACTGAGTTAGTGAAAACTCAAGCAGAGGCAAATCACCCAGATAAAGATGACCTGAGAGAGAGAGAGAGAGAAGGCACAGGAGTACTTAGAGAAATAAGGAGAAATCGAGAGGCCCCCAATGGTTTTCTGGGTCTTTGCTATAGACCCTTCTGAAGCTTGGCTGCCTTCATGCCCCTGGGTTTTATGAATTACCCTTGTAACCTTAAATTAAAATTTCCCTTTCAATAAAGCTAGCTCAAGTTGATTTCTGTTGTTGTTAACCAAGCAGATCTGAAAGTAGACTCAATTTCTATAAAACTGAAATTCTTGTGACGGTATTACTCTTGTTTAAGGGTGCAATAGAAAATATCTCAGAAAGAACTAAAAATAATTTAAGAGAAAGAATAGGGACATTGATAAGGAAATGTATCTTCTTGTCCCTATTTAAAATTTTAGCAATGTTTATAGGCATCACCTTTCTTCAGAAGGACAGGTAGAATATGGTGGATGGGTAATCTGCCAGTGAAATGAAGGAGCATCTGTCTTTTCTGGCCCATCTTGTTACCTAGTCCCTTCTCTGCTTTATTGGAGTGTGGGTGTGTGAGCGCACATCACATACACACCTTCTGGCCTTACTGTTACTGAGTCCAGCCTTGTGCTGCTCACCCCACGATAGGCCAATCAATTGAGAGATAAGGTGTTGGGGCAAGAAGATAGTAACTTTATTCAGAAAGACTGAGAAGCTGATGGATTAATGTCCCAAGGAATCATCTTCCCCAAGTTAGAGTTTAGGCTTCTTTTATACTAAAAGGGAAGAAGTTAAAGTCTTGGTTCCAGCTAGGCTCTGGAGGAGATGTGTTAATTTCTTCCTTCCTGCAGCCATTCACTGCTGGGTCTGATCAGGATGTCTTCTGTGAACTAAACAAAGGTATTTTTGCTGAACACTCATTACCTGGGCTTCCTTGGTGGCTCAGATGGTAAAGAGTCTGCCTGCAATGTAGGAGACTTGGGTTCAAATCCTGGGTCAGGAAGATCCCCTGAAGAAGAGAATGGCAACCCTCTCCAGTATTCTTGCCTGGAGAATTCCATGGACAGACGAGCCTGTCAGGCTACAGTCCATGGGATTGCAAAGAGTTGGACATGACTGAATGACTAACACTTCTTGCCTTTGGCACTCACCTGGGAGGCAGGGCTCCCATAGATGTCAACGACCCATTGACATTGACATTGAAGTCGCTCAGTCGTGTCTGACTCTTTGCGACCCCATGGACTGTAGCCTACCAGGCTCCTATGTCCGTGGAATTTTCCAGGCAAGAGTACTGGAGTGGGTTGCTATTTCCTTCTCCAGGAGATCTTCCTGACCCAGGGATCGAACCTGGGTCTCCCGCATTGTAGGCAGACGGTTTACCATCTGAGCCATCAGGGCATTATATATAATTTAAACTTATAGGCAACATCCCTTTAATGATTAACTTGTAATGGTATACAAAGATTCTTTCTTTTTACATAACCACTTGATTTTGATGTTGCCATATTAGTTTTTACTAAACCCTCTGTGGCTATTTCTGTCATGTTTACCACTCTAACCTCATGAACTTAGAACAGTGCCTGGCATAGTATGGGCACTCAGTCAATGTTTGTTGAGCAAATAAATAAATGATCATCTTAAATAGCTGTGGAGGAGATTCACTAGACCAAATATGATGTGAGTTAAAATCTCATTAAGACTTTATTTTGATTTTTAAAGTTCAAATTTGAAATGCAGTTTTCACTGAGAAAAACAAAAGTCTTTTCTCTCACCAGCTCTTTGCTAGCAAGCCTCTCTCTCTGGCACACCATTCAGAGTCTTGCTCTTTTCCTTGTCTCTGATCAATCCTAACAGAGTTGTCTTCTTTCTATGTCCTGAATTCTGTGTAGCTTCCTAGTGATAAGATGCCATCCTGGTTTGAACGATGAGGAGGAGCAAAAGTTTAAGATGGAATGAGTGACTGAAACCAGATCAAGGAGAGATTTGAGTTCCAGGCTGAGGAGTTTCAGTTTTATCTTGTGAATACTAGAATGCTCTAGAAGAGGACTGTAAGTTCTTCCACACCATGAGTTCTTCTTACCTGAAGAAATGCATCTTATAGGAAGGTTCATGAAGCCTCAGTGAACAGAATGGATTAGAAACAGAGCCCATGGCCAGAAGATCAATAAGGACTATTATTATGGTCTGGGTATAGAATGATGAAGATACTGTTTAGTTTCTTCTGACTATAACTGTGATAAAAGGTGCTTGACGTCTTCATGTATCTTTAGAGCACAGAAGAAGAGGCAGTACTAGGTTTCTTTGTTTCAAGACCTCTATGCTTTGAGCACAGTGTAGGCAGGACATGTAAGTAGGATTTAGGAGTTGATATGATTATATAGTTCTAGCACTTGTAATGGTTTCATGCCTCCATGCCATTGTTCCTGGTATTCCATCTTTCTGGAATGCCATCATCCTCATTCTCCTCCAACTGAAATTTCCTTCATCCTTTAGGTCCACTTCCTCTTTGTCATCTTCCCTGATCTGCAGGTTAGAATTAAGGTCTCCTTTCTCCCACCTTCTATAGAAGGATCTCTTTCTTTAGAAGACACTTACCCCATTATGCCTTGTATCATGTTCATCTCCCACTTGAATGTGGACTCCAAGGGGAAGGGACCACGATGCACCCAATCTTGTGTGCCCCACTGTGCCTGGTCCATGGCTTTGCACTTAAGTGAGGGTGAATTTCATTCCTATAGAATGACCTTGAGGCATTTTAAAAATGAAGGCAGAATTTTGCCTATATTCTTGGTAACTGAGAAACCACTAGATGAGCCATTCTATTTATTCACAGTGGTCACAACATTGCCAAAATATGAACGACTTCATTTAAAGTTGTGAAAATCATATACTCTGTGTTCACACCTACCAATTTCCAACCTACTGGGCAGTCTTGAATGACTTGCATGGCTCTGCTGTTTCCTGAATGTTAACTAAACACCAAGATTACAGGGTAAACCTGTTAAGTGACTGATTCAGAGCTGAATCCCACTATTTAAGCTCCCTGCTTTTTTGGGAGATTAAATGACATGTAATTTAGCTGTGTGGGTCTAGTATTGCTTACAGTAAATGGTGTATATGTTGGAAAGGTTCATTAGTCAGATCTAACAACTTGACTACTCTTCAAAATCTAAGTGATTAGGGCTCATTCAGTGAAATGAATTGGTACACAGGAGTAGGTTCATGACTCAGATAGCATGAGTGCCTTTTACAAGGTTTTAGCAGAGGAAAAGGAGCCAACAGAGTTAATGACTTTGGACTTGGGTCTTTCATATAAGCTTTGTGCCAAAAAGCACTTTGTTCCTCCAACACAATCACTCAGCTCCTGCCCCTCCTAGGTGGAGAGGAAGTGAATGCAGAGTCTAATATGAGGTTGGGTATGCAGTAGAGACCCAGGGCTGTGCTTGTTTGCCTCTTGGATACAGAGCTCCTATCTCAACTATACAAAATTGAGGAAAATTACATTGCGCAACATTATTCAATTGTATTCAAACTCATTTGTTGGGGATTGACAAACACAAAAGAGAAAAGACTTAAATAGCAAGGCTGAGATTGAAGAATACCCTGGCAAGTAGAGGCAGAGACCAACTTCTCCCTGCAGGTCAAAACGTGCTCCTACCCCAAGGGAAGAGAAGCGAGGGGAAGGGATAGGAAGGGAAGGGAAGAGAAAATAAGTCCAGCTTCCTTTAGCTCCTGCTTTCTATGGGAGACTTGGGATTTTTCCTTGGTTCTCAAATATGAGATGTTTTATGGAGCAAGCACCCCATGAGCACAGAGAAGCCTGTTGGATTGTCTTTTATAAGCAGATAATGTAGGGTGGTCCTCAACTGCTTTACTGTCATAAACACTACACCATACACAGGTTGTGGGCAGTTGGGTCTTCTGTGGAAGTGGCTAGAGGAGGTCAAAGGGACAGGTGTCCACTTACTTCTACAATTTGGCAACATCAGTGGTGTCCACTGCTGAGAAGACCCTCAATATTCATTTGTTTTTTCTTTAGCCTGACTACCATTTTTGTCCCTGCTCAGCAGCACAAATGGAACAGCTGCTGCTGTTGCTTTTGAAGAACTATTACTATAGGATTCTTATTTAAAATATACTCAGCAAATTACTTATTCCAGAAGGGCATAAAATATTCATGGAAGATGCTAATGAAAAATATGTTCATTAGCTTATTCTAAGTATCATCAATTCACCTATTCATGCATGTATTTTTGCCTTTTCATACTGGTGAGAATGAAACAGAAGTAGAAGATATTAAGAAGAGATGGCAAGAATACACAGAAGAACTATGCAAAAAAGATCTTCATGACCCAGATAATCACAATGGTGTGATCACTCATGTAGAGCCAGACATCCTGGAATGTGAAGTCAAGTGGGCCTTAAGAAGTATCACTACGAACAAAGCTAGTGGAGGTGATGGAATTCCGGTTGAGCTATTTCAAATCCTAAAAGATGATGCTGTGAAAGTGCTGCACTCAATATGTCAGCAAATTTGAAAACTCAGCAGTGGCCACAGGACTGGAAAAGGTCAGTTTTCATTCCAATCCCAAAGAAAGGCAATGCCAAAGAATGCTCAAACTACCACATAATTGCACTCATCTCACACGCTAGTAAAGTAATGCTCAAAATTCTCCAAGCCAGGCTTCAGCAATACATGAACCGTGAACTTCCAGATGTTCAAGCTGGTTTTAGAAAAGGCAGAGGAACCAGAGATCAAATTGCCAACATCTGCTGGATCATCGAAAAAGCAAAAGAGTTCCAGAAAAACATCTATTTCTGCTTTATTGACTATGTCAAAGCCTTTGACTGTGTGGATCACAATAAACTGTGGAAAATTCTGAAAGAGATGGGAATACCAGACCACCTGATCTGCCTCTTGAGAAACCTGTATGCAGGTCAGGAAGCAACAGTTAGAACTGGACATGGAACAACAGACTGGTTCCAAATAGGAAAAGGAGTTCGTCAAGGCTGTATATTGTCACCCTGTTTATTTAACTTATATGCAGAGTACATCATGAGAAATGCTGGGCTGGATGAAGCACAAGCTGGAATCAAGACTGTTGGGAGAAATATCAATAACCTCAGATATGCAGATGATACCACCCTTATGGCAGAAAGTGAAGAGGAACTAAACAGCCTCTTGATGAAGGTGAAAGAGGAGAGTGAAAAAGTTGGCTTAAAGCTCAACATTCAGAAAACGAAGATCATGGCATCCGGTCCCATCACTTCGTGGGAAATAGATGGGGAAACAGTGGAAACACTGGCTGACTATATTTTCTTGGGGTCCAAAATTACTGCAGATGGTGACTATAGCTATGAAATTAAAAGATGCTTGCTCCTTTGAAGAAAAGCAATGACTAATTTAGACAGCATGTTAAAAAGCAGAGACATGACTTTGCTGACAAAGGTCTATCTAGTCAAAGCTATGGTTTTTCCAGTAGTCATGTATGTATGTGAGAGTTGGACTATAATGAAAGCTGAGTGCCGAAGAATTGATGCTTTTGAACTCTGGTCCTAGAGAAGACTCTTGAGAGTCCCTTGGACAGCAAGGAGATCAAACCAGTCAATTCTAAAAGAAATCAGTCCTGATTATTCATTGGAAGGACTGATGCTGAAGCTGAAACTCCAATACTTTGGGCACCTGATGCGAAGAACTGACTCATTAGAAAGGACCCTGATGCTGGGAAAGATTGAAGGCAGGAGAAGGGGATGACAGAACATGAGATGGTTGGATGGCATCACCGACTTGATGGACATGAGTTTGAACAAGCTCTGGGAGATGGTAAAGGACAGGGAAGCCTGCATGCTGCAGTCCATGGGGTTGCAAAATGTCGGACACAATTGAATGACTGGACTGAACTGAGCTGATTCAATCAATGTTTATTGAGGGTATGCTATATACCACACATTGTTCTAGGCTTTGGGAATATAGCAGAGGACACATAAAGAACTTAGCCCAGAGGAAACTTAAAGTGCACACTTCATCAATCAAAGGCAGATAAATGACGTCTAATTTGACTCCCTGTTTTAGAAATGAGGACTCTGAGACTGCCTATCCTTTGGGGATTGTAGTTATGGGTGAAAAATATTAACATGGGCAGTCAGCGGAGTGAGGTGGGGAATCCCAGCTGATAACAAAGTGAAATAGCTGAAGAAAATTTCCTTTAGACTGAGCCAAGTTTAGCATAAAAAGTATGCATCTCCTGTTATCTATGATGCTATAAATCCTTTTCCAAAGCACATGGTACAAATTGTACATTACTGTTAATACAAATGCTCAAAGAGCATTTAAATAACATCTTGTAAGTGGCTACTAGAAATCTAGCACAGTGTTTTTACCTGTATTATCTTATTTAATCCTTCAACCATTGAATGGACTAGGGCTTACAATTCTCCTTATACAAATGGTGCAACTGAGTGTTGACTGAAAAAGATGTACAACCCTTGAGTTGCTAGTTAAGTTTTATTTGGGGCAAAATGAGAACTGCAGCCCAGGAGGCAGCACCTCAGATAGTTCTGAGAGATTGCTCCAAAGTGCAGTGGGGTAAGGTCAAAATATAAGGTTTTGGTGAAGGGGGAGTTCAACACCATTAAAGCACTCATTTTACAAAAGGTTTCTTGCTAGTCTTGAAGATCTGATGTCACCATGAAGGGATTTAGTGCTTCTCTAGATATGAGGAGATGGAAAGATTAAGATCATAAAATCTGTTCCTAAAAACATGCAACTACCTAAAGACGTGTCCCACCAGATTCCCTGGAGCACAGAGTGCCTCACTGCATCCTGAACTCCCTCAGGGGTTGTTGGAGGTTAACAGCTATAGCAGCAAGGGGCTCAATCTCTGTAGAGACAGAAAGCAAAAGCCTTTGTTCAGTTGTTGGCAATGCTCTTGGCAAGTACCAGTTTGTAGTTGACATGAATTTAAGAGACTTTAATCTGCTGAATAAGTGATGGAGCCGTGCTTTGGAAGCAGGTTTTCTGATGCTACTCCCAGTGCTGGTCATACTATGCTGTACTGTGCTCCTACCACTGGTAATTGGTTAATTTGTTTACTTGACAGATATTGAGGACTTATTACAGGCCTTGCACTATGCTAGGCACTCTGACAGTACAGAATAAAAAAGAAAACAGAACCTGCCTTCAAATAATATGGAAATTATAATACAGTGTGATAATGCTATGGTGAAAGGTATACCTGGGGTGTAGGGGGCTCAGAAGAAACTCATTGCCTGCTGCTAAGGTGGCTGAAGAACATTTCTGAAGGAAGTGACCCCTGAAGCAGGGAGTTACTTGCTGAGTGGGTAGTAACCAGGTAAAGAAAGAGTGAGGACTTCCCTGGTGGTCCAGTGGTTAAGAATCTGCCTGCCAATGGAGGGGACATGGGTTCGATGCCTGGTCTGAGAGGATCCCACATGCTGAGGAGCAACTAAGTCCATGTACCACAACTACTGAGCCCACGATCTAGAGTCCAAGCTCTGCAACAATGAGCAGCCTGCACACCGCCACTGGAGAGTAGCCCCTGCTCACCGAAACTGGAGAAAGCCCACCTGCAGCAATGAAGAGCCAGTGCAGCCAAAAATAATAAATAAAATAAATTAGAAAAATTTTAAATGTTAAAAAAGGAGAAAGGGTGAGTGCAGGATATCACAGGCAAAAGGAGCAGGTCTCAAGCAGGCACAGTGTAATTAGGAAACCACAAATAGACTGATGAGTGGGAAGCTCAGGGCTTGAAGAAGACTGATGCAGAGTCTCTTATTACTAGTGAGTTGACTGCTGAAGACTTTGCTTTCAAATCAGTTTAATAGCTCCCAAGATTTTGTTCTCTAAAAAGACTATTTCATGGCAACACACAGCCCTCAACTCACAGTTCTGGGTTGGTCATTTTCGGACTCCTCTGAAGAATGTGCCAATGGTCTGAATAAGACTCCCCAGGAGGATTTGAAAACCTGACATTAGAATCTTCAACAATCCATTGTTCCTAGAACCTTGACTCCCTTCCTGGGGTTTCTCTGATCTCCCTGTGGAAGATTTTGCTTTGGAATTGCCGGAAAGAAGCCTGAACCCTCTGTGAAGTGGCAGCAAGCTGGTTTCTAACAGGAAGTTTATGATCAAACGACTTGTTGACATATACATCTTGAAAGCAGCATTTGTTTGTTTGATGTTTTCTATTATTCACCAAGGCCTATTCCTTTAGGATTTGCAGTGTCCAAATGTATTCTAAAATATGCAAAACTGAACATATCAAACCTTCTAAATCAGCAGGGGATGCTGAATCCTTGTATCCACCCAGGTGGATGAACCAGACTGTAAAAGCTGGCTTTGCCTGCATCTGAAAAATGCATTCCATTTTCATCATAGCCATGGAAGTATGTGTGCATGCTCAGTGCGTCCAACTTTTTGTCAGACTTCCCTATGGACTGTAGCCTGCCAGGCTCTTCTGTCCATGGAATTCTCCAGGCAAGATTACTGGAGGAGGTTGCCATTTCCTACTACAGGGGATCTTCCCAACCCAGGGATCAAACCCGAGTCTCTTGCATCTCCTGCATTGGTAGGTGAATTTTTTTACCACTAGTGCCACCTGGAAAGCCACAGAAGCATCAACCTAATCTTGGTTTGTTGATTTCAATTTTAGGAACCCTCAGTTGCCCTAGTTATATTTATCACTAATTTGTAAGGCAAAATCTTTTTATGTATTATCCCTAGCTCATCCAGATATGGGGGAAAATGAATAAAAACCTCTCCCAGAAAAGGGTTAAAATCTGATCCAGCAATCCCACTCTTGGGCATATCTGGGCAAAACTATAGTTTGAAAACATATATGCATCCCTTTGTTGATAGCTGCACTACTTAAAATAGCCAAGATAGGGTAACGACCTAAATGCCCATCAACAGACGAATGGATAAAGAAGATATATATATACCACATCTTTAAAAAATATAGATTGTATATATATACACAATTAGTACTATTCAGCCATAAAAATGAGTAAAATAATGCCATTTGCAGCAACATGGATGGACCTAGATAGTATCATACTAAAATCAAGTAAGTCAGGAAAAGAAAGATGAATACTGTATAGTATCACCTATATATGAAATCTGAAATATAACACAAATGAACTTATCTTTGATCCCTGGGTTGGGAAGATCCCCTGGAGAAGGGAAAGGCAACACACTCCAGTATTCTGGCCTAGAGAATTCCATGGACTGTATAGTCCATGGGGTCGCAAAGAGTCAGACACGACTGAGTGACTTTCACTTCACTTCACTTCGCAAAACAGAAACAGACAGACAGACCTAGAGAATAGACTGGTTGCCAAGGGAGAGAGAAGCTGGGGGAGGAATGGATTAGGAATTTGCAATTAGCATATATGGATAGAATGGATAAACAACAAAGTCCCATGGTATAGCACAGGAAATTATTAATATATTTGTGTGTACTTGGTTGCTCAGTCATGTCCAACTCTTTGTGACCTCATGGACTGTAGCCTGCCAGGTTCCTCTGTCCATGGGATTCTCCAGGCAAGAATACTAGAGCAGGTTGCCATTTCTTTTTTCAGAGGATCTTGCCAACTCAGGGATCTAACCCTTGTCTTCTGCATTGCAGGTGGATTCCCCACTGCCTGAGCTGCCAGGGAAGCCCATTAATGTATTTACTATCGTGTAGTAAACCATAATGGAAAAGAATGTGAAAAAGAATATATATACATATGTAAAGCTGAATCACTTTGCTGTACACTAGAAACTAACAACATTGTAAATCAACTATACTTCAATAACATAAGTTTGTAAAGACAAAGGAAAGGGTTAAAACCTATAGTTGAGTTGATCCACACCCTTTCTTTCAGACTCTCATGGTCACATTGAGATCCAGAATACCTGTTGAGCAGAAGTGCTACCAGAGCTTCTCAGGAAGGTCAGAGGAAGACTAAAAATGATTCCAGGACCCCCTTCTTTTTATGATCCATAGAGGGACTTGGCCTGACAAGCCGTCATGGAATATTGCTTGTCCAAAAGGGATCAGGTGATAAATCATCTAAACTCATCCTGTCCTGTAGGAGGGAAGGGTTGGCTAATCCTGTTATCGCCTTCTCATGTTTTTGGTGTTTTTATTGGGTGACCATAGGAACCACACATATAGGCAAATATACTCTGAATTTTGGTCATCTTTCTGCCATATAGGCTCAAAATTCTAGCATGGTCCTTTAAATTTTCATAGCCTGGGTTATCTCAATGAAAGATGAGGATAATATAATTGGGTCACTTCCCAGGGTTATTGAAAAAGTTTGCAATTAAAATCATTCTTTAGGTGGGAGACATTCTTGGGTTGGAATCACTCTGCTGTTTGTCCTTCACTCTTTTATTACTGAGGCTCTGTCTCCTTTAAATTTTTTTGGTCCTTGAAGCATTGTCTGTATCAACTGGAATTAGGTTAGGCTGCATATAACAGTAAAACCCCAAATAACAGAGGATTCACAAGTGGGGATTTTATTTCTCTCCCATGTAAGTGAAATCTGAAAGTAGGCAGCTAGATTCTGCAAGCATCAGAAACACAGACATCTTGTATCTTTCTGTCCCATACTTCTAGTCCGACATTTTCATTCTCAAGATCATGTCATAGTCTAAGATGGTTGTTGGGAGGCAATATGTCTTATCTGTGATGCAGGCCAGAAACAAGAGAAGAGACAGAAGGACAAACAGCTGTGCTGAGACAGTTCCCTTGAAGCAGGCTACCCAGAAGTCTCAAATAATTCCTCCACTTTGTCTTACTAGCCAGACATGTGACCATAGCCCACTGCCAGAAATCCTGGGAAATGTGACTTTTAGGCTGGTTGTCTTGCCATCCTAAATAAAATCAGGGCTCTGTTACTAAGAGGGAAGAGAGAACTAGAACTCTTTGCCTTAGTTTAATCCTTTAATATCCAAATGTCCATAGCATCATTTTTAAATATTAAACACATTCATTCTAAACAGATCCTCAAGGAATCAGAAGCTAGGATTGGATACATGTTTGGGTTGGATTTTGAAGGCAATAAGAATCAGTTATTATTAAAGATGAAACACTGGCAGCTCTTATTACCTGTGGCGTGGGGGAAGAATTACATAAGTGGTACCCCATGCAAGTCTTTGAATGTGAGTGGCTGTTGCAAGAAATCACTGTGGGGGCTACATGAAGAATCCAAGATCTGTGGGTTTGTCTTATTGCTCCAAAGTACCCTGAAAAACATAAAGAAAACAACGGTTTCAAGTTTTAAATTCTCAGCTCAGTGAGTGATCAGAAGACTAAGAAATTTCGAAGGTTGTCTTGAAGAATTTTTACAACATCTAATAGCAAAGGACTTCTGTAGCTGAAAATCATATTCAGAATCCAATCCTGTGAGTTGCTGAATTACAACATAGTTTGAATTTATAGTCTTGCCAGGTCTCTCAAGTAAAAATTAAGACACAGACAGGGAAGAGTAGGGCCCACAGAATTGAAATAAGGACTTTGGGGTGCATTGGATGGTTGAGAACCAAACTCACAAACTATTTTTGGCACTCATTACTCTATTACTCAGGGTTTTTCATTTGTAGACAACAATATCCACACTGGATAATAAGGCATGACTCAGAAGGTTGCACTACTTAGGCTCACAATCTCTTTGCCATGACCTAGTTATATGACCTCACCTACCTGTAAGGGAGGCTGGGAAATGTAGTCTTTAGCTGGATAGCCATGTACCCAAATAAAACTATTACTATAAAAGTTAGACTGAATATTGGGGAGACAATCAGTGGTATTTCCAGTAACTGAGTCAAAGAATGCAGAAAGGGGAGCAAGTTTGGTAAGGAAGTTGTGGCAGGCAGAAATGAATCTGGGTTGGAAAGTATCTAAGAGGCTGTGGGACATCTAGTGAAAGATGTCCATTAAGATAGATAGGGGAAGGCAATCTTACCTAGGGAGAGTTTAGAGAGAGGGAAAGAGGGTCAAAATGTAAGGGTGAAGTGGAAGAAGGGGAGAGTCTGATAGAAATTAGAAAAGAGCAGACAGAGAAATAATAGATTTAGGAGAAGGTAACTCTCTGAGGAGTCATAGAAAGAGTTTAAGGAAGGAGGCAGTTATCAAGAGAGTCAAATGCTTCTGAGAAGACAAGTAGAAAAGGGGTGGAGCAAAAGCCTTTTGATTTGTCCGTTGCTGACTCAGTGGAGAGATGGGGGCTGATGACAAATTGCAGTGGGTTGAGCTGTGGGTAGGAGATGAAGAAGTGGAAGTGTGAAGAGTAGGCAGGCAGCAGGAAAAGGGCAGCAGGTGGGGTGAGAGAAAGTTTATTTGGGGGATAGGAACCCTTGATATGTCTGCAGGCTGAGGTCATGGATTTGGTCATGTCTGGAGGTTGAGGGCATGGATCCAAGGGAGAAGAGATTGAAATGAAAATAAGAGAGAATACGAATGGTGGGGTATTCGCATGGTAGATGGGGCTATGGAAAGACTTGGTGAGATGGATCTGCACATGTAAAGGGGTAGGGCTGCCTCTGTCCCTGGGACGAAAAGGAAGATGATAACAACTGGTAAAGAATATGAAGATACACTGAGAATTTGCAAAGAAATATGATGAGTCTTTTCAGACTTATACCGATATTTGAATTATGAAGCTTGACGTTGGTGCATCCTCGGTGTCTATTATGCATGCAGATGCACATAGACACGAAGGTTTAAGAAGCTCAATTCTCCAGCACAAACTCCAGCTCTTGACCTGAGGATGATCTCCTTTCTTGAAACTCTGCGAGCAGGAGATATGTCAAAGAGAGGCTCAGGAGATCTCAGAACAAATTCCAGAATGTGAGAAAGGGCAGAAGCAGCAGCAATGAGTACTTTTTTTCAGAAGGCACCTTGGTTTATCAGACTGTACCAGCTGGCCCCTGTAGCGCCTTGAGTGCCAGGGGCTCAGTGACCCTAAGGCTCCTCCTGGAAAAAAAGGAAAAATTGGGATCCTCCCAAGAAGAAATCTCAGCAATGGACTAACTTCGTTAAATGGAGCTTAAAAAAAAAGACTCTGGTGTGGATGGTAAAATCATTATTGAAGGCCATCAGAGAGCTTCCATGACTCATTGTTTAATGATTTCCAGCAGTATTACAGAGGATTTAAAAGGAAGCTTGGAGCTATTGAGAGCAAATAGTATGCCAAGAATATGAGAGTGGTTTGGGTTTTGGACTATGTGCAAAGTGTATTGTTAATTTAGAGAAAAAAAAAAAAACTGAATTCTTCAGGCTCTGGAAATCTGCTATTTTCCTAATGTTATTTGTCCTGTGTTGGCAAGATATTTGACATTACCAAAAAAAGCTAAACAGAGAGGGAGATAGCTGTATAAAATCTTATTGACCAGATCATCTCAGAAGAGATTGTGGGAGAGCGAAGAAGTAAAAACTCATAGAGATTGAGTGAGGCATTGAATAAAAAGGGGGAAAGGAAAGCAGAGAAAAGAGAAGGAGAAGCAAAGGAATAGTGGTCCTTTCCCCTAAACACAGATACATTAGATATTTTGCAGAAAGGGTCATTATTATGTCCCTCTGTAAACCCATGACCCTTTGAAATGTAACTTTGCAGTTCTTCCCGTGCAGAAATGGTATCTGTTTCCCTGCCCCTGGAATTTAGTTGAACTTGTGACTTGTTCGGCCAACAGAATTTGAGGGAAGTGGATTCTGTTCATTTTGAGCTTAGGCTTCAAGAGGCCATGCACCCTTCTGCTCTAACTCTGGAACCCTGCCAAGCTCCCTAAGAACAAGCCAAGGCTAACCTGCTGGCTGATGGTGGCCTAGTTGTCCCCATGGCCTCAGCTAATGGCCAGTCAATCTCAGAATCAGTCACCTAGCTAGGAAGCAACACAAGTGAGCTCAGACAAGAACAGAAAGACAACACAGCGGAGCCCAGCCCAAATGGCTGACTAATTTCCAGAACTGTGAACTACATGAGTGATTACTGTGTTAGGTTGCTAAGATTTGCAGTGGTTCGTAACACAGTGAAAGCTACCTGAGACACCCGTGTGGTCTTGGGAAGGTAGCAGAATAGGGGAGAAGCAAAGAAGATGAGAGATGGAGGCTGGGAAATCATGCCATCATGATATAAACATGAAGCGAGATTAGAATTGACAAAGAAGAACCAAGAAGCCATAACTGTTTGTCTTCTAAGCTTTTCTATCCTCTAGTATCAATACTAGTATCTTCTAGTATCAAAACCCTGCCTTCTCCCATACACATAATCAGCTATATGCTGCTCAATCAATCTGACTGTGGGGTTTGTCTCAGAACTACAACAAAACAAAACAAAGAACAAACTAAAAAATAAAATTCTGCTATCTCTGCTGTCTTAAGCAGTCTTTTCTCTCGATGGCTTTCTGAAGTTTGTGATCAAGTTATGGCTCTGTAAGAAGCTGGTGGCTCAGTGATCCAGCCAGTGGTAGGAGCTTTTCATTATTCGTCAATATTTATCTGGGAAATTTCAGGTTTTTTTCCCTCACCCTCCTCACCCCAGGCTTCCCGAGACTCAGTTAATGCCATGCAAATCCTTGCAAGGCAACTCATGGCTCTTCTAAAAAAACAAGTTTTCTTTTATCCCATTTTTTCTGCTCAGTGTGTTTTATAAAAATTTATTGAGGTACTTCTGGAAGCTTAAATTCTGTTTCTCCCCCTTTGTTGAGTAGAAGCTCTAACTGGAGACAGCTCTGTTGTGAGAGGCTTCCCAGGTGGCGCAAGTGTAAAGAACCCGCCTGCAAATGCAGTAGACATAAGAGACACAGGTTCAGTCCCTGGGTGGGGAAGCTCTCTTGCAGGAGGGCATGACAACCCGCTCAGAATTCTTGCCTGGAGAATCCCATGGACAGAGGAACCTGGAAAGTTACGCTCCATAGGGTTACAAAGAGTCAACCACAACTCAAGTGACTAAGCACGCACACACTGTTGTGAGATGTCTTCCTATCATCTCATCAGCCCAGGGTTCTGAAAGCTCCTCCCAAGAGAAGGGCTCTATTCTGCTCCTGGAATCCTGCTGAGTGGTGATTGTATGACATCCAAGCTCTGTGGCACCTCACATCCCAGGGCCTCTAGGCCCCAGAAAAGCCCCAGGTATTCATGGAGCTTCATTGGCATTTTCAAAGTGCTCTGCCACCATTGATTCATTAAGCTGTAATAGGGCTTTGGGAGTTAGATAAATCTTTGCCCCACTTTTTTTCACAGAAGATGTTTGCTAAGAAAGATGAAGGAGACTCTGCCTCTCAGATGGAGCTTGGGTGGATGGAGGCAGCAAAGCATGATGGGGAAAATGTGATCTTTAGAGTTAGACAGCTTGGGATTGAGTCCTGGCTATTCCTTTCTGACCAAGTATAGGACATTGGACAAGTTACTTAACTCCTTTGAGATTCAGTTTTCTGATGTGTAAATAAGAACAATGCGTACACTTTTAGAGAGCTGTGTGAGATTTTAGAAATGAAATTATACATGTATGTAGAATGGCTGGTATATAATACATAATAAATAGCAACTACTGCCATTATGCAGAGAAGGCAATGGCACCCCACTCCAGTACTCTTGCCTGGAAAATCCCATGGATGGAGGAGCCTGGTAGGCTGCAGTCCATGGGGTTGCTGAGGGTCAGACACGACCGAGCGACTTCACTTCCACTTTTCACTTTCCTGCATTGGAGAAGGAAATGGCAACCCACTCCAGTGTTCTTGCCTAGAGAATCCCAGGAACGGGGGAGCCTGGTAGGTTGACATCTACGGGGTCGAACAGAGTCGGACACGACTGAAGCAACTTAGCAGCAGCAGCAGCAACACTGCCATTGTGAGTGGTATAGGGGGTGGGAGCTTCTCCTAAGATTCCTTTGCATTCTACACTCCTTAAGAAAAATTTATCTGAGTCTTACTTCTAGGGAGCTCATATCACCCACCTCCCTGCCCCCTCCCCCCTAGCTCTCTCTCAACCCCACCCACTGCTCTAATGAATGATTCACTGTGTTATTTTCTCCTTTGCTTTGGGTACAGGATTTCTTCTGTTTCCCTTGCAAGGAACTCTCCCTCCATTCCTGATTCAGGAAGTTCATTGTCATGGTGTCCATTGGTTCTTGTGGTTTCCACTCCAACTGTGGCTAGGCTGTGACTTTCAAACTTCAAGTTTTCTTTTCTTCCCAGCCTGGACATCACTCTGACTGCAATGAGCATAGAATTTTCTCTTGCTCATGCTGACAAGTTATGCACTGCTTCCCAACTCTTCCCACAACATTGCACGTAGAGACAATGAAAAGATTCATAGACAAAGTGGGGTGCATTGGTAACAAACAAGGCTGCTTATGGATGGAGCCTGGTCCAACTGCCCTGAGAAGCGAACACAGTCCAAGACACATTCCTAATGAGGGCTGGGAAACTGCGTGTTGTTGAGCATGAATTCCTTCATTCAGTAGATTTATCTGTTGATGCTAGCAAGATAAAGATGACTAGAACTCATTTTCTACCCTTGAGGAGCTGTATTACCTTAGTACATGCTTTAATATAGAGGGTTGAGATGGCCAAATATAGTAGAAAGAAGTTGGTATCCAAGAAACCTATCAGTCTTGGGTTAAATTCTGGCTCTTCCACTTGCTAGCTATGTGAACTTGAGCAAATTATCTAACTTCTCTGATGTTTAATTTCTTATTTAGTAAAACAGAGATCTCTCCTTGCAAGCTTGCTAGTAAGAAAGGAGTTTACTGAGAAATATTAGTTTTTGTCCCTATGTATAAATAAGGACAGTTACCTGCAAGTGGCCAGTTGAGTACTTTCCAAAATGCCTGAACATATTCTGAATGATGATGCAGATTTTGTACTATCATTAATGAGTATTGGAACCTCTGATTCCAGTTTGGAGAAATATTTGTGATTATCAGTTAGAATCATAACTTGTTATTTTCACTGATGAATAGCTGCTCTGTCCTCACTAAGGGAAAGACCCTGATGCTGGGAAAGATTGAAGGCAGGAGGAAAAGGGGATGACAGAAGATGAGTTGGTTGGATGGCATTACCGACTCAATGGACATGAGTTTGAGCAGACTCCGGGAGATGGTGAAGCACAGGGAAGCCTGGCATAGTGCAGTCCATGGGGTTGCAAAGAGTTGGACATGACTTAATGACTGAACAACAACCACCTCACTATGTGTCAAGATAAAGTCTTCAGCTTCAGAGGATGCTGCAGTCTGGGTTAGAGTAGGGGCTCATAGACACCTAGCTGGTTGGAGAACAAAGAACTAGAACTCAGGGATCCCATTTTCCAGTTTTGTGATTCACCCATCAAGGCATGGTGTTAAGCTATGAGTTATAGGAGAGGCAAGGATAACTAGGATGTGTCCTTGCACTTCTGCAACTTGACAATGTGACTAAATTAATATGTTTAAGCAACTTTACTTTAAAAACTTAATTACTTAATTTTTATTTTTTTGGCTGTGCTGGGTCTTCGTTGCTGAGTGAGTGGGGTCTACTCTTCGTTGAAGTGTGCAGGTTTCTCATTGCGGTGGCTTCTCTTGTTTTGGAGCATAGGCTCTAGAGCACAGGCTCAATATTTGTGGTGCACAGGTTTAGTTGTCCCAAGGCATGTGGGATCTTCCTGGATCAGGGCTAAAACTCGTGTCCCCTGCATTGACAGGCAGATTCTTAACCACTGGACCACCAGGGAAGTCCCAAAGCAACTTTACTTTGATGAACTAGTTCGATAGCACTAATTTCTCTAGTAATAGAGAAGGTATTTTAGGGGGCATATCTTAAAGTGAAAAACATTATGGATTTAGAATTATCCTAAATATTTCTCTGAGTTAAAGAAAAAGATCTGACTTCCAGTTACAAATGTCTGGATATCTCTCTAAGGGCGTGATATTCTGACTGTCCATTTGTTTCTCTAGCTCTCTGCACACACAGACACAAACACAGATGCACTTGAGCTACGGTTAAAGGTCACACTCAAAAAGTTTGCAGCGAGAAAAGAAAAAGTAGGTAAAATACGTGCATTTTGTTTTTCAACTTAATATTTTGAAGACTCATTCTTTAATGGAAGGCCATTGCTCTGCTCATAATCCAAAAATTCAAGAGTTTTGTATTTTACTCAAGACCTGTGTTCAATAAATCCTCTTTGTTTTCTGTTTGAGGCAGATATTTTATTTATGGTAATGCTTAAGCCATACAGGACTAATAGAAAAATCAGTCTGTAACTTGCAAATTGTTCTTGCAAATGTAACTTTTTTTTTGTTACCAATATTCATTGGCATTTGGTTTTCATATTTGAAAACTTGGGACTTTGTATTTTCACAACCAAGTAATTAAATTGAAAACATGATAAATTCTCTGAGAGAAAATAAATGAGTTTTGGTTTTTTCACAGTGGCAGAAATAGGAAGCTGTAGATTTAATTTTTCTTACAAACTGGTGAAGGCTTAAGTGAGATCATTTCTGATGTATAGAAGAGCTAACATTTACGTAGGAAAAAATGTCTCAGTTTTTTTCTCTTCTTTAAAATGCAGACAAGACAATGAAATGTGTTAGTATGTAAAACACTTAAAACAATGTCCAGCAGAAAATAAGTGTTCAGTAAATGTTAGCTGCTATTATCATGAGAAAGTATTTTCAAAAGTACGTATCCGTATAGAAATAAAGATACTATGAAAACAGTTCTTGAGGAAATCTTACAGATTTCATAATTTTTATATCACACATCTTTTAATGATTTCATAATGTGAAACAATATTCTGACCATGTTTGAAAAAGACATATCTAGTTTCTTAGTATCTAAGGACCAACATTATGTTTTTGGTCATAGAATTAGAAATTGTACAAGAAATACAATGGGGACAAACATTTGATAATATCAAGGGTGACATTACTGTCTCAAAAGCACAGGAGAGGAAACTACAGTTTAAAGTTGGGGAGTGGGAATGGAGGGGAGGTCCACGAGGGAGGGAATATTTTTATATACGTAGATGATTCATTTCGTTGTACAGCAGAAACTAACACAACATTGTAAAGCAACTATACTCCCAATAAATTAAAAAAAAAAGAAAGATTGGTTTGCTAAGACTCTTCTTGCTTTCTTTTTGTCACTCACTATATCTCCCTTGTGTTAGCCAGAGATCAAGTGTACAATTAAGGGAAGCAGTTTCTTTGAGTCATATTTGAGTTTGGAACCATAAAAGGAAAAAAATCCAAACTAGAGAAATTTCAGTTATATTTGCGTTCAAGTGCATATGTATTTCCTATATGCCACAGAACAGAATTATTAGATTAACATTTTTTCAGAATGTGGAGGCAGAATAGTATTTTGTGGTGTGTGCATTTTTTTATGGCATAGTGACTGAGTATGGAAAAGGATAGAACTAATGGATTGTAGACAAAACATCAATAGGATTGTATTCCTAGGGCTGATGGACATCTGACATATTGATAAATGCCATTGTGCTGAAATATTTTCAATCAAGGCATTTGTGGAAAAGAAAATGCAATAATTCTGTCAAACGAAATCTATTTAATGTTTGCAAACTTCTAATTAACTTCAGGCAATCGAAGGGATTTCTTGTTAGAGGGGAGAAGAGGAGTTTAGATAACTGCAGTTTGACCTAGCTGTTTAGCATAACTTTGATTTGCAGCAGTGGAAAGCCAACTTGGTGGAAAGCCAAATTGGTATAAAATTCTCCTTTACCATCATTGTCATCAACCATATTATCCCATCAAAGGCTAGGTTCTTTTCTTGGTTGTTTCTTGGTTGCTCCCTGTCCCTTCTCTTCTGTTTTCTTTCCTTTAGAGGGTATCTCTTTGGATGTTAGCGTAGTCAACAAAGGCACAGTAAGAGAGAGAGAGGGCACTGAAAATAAAAGAAGAGGAAAATGGTGAGCCAGGAAGTTTCTAGGGCCCCGAGAAAAGCTTTGGGAGCAGCTGTGGCACACTCCTAAGAGTTGAACGAGCACTGTGATCACATCTGTGCCACAGAGGTCCACACTGCCCTAACCTCCATTGCTTCCTCCCCAGAGTGAACTGTGTGTAGTGTTTGTTGGTGGATTAAGGAAGGAGTCATAATTACCCAAGTTCATAGTGTGAATAAAAATGAAACTTTTGGGGGATTTCTGTACTGCAGGGCAAAGTTGAACTTGTAAGACCTCAAGGTATCATTTCACTCTAAGATTTTTTTTTTGCTTTGGGTTTTTTAATTTTAAAAATGTATAGTTGACATATAGTATAGTTGACTGACAATGTTGTGTTAGTTTCAGGTGTAGAGCCAAGTAAATTAGTTACACGTATTTACATACCTATATATCCATTTTTTTCAGTTTTTTTTCACTCTAAGACTTTATAAGTCTTTTGGTTCCAGCCATCTAACAACATTTCCTAAACTCCTCTTCCTCTGTTGGGGGTCAGAAAATGACTCCCGGTTTTGGTTCAGCCATGATGTGGCCATGGTTACCTTGACAAGCCTCTCTGCTTCCTTGATATAAAAAGAGGAGCTTCAATTAGGTTAGAACTCCTTCCCCTAGCTCTCACATTCTGTGTGATTCTGTGAACTATGAGTTCCAGCATCCTTGCCTGATGGAGGAGGAGTCGTGGGAACAGAAGCAGCCCCCTTTCTGATGCTCCAGGGAATTTCTTCTACCTTGGATTGGATAGTGAGTACTAACCATAAGGAGCAGGTTCTCTCAGCTAAATGCACCTTGGTCCCTAACTCTTGGGACAACCTCAGGAGTCTTTTCCCGATTATTTTAGAGCTTTGAGTGTTTCTGAATATGTGTTACTGAGCTCCTGTCCTCATGTTTTTAAATGTGGTATTGTGTGCTTTGTGAGAATAATAAGTAGGGGAAATTTGTGCCGTGTATGGATAGGAAATGGTTTCCCTAGCAATGATCACAGTAAAAAAAAAAAAATGCCAAAGGATGTGGGTTTTCCCCTACTTCCATTACCCCCAAATCTAGTTCCTAGCTTATAGTTAACGTTCCCTTTTTCATGTAAGATAAAACAGAATCATGCACGGCCATGAGAATCTATTATGATTTGGGGGTAAACCAAGATTCTACACATGCACACAGGACAGAGAGGCTTCACTGCTGTTTGGGGTGCTATATTTATTTATTTATAGTAATTAATTAATTTATTAGGCTGCCTCGGGTCTTGGTTGCAGCATGCGGACTCTCCGTAGTTGCAGCACATGGGCTTAGCTGCTCCTCTTATTTCCCTGACCAAGGACTGAACCCACATCCCCTACAGTGAAAGGCGGGGTGCTGTATTTAAAGCACATGTGTATACCTATTCGGAGGTCTTCCCTAGTGGCTCAGTGGTAAAGAGTCCACCTGCAATGCAGGAGCTGCAGGAGACGTGGGTTCAAACCCTGAGTTGGGAAGATCCCCTGGAGGAGGCCATGGCAACCTACTCCAGTATTCTTGCCTGGAGAATCCCATGGACAGAGGAGCTTTGCAAGCTCAGTCCATAGCATCGGTCCAAAGGGTCAGACACCACTAAAGCGACTTAGAATGCACTCAAGCGACTTAGAATGCACTCAAGCATGCATATCTATTCGGAAATCTGAATGACCCTCAAAAGTTGTTTTCCTTTACTTTTCCTAGATTTCCATGCTCTTTATGTTGGTTTCTTCTTAATGTTGTTTCAAAATGCAAACATCTGTAGGGGTGGAAACCATTATGGGTAAAAGTTGAGGCAAATCTCAGATGTTTACTAAAAGTATAGGGAATATTTAGTCCCTGGACTGGGCTGCCTTCTTTCATATTTTTCAGATAAAGTCTCAGTAGTATGATTTCATCATTGACAGCCTTTTGAAGTTTCTTCTGTTTTAACTTTTTACTCTTCTGTGATGGCATAGAGACTTACTTGAACTTGCCAGAATTAGTCTACTAAATCTCAATAAACACCCATAAATATAACTTCCTGGTATGACTTAGCACTGCCTAAGCTTGGAACACTCTTAAAATTAATTTAGTAAGAAATCAGAAGAGTTCTCCAGAACATCCTGGTTGAAGTTTGATTTTGGAGATGAAGATTTGAGGATCATCCCTCTTGAATAGTTGTTTCAAGGATGGGAGCACAGAAGTCAGAGAAGGAGATATTTCTCATCTATTTTAGGCAGTTAGTCCACCAATTAGTATTGATCCTTTTCTTGATTTTTTTCCTTCTGAGCTGTACAAGAGACAGAAGTCATGAGATAATTTTAGCATCATTTAATCAACCATTATTTTCTTTCCAGATGTCATTGCTAATGAACACCCATGACCTCCTTGCTTTTAGAGGAGGAAGCCTCCTGCTGCCATCCCTGGATTCTGTGCAGGAGAAGGCAGACACACTTGACCTCAACTTACTGCCAGTGTGTTTCTTTGGTCTGGGGAGCTGAGATGTGTGATCCCCTTCCCCATTTCTAATCAGAGTGCTCTGTCCTTAAAATAATGGTGAAACAATAGATAGTTAGGAGGTAGAAAAAGAGAGACAAGCTGGAACCTGAACAGTGACAGTGCTGAGATTCTGATGTGTCAGAGAAATGAGTCCAGTGAACCATCATCTCAATACCAGATGGAAACCATGTGAAGAGGTGCTTTCAACCGTGGACTTTAGGGCATACCTACAGCAGAGACCCTGGTGAGAGGAGGCTAAGGTGGTGGAGGACAGTGTTGCCTGGTGATAGGAAGCTTTGGTTGGAAATAAGTGTGATCTCAAGACTGTCTTATGGTTCTGGTCAGTCCTTTTCACTTGAAAGTTCCCCCTACTTGACCAGATTGACTGGTATTGCTGAGGGCCTATAAGGTCTGCCAAGTTAGCACAAACCAGCATTAAAGCCCAGTAATTTTCACATCATAGAATTAGTGAGACATTAAACGACATATGGTGAACTGTGAGTTGAGCAAAGACTCATCCCAAGAGTGTGAAAGAGAAGAATCAACTGTGTTTTGTCCCTTCAGTTATAACTTGTTTCTGCATTTTCAAAATGTGCTTATTCAAGCTCTTAAAAATAGCAACACATCAAGTTTTTTTTCTTTTTTTAAGGGACTCTACTGGCCACAGTTCTTCTATTGTGTCCCCTATTTGAGTTTTCCTGGACATCCCCACAAACTAACAAGAGATTCGGTTGTGCCGAAACTAATTGGTCAGGAGGCTTGGGGTGTGTGTTTTAAATAGCTATGCAAAATTTTAAGAGCCTTTTTAGAAAATAAGCACCTTCTGCTGTCCACCTGTTCACTTTGCAATTTCTTCCTCCTGTTTAATGTGTTACTCTCTTTCCTTGTTCCCCAACCTTTGGCATGGAGTCTGACATGGAAATGTTTTCCATATTTATTCTGTCTGGTTCTGTTTCCTCTGAGATTGGCAGGTAGTTGAAATTTCATTTTGTGCTATGCCTCTAGGAAAAAGCCCATCCTTAGCTCTTTCTTTTCCTATTTTTATCTTCGTTTGTCCCCAATATACTTTTAAAAATATTTCTTTTTATTTATTTACTTGGCTGTGCTGGGTCTTAGTTGTGACATGTGGAATCTAGTTCCCTAACCAGGGATCGAACTCAGGCCCTCTGCATTGGAGTCGTAGCCACTAAACCGCCAGAGAAGTCCCCCAGATGCACTTTCCCCCTACTTCTTCTTCCCTCTTCCTTGACAGTCTCTAGGTCAAGTGGATTCTTCCTAAGTTAATATTTTGTCCTTTATACAGTTTCTCTCTATCATCTAATCTGTGGGGAAGATGAGTTATGTTGTGAAAGGGTGTCCATTTCTGACATTCGAGAATCCCTTTCCTTGCCCATTTTGATTCTAAAAGGATTCAAATAAAATGAGTCCAGATCGAAGACTGAGTATAAATTAACCATCTATCAATATAGACAACAGAGGAATTTCCCCTGAACTCTGCATCCATTGCTAGTTCCTTTCTGCTTGCATGCTTGCTAAGGGAAAGAATTTTTTAGGCCCATGTTTGGTAAGTGAAAGAACAAGAGGAGCTCTGTCCCCATTATGCTGCTGAAAGGGCTCTTGTCAAGGCCACCCATGACCCTTGTGTTGCCATGTTCAGTGGTCATGTCTATGCCCTCATTGTACCTGACCTCTCGCCAGTGCTGCCTCACCCATTTTCTTCTGCTGTCCTCCCTGCTCCTGGACATTTCCACTCAATCTTCTGGGCTGACCCTCCCTTCCCTACTTCTGAGTCCATGCCCCAGGGTAAGGCCCAGGCTTTCATCTCTAGCCAACCTTACTCTTTGGGGATCTCATCTTTAAATATTATTTGTATCCTGAAGACTTCTAAATATAAATCACCAGTCCCAACTTTTCCCAAAGCTCCAGACTTCTAACAAGAAGAGATCTGGATGTGTAGACATCTCTTGATATCTCCAAGAGATTACCTGGTATCTCTCGATAGGCATCTCAAACTGAACCATAACCAACTCAAACACAACTCTTTATTCTCAGTGCCCCTCACCTCCCCAACCTGTTTCTCTCTCATCCTTTCCAATTCCAGTAAGTTCTTCATTCTGAATTCATGCCCCACTCCCACCTCTGACCAATTAGCTCTACCTCCAGTTGTTGTTCAGTCACTCAGTCATGTCTGATTCTTTACAATGCCATGGACTGCAGCCCAACAAGCTTCCCTGTCCTTCACCATCTCCCAAAGTTCACTCAAACTCATTTCCATTGAGTCAGTGATGCCATCCAACAATCTCATCCTCTGTTGTTCTCTTCTCCTCCTGCCTGCAATCTTTCCTTGCATCAGAGTCTATTCCAATGAGTCGGCTCTTTGCATCAGGTGGCCAAAGTATTGGAGCTACCTCCAGAATACCTTGGAAATCCATCCACTGTTTACAACTTCACCACCCCTGTCAGCGCTACTCATTTTTTATTATGTAGCATGGCTGTAGTCATTTCCAAAGAGGTTTCCCTGTTTCTACTCCTGTTCTTATTGTGGAACTTTCTTCATTCAGCAGCCAGAATAATTTTCAAAAATGTGTGTCAGGCTACATCATCCTCTTCTGAGCCACCCCTTACGTTTGGCCATATACCTGCTCCACCCGTAGAACACTCTTCCTCTTTTCACTGTCTGGCATTCTTTTCACTGTAGTCCTGACCAGCAGAGAAGGTTAAGCCTCTTTGTGCTATCTGGTTCCTTTCTCATAGGTAAAGTGAGAACAAGAATATTTATACTTTTTTTTGGCTGTGCCACATGGGCATGTGTAATCTTAGTTTCCTGACTGGGGATTGAACTTAAGCCCCTTGCACTGGGATCACAAAGTCTTAACCACTAGACTGCCAGGGAAGTCCCAGGAATCTTTACGGGTTTGAAAATCCTTTAAAGTATTTATTGCTGTGTAGGTAGAAAGTTTCCTAGATAACTTTCTCTTTTTTTTAGAAACATGGAGGGTGGGGACTTCAGGGACCAATGGTGTGGTTTGCTCCTGTTATCTGACCGAGAGTTGAGAAAAATAGTGTGAACTTAGGGAGGCACAGGGGGAGAATAAAATGGCAAAGTAAAACATGGCACAGGGGTTGAAAAGAGGGGCACACTGAATAAATTTTTTCCTTTATAATTCATATTGTAATAGAACTGCATAAATTGAGTTGCTGTAGAAAAGGGGGTAATAAAATGATATTAATTGGCATCATACTAATAATTATACTATTTCCCCTTGAATTTATATAATCTTCCTGCAAAGAGCTAAAAATGGTTTAAAAAGCTCTAATAATTTTATATTATTGGGCAATGTGTCTATAATAGACATTAATTATATGGTATTAAACCAACCCACAAAGCTTTCTAAAGGTACAATAGGCTAATAAAACACCAGAAACTTAGTTGTTACTCTAAGAATTTAGAATTAAAATTAGCTTAATGATAGGAAAAATTTTAATAGGAAAAAATATCCACAGAACACTCTCTCTGATGTAATTTTTTTTTTACCATAAGAAAAATTAAAAAGATCAATAAAAACAAAATAAGTATTCAGACCTTGATACGAAGTATCGCTGTTAAGTCTCTTCTTTTTCTCAGCTATCTTATTGTGTGGTTTTCAGAGCCTTTTATAAGTCAGCCACTAGGGAGCAAACTTCTTCTTTCTATCAGGCTGTAGTTTAATTTTAAAAAAATACACACCACATATATTTTGGCACTCTTACAATAGCATATTATCTCAGACTGTAAAATCTGATAATATAGCTTCTGGATGCCTGGGGTAGTGGGCGTGGGGGATGGAAGTGGGCAATTTAAAGGCCTTTATATTAAAAACATAAGAAAGAACAAGATAAGATATAATGTTGAACTACCTTCCTGGAGTGAAAATGAAACCTTCTGCTAATGGAATATAAAGTTTTAGGTTTCGTCCTATGTAATAAAATATGATAGGCATTATTTGGTCTGACAGGCATCCTGGGCCTTTTTTCCAGCTGAAGGTCTCTAGGGAGTGCAAAGAAATGATACTGTTTCCAGGTGAAATGGTGGATAAATTAGATTGTCAGTTGCCTTTATAGCCTTCAGTTCCAGAGGCTTGAACCAGGCAAAGGAAAGCTGCCAGTGGAGGAAACTTCTCATCTATTGGATGAATTCCCACTGTTGACATTCCTCCCAAAGGTCAGTGAGGTCCCCAAAGATTAATATGCAGGAGGGTCAGTCCACTGAAAGGTGCCAGAGAACGGAAGACGGATGTAAAGAACAGTGGAGAATTCACTGCACATAGAAACCCTCAAAGCACAGGGCCCCAGAAGGTATTTCTCAGCTGGCTCTTTTAAAGAGAGGAAGTGAGTCAAACCAATTTTTCTTCTGTTTTCTGTTAACAGTTGGCCTTGTCCACACAACCCTAGGAACTCACAGCTAAACAAACTTGTTGGAATCAAATTTCATCTCTCTTGTCTGGGCTTTGGGATAGTGAAGGATTTACAGTCTAGAATTTGGACTTCTGGGGGTATTTTTACAAAATATTATTTAATAACTATAGTTAAATTATAAAAGATAGATATCCAAGAAAGGAGATTTCAAAATTGCCAAGGAAAACTTTCTGGGGTTTATAGGCTATTCCAGTTAGGATATATAAATATATATACATACGTATATATATGGGTGTGTGGGTGTGTGTGGGTGCTCAGTCGTGTCCAACTCTTTGGGACCCCATGGACTGCAGCCCTCCAGGGTCCTCTGTCTATGGGATTATCCAAGTAAACATACTGGAGAGGGTTGTCATTCCTTTATTCAGGGAATCTTCCCAACCCAGGGGTTGAACCTTCATCTCCTACATTGCAGGTGGATTCTTTACCACTGAGATATAATTGACTCATATGAAATTGTCAATATTTGAATAACTTAGCCTTTAGAATCAAGAGACTCTTTAGTTCCTCTTCACTTTCTGCCATAAGGGTGGTGTCATCTGCATATCTGAGGTTATTGATATTTCTCCCAGCAATCTTGATTCCAGCTCATGTTTCTTCCAGTCCAGCTTTTCTCATGATGTACTCTGCATATAAGTTAAATAAACAGGGTGACAATATACAGCCTTGACGAACTCCTTTTCCTATTTGGAACCAGTCTGTTGTTCCATGTCCAGTTCTAACTGTTGCTTCCTGACCTGTATACAAATTTCTCAAGAGGCAGATCAGGTGGTCTGGTATTCCCATCTCTTTCAGAATTTTCCACAGTTTATTGTGATCCACACAGTCAAAGGCTTTGACATAGTCAATAAAGCAGAAATAGATGCTTTTCTGGAACTCTCTTGCTTTTTCCATGATCCAGCAGATGTTGGCAATTTGATCTCTGGTTCCTCTGCCTTTTCTAAAACCAGCTTGAACATCAGGAAGTTCGCGGTTCACATATTGCTGAAGCCTGGCTTGGAGAATTTTGAGTATTACTTTACTAGTGTGTGAGATGAGTGCAATTGTGCGGTAGTTTGAGCATTCTTTGGCATTTACTTTCTTTGGGATTGGAATGAAAATGGACCTTTTCCAGTCCTGTGGCCACAAAGATCATGGCATCCGGTCCCATCACTTCATGGGAAATAGATGGGGAAACAGTGGAAACAATGTCAGACTTTATTTTTCTGGGCTCCAAAATCACTACAGACGGTGACTGCAGCCATGAAATTAAAAGACGCTTACTCCTTGGAAGGAAAGTTATGACCAACCTAGATAGCATATTCAAAAGCAGAGACATTACTTTGCCAAAAAAGGTTCGTCTAGTCAAGGCTATGGTTTTTCCTGTGGTCATGTATGGATGTGAGAGTTGGACTGTGAAGAAGGCTGAGCACCAAAGAATTGATGCTTTTGAACTGTGGTGTTGGAGAAGACTCTTGAGAGTCCCTTGGACTGCAAGGAGATCCAACCAGTCCATTCTAAAGGAGATCAGTCCTGGGTGTTCTTTGGAAGGAATGATGCTAAAGCTGAAACTCCAATACTTTGGCCACCTCATGCGAAGAGTTGACTCATTGGAAAAGACTCTGATGCTGGGAGGGATTGATGGCAAGAGGAGAAGGGGACAACAGAGGATGAGATGGCTGGATGGCATCACTGACTCGATGGACGTGAGTCTGAGGCATGCTGCGATTCATGGGGTCGCAAAGAGTCAGACACGACTGAGCGACTGATCTGATCTGAACCTTTGGAATGGCAATTTCACAGAGTTTGACCTAATACTGTATTCTACAGGGCTCTCTGTGGAGAGGCCTCCACCCCAGTGCTCACCACCCAATCAGGACATTGCACACCCACTACGTGTCCAGCAAACTCTCAGCATAGCCCAACAAAGACAAAGAGGGAACACCTGTCTAGACAGGCAGTGCCATGAGTGCTGTCAGACATTAAGAGCAAGCAGACCACTCCTGTCTCCACAGAGCTTATGTTCTACTGTGAGATGCTGGCATCGATCGCTCACTCTAAGGAGAATGAGACCGTGCTCTGTTCTCTAGAGTTGAAGGGCTGTGGGAGTAGGAAAGGGGCTGAGATCCAGTCCTGACTGTGGGACTGCAGGAAGATGTCATGGAAGAGGTGGCAATCATGTTCGGGGGCTGATGCTTACCTGAAAGAGGTGGTCTTAACTGGGACTTGAAGAATGCCTTAAGATTGTTCTTAGAATTTCTCTCAGCTATCTGAGGCTGTGAATCACCAGGTAGGAAAGTCTCTGACAAAACTATATAGTGGATTAAAAAGCAGAGACATCACTTTGCTGAAAAAGATCTGTACAGTCCAAATGATGGTTCTTCCAGCAGTCATGTATGGATGTGAGAGTTGGATCATAATGAAGGCTGAGGCATAATGAAGGCACTGAAGAATTGATGCTTTCAAATGGTGGTGTTGGGGAAGACTCTTGAGAGACCCTTAGACTGCAAGATCAAACCAGTCCATCCTAAAAGAAATCAACCTTAAATATTCATTGGAAGGACTGATGCTGAAACTTAAGCTCCAATACTTTGACCACTTGATGTAAAGAGCCGACTCACTGGAAAAGACTCTGATGGTGGGAAAGATTGAAGGCAAAAGGAGAAGGGGACGACAGAGGATGAGATGGTTAGATAGCATCACCAACTCAGTGGACATGAATTTGAGCAAACTCTGGGAGATAGTGACAGACAGGGAAGCCTGGCATGCTGCAGTCCCTGGGATCACAAAGAGTCAGACACTGCTTAGCGACTGAACACAAACTCTCTGAGGGCAGGGGCCTCTCTGGAACTCCAGGGAAACTGGCACAGAGTGGAGGCTCTGGTCCATGCTGTGCAATGTTGTAGTGGGTGAGAACAGTGAGAAGACTTCTCCCGGAGCCAGATTGCCCTTAGTGTCTGACCTTCAGTAATTTAATTCACTTCTCTGTGCCTCAATGTCTTCACCTGTAAAATATGGGTAAATAACAGCACCCATGTGTGGTCTCCTCTGGAATTCAGACACCACTGGGCATTTCTGTGGGTCTATGGGTAACCTAATAAAACCCTTCTCACTGACACATTGAGGGAGCCCCTAGGAAAGAACTCCAGTGAGCTAAACTTGAGGAAGAGGGAGCCAGACTGGCAGGTTGAGAATAAGGGGGGTCAGGACAGGACATCTGTTTCATGAAATGGTTTTTTTTTGGCCCAGTTCTGTGCCCATTCTTGCAGGGTGTGTGTGTGTGTGTGTGTGTGTGTGTGTAAACACTAGGTTTTCGAGCAAATAAATGAAATCTCCAAAGAGCTCTTTTTACCTAAATCTCCCCAGAACCCCAGGGCCCTGGTGGAATTTCTTTCATAGCCTTAAACAGATGGTAACTCAGGAGGAGTTAGGGAGGAAGGCAGCTGTGGTGGACTGACAGTTCCAGAAGCCACAGGCTAGTACTGTCACCTCCGAGACCTCACCGCTTCTTCTGGGTGGCAGAGATGTCTGGCAGATCCTCGCCAAGTGGAGGCAGCAGTTCTTGGACATATTCAAGACTGCTCTAGGGAAAGCTTAGAAATTCACTGGGGTGGGGTAAGGCTGGGGTGGGAGGGGAGGTAGGAGCTTCTCGCAAGGAGGAGGGGACTGTAATAGCGGGCAAGGGTGAAAGTCAGCTGAAGAAAGGCTATGACCCAGTATTACCCAATTTGTATCTTCCAGGCTGCTGTGCTCATCAGTTAAGTGTGAATCCCCGCTTGCAATTTAGCAATATCTACTGTAACTGAAGGTCAGAAAAGTTTTTAAAAAGTTCTGCCCCTGCCTAAGAACATAATATAGCTTATTGTGGATGGTTAAAAAAATATAGAAAGCTGCAAAATTAGATTAAAATTACCCTTAGCTTATCATGCAGCGATAACTACTTTTGATGTAAATGTATTTTGATGTATTTCCATCCAGATTTTATCCTGATGAAAGACATGCATGTTTGGAATTTGCTAAATTTGTCAAATTTATTTAAATACTTATATATTTCTATAAAATTTTACCAATTTTTATCTCCCTTTTGCATTTGACATTGTTTTGAGTATTTTCTGACATTGACTATTATTGAAAATATTATTTAATATATTGTTGTTTAGTTACTAAGTCATGTCTGATTCTTTGTGACCCCATAGATTGTAGCATGCCAGGCACCTCTGTCCATAGAATTCTCCAGGCAAGAGTGGGTCGCCATTCCCTTCTCCAGAGAATCTTCCCAACCCAGGGATCAAACCCGAGTCTCCTGTGTTGGCAGGCATATTCTTTACCACTGAGCCATCAGGGAAGCCCATTTCTTTATATAGGTTGCTATAAATCTTAAGTCATTTTTATTTTATTAAATCATAACATGCAAATATTATATGCAAATATTCCATAAAATGGAACAATGCTAAATGGCATAAAGAAAGAGCAATCCCTTCTCCACTCACATTTGCCTGCTTTGTCTCAAGAGGAACGATTTTGAACACTTAGCAGCTTCTTTTGATATTTACCTCCATGTTGAAAATGGATATTAATTATCTATGATGTCTTCATTTGCCAAGTTTAGTACACATAGTGAGGACTTTTGCTTACTTTTAGCCTCTCTTTCTTGAAACTTAATGATTTAATCTCATTTTTATTTTTAGCTAAATATACATTTAGTGTTTTCATGATTAGTATATGAATATTGTTCACTACCACTGTAGATAATGGGCTATAATAATTTTTTTCTTATTTTTTTTGCTTTTTCTTGGAGATACTAATTGTCATTTCATTTGCTTAAATTTCTTTGACATGTGATGTCTTCCTGCCTTCAAATAGCTCTGTTAAATGGCTCACTATACAATTTTCCATATGATCAAACTTGTCATATAATTTATAAGTTTCATTTTATCCTGTAAAATTTCTTCTGAAGCCCTCTGACCCCCTGCTGCATTCTGGACTGGCTTTCTCTAGGCCAGCAGCCTCTAGATTTTTAAAATGGTGGACTGTTATCAATTTATATTACTTTGCCAACAAAGGTCCATCTAGTTAAAGCTATGGCTTTTCCAGTAGTCATGTATGGATGTGAGAGTTGGACTATAAAGAAAGCTGAGTGGTGAAGAATTGATACTTTTGAACTCTGGTCCTGGGGAAGACTCTTGAGAGTCCCTTGGACAGCAAGGAGATCCAACCAGTCAATCCTAAAGGAAATTAGTCCTGATTATTCATAGCCCAACAAAGACAAAGAGGGAACACCTGTCTAGACAGGCAGTGCCATGAGTGCTGTCAGACATTAAGAGCAAGCAGACCACCCTGTCTCCACAGAGCTTATGTTCTACTGTGAGATGCTGGATGTATCGCTTCACTCTAAGGAGAATGAGACCGTGCTCTGTTCTCTAGAGTTGAAGGGCCAGGAGTAGGAAAGGGGCTGAGATCCAGTCCTGACTGTGGGACTGCAGGAAGATGTCATGGAAGAGGTGGCAATCATGTTCGGGGCTGATGCCACCTGAAAGAGGTGGTCTTAACTGGGACTTGAAGAATGCCTTAAGATTGTTCTTAGAATTCTCTCAGCTATCTGAGGCTGTGAATCACCAGGTAGGAAAGTCTCTGACAAAACTATATAGTGGATTAAAAGCAGAGACATCACTTTGCTGAAAAGATCTGCAGTCCAAATGATGGTTCTTCCAGCAGTCATGTATGGATGTGAGAGTTGGATCATAATGAAGGCTGAGGCATAATGAAGGCACTGAAGAATTGATGCTTTCAAATGGTGGTGTTGGGGAAGACTCTTGAGAGACTCCTTAGACTGCAAGATCAAACCAGTCCATCCTAAAAGAAATCAACCTTAAATATTCATTGGAAGGACTGATGTTGAAACTTAAGCTCCAATACTTTGACCACTTGATGTAAAGAGCCGACTCACTGGAAAAGACTCTGATGGTGGGAAAGATTGAAGGCAGGAGGAGAAGGGGATGACAGAGGATGAGATGGTTAGATAGCATCACCAACTCAGTGGACATGAATTTGAGCAAACTCTGGGAGATAGTGACAGACAGGGAAGCCTGGCATGCTGCAGTCCCTGGGATCACAAAGAGTCAGACACTGCTTAGCGACTGAACACAAACTCTCTGAGGGCAGGGCCTCTCTGGAACTCAGAAACTGGCACAGAGTGGAGGCTCTGGTCCATGCTGTGCAATGTTGTAGTGGGTGAGAACAGTGAGAAGACTTCTCCCGGAGCCAGATTGCCCTTAGTGTCTGACCTTCAGTAATTTAATTCACTTTCAGCCTCAATGTCTTCACCTGTAAAATATGGGTAAATAACAGCACCCATGTGTGGTCTCTCTGAATTCAGACACCACTGGGCATTTCTGTGGGTCTATGGGTAACCTAATAAAACCCTTCTCACTGACACATTGAGGGAGCCCCTTGTGAAAGAACTCCAGTGAGCTAAACTTGAGGAAGAGGGAGCCAGACTGGGTGTGGTTGAGAATAAGGGGGTCAGGACAGGACATCTGTTTCATGAAATGGTTTTTTTGGCCCAGTTCTGTGCCCATTCTGCAGGGGTGTGTGTGTGTGTGTGTGTGTGTGTGTGTAAACACTAGGTTTTCGAGCAAATAAATGAAATCTCCAAAGAGCTCTTACCTAAATCTCCCAGAACCCCAGGGCCCTGTGGAATTTCTTTCATAGCCTTAAACAGATGGTAACTCAGGAGGAGTTAGGAGGAAGGCAGCTGTGGTGGACTGACAGTTCCAGAAGCCACAGGCTAGTACTGTCACCTCCGAGACCTCACCGCTTCTTCTGGGTGGCAGAGATGTCTGGCAGATCCTCGCCATGGGAGGCAGCAGTTCTTGGACATATTCAAGACTGCTCTAGGGAAAGCTTAGAAATTCACTGGGGTGGGGTAAGGCTGGGGTGGGAGGGGAGGAGGAGCTTCTCGCAAGGAGGAGGGGACTGTAATAGCGGGCAAGGGTGAAAGTCAGCTGAAGAAAGGCTATGACCCAGTATTACCCAATTTGTATCTCTCCAGCTGTGCCCATCAGTTGGCGTGAATCCTCGCTTGCAATTTAGCAATATCTACTGTAACTGAAGGTCAGAAAAGTTTTTAAAAAGTTCTGCCCTGCCTAAGAACATAATATAGCTTATTGTGGATGGTTAAAAAAATATAGAAAGCTGCAAAATTAGATTAAAATTACCCTTAGCTTATCATGCAGCGATAACTACTTTTGACTTTGACCACTTGATGTAAAGAGCCGACTCACTGGAAAAGACTCTGATGGTGGGAAAGATTGAAGGCAAAAGGAGAAGGGGACGACAGAGGATGAGATGGTTAGATAGCATCACCAACTCAGTGGACATGAATTTGAGCAAACTCTGGGAGATAGTGACAGACAGGGAAGCCTGGCATGCTGCAGTCCCTGGGATCACAAAGAGTCAGACACTGCTTAGCGACTGAACACAAACTCTCTGAGGGCAGGGGCCTCTCTGGAACTCCAGGGAAACTGGCACAGAGTGGAGGCTCTGGTCCATGCTGTGCAATGTTGTAGTGGGTGAGAACAGTGAGAAGACTTCTCCCGGAGCCAGATTGCCCTTAGTGTCTGACCTTCAGTAATTTAATTCACTTCTCTGTGCCTCAATGTCTTCACCTGTAAAATATGGGTAAATAACAGCACCCATGTGTGGTCTCCTCTGGAATTCAGACACCACTGGGCATTTCTGTGGGTCTATGGGTAACCTAATAAAACCCTTCTCACTGACACATTGAGGGAGCCCCTAGGAAAGAACTCCAGTGAGCTAAACTTGAGGAAGAGGGAGCCAGACTGGCAGGTTGAGAATAAGGGGGGTCAGGACAGGACATCTGTTTCATGAAATGGTTTTTTTTTGGCCCAGTTCTGTGCCCATTCTTGCAGGGTGTGTGTGTGTGTGTGTGTGTGTGTGTGTGTAAACACTAGGTTTTCGAGCAAATAAATGAAATCTCCAAAGAGCTCTTTTTACCTAAATCTCCCCAGAACCCCAGGGCCCTGGTGGAATTTCTTTCATAGCCTTAAACAGATGGTAACTCAGGAGGAGTTAGGGAGGAAGGCAGCTGTGGTGGACTGACAGTTCCAGAAGCCACAGGCTAGTACTGTCACCTCCGAGACCTCACCGCTTCTTCTGGGTGGCAGAGATGTCTGGCAGATCCTCGCCAAGTGGAGGCAGCAGTTCTTGGACATATTCAAGACTGCTCTAGGGAAAGCTTAGAAATTCACTGGGGTGGGGTAAGGCTGGGGTGGGAGGGAGGTAGGAGCTTCTACAAGGAGGAGGGGACTGTAATAGCGGGCAAGGGTGAAAGTCAGCTGAAGGAAGGCTATGACCCAGTATTACCCAATTTGTATCTTCCAGGCTGCTGTGCTCATCAGTTAAGTGTGAATCCCCACTTGCAATTTAGCAATATCTACTGTAACTGAAGGTCAGAAAAGTTTTTAAAAAGTTCTGCCTGCCTAAGAACATAATATAGCTTATTGTGGATGGTTAAAAAAATAGAAAGCTGCAAAATTAGATTAAAATTACCCTTAGCTTATCATGCAGCGATAACTACTTTTGATGTAAATGTATTTTGATGTATTTCCATCCAGATTTTATCCTGATGAAAGACATGCATGTTTGGAATTTGCTAAATTTGTCAAATTTATTTAAATACTTATATATTTCTATAAAATTTTACCAATTTTATCTCCCTTTGCATTTGACATTGTTTTGAGTATTTTCTGACATTGACTATTATTGAAAATATTATTTAATATATTGTTGTTTAGTTACTAAGTCATGTCTGATTCTTTGTGACCCCATAGATTGTAGCATGCCAGGCACCTCTGTCCATAGAATTCTCCAGGCAAGAGTGGGTCGCCATTCCCTTCTCCAGAGAATCTTCCCAACCCAGGGATCAAACCCGAGTCTCCTGTGTTGGCAGGCATATTCTTTACCACTGAGCCATCAGGGAAGCCCATTTCTTTATATAGGTTGCTATAAATCTTAAGTCATTTTATTTTATTAAATCATAACATGCAAATATTATATGCAAATATTCCATAAAATGGAACAATGCTAAATGGCATAAAGAAAGAGCAATCCCTTCTCCACTCACATTTGCCTGCTTTGTCTCAAGAGGAACGATTTTGAACACTTAGCAGCTTCTTTTGATATTTACCTCCATGTTGAAAATGGATATTAATTATCTATGATGTCTTCATTTGCCAAGTTTAGTACACATAGTGAGGACTTTTGCTTACTTTTAGCCTCTCTTTCTTGAAACTTAATGATTTAATCTCATTTTTATTTTTAGCTAAATATACATTTAGTGTTTTCATGATTAGTATATGAATATTGTTCACTACCACTGTAGATAATGGGCTATAATAATTTTTTTTTATTTTTTTTTGCTTTTTCTTGAGATACTAATTGTCATTTCATTTGCTTAAATTTCTTTGACATGTGATGTCTTCCTGCCTTCAAATAGCTCTGTTAAATGGCTCACTATACAATTTTCCATATGATCAAACTTGTCATATAATTTATAAGTTTCATTTTATCCTGTAAAATTTCTTCTGAAGCCCTCTGACCCCCTGCTGCATTCTGGACTGGCTTTCTCTAGGCCAGCAGCCTCTAGATTTTTTAAATGGTGGACTGTTATCAATTTATATTACTTTGCCAACAAAGGTCCATCTAGTTAAAGCTATGGCTTTTCCAGTAGTCATGTATGGATGTGAGAGTTGGACTATAAGAAAGCTGAGTGGTGAAGAATTGATACTTTTGAACTCTGGTCCTGGGGAAGACTCTTGAGAGTCCCTTGGACAGCAAGGAGATCCAACCAGTCAATCCTAAAGGAAATTAGTCCTGATTATTCATTGGAAGGACTGATGCTGAAGCTGAAACTCCAATACTTTGGCCACCTGATGTGAAGAACTGACTCATTGGAAAAGACCCTGATGCTGGGAAAGATTGAAGGCAGGAGGAGAAGGGGATGACAGAGGATGAGATGGTTGGATGACATTACTGACTCGATGAACATGAGTTTGAGTAAACTCCCAGAGTTGGTGATGGACAGGGAGGCCTGGCGTGCTGCAGTCCATGGGGTCACAAAGAGTTGGACACGACTAAGTGACTGAACTGAACTGAACTGTTATCAATTTTCAAAGAAACACATGCATCCTATATTTGTATATTGCTTTGTTTATAAAACATGTTTTTCTATAATAACATATACACAATGAAACATAAACAAAATTAGAAATTTTGAAAGACAAACATTAAAATAAGTAAAAAGATATTACTTCCTTCTTGTGCCCCAACAATTGTCTTTTGCTCACTAGGGAGAGATGGAGGTGAGATGTCTGCTCTAGGCTTACTCACAATCATTATCCTAGGGCTTTCCTTTCCATCAGTCTAGAAATTCCTTTTGGCTATTTCTTGTGTTGGACCTGTTTCTTAAATTCCGTGTTTCTTCCTTCTGAGTTCTCTCATTTGGATGAAGCATATCCTCTGGTAACTTCCTAAGGAAAAGTGCAAAGGAGGTTAATTTCCTGAGATTTTGTTTGTCTAAAAATGTGTTTATATAAAAAAGGAAAAATATAAGCCACAGACTGGGAGAAAATATTTGTAAAACACTTGTCTGTAAAGGTCCTATGTCCAAAATATGTGAAGAAATTTATAAAACTCAACAACAGGGCAGTGAAGAATCCAATTAAAAATGGGCAAAATATCCAGACACCAAAGAAGATATATAGATGTCAAATAAACATGAAAAGCTACTCAACATCATATGTCATTAGAGAATTGCAAATTAAAACAATAATGAGAAACCACTACATGTTGCTGATTAGAATGGCCAAAATCCAAAACGTGACAAGACCAAATGCTGTCAAGGACATGGAGCAGCAGGAATTTTCCTTTATTGCTGGTGGGAATACAAAATGGTACAGCTACTTTAGAAGACAGTCTGGTGGTTTCTCAGAAAATTAAATATAGTTTAGTATATAATACAGCAATTATCTTGTTGCTATTTACTCAAATGAGTTGAAGATTTATGTCCACACAACAGCCTGCATAAGAATATTTACAGAAACTTTATTCATAATGGTCCAGACTTGGAAACAACAAAGACATCCTTCAATAGGCAAATGGACAAACAAACTGGGGACTGTCTATACCGTGAAATATTATTTAGCAATAAGAAAGTCTATCAAGCCATGAAAAGACGTGGGGGTAACTTAAATGCACTGCTCAGTGAAGAAAACTAGTCTGAAAAAGCTACATGCTGTATGATTCCAGCTATATAATATTCTGGAAAAGGCAAGAATATGAAGAGAGTAAAAACATTAGTGGTTGACAGATTCAGATGAGAGAGAAGGAGGGATGAGAGATGGGGAGCATAGGCGATTTTTCGGGACTTGAACTGCTCCACATGATATTGTAATGGTGAATAGATAACAATATACATTTGTCAAAAATAGAAGTGTAAAAGACAAAGAGTAAACTTTAAGGTAAACTATGGACTTTAGTTAATAATAATGTATTAACATTCACTCATCAATTATAACAAATGTACCACACCAATATAAGGATGCTAATAAGAAGGGAAACTTCATGTTGTTGGGGTGATGGGGAAGAGTGGGAAAAAGGATACATGGGAACTTGGCAATTTCTGTTCATTTTTTTCTATAAATATAAAACTGCTCTAAAAAAGTCTATTAAATTTAAAAAGTCTTTATTCTTGCATTTGATGAATAATTTGATTTGGAATAAAGGATTCAAGATTAGAAATAATTTTCATTCAGCATCTTTAAGCACGGTTCTATTGCCTGCTACCTTCAGTACTGCTCTTAGAAATCTCATACCATTTTATGTAATGATCTGTGGAATAATCTGCTTGTTCTCACGCATTCCATTCCCCAGAACTTTCAAAATCTCCTCTTTTACTACTTTGAAATTTTGTAATGATCCACGCCCTTCTTTCATTAGCTTAATTGGCATTAAAAAATTTTTTTTAATTAAGTATAGTCAATTTACAATGTTATGCTAATTTCTGCTGTACAGCAAAGTAATTTTGTTATATATATGTATATATATATTCTTTTTCATATTCTTTTCCATGAAGGCTTATTATTGGATATTGGATATAATTCCCTGTGCTATATAGTAGGACTTTCTTGTTTATCCATTTTATATATAATAGTTTGCATCTGCTCGTCCCAAACTCCTGCCTATCCCTTCTCACCCGACTTTGGGAACCACAGTCTGTTCTCTATGAGTCTTTTTCTCTTTCGTAGATAGGTTGGTTCATTTGTGTCATATTTTAGATTCCACATATAAGTGATATCATTTGATATTTGTCTTTCTCTTTCTGACTTACTTCACTCAGTAAATAATCTCTAGGTCCATTCATGTAGCTTCCAATAGCATTATTTTATTCTTTCATTGGCTTTTTAATCTGTAGACTTGTGTCCAATAGAACTTTTCTTATATTATTTTTTGGATAATTTCCTGCTATATTTTTCATCTTCTCTCCTGTTAATCTTGACCTCTGGATTGACCTCTAACTTTCTTATCTTTTCTTTTCTAATACCAATATCTGATTTTGTTGTTTTTGTTATTGAACTTCATGTTCTGTCCTAGACCTTACTGTCCAATCTTCCAATTGGATTTGTCATTTTCGCTATCATTTTCCCTTTTCTGAAGCTATTATTTGTAGTATCTTTGAAATTTTCTTCTTTCTTCATTGCCTTTTTGTGTCTCCTACAATGCCACTGGTCTCTTGTGTTGGAGACTTTCCTCAACTGCCTGATAATCCTTGCCTGTCTATATTTGGTTAAGAACAGGGCAGGCACATTGGAACTCTGTGCCTGTGTGGGACTGATCAACTGGTGAATGGTGCTGTGGGACAATTGCTGGGCATAGAGATTTTTAATTGAATTCTCAGCATGTTCGTATGTGTTGTATCTTCAGGTTCATTTACCACAACGAAGGATACTACCATCTCCTGCCTTGGAGTATAATACTGGCTGCCTGAGCTCAAGGGTTGACAATGGGCAAGGCTGGAGTTTCAGCATCCATAATGCAGATTTTCGCCTGGTCCCTCTTTTTTCACCTTTAGTACTGCTGGACTTCCCTGGTGCCTCAGCAGAATCCATCTGCTAGTGCAGGAGATGTGGATTTGATTGCTGGGTTGAGAAGAACCCCTGGAAAAGGAAATAGCAACCCACTCCAGTATTCTTGTCTGGTAAATCCCATGGACAGAGAAGCCTGGTGGCTACAGTCCATGGGGCTGCAAAGAGTTAGACACAACTTAGCAACTAAACACTAATAACAACAGCAACAACAACTGCATCTCTACTGTCCTCTATGGTGGTTATTCTTTCTTGTCTGGAGACTTTCCAGTTTAAGTTATCCATATACTGTTCAGAGCGATGTGTGAGCAAGAGGCTTAAATTTTCTCATAGTTGACTAGTGGGATCCTCTTCAGATCCACTCCTGAGTTATTTTGATGCTCTGTTAATCTTTGGTAACATTTTTGCTGTTATGACAAGATGCTCCAACATCAACTTCTATGTTCCCCGTATTGACCTGGAATTAAACATTCTCTCCAAGCATTCTTGGTTCCTTTTAGTCAAAAATGGTTTTTAGAGGCAAAACCTGTGCTGAGATACTCGTTGCTACTGAAATAATCATTGTGGTGGGCCTTTTCAATGGGCAGATTTAGGAACTATTTGTTTTCAAGGTAAAATTAGGAACTCATTGTGATATTTCAACTTAAAATCAGGACAAGGCTTTTATTTAATGTTTCTGGTTTTACATCTATACTTTTTTCCTCTACACTGACAGTCCTAGCTCCCAATGTCACCAAAACGATTGAATCAGAATATCATATAATTGCACATTTGTTTTTTACCCACAGAATACACAGAACAGTGACAGAATGGCAATACCAACATTTCAACCAACAAATGATTACTGAAAATAGTTTAAGATTTTTTTTGGTAGTTCTTTTTGTTTTTAGAGTCTTTTCCACTAGGTATGAACTGTCATATTATTGTACTTTAAAATCATCTGAATTGGTTCTTTCCTGTATGGCTATGGTATCAACCAGATATACATTTGGATTCATTTCTTTTTAGCTTCAAAAAGGGGTCTTTTGAAACTTAATTTTATTTTATAATTTGTAAGATATTTATATGATTTCAAAGTCAAATCTATGAAACAAAGCTATTCAAAGGACTTTAGCCTTTACTCTCGTACTCTTAACCCCATCCCCTTCTCTCCTTTATAGGTAACCATTTGTTTCTATTTTAGCATATACATGGCTATATCTTTAAATACATATATTTTTAAAAGCATGTGTATATTTAATATATGCATGTATGTATGAATATACATGTCTTTGTGTATATGCGGACACACACATATGTAAGCAGCACACATATTCACACAGTTGGCCTTGCATATCCATGGGGTCTGCATCTGCAGACTCAACCAACTATAGAGTGAAAATTTGTAAAGAAAAAAGAAAATTTCAGAAAGTTCCCCAAAGCAAGACTTGAATTGGTGCAACAACCCAGTCCCTTGCCATCCTGTGCTTGAAAAATAAGACAGTTTTCTTCTCCCTTGACCTCCTTGCCTCCAACCTCTTCTGTGTTCCATAACTAGATAGATAATCTTAAAATATTTATTTGGCTTTGTTATTTTCCCATGGAAAAAAATCTTTGGTAGTTTCTTGATGTATAAAAGATAAAATCCATTTTTCTTAACCTGTGCAATGACACCTCCCTCCCTCTCCAGTCTTATCACTACCCTTCTTATTCATCTGTGCAAACTTTTGGTTTCAGTTACACCATCCTGCAAACTCAGTTTTCATGTTTCCACCTCCATGTCTTTGTGTAAGCAATTTTCTGTCCCAAGTGTCCTTTTCTTCTTTGTGCATATATTGGTTACATATATTTTCAAGACTGTTTTGGTCATCTTGCAGAAGCAGAACAGGATGGATCAGCATCCAGTGTTTGGTTTCTATCCACAATATGGTTTGAACGTCAAGACTGATGATGTCATGCCTGCACCAAGAGGGTATGTAAAGATCTAGTTCTCACATACTGGAACTTTCTATGGAGAGCAAGACTGATTCTGCTTTTATTGTGATTAGGGAGTGGGGTTAGGATGAGGGGTCCCACATGGGCCAGGGCTTGTGTAGTTTCTATTTCCACTACCAAAAGAGGCAGCATCTGAGTTTCTTATTGGCTTGCCAATATGTGGGGCAGAAGGGATCTGGGAGTGCTGGTGCTTGTAAGCTCCCAGCTGTCATACCAAAAAAAAATGGAGTCAGACTCTATTACAAAGACCCCCATCCAAATCCTTCTGAGCTCCTCAATTCACAGACTCCCCAGCGTTCAGCTTTGCTGCCTCGTATGTCATTCACCTTTTCTGATCTTTGACTGATGGAAATGAATTGAATTATTTTAGAGTTGTATGCCTAGAGGTGAATCCAAGTTGTATAGATCCTGAAGCTTATATAGCTTGGAGTGTGGCCCTCTTAATGAAAAATAGTACAAATTAGGTATGAGGGCTTGGAAGAGGTTGTACTTGACAAGGGCCCTTAAACTTCATCAACTGCATGGTCAGTCTGCCTCTGCGTTGCTCTTGTGCATTAAAAATAAACATTAAAAATACATGTTGTACATTTCATTTTTTTATTGGTCAAAGTTCTGAGTTTTTACATTTGTATGGATTCTTGTAACCACTGTGACAATCAGGATACAGAGCAAGGCCAACACCACAAAGAATGCCTTGTGTTGTCCTTCCTTATTCAGACCCTCCCCTGACCTCTTGTATATTTTGATTTTTTCATGATGATACCTTGCATCTGTAGGAGTTTTTTGTTTTTGATGATAATGGTAAGAAAAATTACATTCTTTATTCTAGTAGGAATAGATTCCTGGTGATGAACAGAGGCATTTAGCATATGCTCTGATAAGGATTACATAAGAGGCCTTCCATACAACTTAAGTCAGAATTCATGAATTAAAAAAATGACTGTGTTTTGGTTTGAGAACTTCATTGATGAACTTTGTGAAATTCAACTAGTTTTAGATCCCTCCCTTTGGTTGACATTAGACTCAACTGGCATAGCATAATGCCTTGAACATGCAGATGTTTAATAAATACTTGGTGATTTAAATTAGTGAACTAACTGGCTGAACCCAGGAGTTAAAAAGGCTCAACTCTAAGCAGTATTCTTTTAAAAGTGTATACCTTTCTTTATTTATTCTTTATGTATGTGTGTGTGTGTAAATAAATTTATAAGTTTACAGACAGATATATTTCTCTTCTTTTAGAGTTCTAGAAACAAGATTAGGACTCACAGAACTGCAAATAAGATTGTTTAGGGAGGGCTAATTGCTCAAATCTAGAGAAAGCTAGTTCTTCTCAAATGAAGCAAGTTGTGAAGAGAGAAGAAAAAGTCTTTTGCTGAGATATCAACAGAAATATGTAACTCCCCTGTAGCCTAAATGCCCCAGTGTCCCAAACCCTGGAGAAGGAAATGGCAACCCACTCCAGTATTCTTGCCTAGAGAATCCTGTGGACAGAGGAGGCTGGTGGGCTGCTGTCCATAGAGTCACAGAGTCGGACATGACTGAAGTGACTTAGCAGCAGCAGCAGCAGTCCCAAACACTTCTGCCTAGTACATATCAGATTGATCAGATCAATTTTCCCCACACTCATCTGCAACTGATGAATACCTAATTTACTGTTTTGGAAGAACCACTACTCCTGGATCCTAAATTTCCACTTAGCTTGAAATTTAATGTGGCTTTTCAAACTGGGAAGGAGGAAACAGAAGGCTTTTCTCCCTGTCTTAATGCCTGATGATGAATTGTTTTCAAATATCACCGTGTACCTGACCTTCAGCAGGAAATCATGGTCCTTGGTTTGCTCACTGCAGAGCAAAGAAGGGTCACACAACTGGATCTCCCAGATAAAAGTCCAATTAACCTCAACATAGTTGCTCACAGAGTCAAAAGAAGCAGCAGAAGGCACTAGCTTTAGCTCCCAAGTGCATCTCCTTTTCCTGTGATTAATTATATTTAATATTAACCAAAGAGTGTTAATTCAGCCCAAGAGGAAGGTCAAGAGTTCCGATCCCTTCTGTCTCCCCACCACTCTCTGACTGTCTCCCCATCAGAGTCTTGTCAACAGCCAGGTGGTTTGCTTGTTTAGTGGGACTACAAACAGAAGCACTGGTGAGAATTTCTAGAAAAAGCAGTGCTAGCAGCAGCTGGCGGCCAGCCAATGTAGAGTTCTCTGGAGAACCCCAGACATTTTTATCCTCATCTATAGGCCTGGGGTTTGAAACAGTGTGATCATTCCCAGGAGAGCCCAGGTTGACAAAAGGCGGTCTTGTGTAATAGCATCATATTATGTTTTTAAAAACTGGCTCGCAGTTGCTTTATTCACATTTCTGTGAAAGATTTATCTGCATAGACCAGACTCGGCTGTAGATCATTTCCTATTGTGTCTAAAATGATAAGACTAGTTATTTCTTGTGTTCAACCCTTGTGGGGAATTAGGTGGCCATCCCTTTGCCTCTTTGGTTTCATTCTGCTCAATTCCCAGGCATTTACTATCATCCAAATTGTGTTTGATTAGCATAAGCTAGATTTCCCACAAGAGTTTTCCTAATACATTTCTTCTTCAATCCAATCCCACTTGGATGCAGTAAGCCCCTTTTGTTCCTCTAGTATGTCATTCAAACAGATACCAAAGAGAGATGTGTGTGATCCTTGGTGCTTGGCAATGACAAGAATGGAGGTTGCGGGATGCGGTTCAGAAACCAATGCAGTAACAGTAAACAGAATGGCAGAGGAGTGAAGAGAGACCCCTGCCCTGGCCACCGCCCCCGACTGCCGTCCTCACCATCCATGTGATCAGCCTTCTGTTTGGGGACAAAAATGATATCAAAGGACTTGTGATTTTTTTAAAAGAACAAAGTCTCTGTAAAATTCAATCAAGTAAAAGACTTTGTTGTAGCATTAAAGAATCTCTTGGCTATCCAAGGACAGGAAGTGAGGAGTGAAGGCAATTCTCTTTCAAGAGCTGCATGGCCTTTTCCTCTCACGGTGTATCTGTGTGTTTTGTGATTTTTGTCTGAGAGTGGCAGACTTTTCTGCAACCGTGGGAATTCTTTGAGACCGAGGTTGAAGTTGGGACTGCCAACCCAGGCCCCCTCTGTTTGAAGCTTTTCAGACTCTACCGCTAGCAGGAATCCGGACTGCAAGCCATGTGAGAATTGGCTTAGGGCTGGCTTAGGGTGTCCACTCAGCACCAAGACCCAGAGAAATGAGATCCTTGTTTCCGCTTTCTGTAGAGTGGGGTTTATTTCTCACTCATCTGTATGTGCACTGAAGGTGTAGTCCTCTGGGGTTCCAACATTATGGGAGGGGTCTTCAATCAGATTGTGCATCTTGATTGGGTCCCCAGTTCAGGGCAGAAGTTCAGAAGCTCCATGGTTTGGCAGAAATTTTCAGGGTGAAAGCCAGCTTTGGTATTCATTGCTGATCAGGGTCCCTGCTCTGATTCCTTTCTGCAGAAAACTTTATTTTTTGCCAGCTCATTAAAAAAAAAATTTTTTTTTAAATTAGCTGCTATTTCAGTTGTCTTAATCCATGAGTTTTTGGGAAGATCAGGAATTTATCTCACAATGTCTCTACTTCTCTATGAATTTCTTTCTGTATTCCTTTTTCTGTTAGGCTGACTTATTTTAGTCTTCCACAATTCCAGCTTATTGTGGTTTGTATAACTAAGGCCTCTTTAGTTCTGGTACTACTTCTGTTTCTGCCCTCACTGCTCTTTGCCCCCATCATTCCAATTCCTAATGAAATTGACAAGGGAATCTAAATATCAAGCAGAGCCATTCAGATTCATGGGTCATTGGTCACTGCTGCTGTTGGGTTAGAGTCCACCTTGATTTCCATCAGGTGTGGTCACTGTGTGTGTGTGTGTGTGTGTGTGTGTGTGTGTGTTGCCAGGAGTCGGGGAGCATGGGCCATGTCTCATGAAATGTGGTCACCATTTCTTAACAGGGTTGTGGGCACATGGTTTCTGCTCGAAGAAGGTATGGGAAGGAACCATGAAATATTTTTAGTACAAAACCTATAAGAACAATTCTCCCCCCTCTCCTGCCTTAAAAACAATAACAGGAAAGAACTGGATGGATTCAAGGCAGAAATGGTTTCTATAAAATCCATTCTCAAAGTGAGATGGATGGTTCATGACAATCATAGTAGAATCCTGCCTTCAGACTAGTATCATGACCATTAAATCCAACTCCCTGTTTATGCCATTTTGAAAGACCATGAAATTACTGCAGAAACACATGAGGGCCAAAATAGATTCACCAAAAGCAGTTTAGAAACTACTTTAGCAACTTTTATTAAGTAGTCTTTTTAAAGTATTAACAAATGGCCAAGAGCTCATTTGAGAAGCATATTTGTATCTCTGCACTAGCGCTATAATGAAATAAGGTACAGCATCCATTTCACCTCTCCTCTCAGCTTCAGTCACTTGACAGCTAAACTTGTTGAAAGAGTTGTCTATAGGCACTGCCCCT